>NC_092432.1:0-600000 GCF_036169615.1 Heliangelus exortis
CAAGGCAATACACATTTCAATACAAGGCAATACACATTTCAATACAAGGCAATACACATTTCAATACAAGGCAATACACATTTCAATACAAGGCAATACACATTTCAATACAAGGCAATACACATTTCAATACAAGGCAATTCACATTTCAATACAAGGCAATTCACATTTCAATACAAGGCAATACACTTTCAGGTATAAGGCAATATAAGTACATCGGTACAAAGCAACAGACACTCAATTAAGGCAATACAAGTACATCACTACACACACACAGGTCCAAGGCAACACACACACAGGTCCAAGGCTACCCACACCCAGGTCCAAGCTTCAAGTACATCACTACAAGGCAACTCACATTCCGGGACAAGGCAACTCACATTCCGGGACAAGGCAACTCACATTCCGGGACAAGGCAACTCACATTCCGGGACAAGGCAACTCACATTCCGGGACAAGGCAACTCACATTCCGGGACAAGGCAACTCACATTCCGGGACAAGGCAACTCACATTCCGGGACAAGGCAACTCACATTCCGGGACAAGGCAACTCACATTTCAATACAAGGCAACTCACATTTCAATACAAGGCAATACACATTTCAATACAAGGCAATTCACATTTCAATACAAGGCAATTCACATTCTAGGACAAGGCAATTCACATTTCAATACAAGGCAATACACATTCTAGGACAAGGCAATTCACATTTCAATACAAGGCAAGTCACATTTCAATACAAGGCAATTCACATTTCAATACAAGGCAATACACATTTCAATACAAGGCAATACACATTTCAATACAAGGCAATACACATTCTAGGACAAGGCAATTCACATTTCAATACAAGGCAAGTCACATTTCAATACAAGGCAAGTCACATTTCAATACAAGGCAAGTCACATTTCAATACAAGGCAAGTCACATTTCAATACAAGGCAAGTCACATTTCAATACAAGGCAAGTCACATTTCAATACAAGGCAAGTCACATTTCAATACAAGGCAATTCACATTTCAATACAAGGCAATTCACATTTCAATACAAGGCAATTCACATTTCAATACAAGGCAAGTCACATTTCAATACAAGGCAATACACATTCTAGGACAAGGCAATTCACATTCCAGGACAAGGCAATTCTCATTTCAATACAAGGCAATTCTCATTTCAATACAAGGCAATACACATTTCAATACAAGGCAATACACATTTCAATACAAGGCAATACACATTTCAATACAAGGCAATTCACATTTCAATACAAGGCAATTCACATTTCAATACAAGGCAATTCACATTTCAATACAAGGCAATACACATTCCAGGACAAGGCAATTCACATTTCAATACAAGGCAATACACATTCCAGGACAAGGCAATTCACATTTCAAGACAAGGCAATACACATTCCAGGACAAGGCAATTCACATTTCAAGACAAGGCAATTCACATTCCAGGACAAGGCAATACACATTCTAGGACAAGGCAATTCACATTCCAGGACAAGGCAATACACATTTCAATACAAGGCAAGTCACATTTCAAGACAAGGCAAGTCACATTTCAAGACAAGGCAAGTCACATTTCAAGACAAGGCAAGTCACATTTCAAGACAAGGCAAGTCACATTTCAAGACAAGGCAAGTCACATTTCAAGACAAGGCAATACACTTTCAGGTATAAGGCAATATAAGTACATCAGTACAAAGCAACAGACACTCAATTAAGGCAATACAAGTACAGCACTACACACACACAGGTACAAGGCAACACACAGGTACAAGGCAACACACAGGTACAAGGCAACACACAGGTACAAGGCAACACACAGGTACAAGGCAACACACAGGTACAAGGCAACACACAGGTACAAGGCAACACACAGGTACAAGGCAACACACAGGTACAAGGCAACACACAGGTACAAGGCAACACACAGGTACAAGGCAACACACAGGTACAAGGCAACACACAGGTACAAGGCAGGTCCAAGGCTACCCACACCCAGGTCCAAGGCTACCCACACCCAGGTCCAAGCTTCAAGTACATCACTACGAGGCAGTACACAGTTGGTTTCAAGGCAATACACATGCATCATTACAAATCAATACACGTGCAGCGGCAATGCATACCACTAGATTGTTGCAATGCTATACTCGGTCAATTACAGCCAGTTCCGTCGCATTACGCGCACGAGTACGCTCACAATGCGGTCAAAAACCGTTATTGAAAATACGGTACGTATTCAAGTACAGAGTCCGACGGGGAGGTAAACAAATATACACAAAGACAGACAAAGAAGGCATTACAGACTTCTGCTTAAGTCTGCATTACAGACTACTTATAGGCGAATACTTCAATGACTCTGTCAAGTACTACAACTACACAAACTCAATTTCAGCACAGACTCAAATTAGGATTAAACTGCAAGGCATCGCAAAGTCAAACAAAAGCCACTACAGACTAAATCTACCGCTCTAAAGTAGGGCTGTACAAAGTCAAACAATGAAGTAAGGCAGTACAAGTATATATTCAAATAAAAAGCTATGCAAAATCAATCCTTCACGTACATTGCAACACCGGGTCGTGTACCTAGTCCCCTACAATGCTATAGGCTCGCTGGCACACTCATACAGTCCCATACAGGCAAATGTAGCGCACTACAGGCTCAAACGCCGTTACATTACATAGCAATACAGTGCAATAAAAACTTAAATAAGCACTCAAATACAGGGCACTGTAGTCTAATACAGTACAACATGCTGTAACAAAGCCACCCTAACACACACATAAGGCTTCACAGAACAATACAACCGCACATGGAAAACACCAATGGAACCACAGACAGTAGTACAGCCTATTTTGGTGCACTTGAGTAAAAAAATAGAGTAACAACTCAGACACCAGGTCAAGTACGGCGCGACACCAGGTCAAGTACGGCGCGACACCAGGTCAAGTACGGCGCGACACCAGGTCAAGTACGGCGCGACACCGGGTCAAGTACGGCGCGACACCGGGTCAAGTACGGCGCGACACCGGGTCAAGTACGGCGCGACACCGGGTCAAGTACGGCGCGACACCGGGTCAAGTACGGCGCGACACCGGGTCAAGTACGGCGCGACACCGGGTCAAGTACGGCGCGACACCAACGTGAGCAATGCAGTAAATGTTCTAATACAGAAATACAAGGAGGGACTGAAGACACAGAACCTAGCACCTTTGTGGCACGTGGCCACAAAGCCGTGGCAATTCAATTACAAAGCATTGCAAGGCACTGAGAACTAAATCACGCATACAATGTATATCTGGAAACCTACAGTACAAAGTCAGTATACTGCCAAACAGCAGATACAGAGCCCTACAAAACCAAACACCAGAACGACACATTTGTTACCTGATGGGCTTTGAGACCGAAACCCTGAAGGAGGCACAGATGAAATACAACATAGCGCTGCCGTGGAAACACGGTTTGCTAGACGAAAAGGCGCAGGTTCGGATGGTCTCCCCGAAGACGGTTCTCCGTAAACCGTGCAGAATCCTAGAGCGTCCCGTCTGCCGGCACCGACTGTCCCGCAGCACGCCCTCCTCAGACAATGCTCCTTGGAGACACCGTGTTTCTGTCACCTAGAAGACCGAGAGACAAAATTACTGCTCTGCTCCATAAAATGATCCTCGTCATTCCCACCGCTCCACCTCACCTCACCTCAAATGCTCAGCCAAGTCCAACAATGGCCAGGACAGCATCTGCAAAAAAAGAAAAAAAAAAAAAAAAAAAAGGCAAATGCTTTAGCGAGTGGTCAAGGACTTTGGATCTTACTGAAAGAGCTTACTAGCATCTCACCTTCTTAAGCAGTTGATGGGTGTACTTCCTGACACCTCAATGGCTCTACAGGGCACCTGAAAAGAGCAAGGCAATTTGTAATATACTGCTGCTTCTAACAAAACCCTCCCAGAGAATTGCCCGATCTCCTTTACCTTAATCCTTTGCCAGATGCCCCTCAGGCATGTTAGTCTGAACTGGATACCGAGGCACCACCTGAAAAAAATACACAGGTAATGTTTTTTACTTCAATACTACTCATAACATTTAACACTTCCAGCAGGCAATTTCACAGTGCTCACCTTCCAAAGGTCACGTCCCATTGAGATGAACTGCCTGCTCTACACAGCTTTGCAACCTAAAAAAAAAAAAAAAAAAAAAAAAAAAAAATCCATTAATGCTACTCAGAGCAACTGCATCCACCTGCCCTGTGACAGACTTTACCAAGCCTTGCTATGACATTCAGCTACCCACCTGCTTTGCTTTTTGTTCCACGTCCTGGACTTCTGCATCTGTAAGAAATAAATCAAATTAATCTCAGGGATTCTAATAAACGTTGAAAGGACCTCCCCACCAACACCAAACACTGACTAACCTTCAGGTGGCATCTTTCTCGCCTCCTCCAGCCTTTTTCTGCTCGTCTTTGTCACACGGCATCTGAAAAACAGTATTATGCAAGTCACTGAAATGCTGCTCAACAGCTGGAATATTCCCTTAGGGCTCTTCCAACAAACCCTGACCCTACAACTCCAGGCAGGGCAGCTCCAAACCAAACACTCAAACTCAAGACACAACCCTGAAAACCATGGTTTTTGACTATGTCAAGAGACCACCAAGCAAGAAGCGTATCTCCGGCATCCGAGACCGCTTGGCAAGAAGACCTACGGCGATGTGACTGCGAAGCTAGGAGATGAAGCGATGCATGCCAAAAAACATAGACTTCAAGACCTGAGGACACAAGGACGTGTCGATCGATTCCCACTCTGGGAAAATCTAAGACCAGAGATGCTGATGCAGGTGGCAATGATGTTTCAGAAGATGACCATCAAGAAACTTCCAAGATGAAAGACCAATATATGGTTTACATCTGTCACACAAGAAAAAGATGCTGCTGACCAGGAAATGCTTTCCAGGGATGATGCCCAAGATGCAGGATTTGTTCTGTGAGGACATACAGGAGACCATCAAGGCCTGAGGAAGCGCCGAGACGAAGACGGACAACACAAAACACACAACCCCAGACACCGAGGCTGGAGCTGCCCTGCCCACGCTAGCATCGTGCCGGAAACTAACTCGCTCCGCTTATCCACGCAAAGGGGGCTACTCCCAGACAGCCCTCTCCCAGAAAGCAAACTTCAAAATCCCTCCGGCAACTCCCAACCTCAACCCCCCACCAATTCAGTCCCTCGACTTATCTTTCCGAGAGCTGGGGTTCAGAATCTATGTCCAGCGGCAAACACCGCTCCGTGACAGGCACGTTCCTTCAGCACACACGTTCCTGTTCACCATCTGCAATCAGAAAAAAAAAAAAAAAAGGAAAAAATCAGAATCCATGTCACCAGTTAGGACCGCTTCAGCCGTCTCCAAACACTTACACTACAAAAAAGAGGCCTCAGAAGAGTCCCACAGCATTCTTCTCCCCTTCTTGATCCAGAGTTCAATCCTGTCTACACCACTGCTTTGGGCACCTAAAAAGAACAAGAGAGAGTTACTGTTCTGATGATTGATCATCACGAGCTCCACGAACCCCCCCTGTACCACCTCACCTTTAAGAGTCATCTGTTCTCAACGGTAGGAGGCACACCGCCTGCAAAAAAAGAGGAAACTTTTAACCGAGTCGATATAAAACACGTGAACGACTCTGCACACAGCCATCTCACCTTCTCCAACTGTTCCTCAAGATGTGGCTTTGTCACTCCGGCACTGTGTGTGACACCTGCAAAAGTCAAGGCAAAAGGCACACGCTGAGATATTGTCTCCAACGACACCCAGGCCACTGTGACGTCTATCTCCTGCTCCATTACCTTTGCCCCTCGCCCATCTGTCTGCCATCTCTTTGGGATACCACGATGAGGTTAGGAAGGCACCTGAAAAACAAAAAAAACCCACAAAACAACAAGGGATGCTCATGACCAACCAATAATACAACACCTGAGAATAACTGCTCCTCCAGCCCACTGGCCATCGCTCACCTTGCCACAGCCACCTCTGGTGTCCGTACCCCGCTTCGCTCGCCGCTTCCACCTTCAAAATGACAACAAACCGTAATGTGGTCAGGTAGCCAAGGGAGGCAGCTTGCCGCCAACTGCACACCCTGACTAACCTTCAGCTGGTTCCCTTGTCTCCTCCTCCATCCGTTTCTCGCTCATCCTTGACTTGCGGGATCTGAAAAACAGGATTACGCAAGTTACCGCACCGCCGCTCAACACCGAGTCGGTCAGGTTGTGGTGCTTCTGTGGCCCCTGATCCTACCCAGCAGGCAGGGCAGCTCCAAACCAAACACTCACAGGCACAGACTGACCCGAGACACAGCCACGTGAGTCACAAGACTTGAGCTCAAGATAAAACTCGCAGCAAGAACAGGGACTCTGGAATCCAAGACTTTTGGGCAATAAGACCTACAGCGATGCGTCTGCAAAGCGAGGGAACGAAGCGACGCGTGCCCGAGATGCCGCCTTCAAGACCTGAGGATGCAAGGATGTGGGGAATGAGTCCCCCTCAGGGAAACTGGGCGGACAGAGATCAGATAACAATGCAATTGAGAACGACATTGCGGAAGACGACCATCAAGAAACTTCCAAGTCAAGAGACGGATCTGCAATTTAAACTCATTGTGCAGAATAACACGCTGCTGATCAGTACCGTGCTGATCAGGAAAGGCTTTGCAGGGATGATGCCCAAGATGCGAGACTCGCTCTGTGAGGACACAGAGAAGACCATCAAGACCGGAGGAAGCTCTAAGACAAAGACAAACAACACAAGATACACAACCCCACACACCAAGGCTGGAGCTGCCCTGCCCTGCCCACCCTAGCATTGTGCTGGAAACTAACATGCTCTGTTCACCCACTCAAACGGGGCTAATTGTAGACAGCCCTCTCCCAGATGCCATCTTCAAAATCCCTCCTGCAACTCCAAGCCTCAGCCCCTCTGCAACCAAGTTCCTGTACTTAGCTTTCAGAGGGCTGTGGGTCTAAATTTATGTCCAGCAACGAAACCACGCTGTCTGACTAGCACGTTCCTGCAGTTTTAAGGTTCCTCTCCAACAACTGCATTAAAAAAAAAAAAAAAAAAAAAAAAAAAAAAAAAAAAAAAAAAAAAAAAAAAAAAAAAGAAAGAAAAGTAATAAGTAGAAAAAAAAAAAAAAACTAACAAAGAGAAAAAAAAAAAATTGCATGCAAGCATATTCTCGCTATAAAGAGCTCTAACTTACGGTGGTTTTAAAGTTCTTACCTTAAAGAGTCTTCTCAAACAGCCCAGACAGCTCAACAGCTGCAGTCAGCTCCAGGAGTAGGAGAGCTCTGACCTCAGAGAAGCCCAAGAGCTGACTGAAGCCCCTAGCCAAAGGCTGCGGCTTATATACCACAGGCACCGCCCACAGCTTTTCCCACAATCCCCTGGGAAAGGGGCGTGTGGGATTACCACGAGGTATAAAAGCAGCCAGAGGAGAAGCAGTCAGTTTTCTCCTCTTTCTTCAGTTTGCGGGACAAGCAGAGAAACTCCGTGATGCCGGCTGAGGAATTTGGGGTTTTTTTTCTCTCCTTGTTACTTCAGCGACGTGACCAGGTAAGAATTCAACCCAAAGGGAACCTTAACAGAGTAAAGGTCATTGGAGGCTTGTATTAGACAGAAAAGAGGAAAGAACAAGTGGGGTGGGTCACAGATACGGACTCGCAAAGTCTCCTGAAAGACTCAGAGGGGTGAGAGCTCTGCAACAAAGCTAAAAGTGTACTAAAGGCAAGCTGGAAGGCAGTATTCTGTTAGAGGGGTCATTTTTGGATCAAAGACACTGAAGAAAGCAGAGGGGCACAAGCAGCAGTCTGGAGGGGATTTTAATAGAGTACAGGCGACCCTGGGATGTTGGGAACCGAATGACAGAGGGCGTCAGAAGAGCTTCTCGTGGAGCGAAAAAGGAGCAAAATGCGCAACGGAGCCGGAAGGTGGCTGTGGGACGCCGACAGGGGGCGTGAGGTTGGCCTCCGGAGGTGTGGTGGTGAGAGAAGGGTGCTGTGAGGGAGGTAAAAGGCGGCTCTGGGACACGAGGGAAAACCGTATGTGTCCAGTTGATGCACGGATGTCCTCGGGGGCTGAGGGACTGAACAGATGTCTAAGATCACAACAAATGAAGGAAGGGTTCTGGGGTGCAAAGAGAGCCTGAAGAAGGATTCTGTCTCAGTAAGAGAGCTAAAAAGAGCACCGCAGAGATCGAAGGGTGTGGGGCGGCGTGAGGATGGTCTCGAAAGGAGCGGTGCCCTGAATGAGAGGGCTCTGATGGGCAATAATGTTGAAGAAGAGTCCGGGAAGACCCTCTGGCAGAGTCTTGAGGGGGAGACCGGACCCCCGTCCCTTTCCGAACGCTTCCTCGGAGAGGACCCTGGGTGTGGCTGGATGTGGTCTTTGCCCCTGGCAGTAAAGCGGAGTTCATACTCTCCCTCTGCCCCAGAGCTGGTGTATTTTGTCTCTGCCTTTTAATACCTCGCTACCTTTCTGCATGATGTGCACCCGTCCTGTTGTGTAAAGGGTTTCTTTAAAATGCATCTTACCCCAGGGTGATTGGTCTCTTGGCTCTTCTGCATGTGCTTTGATTTCACTGGTTGTTTCATCTGAACCTGAAGTTCTGACGGTTTGCTGCCATCTCGAAATAAATTGATCCGTTTGCTTCCTGGTCTCCATATGGAACTCTAATTCCTGAAATTCACCTTTCATTTTGCCGTCTCCGTGTCCTGTGGACTTATCTGGCTCTCGAGGGGGGAGGGGCTTGCTGCGCTGCTTTTCTATTAGTCTGTCCTTGGTGTTTCACGTGGCATCGGTTTCACTAGATTTCGAGGACAGTTGAGACTGTCCTGAGGTCTATATAGATCTGCTACTTAATATGATACTTTGCCAGATGGGCGGGGTCAGCGCAAAAGACACAGGCACCCAAATAAAGAAGTTAGTTTATATTTACTGATGTATTAAATTATAAGAGAACAAGTGCAGAAACAAACAACAAAACTGAAGTGCAATAGCAAAGTCAAAGCAAAACACACCAGCTCATGTAATTGTTACTATACAGACGCAGCGATAAAGAGTAAGAAAGACGTGTCGCCGATTGCCGTAATGATTCGACTTTCCCTGGATCTGCGGTTGCTGGGGAGCCCTGGTTGTGACGAGGACACGGAGAACCCTTCCCAGCAGTTGGGAAATCCTACACGGTGCGTCCTTTTGTAGGTGAGGACGCCAAAAAGGGTCCAGTTTTTCGAGTATCCCGTTGCCGCTAGTCCGAAGGACTTGAGCTTTTCTTAACGTGAAAACGTCCGGTCTTACGCCCCCTAACGACCGAAACCGGGGCCTGGCTGGGGCCCAAGTCGCAGATCGTAGGGCTGCCTAAACTATCTCCCCTAGACATGTTACTGGTGGTTACCTAAAATATCTGCCCGGGCAGTTCGGTATAGTGGCTGCTTTTGCACTCTCTCGTGGTTTGAAAAAAATTTCTCAGAATGGGGAGGGTAAGCTACTGCTTTCACAAGCCTTTTTCCTCCTACATACTTAGCTGATCTCCCAGTAAACCAAATGTGCTCCGTCTCAGGATGAGTTAATAGATCCAAGTTTTTTCCAAACCTCATTAAAGATTCATTTTTGAGTGCAAAATCAGGGTTTACTTCTTGATTATTCGTGGGGGGCAGTGGCTAGCTGCTAGTGGAAGGCAGCCACACCATAGCCTCCCACTTTGGCTCTATCTTGAATATATTTGACCCATTGCATGATAGGAATTATGGCAGACAGAGCCGCTTTATATCCTACTGTGAGTTGTTCTAGTTCTAGCGCAGCCCAAAAATGTGCTAATGTAGTAGATGTGTTTGTGAATTCATGTTAATTATAAAGTGTTTGCTAACCCAACTTTGAGAGTACTAATAATATATCTGTCTTCAACATTGTGAAATATGCAAACGTAGGAATTCGTTAAAATGAAATATAACTGTTCTTTGGGTAACTACAAAGCTTAAGGGAACAAGAAACAAGACATCCACAGTTTCTGTGCCCTGAAAACACTACAATGTACATCCTGTTGTGCTAATCTAAGCTGATTTTGCTGCTCACCACATAGCGTTGCAATTTAAGGTGGTTTTACTGCTGACTGCAGAGCGTTGCACAGGAAAGAGCGAAGGAGCGCACGTGCGGAATCGAAGGGTAACGAGAGGGGAAACTGAGGCAGACGCTGACTTCATCCAACGACCACCAGATGGGGGTCAAAAAGATCCCCAGAGATAAAGTGGGCATGCGCCTTTGAAGGCCTGCTTCTCCCAAGAACTAATAAACATAATCCAGCCTATTCCTAGAACAGTCATGAATATGTACTAGAATAGTTATGAATATGTATTAAGGTATGGAATGTAAGATAAAAGATTAAACTTTAAGGCACGTGTGCGAGTGGAGCGGAGACTCTCCACGCACCCAGCGCTGTTTTGCTTATTGCAATTTTATTAATTAAATTAAACTATTAACAGAATATTGAGTCAGTAATTTATAACACTGATAACTCTCAAAGTGGAGTTGTTTTCTGCTTCTGGTAATTTTCTCCCCCGGGCTCCAAGTTCTGTGTAACCCATTTACAGATTTGTTTGAGATCTCTTCTTATTTGTGAGGATCACAAATCCAAAACCTTTTGTTAAGCCTCTTCTGTTAATTCCAAATCACCGTGCTGTTCACTTCTGCAAACTCACACTTTTCCCTTGTTACCTCACATAACAGGGTTAAGATTGGTCCTACGTGTCAGATGCGCTGTCTCCAAAAACGAAACAATCCGATGACTGCTAAGAATTGAACACCGCAATACACGCTGCCACGCACTGAATATAAGAAGATACAAAACCATTGACGGGCAGTCGGGCATCTTTTGAGCGAAAAACTACAAATGAGTCTCCGGAAGTCGGCCATGTTGTTACCGGAAGTCGGCCATCTTTTTACCGGAAAACTACAAATGAGTCTCCGGAAGTCGGCCATCTTTTTACCGAAAAACTACAAATGAGTCTCCGGAAGTCGGCCATCTTGTCACCGGAAGTCGGCCATCATTCTACCGGAAAACTACAAATGAGTCTCCGGAAGTCGGCCATTTTGTTACCGGAAGTCGGCCATCTTTTTACCGAAAAACTACAAATGAGTCTCCGGAAGTCGGCCATTTTGCTACCGGAAGTCGGCCATCTTTCTACCGGAAAACTACAAACGAGTCTCCGGAAGTCGGCCATTTTGTTACCGGAAGTCGGCCATCTTTTTAGCGAAAAACTACAAATGAGTCTCCGGAAGTCGGCCATTTTGCTACCGGAAGTCGGCCATCTTTTTACCGGAAAACTACAAATGAGTCTCCGGAAGTCGGCCATTTTGTTACCGGAAGTCGGCCATCTTTTTAGCGGAAAACTACAAATGAGTCTCCGGAAGTCGGCCATTTTGTTACCGGAAGTCGGCCATCTTTTTAGCGGAAAACTACAAATGAGTCTCCGGAAGTCGGCCATTTTGTTACCGGAAGTCAGCCATCTTTTTACCGGAAAACTACAAATTAGTCACCGGAAGTCGGCCATTTTGTTACCGGAAAACTACAAATGAGTCTCCGGAAGTCGGCCATCTTGTTACCGGAAAACTACAAATGAGTCTCCGGCGGCCGGCCATTTTGTTACCGGAAGTTGGCCGTGTTTTTAACGAAAAACTACAAATGAGTCTCCGGAAATCGGACAAACTGAAAGTTAAAAATTTAAGAGCCCCCAATGTCCCCTGAGCGTAGAAACACACCATCTGGAAGATCCTCTGATCTTCGCCAAAACCTGTCAATTTTCTCTCTTACTTCATAGATTCATTTAATCACTCGTGTTAGAAGGGGCCCTCAAAGACCATCTGGTCCATCCCTCTACCTCATACTATGGATTCGATGTCTTAACACTTTCTACAACGGGAGGAATCTACCGCTTCTCCTGGGAGACCATTCCAATCTTTTACTGTCCACATGGTGAAAAATGAACTTATGTCCAATCAGAATTTCTCCATTACCTCTTATCCATTAAGCCCCACCTTACCTTGTTGCTGGAGGACCAAAAGAGAGAACTGTTGCAAGACGAACCTCTCTTAGGGCACGGCGCTCCGAGGTCCAAACAGGCGTTTCAGCAGAAACTCACGAATAGTGCTCTGAGTTTATTGCCCTCAGGGTTGCCGAGCCTGGCTCTGAGCTACTGCTCTGCAATCAGCTAACCTATCTCCTGGCTTGCTCAGGAATGAGCTGAGTGAGATTGTGCTCCAGGCCTCACCTTTTATTGGCCCCCTAATCCTGCTCATGTGCAGTTGGGGCCCGCCCTAATCAGGCACAGGTGGGTTTAACACAAGCTCATGCCCACTACCTGGCAATTAGTGGCACCTGGTTGCCTCATTTCACTACAGAGAACAGTGAGCAGCTGACTGTCTGGCTCCTTCTGGTTACAGGAGGACAAAAAAAGAACATAGAGTGCAGCTGAGTAATGGGGAACATCCGGTTTCTAAAGGTCCAAAATAGAGAGTTTGTTTGGCTGCTTCACATGCTGTTTCCAGTTGCTGGAGGACTGGTGTCTGTCAGCAAGCCAGCAAGCATTTAAATACCCATTTACACATCTAATATCTGCTTTGACCTATACATCAGCTTTGATACACGCACACAGAATCCCCGGAGCAAAATATCCCCCGTCCCTCCTGGTCCCACACTCCCCCCTCACCTCTACCAGACACCCTGACAGCCCTCACAGCCCTTTACCCCTCCCCACTGTAACTCCAGTGCTTAAAACACATCTATGAAGACTATTAGACAGGATTTGTCATTACATTCGTAACATCAAAGCAACGCTCTTGCTGGGGGCAGAAAAAGCTTCCATCCTTCCTTATTCCACTGCTGGGGTAGAGAACCCTGTACGGCTGCCTCTACTTGTATCACGAGAGACACCTACACACACGCTGCCGCAGTAGTGGCGCTGCATCCTGCTTAGACAAAGCTGAAAGTAAAAAATGACTCCTGAAAGTAAAAAAATAAATTCACTATCTGCTTGACACCGTCTCCCACAGCATTCTCCTGAAAAAGCTGTCTGCCCGCAGCTTGGACAGGAGCACCCTGTGCTGGGTTAAAAACTGGCTGGAAGGCCGGGCCCAGAGAGTGATGGTGAATGGGGCTGCATCCAGTTGGCGGCCGGTCACCAGTGGTGTCCCCCAGGGATCAGTGTTGGGCCCAGTACTGTTTAATAACTTTATCTATGACTTAGATGAAGGGATTGAGTCCATCATCAGCAAGTTCGCAGACGACACCAAGCTGGGAGGAAGTGTGGACCAGGCAGAAGGCAGGAGGGCTCTGCAGAGGGACCTGGACAGACTGGAGAGTTGAGCTGACTCCAGCGGGATGAGGTTCAACACGGCCAAGTGCCGGGTCCTGCACTTTGGCCACAACAACCCCATGCAGCGCTACAGGCTGGGCACAGAGTGGTTGGAGAGCAGCCAGGCAGAAAGGGACCTGGGAGTCTGGATTGACAGGAAGCTGAACATGAGCCAGCAGTGTGCCCAGGTGGCCAAGAAGGCCAATGGCATCCTGGCCTGTATCAGGAACAGCGTCACCAGCAGGTCCAAGGAGGTGATTCTGCCTCTGTACTCAGCCCTGGTGAGGCCACACCTCGAGTACTGTGTCCAGTTCTGGGCCCCTCAGTTCAGGAAGGATATCGAGGTCCTGGAACAGGTCCAAAGGAGGGCAACCAGGCTGGTGAAGGGACTCGAGCACAGGCCCTATGAAGAGAGGCTGAGAGAGCTGGGGCTGTTCAGCCTGAAGAAGAGGAGGCTCAGGGGAGACCTCGTCGCTCTCTACAACTACCTGAAAGGAGGTTGGAGCCAGGCGGGAGTTGGTCTCTTTTCCCAGACGACTTTCAACAAGACAAGAGGACACAGTCTTAAGTTGTGCCAGGGGAGATTTAGGCTGGATATCAGAAAGAATTTTTTTACGGAGAGGGTGATCAGGCAATGGAATGGACTGCCCGGTGAGGTGGCGGATTCTCCATCCCTAGAGACGTTTAAAAAGAGACTGGATGTGGCACTCAGTGCCATGGTCTAGCAACCGCACCGGTGGGTCAAGGGTTGGACTTGATGATCTCTGAGGTCCCTTCCAACCCAGCTAATTCTATGATTCTATGATTCTATGAGGTGTCCACATGTTTATACATATCCTATTAAATACTTCTATAGGCAAGTATTTCACTTCCTTTCTGCATTCATGTAACTTGTACAACTGTTCACTGATACCATTACATTTTCTATCTCAAACACAGGGATAATTTGACCAGGAATTTTTTGTGTGTTACACAACCGGGATAGCTGCCCAAAGGAGATGCTACCAAACCCCCAGGGAAATATCCCATTTAGAGGGAGACAGAAACATAGTACTTCAGAGCACTCCATCAAAACACCAGCAAAAGATACCTGCAGCATCCAGCTGTCTCTCTGTTCAAAGATCTAGAATAGATAATTAGCTAAACTAGGTAATACGAGATCTAAAGCATGTTAGCAGGGGCTGTTAGCGTCTAAACAATGCAGTTTGTACTTTACACAACTGTTTTTGTTACATTTATGATACAAAAAGTCTGTGATAACTCTTTAGCTTTAATTTTTGAAGGATGATGGAGAGAAGGGAGGGTAAAACTGCAGGAGTCAAACAAATCCCCACTGCTGCAGTATATAAACTTACCAAAAAGGACTCTGATTTGTTAATACATCTGGATGTACCAAAACGTGCAGAGGAATGCATTTTCATCATCTCAACTGCTGCAATTGTGACCCACAAAGCCAGAAACACCATCAACTTGAGAAAGATGTGCTGTGCTTCCATCTTGAGAATGACTCTCTCTTTTTTTGAAGGAGGAGGAAAGAGTCTTGTTGCTGGTGACTTCCGCAGACTCTTTTGGGATCTGCTCTGATGGGGAGTTTCCAAAATGCAACATCTTTGAATGAGAGGCATTTCTGTTTTGGACTCTCTCTTCCCATCTTCTATCAATATTCATGCTGAAGGGCAGTTGTTCCTGGTCTCCCAGCTTAGCTTGCAGCAGGCCAGGGATCAGATTCCTTCCTCAAGAAAAGGCACATCAGGTAACTGGTATATTTCTGCAGTCACCAGGCTCGTCTTCATCAAAAAAAAAAAAAAAAAAAAAAAAAAGCAGAGTGCCAGCAGGAAGCATCTGAAAGAATCCTATGGGTTGGCAAACCTCTTCTGCTTCAACCTCCTTCACCATCCCTTGAAGTACTCATCATCCCTAAAGACACCCCCCAAGTCATATAGAAATAGCACTTAGGGATATGGCTTAAGTTCTTGTCAGTGTTGGGTTAATGGTTGGACTCTAATGATCTTGAAGGTCTTTTCTAATAGAGGTAATTCTGTGATTAGCACCATGGGCTTCCCCTCACCTGCTCTGTACCCATTCAGTGCCAGATACTGCATCTGTCATTGTTTGTAGAACCCAAGCTACATCAAGAGACAAAATGACAGTTATACTTGAAGGGAGTCACCAGCTCCACGTTCATCCTCACTACTACCCCAGCTCACCTCAAATGCTCATCCAGTCCCAAAAGTGGCCTAAAGTTCATGCTAAAAAGTAACTGCTTCACTGAGTAGCCACATTATTCTCTGCTCTTTGACACTGACCTTACCTCGGACTACTTGCTATAGTCAGCAGCTTTGTCCCAGTGAGCCTGCTTACGATATTTGCAAAAAACAAAAGGAACGTACCAAGATGCTGCCTCAAACAGCACCCTGCCTGCAACAATCCCCATCTCTTACTCCTTTACCTTGGCAATTTGCATATCCAGCCTCTGCAATTTTCTTATTGTCACACGGTGACTACAATAGAACCTATAAACATCAACTGATGCTTCGAACTTCAACAACACACCCAAAAAATAACTGGTCTTTGGTCCCACTAGTCATCACTCACCTCACCCCAGTCACCTTCAGTGACTATCCCACTTCGCTTACTGCTTCTACCTTCAAAATGACTTAAACACACACTGTAATCGGGTAGCTACCAGAAGCACAATCCCTCCAGCACTACACACTGACTGACCTGACTGCACTCTGCTCCCTCGTTTCTTCTTACGAGCGCATATTTGTCCTTTGCATGTGAAAGAAAGTGTTACACAAGTCACTGAAATGCTGAACAATGGACAGACAATTCCAGACATCTCAATCCTAGTTAGGAAACCCATCTAGTGTACTACTACCCTCATGCCATTAATAAACACAGCCCCAAAACTTTAATCCCATACACATACAACCGTTAACTACTGAGAGGGTCGATCTCCTGCACTCTCATGAAGGTCCCATCACCTTCATCACCATCAAAGCAACTGCCCACCCAGCCTGACTATGGCTGCTCCACCTAAGATCACTGTAAAATTGTGGCCTAAAAACTCAAGGCAAACGTCACCAGAGACCCTTACGGCTCTTCAATATCCCCAACTCTACAATCTGGGCAGAGCAGCCCCAGGCCAAACACACAAACACAGACCAACCCAAGACACACCACTGCAAACTACAAGATTAAACATTAATATAAAACTCCCAACAAGAATTACTCTGGGCTCCAAGAAGTTGGCCAAGAAGATCTACAGGGATGCAAGGGTGAGGCAAGGAGGCCCCATGGTGACATCAAGTGTCATAGAACACTTCCTGTTACAATAATTACTCTTCAAAATAACATATCAGATGTACAAGAAGACTAGCATCAAGACCTAAGGATGCAGAGACAAGGTTGCAAATGTGGAAAATTTATGACCAGAGATGCTCATTCGTTCATAAAGAAGATTACAAAAGATGCCTATCAAGAAATTTGCAAGATGCAAAAAAAGAAGGATCCAGATATGACTAAATGTGTTCAACACCATGGGGATGATGTTCAATATTACTTGTCCTGTGAGGGACTCTGGAATCCAAGACTTTTGGGCAATAAGACCTACAGAAATCCATCTGCAAAGCGAGGGAATGAAGCGACAGATGCCCGAGAAGCTGCCTTCAAGGCCTGGGGATGCAAGGATGCGGGGACCGAGTCCCCCTCAGGGAAACTGGATGGACAGAGATCAGATGACAATGCAATTGAGAATGACATTGCTAAAGACAATCTTCAAGAAACTTTCAAGTCAAGAGACCGATCTGCAATTTAGACTCGTTGTACAGAATAACACACTGCTGATCGGCACCGTGCTGATCAGGAAAGGCTTTGCAGGGAGGATGCCCAAGATGAAGGACTCGCTCCGTGAGGACACAGAGGACCATCAAGGCCTGACGAAGCTCTAAGACAACCAAGACTGACAACATAAAACACACAGCCCCACACACCAAGGCCGGAGCTGCCCTGCCCATGCTGGAATCGTGCTGAAAAGTAACCTGTTCCCTTCACCCACCCAAAGGGGGCTGCTCCCAGACAACCCTCTCCCCTACACTAACTTCAAAACACCACCTGCAATTCCCAACCTCGACTCCTCTGCTCAGCCCCTCCCCACCCACCCCTGGGCCCTCAACTTATCTTCAAGAGCGAGAGCAACACAAAGCCACGGTCAGTAATGAAAACCACATTGTTTGACTGGGATGCGCTTCCAGTCGCACGGTTCCTCTTCATCCCCTGTACGTAAAAAAGGAAAAAACACAACCCACAGATCACAAACAGCGCTGGCACAAGTCCCACCTAAGCCAACACACGGTACTTCTGCTGCACTCACCTCCTCAAGGGAGCCCCATGGTATACCGTGCACCTTCTCGTTCCAGAGTTGAACGCTATCGCCACCATTGCTTGGGGTGCCTGAAACACCAAGAGAAACAGTTCCTGTTCTGCTGATCAGAAGTCAGCAGACTTCTGACCTTCGCTCACCTTGCCAGAGGCACCTCGGGAACAGATATTCTGCTTCCTTGGCTGCTCTCACCTGCAAAAGGACAAACAAACCATAATGGGGTCAGGTAGCCAGGAGAGGGACCTTCGCTCCAACACCCAACACTGACTAACCTTTGGATGGTGCTCTTCTCTCCTCCTGCTCTTTCACGTACATCCTTGTCACATGGGATCTGAAAAACAGTGATACACAAGTCACTGGAATACCGCTCAATGGATGAACTATTCAGTTATGACTCTTCCAGCAAACTCTGGGAAGAGCAGCTCCAAGCCAAACACTCAGACCAACTCCAGACACAGCCCTGCAAATCACGAGACGTGATCTCAAGAGAACGCCAAGCAAAAAGAATATCTCTGGGATCCAAGACTGTTGGGCAAGAAGACCTACGGCAATGCAACTGCAAAACGAGGGGCTGAATCAAGGGATGCCAAAGAACCCGGGCTTCAAGACCCGATGACACGAGGATGCGGGGAATAAAGTCCCACTCTGGGAAAATCCATGACCAGAGATGATGCTGATGCAGGTGGCGATGATGTTTCAGAAGATGACCATCAGGAAGCTTCCCAGAATAAAGACCTATCAACACTTCAAACTTGTCACACAAGAAGATGCTGCTGCTGACTAGGACTGTGCTGATGAGTAAAGGCCTTGCAGGGATGATGGCCAAGATGTGGGACCTGCTCCGAGAGGACATCAAGACCTGAGGAAGCTTTAAGACAAACACATACAACACAAACTACACGCCACCACACACCAAGGCTGGAGCTGCCCTGCCCACACTGGCATCGCATCAGAAATTAACCCGCTTCCTTCATCTGACCAAAGGAGGCTGCTCCCAGACTGCCCTCTCCCCTACACTAAATTCAAAACCCCTTCCACAACTCCCACCAGCCTTGACCCCTCTACACCACTGGTCCCTCAACTTATCTTTCAGGGGACTGGCTCTCCAAAGTCGTGGTTAGCCAGGAAAATAGACAGGAGCAGCCTAGGATAATCCTCATCTTGCAAGGTTCCCCTTTGCCACCTGCATTAAAAAAAAAAAAAAAGTCACACCAAAACAAGCAAAGAAAAAAACTCCACACACATAACCACAACACCAAAACACCTACCAGAATATTCAGCAATAAGTCCAACATCAGCCAGCCCCATTCCCTTCCAAATGTCCCGGCTTTGCAGAAGAGCCCTGCAAAGTCCCACTCGACCACGCTTTCCAGAGTTGGATGCTGTAGGCATCGTCATTCAGGGCACCTAAAAGGCACAAAACTATTGTTCTGCTTGAGAGAAGACACTAGCTCCACAAGCCCTGCACTACCACCTCACCTCCAACGCTCATTCAGTTCCTGGAACTTGCTAGCATCATGCCAGGGAGAGACAGGCTCCCATCAACCACCCAAAGGGCACCGCTGCTGGACAGCCCGCTCCCCTACAGTAACTTTAAAACCCGAGCCAGCGATTCCTAACCTTGACCCCTCTACACAGACCCTCCCCAACCATCCTCCCTTTCTCTTACCTTTCAAACAGCTGGGGCTTTGAAGCACCGGACAGAAAAGTAACCCACATCGGCTGACGGGGATCTTCCCAAAACCACCAAGTTCCTCCTCGTCATCTGCAATAACAAACGGCAATGCCACCAGACATAGGACGTCAGCTAAATACCAACCCCTTCCACACGCTCCTCATAACCCCTGGCTTGCCCTGCTCACCCTCTCTTTCCACATGTTATGGCCACCATCGCTTCTGGCACCTGAAACACCAGGAGACACAAAATTCCTGTTCTGCTTGTCAGATCGAGCCTCCTCATTACCATCCCATCTCACCTTCAGCGTTCTTCTGGCTCCAAAAGTGGCACACGCAGCACCTGCAAAAACAAAGGGAAACACTTAACCGAGTCGACGTAAAATCTCTGGATGAGCCAGCCCGCAACCATCTCACCTTCTCCAACCGCTTCTCAACGCATGGCTTTGTGTGGCACCTGCAAAAGTCAAAGCAAAAGCCACATGCTGAGATATTGCCCCAATCAACAGGCAGCCCACACCAGCCTTTGCTCAGAAAACTTCCAAATCCCTTCTGCAACAACTCCCAACCTCAGCACTTCAGCTCAGTCCCTCAACTTATCTTCTTGAGGGATGGTGGTTTTGGATCTATGTCCAGCAAAACACCACGCTGTCTGACGGGCACGTTCCTCTTCATCCCCTGCAATCAGAAAGAAAGGAAAATCGGAAACGGTGTCACCAATAAGGTGCGCTTCAGCCATCAACAACCGCTTATACTACACCCACCGCCTCAAAAGGGCCCCACCCAGTTCCACTCACCTCCTTGATCCAGAGTTTAATGCTGTGTCCACCACTGCTTTGGGCACCTAAAAGACCAAGAGAAAGAGTTACTGTTCTGCTGATCAGTACTCACCAGCTCCATGAACCCACTCTCTACCACCCCAGCTCACCTTCAATGCTCACCTGGTTCCAAAGGTGGCACGCACAGCACCTGAAACATAAGGGAAACCTTTAACAGAGTTGACGTTAATACATGGCTGACCCAGCCCACAGACATCTCACCTTCTCCAACTGTTCCTCAAGACGTGGCTTTGTCACTTCAGCACTGCGTGTGACACCTGCAAAAGTCAAAGCAAAAGGCACACGCTGAGATATTGCCCCAAACACCACCCAGGCCACCGCGACGTCCATCTCCTGCTCCTTTACCTCGGCCTCTCACCCATCTGCCTGCCATCTCCTCTTTGGGGTGCCAAAACAAGGTTAGGAGTGCACCTGAAAAAAACCACAAACAACAAGGGATGTTCATGACCAACCAATAAAACAACACCTGAGTATAACTGCTCCTCCAGCCCACCAGCCTTTGCTCGCCTTGCCGCAGCCACCTCCGGTGCCCGTATCCCGCTTCGCTCGCCGCTTCCGCCTTCAAAATGACAACAAACCATAATGCGGTCAAGCAGCCAAAGGAGGCACCTTCCCACTGACTCTACACCCTGACCAACCTTCGGATGGCGGCCTCCTCTCCTCCTCCATCTGTTTCTTGATGGTCATTGACACGAGGGATCTGAAAAACAGGATTATGCAAATCACTGGGAAGCTGCTCAGCACCGAGTCAGTCAGTTAATGGCACTTCCCACGGCCCCTGATCCTACACAGCAGGCAGGGCAGCTCCAAACCAAACACTCACAGGCACAGACTGAACAAAGACATAGCCACGTGAGTCACAAGACTTGACCTCAAGATAAAACTCGCAGTAAGAAGAGGGACTCTGAATCCAAGACTTTTGGGCAATAAGACCTACAGCGATGCGTCTGCAAAGCGAGGGAACGAAGCGACGGATGCCCGAGGAGCCGCCTTCAAGACCTGAGGACGCAAGGATGCGGGGAATGAGTCCAGATGCTGATGCACTTGGCAATGATGTTTCAGAAGATGACAATCAAGAAATCCCAAGTCAAGAGACCGATCTGCAATTTAGACTCGTTGTACAGAATAACACGCTGCTGATCGGCACCGTGCTGATCAGGAAAGGCTTTGCAGGGAGGATGCCCAAGATGAAGGACTCGCTCCGTGAGGACACAGAGGACCATCAAGGCCTGACGAAGCTCTAAGACAACCAAGACTGACAACATAAAACACACAGCCCCACACACCAAGGCCGGAGCTGCCCTGCCCATGCTGGAATCGTGCTGAAAAGTAACCTGTTCCCTTCACCCACCCAAAGGGGGCTGCTCCCAGACAACCCTCTCCCCTACACTAACTTCAAAACACCACCTGCAATTCCCAACCTCGACTCCTCTGCTCAGCCCCTCCCCACCCACCCCTGGGCCCTCAACTTATCTTCAAGAGCGAGAGCAACACAAAGCCACGGTCAGTAATGAAAACCACATTGTTTAACTGAGATACGCTTCCAGTCGCACGGTTCCTCTTCATCCCCTATAAGTAAAAAAGGAAAAAACACAACCCACAGATCACAAACAGCGCTGGCACAAGTCCCACCTAAGCCAACACACGGTACTTCTGCTGCACTCACCTCCTCAAGGGAGCCCCATGGTATACCATGCACCTTCTCGTTCCAGAGTTGAACGCTATCGCCACCATTGCTTGGGGCGCCTGAAACACCAAGAGAAACAGTTCCTGTTCTGCTGATCAGAAGTCACCAGCCCCGTGAACCCCTCGCTACCAACTCAACTCAACTTCAACGCTCAGCTGGTTCCAAAGGTGGCACACGCAGCGCCTGCAAAAACAAAAGGTAACGTTTAAGTGACTTGATGTAAAACACATGGCTGACCCAGCCCACCACCATCTCACCTCCTCCAACCCCTCCTAAATGTGTGTCTTCGTCCCTCCAAGGATGGTTGTGGCACCTGCAAAAGTCAAAGCAAAAGGCACATGCTGAGGTCGTGCCTCCAACAACAGGCAGCCCACTGTGATGTCCACCTCCTGCCCCCTTACCTCAGCCTCTCACCCATCTGCCTGCCATCCTTGTGGCGTGCCAAAAGTAGGTCTGGAGGACACCTGGAAAACACAAAAAACAGGGGATGCCAATGCCTTCAACAAAAATAAAACACCTGAGAAATAACTGCTCCTCCAGCACACCAGCCTTTGCTCACCTTGCCAGAGGCACCTCGGGAACAGATATTCTGCTTCCTTGGCTGCTCTCACCTGCAAAAGGACAAACAAACCATAATGGGGTCAGGTAGCCAGGAGAGGGACCTTCGCTCCAACACCCAACACTGACTAACCTTTGGATGGTGCTCTTCTCTCCTCCTGCTCTTTCACGTACATCCTTGTCACATGGGATCTGAAAAACAGTGATACACAAGTCACTGGAATACCGCTCAATAGATGAACTATTCAGTTATGACTCTTCCAGCAAACTCTGGGAAGAGCAGCTCCAAGCCAAACACTCAGACCAACTCCAGACACAGCCCTGCAAATCACGAGACGTGATCTCAAGAGAACGCCAAGCAAAAAGAATATCTCTGGGATCCAAGACTGTTGGGCAAGAAGACCTACGGCAATGCAACTGCAAAACGAGGGGCTGAATCAAGGGATGCCAAAGAACCCTGGCTTCAAGACCCGATGACACGAGGATGCGGGGAATAAAGTCCCACTCTGGGAAAATCCATGACCAGAGATGATGCTGATGCAGGTGGCAATGATGTTTCAGAAGTTGGCCATCAGGAAGCTTCCCAGAATAAAGACCTATCAACACTTCAAACTTGTCACACAAGAAGATGCTGCTGCTGACTAGGACTGTGCTGATGAGTAAAGGCCTTGCAGGGATGATGGCCAAGATGTGGGACCTGCTCCGAGAGGACATCAAGACCTGAGGAAGCTTTAAGACAAACACATACAACACAAACTACACGCCACCACACACCAAGGCTGGAGCTGCCCTGCCCACACTGGCATCGCATCAGAAATTAACCCACTTCCTTCATCTGACCAAAGGAGGCTGCTCCCAGACTGCCCTCTCCCCTACACAACTCCCACCAGCCTTGACCCCTCTACACCACTGGTCCCTCAACTTATCTTTCAGGGGACTGGCTCTCCAAAGTCGTGGTTAGCCAGGAAAATAGACAGGAGCAGCCTAGGATAATCCTCATCTTGCAAGGTTCCCCTTTGCCACCTGCATTAAAAAAAAAAAAAAGTCACACCAAAACAAGCAAAGAAAAAAACTCCACACACATAACCACAACACCAAAACACCTACCAGAATATTCAGCAATAAGTCCAACATCAGCCAGCCCCATTCCCTTCCAAATGTCCCGGCTTTGCAGAAGAGCCCTGCAAAGTCCCACTCGACCACGCTTTCCAGAGTTGGATGCTGTAGGCATCGTCATTCAGGGCACCTAAAAGGCACAAAACTATTGTTCTGCTTGAGAGAAGACACTAGCTCCACAAGCCCTGCACTACCACCTCACCTCCAACGCTCATTCAGTTCCTGGAACTTGCTAGCATCATGCCAGGGAGAGACAGGCTCCCATCAACCACCCAAAGGGCACCGCTGCTGGACAGCCCGCTCCCCTACAGTAACTTTAAAACCCGAGCCAGCGATTCCTAACCTTGACCCCTCTACACAGACCCTCCCCAACCATCCTCCCTTTCTCTTACCTTTCAAACAGCTGGGGCTTTGAAGCACCGGACAGAAAAGTAACCCACATCGGCTGACGGGGATCTTCCCAAAACCACCAAGTTCCTCCTCGTCATCTGCAATAACAAACGGCAGTGCCACCAGAAATAGTACGTCAGCTAAATACCAACCCCTTCCACACGCTCCTCATAACCCCTGGCTTGCCCTGCTCACCCTCTCCTTCCATACGTTATGGCCTCCATCGCTTCTGGCACCTGAAACACCAGGAGACACAAAATTCCTGTTCTGCTTGTCAGATCGAGCCTCCTCATTACCATCCCATCTCACCTTCAGCGTTCTTCTGGCTCCAAAAGTGGCACACGCAGCACCTGCAAAAACAAAGGGAAACACTTAACCGAGTCGACGTAAAATCTCTGGATGAGCCAGCCCGCAACCATCTCACCTTCTCCAACCGCTTCTCAACGCATGGCTTTGTGTGGCACCTGCAAAAGTCAAAGCAAAAGCCACATGCTGAGATATTGCCCCAATCAACAGGCAGCCCACACCAGCCTTTGCTCAGAAAACTTCCAAATCCCTTCTGCAACAACTCCCAACCTCAGCACTTCAGCTCAGTCCCTCCACTTATCTTCTTGAGGGATGGTGGTTTTGCATCTACTTCCAGCAAAACACCACGCTGTCTGAGGGGCATGTTCCTCTTCATCACCTGCAAACAGAAAAAAAGGAAAATCAGAAGCGGTGTCACCAAGAAGGTGCGCTTCAGCCATCAACAACCGCTTATACTACACCCACCGCCTCAAAAGGGCCCCACCCAGTTCCACTCACCTCCTTGATCCAGAGTTTAATGCTGTGTCCACCACTGCTTTGGGCACCTAAAAGACCAAGAGAAAGAGTTACTGTTCTGCTGATCAGTACTCACCAGCTCCATGAACCCACTCTCTACCACCCCAGCTCACCTTCAATGCTCACCTGGTTCCAAAGGTGGCACGCACAGCACCTGAAACATAAGGGAAACCTTTAACAGAGTTGACGTTAATACATGGCTGACCCAGCCCACAGACATCTCACCTTCTCCAACTGTTCCTCAAGACGTGGCTTTGTCACTTCAGCACTGCGTGTGACACCTGCAAAAGTCAAAGCAAAAGGCACACGCTGAGATATTGCCCCAAACACCACCCAGGCCACCGCGACGTCCATCTCCTGCTCCTTTACCTCGGCCTCTCACCCATCTGCCTGCCATCTCCTCTTTGGGGTGCCAAAAAAGGTTAGGAGTGCACCTGAAAAAAAACACAAACAACAAGGGATGTTCATGACCAACCAATAAAACAACACCTGAGAATAACTGCTCCTCCAGCCCACCAGCCTTTGCTCGCCTTGCCGCAGCCACCTCCGGTGCCCGTATCCCGCTTCGCTCGCCGCTTCCGCCTTCAAAATGACAACAAACCATAATGCGGTCAAGCAGCCAAAGGAGGCACCTTCCCACCGACTCCACACCCTGACCAACCTTTGGATGGCAACTTCCTGTCCTCCTCCGTCTGTTTCTTGCTAGTCATTGACAAGTAGGATCTGAAAAACAGAATTACGCAAGTCACTGGAAAGCTGCTCAACAACTAGACAGTCAGCTCATGGTGCTTCCAACGGCCCCTGATGCTACACAGCAGGCAGGGCAGCTCCAAACCAAACACTCACACCCACAGACCAATCTGAGACACCAACACGTGAGTCACAAGACTTGATCTCAAGATAAAACTTGCAGCAAGAAGAGGGACTCTGGAATCTAAGACTTGTGGGCAATAAGACCTACAGCGATGCGTCTGCAAAGCGAGGGAACGAAGCGACGGATGCCCGAGGAGCCGCCTTCAAGACCTGAGGACGCAAGGATGCGGGGAATGAGTCCCCCTCAGGGAAACTGGATGGACAGAGATCAGATGACAATGCAATTGAGAATGACATTGCAGAAGACAACCATCAAGAAACTTCCAAGTCAAGAGACCGATCTGCAATTTAGACTCGTTGTGCGGAATAACACGCTGTTGATCGGCACCGTGCTGATCAGGAAAGGCTTTGCAGGGAGGATGCCCAAGATGAAGGACTCGCTCCGTGAGGACACAGAGGACCATCAAGGCCTGACGAAGCTCTAAGACAACCAAGACTGACAACACAAAACACACAACCCCACACACCAAGGCTGGAGCTGCCCTGCCCGTGCTGGAATCACACTGGAAAGTAACCTGTTCCCTTCACCCACCCAAAGGGTGCCACTCCCAGACAACCCTCTCCCTTACACTAACTTTAAAACACCACCTGCAATTCCCAACCTCGACTCCTCTGCTCAGCCCCTCCCCACCCACCCCTGGGCCCTCAACTTATCTTCAAGAGCGAGAGCAGCACAAAGCCATGGTCAGTAATGAAAACCACAGTGTTTGACAGGGATGTGCTTCCAGTTGCAGTTCCTCTTCATCCCCTATACATACAAACGGAAAAAACACAACCCACAGATCACAAACAGCGCTGGCACAAGTCCCACCTAAGCCAACACACGGTACTTCTGCTGCACTCACCTCCTCAAGGGAGCCCCATGGTATACCATGCACCTTCTCGTTCCAGAGTTGAACACCATCGCCACCATTGCTTGGGGCACCTGAAATGCCAAGAGAAAGAGTTCCTGTTCTGCTGATCAGAAGTCACCAGCCCCATGAACCCCTCGCTACCAACTCAACTCAACTTCAACGCTCAGCCAGTTTCAAAGGTGGCACACAGCACCAGCAAAACCAAAAGCAAATGTTTAAGCGACTTGATGTAAAATGCATGGCTGACGCAGTCCACCGTCATCTCACCTTCTCCAACCCCTCCTAATGTGTGTCTTTGTCACTACATGGATGGTTGTGGCACCTGCAAAAGTCAAAGCAAAAGGCACATGCTGAGGTCGTGCCTCCAACAACAGGCAGCCCACTGTGATGTCCACCTCCTCCTCCTTTACCTCAGCTTCTCACCCATCTGCTGCCTGCCATCCTTGTGGGGTACCAAAAGTAGGTTTAGAGGGCACGTGGAAAACACAAAAAACAGGGGATGCCAATGCCTTCAATGGCAACAAAATACCTGAGAAATAACTGCTCCTTCTGCACACCAGCCTTTGCTCACCTTGCCAGAGCCACCTCAGGAACAGATATTCTGCTTCCTTGGCTGCTCTCACCTGCAAAAGGACAAACAAACCATAATGGGGTCAGGTAGCCAAGAGAGGGACCTTCGCTCCAACACCGACTAACCTTTGGATGGTGCTCTTCTCTACTCCTGCTCTTTCATGTACATCCTCGTCACATGGGATCTGAAAAACAGTGATACACAAGTCACTGGAACACTGCCCAACAGATGAACTATTCAGTTATGGCTCTTCCAACAAACTCTGGGAAGAGCAGCTCCAAGCCAAACACTCAGACCACTACAAAACACAGCCCTGCAAATCACGAGACGTGATCTCAAGAGAACGCCAAGCAAAAAGAATATCTCTGGGATCCAAGACTGTTGGGCAAGAAGACCTACAGCGATGCGGCTGTGAAGCGAGGGGCTGAAGCAACAGATGCCCACCAAGCCAGGCTTCAAGACCTAAGGATGTAGAGAACAAGTGCTGCTCTGCAAAAATCCATGACCAGAGATGCTGATTAATATGGAAAAGTGTTTCAGAATACCACCATCAAGAAACTTCCCAGATGCAAGAATAATCCATGTGTTTAACTTGTCATGAAAGAAAAAGATGCTGCTGACTAGGACTGTGCTGATGAGTAAAGGCCTTCCAGGGATGATGCCCAAGATGAGGGACTGGCTCTGCGAGGACAAAGAGGACATTGAGGGATGAGGAAGTTATAAAACACTCAAGACAGACAGCACAAAGTACACACCACCACACACAAAGGCTGGAGCTGCCCTGCCCAGGCCAAACCAATGCTGTAAACTCATCTGCCCCCTTCACCTGACCAAAGCAAGCTGCTCCCAGACAACTCTCTCCCCGATTCTCACTTCAAAACCACTCCCTGCCGTTCCCAGCTTTGTCCCTTCTGCCCATCCCCAGTCCCTCCACTTATCTTTGGTGGTAGGGGTCCAAAGCCATGGTCATCACAGAAAGACAAAACCATCCACAGGGATGTTCCTGCAGCCACACATTTCCCATTCATCATCTGCTGAAAAAGAAAAAAACAACCAAACAAAATAAACACATCACCACACATAATAATTGTCACCAGAAATTCCAACGTGAGCCGGCACCAACCTCTTAGAGAAGACCCAGCTTCTCAAGAGTCCTGTGAGGTCTCACCCACCTGCTCATCACAGAATTAGGCACTGCAGGACTCAATGAAGGGCACCTAAAATACACAAAACCACTGTTTGGCTTGAATGAAGTCACTACATACATGAACCTCCTAAATTACCACCCCAGCTTACCTCCAACACTCAGCTCCAAAGGTGACAAAAAACAAAAAAAACAAAATAAAACAAACGAAACACACAAAAAAACCCAACAAAAACAACCAACCCCACACCAAAAAAACCCTGGCAAAACAAAGAGAAACACTTAACTGAATTGATATTAAACACCTGGCTGACCTGGCCCACAACCATCTCGCCTGCCCCAACTGCTCCTCTCCACGTGGCTTTGTACCTCCAAGGCAGTGGGTGGCACCTGCAAAAGTCAAAGCAAAAGCCACATGCTGAGATATTGCCCCAATCAACAGGCAGCCCACACCAGCCTTTCCTCAGAAAACTTCAACATCCCTTCTGCAACAACTCCCAACCTCAGCACTTCAGTTCAGTCCCTCCACTTATCTTCTTGAGGGATGGTGGTTTTGCATCTACTTCCAGCAAAACACCACGCTGTCTGAGGGGCATGTTCCTCTTCATCACCTGCAAACAGAAAAAAAGGAAAATCAGAAGCAGTGTCACCAAGAAGGTGCACTTCAGCCATCAACAACCACTTATACTACACCCACCGCCTCAAAAGAGCCCCACCCAGTTCCACTCACCTCCGTGATCCAGAGTTGAATGCTGTGTCCACCACTGCTTTGGACACCTAAAAGACCAAGAGAAAGAGTTACTGTTCTGCTGATCAGTAGCCACCCGCTCCATGAACCCACTCTCTACCACCCCAGCTCACCTTCAATGCTCATCCGGTTCCAAAGGTGGCACGCACAGCACCTGAAACATAAGGGAAACCTTTAACAGAGTTGATGTTAATACATGGCTGACCCAGCCCACAGACATCTCACCTTCTCCAACTGTTCCTCAAGACATGGCTTTGTCACTCCGGCACTGTGTATGACACCTGCAAAAGTCAAAGCAAAAGGCACACGCCGAGATATTGTCCCCAACAACAGGCAGCCCACTGTGACGTCCGTCTCCTGCTTCCTTACCTCGGCCTCTCACCCATCTGCCGGCCATCTCTTTGGGGTGCCAAAACAGGGTCAGGAGTGCACCTGAAAAAAAAAAACACAAAGAACAAGGGATGTTCGTGACCAACCAATAATACAACACCTGAGAATAACTGCTCCTCCAGCCCACCGGCCTTTGCTCACCTTGCCGCAGCCACCTCCGGTGCCCGTATCCCGCTTCGCTCGCCGCTTCCGCCTTCAAAATGACAACAAACCATAATGCGGTCGAGCACCCGAAGGAGGCACCTTCCCACCAACCCCACACCCTGACCGACCTTCGGATGGCGGCCTCCTCTCCTCCTCCATCTGTTACTTGATGGTCATTGACATGTGGGATCTGAAAAACAGGATTAGGCAAATCACTGGGAAGCTGCTCAGCACCGAGTCGGTCAGGTTGTGTCGCTTTCCATGGCCCCTGAACCTACCCAGCGGGCAGGGCAGCTCCAAGCCAAACACTCACAGGCACAGACTGACCAAAGACACAGCCATGTGAGTCACAAGACTTCACCTCAAGATAAAACTCGCAGCAAGAAGAGGGACTCTGGAACCCAAGACTTTTGGGCAATAAGACCTACAGCGATGCGTCTGCAAAGCGAGGGAACGAAGCGACGGATGCCCGAGGAGCCGCCTTCGAGACCTGAGGACGCAAGGATGCGGGGAACGAGTCCCCCTCAGGGAAACCGGGTGGACGGGGATCGGATGACAAGGCAATTGAGAACGACATTGCGGAAGACAACCATCAAGAAACTTCCAAGTCAAGAGACCGATCTGCAATTTAGACTTGTCATACAGATGATGCTGCTGATCAGCGCCGTGCCGATCGGGAAAGGCTTTGCAGGGATGATGCACAAGATGCGGGACTTGTTCTGTGAGGACACACAGAAGACCATCAAGACTGGAGGAAGCTCTAAGACAAAGACAGACAACACAAAATACACAACCCCACACACCAAGGCTGGAGCTGCCCTGCCCTGCCCTGCCCTGCCCACCCTAGCATTGTGCTGGAAACTAACACGCTCTATTCACCCACTCCAAGGGGGCTGATTGTAGACAGCCCTCTCCCAGATGCCATCTTCAAAATCCCTCCTGCAACTCCAAGCCTCAGCCCCTCTGCAACCAATTCCTGTACTTAGCTTTCAGAGGGCTGTGGGTCTAAATTTATGTCCAGCAACAAAACCACGTTGTCTGACTAGCACGTTCCTGCAGTTTTAAGGTTCCTCTTCAGCAACTGCATTAAAAAAAAAAAAAAAAAAAAAAAAAAAAAACACAAATAGAAAAAAAAATTTGCATACAACCATATTCTTGCTATAAAAAGCTCTAACTTTTGGTGGTTTGAAAGTTCTTACCTTAAAGAATCTTCCCAGACAGCTCAACAGCTGCAGTCAGCTCCAGGAGTAGGAGAGCTCTGACCTCAGATAAGCCCAGGAGCTAACTGAAGCCCCTAGCCAAAGGCTGTGGCTTATAAACCCTGGGCACCGCCCACAGCTTTTCCCACAATCCCCTGGGAAAGGGGAGGTGGCGATTACCACAAGGTATGAAAGCAGCCAGAGGAGAAGCAGTCAGTTTTCTCCTCTTTCTTCAGTTTGCGGGACAAGCAGAGAAACTCCGTGATGCCGGCTGAGGAATTTGGTGTTTTTTTCTCTCTCATTGTTACTTCAGCGACACGACCAGGTAAGAATTTAACCCACAGGGAACCTTAACAGAGTAAAGGTAATTGGAGGCTTGGACTAGACAGAAGAGAGGAAAGAACAAGTGGGGTGGCTCACAGATATGGACTCGCAAATTCTCCTGAAAGACTCAGAGGGGTGAGAGCTCTGCAACAAAGCTAAAAGTGTACTAAAGGCAGCGTTCTGTTAGATGGGTCATTTTGGGATCGAAGACACTGAAGAAAGCTGAGGGACACAAGCAGCAGTCTGGAGGGGTTTTTAATAGAGTACAGGCGTCCCTGGGATGTTGGGAACCGAATGATAGACGGCGTCAGAAGAGCTTCTCGTGGAGCGAAAAAGGCGTAAAATGCGCAACGGAGCCGGAAGGTGGCTGTGGGACGCCGAGAGGGGGGCGGGAGGTTGGCCTCCGGAGGTGTGGTGGTGAGAGAAGGGTGCTGTGAGGGAGGTAAAAGGCGGCTGTGGGACACGAGGAAAAACCGTATGTGTTCAGTTGATGTACAGACGTCCTCGGGGGCTGAGGGACTGAACAGATGTCTAAGATCACAACAAATGAAGGAAGGGTTCTGGGGTGCAAAGAGAGCCTGAAGAAGGATTCTGTCTCAGTAAGAGAGCTAAAAAGAGCACCGCAGAGATCGAAGGGTGTGGGGCGGCGTGAGGATGGTCTCGTAAGGAGCGGTGCCCTGAATGAGAGGGCTCTGATGGGCAATAATGTTGAAGAAGAGTCCGGAAGACCCTCTGGCAGAGCCTTGAGGGGGAGACCGGACCCCCGTCTCTTTCTGAACGCTTCCTCGGAGAGGACCCTGGGTGTGGCTGGATGTGGTCTTTGCCCCTGGCAGTAAAGCGGAGTTCATACTCTCCCTCTGCCCCAGAGTTGGTGTATTTTATCTCTGCCTTTTAATACCTCCCTACCTGACCGCATGATGTGCACCCGTCCCGTTGTATAAAGGGTTTCTTTAAAATGCATCTTACCCCAGGGTGATTGGTCTCTTGGCTCTTCTGCATGTGCCTTTGATTTCACTGGTTGTTTCATCTGAACCTGAAGTTCTGATGGTTTGCTGCCATCTCCAAATAAATTGATCCGTTTGCTTCCTGGTCTCCGTATGGAACTCTAGTTCCTGAAATTCAGCTTTCATTTTGCCGTCTACATGTCCTGTGGACTTATCTGGCTCTCGAGGGGGGAGGGGCCTGCTGCAGTGCTTTTCTATTAGTCTGTCCTTGGTGTTTCATGTGGCATCGGTTTCACTAGATTTCGAGGACAGTTGAGACTGTCCTGAGGTCTATATATGTCTACTACTTAATATGATACTTCGCCAGATCGGCGGGGTCAGCGCAGAAGACACAGGCACCCAAATAAAGAAGTTAGTTTATATTTACTGATGTATTAAATTATAAGAGAACAAGTGCAGAAACAAACAACAAAACTGAAGTGCGATAGCAAAGTCAAAGCAAAACACAGCAACTCATCTAATTGTTACTATACTGACGCAGCGATAACGAGTAAGTGAGACGTGTCGCCGATTGCCGTGATGATTCAGTATATTGGCTGCTTTTGCACTCTCTCGTGGTTTGAAAAAAATTTCTCAGAATGGGGAGGGTAAGCTACTGCTTTCACAAGCCTTTTTCCTCCTACATACTTAGCTGATCTCCCAGTAAACCAAATGTGCTCCGTCTCAGGATGAGTTAGTAGATCCAAGTTTTTTTCAAACCTCATTAAAGATTCATTTTTGAGTGCAAAATCGGGGTTTAGTTCTTGATTATTCATGGGGGGCAGTGGCTAGCTGCTAGTGGAAGGCAGCCACATCATAGCTTCCCACTTTGGCTCTATCTTGAATATATTTGACCCATTGCATGATAGGAATTATGGCAGACAGAGCCACTTTATGTCCTACCGTGAGTTGTTCTAGTTCTAGCGCAGCCCAAAGACGTGCTAATGTAATAAATGTGTTTGTGAATTCATGTTAAATAATTATAAAGTGTTTGCTAACCCAACTTGGAGAGTTCTAATAACATATGTCTTCACCATTGTGAAATATGCAAACGTAGGAATTCGTTAAAATGAAATATAACTGTTCTTTGGGTAACTACAAAGCTTAAGGGAACAAGAAACAAGACATCCACAGTTTCTGTACCCTGAAAACACTACAATGTACATCCTGTTGTGCTAATCCAAGCTGATTTGGCTGCTCACCACATAGCATTGAATTTGAGGTGGTTTTACTGCTGACTGCAGAGCGTTGCACAGGAAAGAGCGAAGGAGCGCGTGTGCGGAATCGAGGGGTAACGAGAGGGGAAACTGAGGCAGACGCTGACTTCATCCAACGACCACCAGACGGGGGTCAAAAAGACCCTCAGAGATAAAGTGGGCACGTGCCTTTGAAGGCCGCCTCTTCCAAGAACTAATAAACGTAATCCAGCCTGTTCTAGAACAGTCATGAATATGTATTAGAATAGTTATGAATATTAAGGTATGGAATGTAAGACAAAAGATTAAACTTTAAGGCATGTGTGCGAGTGGAGCGGAGACTCCCCACGCACCCAGCGCTGTTTTGCTTATTGCAATTTTATTTATTAAACTATAAACAGAATATTGAGTCCCAGTCATTTATAACACTAATAACTCTCAAAGTGGGGTTGTTGTCTGCTTCTGGTAATTTTCTCCCCTGGGCTCCAAGTTCTGTGTAACCGGTTTACAGATTTGTTTGAGATCTCCTCTTATTCGTGAGGATCATAAATCCAAAACCTTTTGTTAAGCCTCTTCCGTTATTTCCAAATCAGCCTGCTGTTCACTTCTGCAAACTCACACTTTTCCCTTGTTACTTCACATAACAGGGTTAAGATTGGTCCTACGCGTCAGATGCGCTGTCTCCAAAAACGAAACAATCCGATGCGTGCTAAGAACTGAACACCCCAATACCCACTGCCGCGCACTGAATAGAAGAAGATACAAAACCATTGACCGGCAGTCGGGCATCTTTTGAGCGAAAAACTACAAATTAGTCTCCGGAAGTCGGCCATTTTGCTACCGGAAGTCGGCCATCTTTTTACCGGAAAACTACAAATGAGTCTCCGGAAGTCGGCCATCTTGTTACCGGAAGTCGGCCATCTTTTAAGTGAAAAACTACAAACGAGTCTCCGGAAGTCGGCCATTTTGTGACCGGAAGTCGGCCATCTTTTTAGCAAAAAACTACAAACGAGTCTCCGGAAGTCGGCCATTTTGTTACCGGAAGTCGGCCATTTTGTGACCGGAAAACTACAAACGAGTCTCCGGAAGTCGGCCATTTTGTTACCGGAAAACGGCCATTTTGTGACCAAAAAACTACAAACGAGTCTCCGGAAGTCGGCCATTTTGGTACCGGAAGTCGGCCATTTTGTGACCGGAAAACTACAAACGAGTCTCCGGATGTCGGCCATTTTGTGACCGGAAGTCGGCCATCTTTTTAGCGGAAAACTACAAACGAGTCGCCGGAAGTCGGCCATTTTGTGACCGGAAGTCGGCCATCTTTTTTTTTTACGAAAAACTACAAATGAGTCTCCGGAAATCGGACAAACTGTTAAAACAAAGTTAAAAATTTAAGAACCCCCAACGCCCCCTGAGCGTAGAAACACACCATCTGGGAGATCCTCCGATCTTCGCCAAAACCTGTCAATTTTTTCTTACTTCATAGATTCATTTAATCACTCGTGGTGGAAGGGGCCCTCAAAGACCATCTGGTCCATCCCACTACGTAATACTATGGATTCGATTCTTAACACTTTCTACAACGTGGGGGAATCTACTGCTTCTCCTGGGAGACCATTCCAATCTTTTACTGTCCACATGCTGAAAAATGAACTTCTTACGTCCAATCAGAATTTCCCCATTACCTCTTATCCATTAAGCCCCACCTTACCTTGTTGCTGGAGGACCAAAAGAGAGAACTGTTGCAAGACGAACATCTCTTAGGGCACAGCGCTCCAAGGTCCAAACAGGCGTTCCAGCAGAAACTCACGAAGGGTGCTCTGAGTCTATTGCCCTCAGGGTTGCCTAGCCTGGCTCGGAGCTACTGCTCCGGAATCGGCTAACCTCTCTGGTGGCTTGCTCAGCAATGAGCTGAGATTGGGCTCCAGGCCTCACCTTTTATTGGCCCCCTAATCCTGCTCATGCCCAGTTGGGGCCCGCCCTAACCAGGCACAGGTGGGCTTGACACAAGCTCATGCCCACTACCTGGCAATTAGTGGCCCCTGGTTACCTCATTTCGCTACAGAGAACAGTGAGCAGCTGACTGTCTGGCTCCTTCTGGTTACAGGAGGACAAAAAAAGGACATAGAGTGCAGTTGAGCAATGGGGAACATCTGGTTTCTAAAGGTCCAAAATAGAGAGTGCGTTTGGCTGCTTCACATGCTGTTGCTGGTTGCTGGAGGACTGGAGGCTGGAGGCTGGTGTCTGTCAGCAAGCCAGCAAGCATTTAAATACCCATTTACACATCTAATATCTGCTTTGGCCTATACATCAGCTTTGATACACTCACACAGACTCCCTGGAGCAAAATGTCCCCTGTCCCTCACTCCCCCCTCACCTCTACCAGACAGCCTGACAGCCCTCACAGCCCTTTACCCCTCCCCACTGTAACTCCAGTGCTTAAAGCACATCTAGGAAGACTATTAGGCAGGATTTGTCATTACACTCGTAACATCAAAGCAACGCTCTTGCTGGGCGCAGAAAAAGCTTCCATCCTTCCCTACTCCATTGCTGGGGTAGGAACCCTGTATGGCTTCCTCTACTTGTATCACAAGAGACACCTACACACACACTGCAACAGTAGCGGCCTCGCATCCTGCTTAGACAGCAAAGCTGAAAGTAAAAAACGACTCCTGAAAGTAAAAAAATAAATTCACCATCTGCTCATGAGGTGTCCACATGTTTATACATATCCTTTTATACATTATAAATATTACATATTTAAATACTTCTATAGGCAAGTATTTCACTTCCTTTCTGCATTCATGTAACTTGTACAACTGCTAACCGATACCATTACGTTTTCTATCTCAAACACGGGGATAATTTGACCAGGAATTTTGTGTGTTACACAACCGGGAGGGAGAGCTGCCCAAAGGAGATGCTACCAAACCCCCAGGGAAATACCCCATTTAGAGGGAGACAGAAACAAAGTACTTCAGAGCACTCCATCAAAACACCAGCAAAAGATACCTGCAGCATCCAGCTGTCTCTCTGTTCAAAGATTTAGAATAGATAATTAACTAAACTAGGTAATATATGAGATCTAAAGCATTATGGGGCTGTTAGTGTCTAAACAATGCAGTTTGTACTTTATACAACTGCTTTTGTTACATTTATGATACAAAAAAAATCTGTGGTAACTCTTTGGCTTTAATTTTGGGAGGACGATGGAGAGAAGGGAAGGTAAAACTGCAGGAGTCAAACAAATCCCCACTGCTGCAGCATATAAACTTACCAAAAAGGACTCTCTGATTTGTTAATACATCTGGACGTACCAAAACGTGCAGAGGAACGCATTTTCATCATCTCAACTGCTGCAATTGTGAACCACAAAGCCAGAAACACCATCAACTTGAGAAAGATGTGCTGTGCTTCCCTCTTGAGAATGACCACCTCTTTTTTTTTTTTTTTTTTTTGAAGGAGGAAAGAGTCTTGTTGTCCACAGACTCTTTTGGGATCTGCTCTGCTGGGGAGTTTCCAAAAATGCAACATCTTTGATTGAGAGGCGTTTCTGTTTTGGACTCTCTCTTCCCATCTTCTATCAATATTCATGCTGAAGGGCAGTTGTTCCTGGTCTCCCAGCTTAGCTTGCAGCAGGCCACGGATCAGATTCCTTCTTCAAGAAAAGGCACATCAGGTAACTGGTATATTTCTGCAATCACCACGCTCGTCTTCATAAAAAAAAAAAAAAAAAAAAAAAAAAAAAAAAAAAAAAAAAAAAAAAAGCAAAAGCAGAGTGCCAGCAGGAAGCATCCGGAAGAATCCTATGGGTTGGCAAACCTCTTCTGCGACAACCTCCCTCACCATCCCTTGAAGGACTCATCATCCCTAAAGACACCCCCCAAGTCATACAGAAATAGCACTTAGGGATATGGCTTAAGTTCTTGTCAGTGTAAGGCTAATGGTTGGACTCTATGATCTTGAAGGTCTTTTCTAATAGAGGTAATTCTGTGATTAGCACCATGGGCTTCCCCTCACCTGCTCTGTACCCATTCGATGCCAGATACTGCATCTGTCATTGTTTGTAGAACCCAAGCTACACCAAGAGACAAAATGACAGGTATACTTGAAGGAAGTCACCAGCTCCACGTTCATCCTCACTACTACCCCAGCGCACCTCAAATGCTCATCCGGTCCCAAAAGTGGCCTACAAAGTTCATGCAAAAAAGTAACTGCTTCACTGAGTAGCCACGTTATTCTCTGCTCTTTGACACTGACCTTACCTCGGACTACTTGCTATAGTCAGCAGCTTTGTCCCAGTGAGCCTGCTTACAATATTTGCAAAAAACAAAAGGAACGTAACAAGATGCAGCCTCAAACAGCACCCTGCCTGCAACAATCCCCATCTCTTACTCCTTTACCTTGGCAATTTGCATATCCAGCCTATGCAATTTTCTTGTTGTCACATGGTGACTACAATAGAACCTATAAACATCAACTGATGCTTCGACAACTCAACTTCGACAACACACCCAAAAAATAACTGCTCTTTGGTCCCACTAGTCATCACTCACCTCACCCCAGTCACCTTCAGTGACTATCCCACTTCGCTTACTGCTTCTACCTTCAAAATGAGTTAAACACACACTGTAATCAGGTAGCTACCAGAAGCACAATCCCTCCAGCACTACACACTGACTGACCTGACTGCACTCTGCTCCCTCGTTTCTTCTCACGAGCGCATATTTGTCCTTTGCATCTGAAAGAAAGTGTTACACAAGTCACTGGAATGCTGAACAATGGACAGACAATTCCAGACATCTCCATCCCAGTTAGGAAACCCATCTAGAGTATTACTACCCTCACGCCATCAATAAACACAGCCCCACAACTTTAAACCCATACACATACAACCGTTAACTACTGAGAGGGTCAATCTCCTGCGCTGCACAGGAAAGACCCTCTCATGAGGGTCCCATCACCTTCAAACACCATCAAAGCAACTGCCCACCCAGCCTGAGTATGGCTGCTCCACCTAAGATCACTGTAAAATTGTGGCCTAAAAACTACAGGCAAACATCACCAGAGACCCTTATGGCTCTTCAATATCCCCAACTCTACAATCTGGGCAGAGCAGCTCCAGGCCAAACACACAAACACAGAACAACCCAAGACACACCACATTCAAACTACAAGATTAAACATTAATAGAAAACTCCCAAAAAGAATTACTCTGGGCTCCAAGAAGTTGGCCAAGAAGATCTACAGGGATGCAAGGGTGAGGCAAGGAGGCCCCATGGTGACGTCAAGTGTCATAGAACACTTCCCCTTACAATAATTACTCTTCAAAATAACATATCGGATGTACAAGAAGACTAGCATCAAGACCTAAGGATGCAGAGACAAGGTTGCAAATGTGGAAAATTTATGACCAGAGATGCTCATTCGTTCATAAAGAAGATCACAAAAGATGCCTATCAAGAAATTTGCAAGATGCAAGAAAAGAAGGATCCAGATGGCACTATGATGATGATGACTAAATGTGTTCAACACCATGGGGATGATGTTCAATATTACTTGTCCTGTGAGGGACTCTGGAACCCAAGACTTTTGGACAATAAGACCTACAGAGACGCGTCTGCTAAAAGCGAGGGAACGAAGCGACGGATGCCCGAGAAGCCGCCTTCGAGACCTGAGGACGCAAGGATGCGGGGAATGAGTCCCCCTCAGGGGGGAATAACACGCTGCTGATCAGCGCCATGCCGATCGGGAAAGGCTTTCCCGGGAGGATGCACAAGATGCGGGACTTGCTCTGTGAGGACACAGAGGACCATCAAGGCCTCAGGAAGCTCTGAGACAGCAAAGACTGACAACACAAAACACACGACCCCACGCACCGAAGCTGGAGCTGCCCTGCCCACGCTGGAATCGTACTGGAAAGTAACCTGTTCCTTCACCCACCCAAAGGGGGCTGCTCCCAGACAACCCTCTCCCCTACACTAACTTCAAAACACCACCTGCCATTCCCAGCCTCGACTCCTCTGCTCAGCCCCTCCCCACCCACCCCTGGGCCCTCAACTTATCTTCAAGAGCGACAGCAGCACAAAGCCACGGTCGGTAATGAAAACCACATTGTTTGACTGGGATGCGCTTCCAGTCGCACGGTTCCTCTTCATCCCCTGTACGTAAAAAAGGAAAAAACACAACCCACAGATCACAAACAGCGCTGGCGCAAGTCCCACCTAAGCCGACGCACGCTACTTCTGCTGCACTCACCTCCTCAAGGGAGCCCCATGGCATACCACGCACCTTCTCCTTCCAGAGTTGAACGCTATCGCCACCATTGCTTGGGGCGCCTGAAACACCGAGAGAAAGAGTTCCTGGTCTGCTGATCAGAAGTCACCGGCCCCACGAACCCCTCGCTACCAACTCAACTCAACTTCAATGCTCATCCGGTTCCAAAGGTGGCACGCCCAGCGCCTGCAAAAACAAAAGGAAACGTTTAAGTGGCTTGATGTAAAATACGTGGCTGACCCAGCCCACCACCATCTCACCTTCTCCAACCGCTCCTAAGCGTGTGTCTTTGTCCCTACAAGGATGGTTGTGGCACCTGCAAAAGTCAAAGCAAAAGGAACATGCTGAGGTAGTGCCTCAGCCCCTCACCCATCTGCCTGCCATCCTCGTGGGGTGCCAAAAGCAGGTTTGGAGGACACCTGGAAAACACAAAAAACAGGGGATGCCAATGCTTCAACGAAAATAAAACACCCGAGAAATAACTGCTCCTCCAGCACACCAGCCTTCGCTCACCTTGCCAGAGCCACCTCCGGAACGGATATTCTGCTTCCTTGGCTGCTCTCGCCTTCAAAAGGACAAACAAACCATAACGTGGTCAGGTAGCCAGGAGAGGGACCTTCACTCCAACGCTGACCAACCTTTGGATGGTGCTCTTCTCTCCTCCCGCTCTTCCACGTACATCCTTGTCACACGGGATCTGAAAAACGGTGATACGCAAGTCACCGGAATACTGCCCAACAGACGAACTATTCAGTTATGGCTCTTCCAGCAAACTCTGGGAAGAGCAGCTCCAAGCCAAACACTCAGACCAATTCAAGACACAGCCCTGCAAATCACGAGACGTGATCTCAAGAGAACACCAAGCAAAAAGAATATCTCTGGGAGCCAAGACTGTTTGGCAAGAAGACCTACAGCAATGCAACTGCAAAACGAGGGGCTGAATCAAGGGATGCCAAAGAACCCTGGCTTCAAGACCCGATGACACGAGGATGCGGGGAATAAAGTCCCACTCTGGGAAAATCCATGACCAGAGATGATGCTGATGCAGGTGGCGATGATGTTTCAGAAGATGACCATCAGGAAGCTTCCCAGATGAAAGACCTATCTACGCTTCAAACTTGTCACACAAGAAGAAGATGCTGCTGACTAGGACTGTGCTGATGAGTAAAGGCCTTGCAGGGATGAGGGTCAAGATGCGGGACCTGCTCCAAGAGCACATCAAGACCTGCGGAAGCTTTAAGACAAAGACACACGACACAAACTACACGCCACCACGCACCAAGGCTGGAGCTGCCCTGCCCACACTGGCATCACATCAGAAATTGACCCACTTCCTTCACCTGACCGAAGGAGCCTGCTCCCAGACTGCCCTCTCCCCTACGCTAACTTCAAAACCCCTTCCACAACTCCCACCAGCCTTGACCCCTCTACACCACTGGTCCCTCAACTTATCTTTCAGAGGACTGGCTCTCCAAAGTCGTGGTCAGCCAGGAAAATAGACAGGAGCAGCCCAGAATAATCCTCAACTTGCAAGGTTCCCCTTTGCCACCTGCATCAAAAAAAAAAAAAAAAAAAAAAGTCACACCAAAACAAGCAAACAAAAAAACTCCACACACATAACCACAACACCAAATCACCTACCAGAATATTCAGCAATAAGTCCAACATCAGCCAGCCCCATTCCCTTCCAAATGTCCCAGCTTCGCAGAAGAGCCCTGCGGGGTCCCACTCACCCACGCTTTCCAGAGTTGAACGCTGTAGGCATCGTCATTCAGGGAACCTAAAAGGCACAAAACTATTGTTGTGCTTGAGAGAAGACACTCGCTCCACAAGCCCTGCACTACCACCTCACCTCCAGTGCTCATTCAGTTCCTGGCACTTGCTAGCATCAGGCCAGGGAGGGACAGGCTCCCATCAACCACCCAAAGGGCGCCGCTTCTGGACAGCTCGCTCCCCTACAGTAACTTCAAAACCCGAGCCAGCGATTCCTAACCTTGACCCCTCCACACAGACCCTCCCCAACCATCCTCCCTTTCTCTTACCTTTCAAACGGCTGGGGCTCTGAAGCACTGGACAAAAAAGTAACCCACATCGGCTGACGGGGATCTTGCCAAAACCACAAAGTTCCTCCTCGTCATCTGCAATAACAAACGGCAGTGCCACCAGAAATAGGACGCCAGCTAAATACCAACCCTTTCCACAAGCTCCTCATAACCCCCGACTCGCCCTGCTCACCTTCTCCTTCCACACGTTATGGCCACCATCGCTTCTGGCACCTGAAATACCAGGAGACACAAAATTCCCTTTCTGCTTGTCAGATCGAGCCTCCTCGTTACCATCCCGTCTCACCTCCAGCGCTCTTCCCCCTCCAAAGGTGGCACGCGCAGCTCCTGCAAAAACAAAGGGAAACCCTTAAACGAGTCGAAGAAAAATCTCTGGATGAGCCGGCCCGCAGCCATCTCACCTTCCCCGACCGCTCCTCAACGCATGGTTTTGCGTGGCACCTGCAAAAGTCAAAGCAAAAGCACGTGCCGAGATATTGTCCCCAACAACAGGCAGCCCACTGTGACGTCCGTCTCCTGCTTCCTTACCTCGGCCTCTCACCCATCTGCCGGCCATCTCTTTGGGGTGCCAAAACAGGGTCAGGAGTGCACCTGAAAAAAAAAACACAAAGAACAAGGGATGTTCGTGACCAACCAATAATACAACACCTGAGAATAACTGCTCCTCCAGCCCACCGGCCTTCGCTCACCTTGCCACAGCCACCTCCGGTGCCCGTATCCCGCTTCGCTCGCCGCTTCCGCCTTCAAAATGACAACAAACCATAATGCGGTCGAGCACCCGAAGGAGGCACCTTCCCACCAACCCCACACCCTGACCGACCTTCGGATGGCGGCCTCCTCTCCTCCTCCATCTGTTACTTGATGGTCATTGACATGTGGGATCTGAAAAACAGGATTAGGCAAATCACTGGGAAGCTGCTCAGCACCGAGTCGGTCAGGTTGTGTCGCTTTCCATGGCCCCTGAACCTACCCAGCGGGCAGGGCAGCTCCAAGCCAAACACTCACAGGCACAGACTGACCAAAGACACAGCCATGTGAGTCACAAGACTTCACCTCAAGATAAAACTCGCAGCAAGAAGAGGGACTCTGGAACCCAAGACTTTTGGGCAATAAGACCTACAGCGATGCGTCTGCAAAGCGAGGGAACGAAGCGACGGATGCCCGAGGAGCCGCCTTCGAGACCTGAGGACGCAAGGATGCGGGGAATGAGTCCCCCTCAGGGAAACCGGGTGGACGGGGATCGGATGACAAGGCAATTGAGAACGACATTGCGGAAGACAACCATCAAGAAACTTCCAAGTCAAGAGACCGATCTGCAATTTAGACTTGTCATACAGATGATGCTGCTGATCAGCGCCATGATGATCGGGAAAGGCTTTGCAGGGATGATGCACAAGATGCGGGACTTGCTCTGTGAGGACACAGAGGACCATCAAGGCCTCAGGAAGCTCTGAGACAGCAAAGACTGACAACACAAAACACACGACCCCACGCACCGAAGCTGGAGCTGCCCTGCCCACGCTGGAATCGTACTGGAAAGTAACCTGTTCCTTCACCCACCCAAAGGGGGCTGCTCCCAGACAACCCTCTCCCCTACACTAACTTCAAAACACCACCTGCCATTCCCAGCCTCGACTCCTCTGCTCAGCCCCTCCCCACCCACCCCTGGGCCCTCAACTTATCTTCAAGAGCGACAGCAGCACAAAGCCACGGTCGGTAATGAAAACCACATTGTTTGACTGGGATGCGCTTCCAGTCGCACGGTTCCTCTTCATCCCCTGTACGTAAAAAAGGAAAAAACACAACCCACAGATCACAAACAGCGCTGGCGCAAGTCCCACCTAAGCCGACGCACGCTACTTCTGCTGCACTCACCTCCTCAAGGGAGCCCCATGGCATACCACGCACCTTCTCCTTCCAGAGTTGAACGCTATCGCCACCATTGCTTGGGGCGCCTGAAACACCGAGAGAAAGAGTTCCTGGTCTGCTGATCAGAAGTCACCGGCCCCACGAACCCCTCGCTACCAACTCAACTCAACTTCAATGCTCATCCGGTTCCAAAGGTGGCACGCCCAGCGCCTGCAAAAACAAAAGGAAACGTTTAAGTGGCTTGATGTAAAATACGTGGCTGACCCAGCCCACCACCATCTCACCTTCTCCAACCGCTCCTAAGCGTGTGTCTTTGTCCCTACAAGGATGGTTGTGGCACCTGCAAAAGTCAAAGCAAAAGGAACATGCTGAGGTAGTGCCTCAGCCCCTCACCCATCTGCCTGCCATCCTCGTGGGGTGCCAAAAGCAGGTTTGGAGGACACCTGGAAAACACAAAAAACAGGGGATGCCAATGCTTCAACGAAAATAAAACACCCGAGAAATAACTGCTCCTCCAGCACACCAGCCTTCGCTCACCTTGCCAGAGCCACCTCCGGAACGGATATTCTGCTTCCTTGGCTGCTCTCGCCTTCAAAAGGACAAACAAACCATAACGTGGTCAGGTAGCCAGGAGAGGGACCTTCACTCCAACGCTGACCAACCTTTGGATGGTGCTCTTCTCTCCTCCCGCTCTTCCACGTACATCCTTGTCACACGGGATCTGAAAAACGGTGATACGCAAGTCACCGGAATACTGCCCAACAGACGAACTATTCAGTTATGGCTCTTCCAGCAAACTCTGGGAAGAGCAGCTCCAAGCCAAACACTCAGACCAATTCAAGACACAGCCCTGCAAATCACGAGACGTGATCTCAAGAGAACACCAAGCAAAAAGAATATCTCTGGGAGCCAAGACTGTTTGGCAAGAAGACCTACAGCAATGCAACTGCAAAACGAGGGGCTGAATCAAGGGATGCCAAAGAACCCTGGCTTCAAGACCCGATGACACGAGGATGCGGGGAATAAAGTCCCACTCTGGGAAAATCCATGACCAGAGATGATGCTGATGCAGGTGGTGATGATGTTTCAGAAGATGACCATCAGGAAGCTTCCCAGATGAAAGACCTATCTACGCTTCAAACTTGTCACACAAGAAGAAGATGCTGCTGACTAGGACTGTGCTGATGAGTAAAGGCCTTGCAGGGATGAGGGTCAAGATGCGGGACCTGCTCCAAGAGCACATCAAGACCTGCGGAAGCTTTAAGACAAAGACACACGACACAAACTACACGCCACCACGCACCAAGGCTGGAGCTGCCCTGCCCACACTGGCATCACATCAGAAATTGACCCACTTCCTTCACCTGACCGAAGGAGCCTGCTCCCAGACTGCCCTCTCCCCTACGCTAACTTCAAAACCCCTTCCACAACTCCCACCAGCCTTGACCCCTCTACACCACTGGTCCCTCAACTTATCTTTCAGAGGACTGGCTCTCCAAAGTCGTGGTCAGCCAGGAAAATAGACAGGAGCAGCCCAGAATAATGCTCAACTTGCAAGGTTCCCCTTTGCCACCTGCATCAAAAAAAAAAAAAAAAAAAAAAAGTCACACCAAAACAAGCAAACAAAAAAACTCCACACACATAACCACAACACCAAATCACCTACCAGAATATTCAGCAATAAGTCCAACATCAGCCAGCCCCATTCCCTTCCAAATGTCCCAGCTTCGCAGAAGAGCCCTGCGGGGTCCCACTCACCCACGCTTTCCAGAGTTGAACGCTGTAGGCATCGTCATTCAGGGAACCTAAAAGGCACAAAACTATTGTTGTGCTTGAGAGAAGACACTCGCTCCACAAGCCCTGCACTACCACCTCACCTCCAGTGCTCATTCAGTTCCTGGCACTTGCTAGCATCAGGCCAGGGAGGGACAGGCTCCCATCAACCACCCAAAGGGCGCCGCTTCTGGACAGCTCGCTCCCCTACAGTAACTTCAAAACCCGAGCCAGCGATTCCTAACCTTGACCCCTCCACACAGACCCTCCCCAACCATCCTCCCTTTCTCTTACCTTTCAAACGGCTGGGGCTCTGAAGCACTGGACAAAAAAGTAACCCACATCGGCTGACGGGGATCTTGCCAAAACCACAAAGTTCCTCCTCGTCATCTGCAATAACAAACGGCAGTGCCACCAGAAATAGGACGCCAGCTAAATACCAACCCTTTCCACAAGCTCCTCATAACCCCCGACTCGCCCTGCTCACCTTCTCCTTCCACACGTTATGGCCACCATCGCTTCTGGCACCTGAAATACCAGGAGACACAAAATTCCCTTTCTGCTTGTCAGATCGAGCCTCCTCGTTACCATCCCGTCTCACCTCCAGCGCTCTTCCCCCTCCAAAGGTGGCACGCGCAGCTCCTGCAAAAACAAAGGGAAACCCTTAAACGAGTCGAAGAAAAATCTCTGGATGAGCCGGCCCGCAGCCATCTCACCTTCCCCGACCGCTCCTCAACGCATGGTTTTGCGTGGCACCTGCAAAAGTCAAAGCAAAAGCACGTGCCGAGATATTGTCCCCAACAACAGGCAGCCCACTGTGACGTCCGTCTCCTGCTTCCTTACCTCGGCCTCTCACCCATCTGCCGGCCATCTCTTTGGGGTGCCAAAACAGGGTCAGGAGTGCACCTGAAAAAAAAAACACAAAGAACAAGGGATGTTCGTGACCAACCAATAATACAACACCTGAGAATAACTGCTCCTCCAGCCCACCGGCCTTCGCTCACCTTGCCACAGCCACCTCCGGTGCCCGTATCCCGCTTCGCTCGCCGCTTCCGCCTTCAAAATGACAACAAACCATAATGCGGTCGAGCACCCGAAGGAGGCACCTTCCCACCAACCCCACACCCTGACCGACCTTCGGATGGCGGCCTCCTCTCCTCCTCCATCTGTTACTTGATGGTCATTGACATGTGGGATCTGAAAAACAGGATTAGGCAAATCACTGGGAAGCTGCTCAGCACCGAGTCGGTCAGGTTGTGTCGCTTTCCATGGCCCCTGAACCTACCCAGCGGGCAGGGCAGCTCCAAGCCAAACACTCACAGGCACAGACTGACCAAAGACACAGCCATGTGAGTCACAAGACTTCACCTCAAGATAAAACTCGCAGCAAGAAGAGGGACTCTGGAACCCAAGACTTTTGGGCAATAAGACCTACAGCGATGCGTCTGCAAAGCGAGGGAACGAAGCGACGGATGCCCGAGGAGCCGCCTTCGAGACCTGAGGACGCAAGGATGCGGGGAATGAGTCCCCCTCAGGGAAACCGGGTGGACAGGGATCGGATGACAAGGCAATTGAGAACGACATTGCGGAAGACAACCATCAAGAAACTTCCAAGTCAAGAGACCGATCTGCAATTTAGACTTGTCATACAGATGATGCTGCTGATCAGCGCCATGATGATCGGGAAAGGCTTTGCAGGGATGATGCACAAGATGCGGGACTTGCTCTGTGAGGACACAGAGGACCATCAAGGCCTCAGGAAGCTCTGAGACAGCAAAGACTGACAACACAAAACACACGACCCCACGCACCGAAGCTGGAGCTGCCCTGCCCACGCTGGAATCGTACTGGAAAGTAACCTGTTCCTTCACCCACCCAAAGGGGGCTGCTCCCAGACAACCCTCTCCCCTACACTAACTTCAAAACACCACCTGCCATTCCCAGCCTCGACTCCTCTGCTCAGCCCCTCCCCACCCACCCCTGGGCCCTCAACTTATCTTCAAGAGCGACAGCAGCACAAAGCCACGGTCGGTAATGAAAACCACATTGTTTGACTGGGATGCGCTTCCAGTCGCACGGTTCCTCTTCATCCCCTGTACGTAAAAAAGGAAAAAACACAACCCACAGATCACAAACAGCGCTGGCGCAAGTCCCACCTAAGCCGACGCACGCTACTTCTGCTGCACTCACCTCCTCAAGGGAGCCCCATGGCATACCACGCACCTTCTCCTTCCAGAGTTGAACGCTATCGCCACCATTGCTTGGGGCGCCTGAAACACCGAGAGAAAGAGTTCCTGGTCTGCTGATCAGAAGTCACCGGCCCCACGAACCCCTCGCTACCAACTCAACTCAACTTCAATGCTCATCCGGTTCCAAAGGTGGCACGCCCAGCGCCTGCAAAAACAAAAGGAAACGTTTAAGTGGCTTGATGTAAAATACGTGGCTGACCCAGCCCACCACCATCTCACCTTCTCCAACCGCTCCTAAGCGTGTGTCTTTGTCCCTACAAGGATGGTTGTGGCACCTGCAAAAGTCAAAGCAAAAGGAACATGCTGAGGTAGTGCCTCAGCCCCTCACCCATCTGCCTGCCATCCTCGTGGGGTGCCAAAAGCAGGTTTGGAGGACACCTGGAAAACACAAAAAACAGGGGATGCCAATGCTTCAACGAAAATAAAACACCCGAGAAATAACTGCTCCTCCAGCACACCAGCCTTCGCTCACCTTGCCAGAGCCACCTCCGGAACGGATATTCTGCTTCCTTGGCTGCTCTCGCCTTCAAAAGGACAAACAAACCATAACGTGGTCAGGTAGCCAGGAGAGGGACCTTCACTCCAACGCTGACCAACCTTTGGATGGTGCTCTTCTCTCCTCCCGCTCTTCCACGTACATCCTTGTCACATGGGATCTGAAAAACGGTGATACGCAAGTCACCGGAATACTGCCCAACAGACGAACTATTCAGTTATGGCTCTTCCAGCAAACTCTGGGAAGAGCAGCTCCAAGCCAAACACTCAGACCAATTCAAGACACAGCCCTGCAAATCACGAGACGTGATCTCAAGAGAACACCAAGCAAAAAGAATATCTCTGGGAGCCAAGACTGTTTGGCAAGAAGACCTACAGCAATGCAACTGCAAAACGAGGGGCTGAATCAAGGGATGCCAAAGAACCCTGGCTTCAAGACCCGATGACACGAGGATGCGGGGAATAAAGTCCCACTCTGGGAAAATCCATGACCAGAGATGATGCTGATGCAGGTGGCGATGATGTTTCAGAAGATGACCATCAGGAAGCTTCCCAGATGAAAGACCTATCTACGCTTCAAACTTGTCACACAAGAAGAAGATGCTGCTGACTAGGACTGTGCTGATGAGTAAAGGCCTTGCAGGGATGAGGGTCAAGATGCGGGACCTGCTCCAAGAGCACATCAAGACCTGCGGAAGCTTTAAGACAAAGACACACGACACAAACTACACGCCACCACGCACCAAGGCTGGAGCTGCCCTGCCCACACTGGCATCACATCAGAAATTGACCCACTTCCTTCACCTGACCGAAGGAGCCTGCTCCCAGACTGCCCTCTCCCCTACGCTAACTTCAAAACCCCTTCCACAACTCCCACCAGCCTTGACCCCTCTACACCACTGGTCCCTCAACTTATCTTTCAGAGGACTGGCTCTCCAAAGTCGTGGTCAGCCAGGAAAATAGACAGGAGCAGCCCAGAATAATGCTCAACTTGCAAGGTTCCCCTTTGCCACCTGCATCAAAAAAAAAAAAAAAAAAAAAAAGTCACACCAAAACAAGCAAACAAAAAAACTCCACACACATAACCACAACACCAAATCACCTACCAGAATATTCAGCAATAAGTCCAACATCAGCCAGCCCCATTCCCTTCCAAATGTCCCAGCTTCGCAGAAGAGCCCTGCGGGGTCCCACTCACCCACGCTTTCCAGAGTTGAACGCTGTAGGCATCGTCATTCAGGGAACCTAAAAGGCACAAAACTATTGTTGTGCTTGAGAGAAGACACTCGCTCCACAAGCCCTGCACTACCACCTCACCTCCAGTGCTCATTCAGTTCCTGGCACTTGCTAGCATCAGGCCAGGGAGGGACAGGCACCGCTTCTCCGACCGCTCCTCAACGCGTGGTTTCGTGTGGCACCTGCAAAAGTCAAAGGAAAAGCACGTGCCGAGATACTGCCTAAAACAACAGGCAGCCCACTGTGATATCCACCTTCCGCTTGCTCCTGTACCTTGGCCCCTCACCCATCTGCCTGCCAGCCTTGTGGGGTGCCAAAATGAGGTTTGGAGGGCTCCCGAAAAACTCAAGAAACAGGGGATGCCAATGCCTTCCACGGCAATACAATACCTGAGAAATAACTGCTCCTGCAGCCCGCCAACCTTTGGTCTACGGAATGCTGCTCAACACATGGACGATTCCTCTGAGACTCTTCCAAGGGCCCTTGACCCTACAATGTGGGCAGGACAGCTCCAAACCAAACTCTCAGTGCTGAGGGCAATCCAATACACAGCGCTGCAAACCACAAGACTCGACCTCAAGAGGAAACTCACGGTAAGATGAATGATTCCAGGATCCAAGACTGCTGGGCTGGAAGACATCCAGCGATGCAACAGTGACGCACGGAGGCTCCATTGTGGCCTCAAGAGTGTTGAAGCGCACCGCAATTAAAGATGCTGCTGCAGTTAGGAAGAACATGTCAGAAAGCAACCTTTGAGAAAGCTATGATACACAAGACTGTCTGATGTTGCGAATTTTTTATGCAAGACAACACACCACCGAATGCATTGATAAGGTGTTTCAGAGCCTAGGGATGGTGCCCAAGGTGCAGGACCTGCTCTGTGAGCACAGGGAGGACATCAATGCCTTGGAGAGTTCTAAGACAATACAGACAAACAGCAGAAACTACACACCACCACACACAAAGGCTGGAGCTGCCCTGCCCACGTTTGCATCATGTTGGAATCTAAACTGTTCCCTTCACCTGACCAAAGGGGGCTGCTCCTAGGCAGCCCTCTCACCTACACTACCTTCCAACCCCCTCCCTGCAATTCTCAACTTCGCCCCTCTCTGCCCAGCCCTTCCTCACACCTGGTTCCTCTTACCTTTCATGGAAGTTGGCACCTGAAGCCATGGTCAACAAGGAAAGCCACATCACAGGGCTGGGATGTTCCTGTAGCCACAGGGTTCCTGTCTATCATGTGCCATGAAAAACTTCCCACCAACAGTACCACCAGCAAGTCCCACACCAGTAACACTAACCTCTTTTAGAACGTTGAATTCCTCCAAAGAGCCCCTGGGTGTTCCACTTACCCTCATTCTAGAGTTGAACACTGCAGCTATTACCACTTGGGGAACCAAAAAATAGCAAGACAGAGCAAACAACCACTGCACCAGCCAAAAGCCCCCAGCCCTTCTCCTCTCACCTGCTAGAGTTCCAAGCACAACACAAGACCAAAGCAGACTGAGCCACTCGCTAGAGGTGGAGGCTTATATGCCTGGACCCCACCCCAATGCACTTCCCACAGTCCTTTGGGAAAGCCCCCTCATCAACCTGACTGCCCACACCTGGGCTATCCCAGCCCCAGCTGGAGCCCTTCAGAGAGTATCATCCCCTGCTCCAGCCACAGCTGGGAGCTCTGTCCCCCGGGGCTGCCAACCCCAACCCCACCCCTCATTCCCCCCAGAGCAGGAAAATGTTCATTTACACTCCTCAGAAATCCCAGTAGAGATGGAGACAAGGCTCAGAGCCTGAGCTGAGCCAGAGAAATGAAGAAAAGGAAAGAGAAAAGGAGAGTGAGTGTGAAATTGGGAGGGGTGGGAAAGAAGGGCACAGCTGCACCCATAGGGGGAGGAGTAAAAGGACAGGGCCACAATGACAAGGGGGCAAGGAACCAAGCCGCACCCAGTGCTGCCAATGAGCATCACACCAGCCACTGCCAACATCTTCAGCACCCGACTCCTCAGATCCCCCACAGTGTTCTGCTCATTCCAGAATCTGATGCAGGGGCTATGATTTCTTGACGTACAGAAGACACCAGCAAGACACAAGATTCCTGTTATGTTTGTCAGAAGTCACCTGCCCCCTGACCCTCCTGGCTACCATCCCAGCTCACCCCGAATGCCCATCCAATACCAGCAGGGCCGGTGCAGCACCTTCAAACACAACTGGAAAGTGCTGCACTGAGTTGCCACAAGTTTCTTTCCCTTGGCACAAACCTGCCCGAATACATCACCATCTGCACAGCCCACTCATGGGTATGGAGCTTACCCGCCCTGGAGCACAGCCCTGCTCAGAGGGGTGGGACCAGGCACAGGAGTGGGGGCACCAACCAAGTGCAAGGCTAAAAATGGGCACGGGGGGGGGTTTCAGTGTGGGAACCCGTGGGGCAGCAGGGATACCTGATGGGGCACTGGGGATCTCTGTGGGGCAGGTTGAGAGACTCTGGGGCAGCCAAGATGCCCAATGGGGCACTGGGGGGGTCCGTTTGCAGCTGACTGGAGGACTAGGGAGCAGTTAAAATGCACTGTGGGGCAATGGGGGTCAGCATGAGGCAGGTTAGGGGACTAAAAGGCAGCTGAGGGGCCTATATGGGGCAGCTAAAGTGCCCTATGGGGCACTAGTGGGCCCCTTAAGGCGCTGACTGGGGGACTCTGGGGCAGCTGGGATGCCCAATGGGGCACTGGGGGTCTCTGTGGGTAACTACGGGGCAGCAGGGATGCCCTATGAAGCAGTGAGAATACCCCATGGGGCACTGGGGGGCTGTGTGGGGCAGGTTGGGAGACTATAAGGCAGCTGAGATGCCCAGTGAGGAGGTGACCGTGGGTCAGGTGAGGGTGCCCGCCGGTCCCTAGGGGTCAGTGTGTCCTGTCCCCCCCCCAGACCCAACTCTCCCGCTACCTGTTCCAGCTGGGGTCCAAGGCAGGGTTGGATCTTCCGTTACCTTGGCACCTCCCTCTGCTGCTGCTGGAAGCCACGGCTGTTGCCGTGCAGACACGCCCCTATCGTGGGCACAAGTCCCGCCCCATTCTCTGTGGACCAATACCCTGGTGTAAAGGCCCCGCCCCCTCTCAGGTGTAGACACGCCCCCCGTGTGACAAAACCCGTTTACAGGTCTCATGCACACCCCCCTTTGTGTAAAAACCCTGCCCCCTCCAAGAAGCACCCCAAGACTAGGAAGCCACGCCCCCTTGCTGTGTGTGTGTGTGTGTGTGCATGGGCACCCGCTCTGGTGCAAAAAACACACCACCACCGCCCCTTTGGGGTTAAGCCCCACCCTTTGGGAGCACAGACACACACCCCCCATCTGAAGAAAACCCCTCCTCCCTTTGGGTGTGGACATGCCCCTTTTGTGTAAAGCCCCGCCCCTTTTAGGAAAGGACACCCCCCCTGTGTCACATATACGCCACCTTTTACCGCTGTGGACACGCCTCCTTCGGATTAAGCCACGCTCTCCTTTGCATGGACGTGCCCCTTGTGTGATACAAGCCCTGCCCCCTTTGGGGTGTGGACACGCCCCTTTGTCCTAAAGCCCCGCCCTCCCGTGAATAAACACCCCCTGTGTGATGCAAACCCCAGCCCTTTTGGTGTGGACACGCACCTTTTGTGATAAGCCCCGTCTTCCTGAACCTGGACACACACCCCCATGTGGCGCAAACCACACCCATTTTTGGGTGTGCACACGCCCCCTTTGATTATAGTCCCGCCCTCCTGAGTAGACACACCCTCCATTTGATGCAAACCCCGCCCCCTTTGACTTTGGACACACCCCTTCGGGTTAAGCCCCACCCTTTTTGGGTGGACACACCCCCATGTGGACCAAGCCCAACGCACTTTTGGTGCAGACACACCTACTTTTGCTTATAGTCCTACACTCCTGAATGGACACAGCCTCTAAGTGATGCAAACCCCACTGCCTCTGGGTGCAGACACATCCCCTTTGTCTTAAGCCACGCCCTCAGGGGAATAAACACTCCCTGTTTTATGCAATCCAAACCCACTTTGGGTGTGGACACGCCCCTTCGAGCTAGGTGCTGCCCACCGTGGAATAAACACACCCAGAGTGATGAAAACCCCTCCCACTTTGGGTGTGCAAACTCCCCCCTTGGCTTATACTCCCACGCTCTTGAGGGGGCACACCCTCTGTCTGACAAAGCCCCCGCCCCCTTTGGGAGTGGACACGCCCACTGTGTGATGCAAGCCCTGCTCTTTGTTGGGTGTGGACACACCCCCCTTGCATGATGCCCCACCTTCCTGGGAATAAACATTCCCTGTGTGATGCAATCCCCATCCTCTTTGAGGATAGTCCTGCCCTCCTGAGACTCGACACACCCTCCATGTAATGCCAACCACACCTCCTCTGGGTGGGGACACGCCCCTTTTGCATTAATTCCCACCCTCCTTGGAATAATCGCATCCTGTGTGATGAAAACTACTCCCACTTTGGGTGTGGACACGCACCCTTTGCTTACACACCTGCCCTCCTGAGTGGACACACCCTCTGTGTAATGAAACCCCACTCCCTTTGGCTGGAGACACCCCTTTTTGTGTAAACCCCTGCCCTCCTAAGTGTGAACACACCCCCTGTAATGGAAACCCCACCCTATTCAGTTGTGGACACACCCCCTTTGCATGAAGCACCACCCTCCTGGGAATAAACACTCACTCTGTGGAGCAAACCCAGCCCCTTTGGGGTGTAGACACAGCCCTTTGGGGAATATCCCCACCTTTTTATGTGTGGACACACCCCCTGCATGATGCATACCGGGCCCTTTATTGCTGTGAAAACGCCTCCTTCAAATTAAGCCGCGCCCTCCCTTTGCATGGACACGCCCCTCATGTGACGGAAGCCCTGCCCTCCTGGGAAAAAACAATCCCTGTGTGAAGCAAACCCTGCCTGCTTTGGTTGTGGACACACCGCTTTTATTTTAAGCCCCTCCTTCCTGATCATGGACACACACCCCCATGTGGTGCAAACCCCACCCACTTGAGGTATGGACACACCCCTTTGTGTATTGCCCCGCCCCCCCATAAATGGACACACCCCAGGTAATGGAAATCCCACAGCCTTTGTTCCTGGACACACCCCAGAGCCCCAGAAGCCCCAGACGACTCGTGACTATAGGCCAGTGGAGATGTCCACTGGGGGTCTGTATGGGGCAGGCCAGGGGATTAAAGGGCAGCTGATGGGTCCATGTGGGACAAATACGATGCCCTATGGGGCACTGGGGATCTGTGTGGTGCTGGTAAGGGGAGTATGGGAGCATCTTACAGGCCCATGTAGGGTACCTGACATGCACAATGGGGCACTGGGGGTCCTTTTGAGGGACAATATGGCAGCTCAGGGGCCCATATGGGACATATAGAACGTCCTATGGGGCACTGGGGGTCCTTTTAGGGCAGGTTAGGAAACAATAGGGCAACTGAGAGGCCCATGTGGGGCAGCTTACATGCCCAATTGGGCACTAGGGGTCCTTTTCGGGACGACTGGGGATCTTTGGGACAGATGAGATGCCCAACGAGACATTAGGGGTCTGTGTGGGGCAGATATGGTAGAACAGGGCAGCTGAGGGGCCCATGTGGAAAAGTTAAAATGTCCGATGCACACTGGGGGTCAATGTGGGGAAGGTTAGGGGTATATAGGGCAGCTGGGAAGCCCATACGGGACAGTAAAAATGCCCTATGGGCACTGGGCGCCTGTGTGGGGCAGATTAGGAAATAAAACAGCAGCTGAAGGGGCCGTGTGGGACACTCAGAATGCCTTATGGGACACTGGGGGTCTGTGTGGGGCAGGTTACGGGACAAGAGCGTAGCTGAGGGGCCCATATGGGACAAATACAATGCCCTATGGAGCACTGGGGGTCTGTGTGGAGCAGGTTAGGGGACAACAGGGCAGCTGAGAAGCCCATGTGGGACAAACAGAAAGCCCTATGGGGCACTGGGGGTCCTTATGGGACAACAGGGCAGCTGAGAAGCCCAATGGGGAGGTGACTGTGGGTCACGTGTGGGTCCCCACTTGTGCCTAGGAGTGAGTGTGCATCCCCTCCCCTTCAAGCCCCACTTCCCCAGTTCCTGTTCCACCTGGGGGTCCATAGCAGAGCTATATCTCCTGTTACCTCGGCACCTCCCTCTTATGCTGCAAGCCTCGGCCGCTGCCGTGCAGACACGCCCCTCTCATGGGCACAGGTCCCACCTCCTTCTCTGTGGACATACACCCAGGTGTAAAAACCCTGCCCCCCATTGGGTGTGGCCACACCTTTTTTCAATTAAACCCCCAGCCCGGAGGTCAGGCGCAGCCCGCGTACGATGGACAGTCTTTGCGTACGCTCTGCCCACCATGTGCTCAACCATCCCTCCACCTCCCGCACTCCCCCTTACTGCTCTCGCTCTCTCTCTCTCTCTCTCTCTCTCTCTCTCTCTCTCTCTCTCTCTCTCACGCTCCCCTCCCCCCCCTCCAGCCCCTACTCTTGGAGCAAATGCCGGTCCCTTTTGTTCCTGTCCTTGTCTCCCCCCACACACCAGCCTCACAACCACCCCCAGTATCACACAACTCACGCGTGCCCGTGTGGCTGCATCTCCGGTGGCAAGAAAGCTCCGTCCAAGTCCTCGTCGCTGTGCCAAGAGACGCCATTTTTCTCTCCCCGAGCTCTTCACACGCTCCCTCACACTTTTTTTTGCTGCTGCCACCCCCGCGCCCCCCCCCCCCTCCGGGTCCCCCCGTGTTCGCGGATCCCCTCTGGCTGTTCCCGGCCCCCCCACAAGCCCGGCGCTGACCCCCATGCCCATCTCCCCGGCAGCCATTTCCCCTCCACCAGCTCCCTGCCGCCATATTGTCCCCTCGTCGGCACCGTCGCTCCCTTACACTGAGGAGTCACTGCTGCAAAGTTTCGGAGCGCCCTACCCGGCTTCCATTGGCTCAGCCGCTGTGCGCTCAACCTACTTCGTGAGGCGATACAGGCGCTGATTGGTAGCCCCTCTCCCGACTACGCTGCTCGCACCCGCCCCCTCAGGCACCTTCTCCTCTTGGAAGAAAGGTCGTCCATTTTCCCGCCTATTATTAAGGACACACTGAACAAGTCAGGGGTTTGTCGTTCCCCCCAGCAGCCCCTGATCGACTGCCCCCCACTTTAGGGTACCCCCGTCCCCTAGAACCCCAGAGCCACCAGTTGGGGGTCTGCTGCTACCCCAAAGCACCCTCCACAAGTGCCCCCCACAGCTCTGGTTCAGCCGTAGCCGTAATTTCACCACCGGCAGCTTCTGCACCAGGTCCTGACGCAGCAGCAGCTCCTGACCAGTACCGACCAGTGCACACTGTATAGACCCGTATGCAGTATAGACCAGTCACACATTCACTGACCCATTATTCACACCCAGTGCACAAGAGTAGCCCCCAGTGCACCTTTCCAGCCAGCCCCCTCAATACACAGCAGTTTACACCAGTACCCCCAAGTGCCACTTCAACCCCTCCCAGTGCTCCCATCCCCCCTCCAAGTTGCCCCCTGGTCTTATCTGTGCCCCTCCCATTCATTCCTAGTTGCTCCCAGTGCCTCCACCCCTCTACCAGTACAACCCTGTAGCCCCCAGTGCCTCAGTGCACACCAATAACTCCTTACAGCCTCCTTACATCCTCCCTCTAGTCCATCCCAGTGCCCCCCAGTATAAACTGCCTGATGCAGACCTGTGTAGAGAACAAGAAACACATTTTTATATAAAATGACCTGTCTCTCTCCCTGAGGCTTACCTCCTTCCTTCTCTCTTTATAAGGGTTTTTTTTATTTCTAAAATGTAAACTATGAAACTAAAATTCCCTGGAAGGCAAGTTATGATCCAATTATCAAATTCAATCACATTTTAAGATATTTCTAAAATTAAGTTCAAGTGTTATTTAAGTAACGTCAAAGGCATTCTAACTGCCTCTTCTCTGTCCCGATACGCTTTCGTTGCTGAAACTCCTAAACAGCATTTTTTTTTTTGGACAGAGAAAGTCTCTATAAATGTAATCCAGTGAGCCAGACTGCAGGAACAAAAAGGCAAAACTCGATCAGAAATTACAGTTCTGTGACTCCAGTTTGTATGTATGCAGAGCAAGGTAATTCCAAAAGCAAAGCTGTGTAGCCAAAAACCCACATTCAGATGACAGCAACTAAGTTCCTCTATTTTCTGTCTGCTTAAAGCTACACTAACCCTCTCTGTTGGGAACCAAGGTGGTGTTACCTTGGGGTGAGAAATGGAGCTTGGGGGGAAAAAGGAGACTGGAGGGGACCTAGTGGGAGAAATGGGGGTTTAGGGAGGGGGGGAAGGGGACTGGGGGGAAATAAAATGGGTAAGAGGGGATTTTGGAGGGGGGGGGAAACGAAGAGTTATGGGGGAAAAAAGAGAGGAGAAATGTGGCTCTGGAGGAGGAAATGCAGTTAGAGAAGGGAAACAGGGGGGCTGGGGATAGAAATGGGGATTTTAGAGAGGGTCTGAGGGGGACAGAAATGTGCCTCGGGTGAAAAAGGGGTTTAAGGGGGGAAATGGTGGTTCAGGAGCTCATGTGGGGCTCATAGGGCCTACAGAGCTCCAGCCCCACGGTGGGGGAGTGAGGGGTAAGTTGGGGGGTGGATGGGTGGGTGGGTGGGTGGGGCTGTTGCACACCCTCAGGGTCCCCCCCAGGGACACCCCTGCAGGTCTTTTTGCCTATTAGACCGCCCAGACCCAGCCCTGCCATTCTGGGATACCCCATAGCTCCTTAAAACCCCCACAACCCCACTGAGAACCCTCCCAGAAACCACCTGGACCCCCCAAGGCACTAAGAGCATGAGGTACTCGCATCGCACTGAAGCATGATGGGAAATGTAGTCCCGTCACACCAAAAATAACATTTTATCAAATTCAAACCAAATGAATTGGTTGAAATTATCCAATTCAAATAATCAAATTCAACCAAAGGCTTTTCTACAAGGTATTTCTAAGATTAAGTTCACGCATTATTTAAATAATCTCACAAGTATTCAGACTGCCTCTTCTTTACTCACATGCGCTTTGTTTGTGGAAACTGACAAAGAGCTCTTCCCTAAAACAAAATAGAAAGCTTAAATTTCATGTGAAAATTTAACAATGAAATCATAAAAATAGCAATAAAGTAATAAAACTTTACAAATAAAAAAAAAAGAATGAAAATCTAGGCACTCACAGAAAAATTATACCAGCATCACCAGGATTTCCCATCTGAAATTATAACCTTTGACAACACAATAAAGAGGTGAAAATCAGCTCAGTGGAGCCACATTCTGAGATGCAGTGCTATATAGGTGTATGTTGTAAAGTTTGGACAGAGAAAGTCTCAATAAATGGAAGGTCACAGTATGCTTAGCTTTTATCCAGAGATGATTTTGGAGCCAAATCCGGGAACTCACCATCTCCCACGATCTGAGAGCAGAGGATGACTTTACCTCAGCAGATCTCCCCACAACTGGCTGATGCAGAGGAGACACAAAACCACAAAGTGGTTTTTTGTTTTCGTCTTCAGGGAAAACCGGCATCCTGGTCAGGTCATAATAGAGAAGAAAGATGCCCTGGTTTTAAGGTACCAACACTGCCTGTGAGCCAGGCCAGGCTGCGCAGACTTGGATTCAAGCAGACCTTTTTTCGTTTCTCTGAAAGCACAGAGACCTGCGTAGAGGACATAAGTCTAGTGTGAAGTGAGGCACTTGAGAATAAAACAGAAATTGTACCTCAACCGTTAAACCCCACACAGATACACCACCACTTAAGATACAGATTCTTAATGATGCTTTCACACTTTTAATTTACCTTATCTATTTAATGTTTAATTGCATTTGCTTACTGTTTATTAACTGCATCTGCCAACCAATATACTGCATCACTACACTAAACTTATGTCCCAACTATATTCTACATATTAAATATTAAAGCTTCATTGTAATGTATTCACAAAGTAACACACTAAAATTCTATCAGATCTGTCTTTTGATAACCTCTTAATCTGCACACAAAGTAAGCTTTTCACATCTGCCTACCCTATATTTGGTAAATCATACAGCAGAACAATGTATAGAAATCTTCCCTTTTTGCGTCCCACTACAGATCGCTGCACCACCTTGGAAAAGCAGTTTAAATCTGCAATAGAGAAAAAAAAACAAAAACAAAAACAAAAAACAACCCAGAGTTCCTCAGTGTCTCCAAGCTCTTACGTTGAATGTTTGGATAAGAAGCCATAAATAGCACCGCCCACCTTAAAACATTTGTTGTGGTTTCTATCCCAGCCAGGAGGAGTTCTCCCACAGAGAAAATCAGGGTCTCTCTTGACCACGCAGATTCTGGATCTTGATTCTTTGGGGATTTCTCTAAAATGTAAAGCAGAGACATCCTGTTGGCTGAAAACAGCACTGCTCTGGTTTTGACCTAAAACACGAACAGAGCATGCACACATCCTAAAACCCAAGTGCCTCCAAAAAGTCTTATCCTTTTTTTCTATTTTATTAATTAGCACGCTCTGCAAAGTGCATGGACAAATAAGGGGAACATAAAGAGGTGTAAAAGTGACACTTCCTGTCTTTAAATCCCTTTACTTCACCTTCTCTAGTGTGTGCCAACAGCAACTGCAATTTTAAGCTTTCACAGAAAAAAATAAGTTATGGACTACCCTTACTAAGCCGAAGCTATGTATTTCTCTTACATCCACATTCCGTTAGACCTTGCTTCTCACCCCGGGTCACAATAAAGGTTTCCTGGTTTTTAACCTTGACGTTGAGCTCATTCACTAACTAAAACAGGGGAATGGGTGAAGATAAGGACACACATCAGAGGCCAGGACTCCCGAGAGAAACTGGAGCGAAATTGGGTTCTAGGTGCTCGGCTGGATATTTTAAGCTGCTCAGCAAAGACAGGACTTGATCACAGCAGCAACCAAAGTGCTTTTGCCTCAGCCCCTTCATTTCACCTGTCGACAGTGTTTTCAAGGCCGAGAGCATGCCAGGTCTGGACATCTGGTTAGAACAATACTTTTTTTTTTCAAGTAAAGCTCTATTGACCTTGAACATAAAGGATTTTACCTATAATTTTAAAATAATAAATAACTGGAAGGAGGGGGGTTGCTACCAGATTTAAATTAAAACGTTTTCGGAAAGCATGGAGTCAAGTACCCACTACCACCTGAAGAAAACGGAGTCCCTCCTACCTAGCAGATTCCCGGTTTCTACGCAGACCTTCAGATTTTGAGAGCCCAAGAGCCACGGGCAGCCTACTTCCCCCCTTCCTGACAATCCTTTCAAGTAACAACTGCAACAAGGCAGCACCAGCTGTGATAGGGAAGGAGATAAAGAAGTGGAGAAAACAGCTAAAGCAAATGTTTTGTGTGATGAGAAACTCATCAAGTGGACCAAAAAAAAAAAAAAAAAAAAAAAAAAAAAAAAAAAAAAAAAAGTTTTATATAAAAGACTTAAGCACATACCTCCCATCCATCTTTGCAGACTTCTGAAACCAGGGAAAAAACAGACCGGTCTAGCTGCCAAGGTTTCAACGTTTTGCCCTGATGAGCATGGCGTTCTTTGATTGACCAGTAGCCGCTCGGTACAACGGCAGATACGCCTCCGAGATCGAAACTGAAGACCCTCTGGGGGTGGAGGGAGTGGGGAGGTGAAGGGGAAGGGGGGCGAAAGAAAAAAACCCGTAAAATGCTATCGCAACCAAATCTTAAGAAGAAATCGCTAAATCTCTGCCCCAGCCAGACTCTGACTGGGTTTGAATGGAGGCCCTCTGCACTCCCTACGGGTGATGCCGAGGGGTGGGGAGGGGGGGGGGGGGAGAGCCGCCCGACTCAGCCTTTGTTTCTCCGGCGGCACCGCCCCTGCACAGTACACACACCCTCCTGCACGCTACCGCCCTGGGAAGCCGAGGCCCTACCACTCCCCCTCCCAACGCTACGCAGCCGCTCCTGCCCCCAAGGAACCGGCGAGCACAAAGCGGGTACAGAACGGGGCTACCCCTGACACCCCACCCACCCAACCGCCCCCGGGCCCGGGACAGCACTCCGCAGAGCAGCCCCACGCCGCGCCCTCTCACCCCCACTCACCGTCCCCGCCGCTTCTGCCCCTCTCCTCGCCTCAGAGGAGGGAGGCGAGAGGAAGTGGCCAGAGGCGGCGCCCACCCGCCAGGCTGCGGTTCCGTGCTCTGCCCACCGGCAGCTCCGTACGGTGCGGGCCGAAACCCCGCAGCGCCGCCATGACTCCGGAAGCACCGCGGTATCACGTGGCAGGAAGCAATCGCTAGCGGAGTTCCGGAAGCGATGATGCGCATGCGCGGCTGCAGCAAGCGGCGCTCCGATCGCTGATGAAAAAAATGTCAGTAAAATAAATAAAAAGTAAAATAAAGGACTAAGGACCCAGGCGTCTGGGAAAGGACATCCAAGAGGCCGGGCACCCAGGTTACTCTCTGTGACCAGGGCCCTCCCTATCCCCACTCACCTGCTCCTCCCCTGCCCACCGCCGCCGCGGGGACGCAGTAGCTGCCCCACTGCCATCATCCTCCCCAGATTTTTTACATCTTTTACAGCTGCCTCCAGGATCCATGGTGGCTAGCGTAACCCTCTGTCACGTCCACGCAAAGAGATTCAGAGCACACTCATTCACAGAGCAGCAGAGGTGCAGCTAGATCCTGTTCTCTCAAACCTGTGCCTCCCTGGAAAAGGGTCTTGACTGTGTTCAAGAAACTTTATTCAAGGATTAGCAAAATGGGGATGGAGAGGTAGAAAGAAACTTTTAAATGTGATGGAGTACAAAAAACAGGCAATAATTAAAAAACCATGAACATAGAATCTGATAGGAAACAGTGGTGGGTTGCCCTCTCCTAGCCACTAGTGCTCACCAAGCCACTCCTGGCCCTCCTCAGCAAGACAGGAGCAGAAAACACAACATAAAAGCTTGTGGGGCAATATAAGAACAATGACATCATTCACCCACTATCGTCGCTGACAAAATAGACTTGACTTTAATTTACTGTCAATCAAAATCAGAGTAGGATATGGAGAAATAAGAACAAATCAAACACTCCCACGTGTCTGGTTTTTTCCTGGGCTCATCTTTGCCCCCCACTTCTCTGACTCCTCCTTGCAAGCAACACAGGGAGACATGAGAACAGGGGTCACAGTCAGCTCATCCCAAGTGTCTGCAGCTCCTTCCTCCTCCCCTTTTTTTGCTTCAGCGTGGGGTCCCTACCCCAGGGCAACAGGCGCTGCCAGAACACCTGCTCCAGTATGGGCTACCCACAGGATCACAGCCTCCTTCAGGCACATTTGTGGGGTCAGGATTCACAGGCTGCACGTGGGATCTATCCCACCGTGGACCTCCATGGGGACAACCTGTATCACCACGGTCTTCATCACAGGCTGCAGGGGATTTCTGCTCCAGTGCCTCCTCCCCCTCCTGTACTGAATTTGGTGTTTGTGGGGCCGTTTCCCACTCACATTTTCTCTACCATAACTTCTGCAGAGCAGTTTTCAGTCACCACAGAGGCGCTACCAATACTGCTGACTGGCTCAGCATTGAGCAGCAGCCAATCCATCTCGGAACTCAAACTGGCAGCGTACAACACAGAGGCAACTCTTCACGGCTCCTCGCAGAATGCAACCCTGTACCGTGCCACAGATAATGAAACCTTTCCACCGTGCTCACCCAGTGTGGAGTCCGCTGTGCCCGGGCCCCACCTGTGTGTTTGTGGCTTCCACTGCACTCAGTTCACACACCATCCAAGGGGACAAATGATTTTTTACTTAGATGCAAGTTACAAATTTTACCAAGAAATAAAGAGGATTTTATAATATAGCTATCTCCCATGGTAAATACAATTGTGCAATGGAGTAAGCAAAGCTAAAGCACAAGTAAACTACAAAATATATAGAATTAAGTGCTGAGATTGGATCTTCTTTTCCTTTAATTAAAAAAAAAAATCCATGGCTCCATACCGTTGCTTAGCTAAAACAGAATGACAGAATTGTTTTGGTATGAAAAGACCCTGAAGATCATCCAGCCCAACTGCTCCCCCATCACTGGCAAGGCCACCACTAACCCATGGCCCTCAGTACCACATTTCCACTGCTTGGACACCCCTGCAGGGGTGGGGACTCCACCTGGGCTAGAGCTTGAAAACTCTTTCCAGGGAGAAACTGTTTCAATCTAAATCTCCCCTGGCACGATCTGAGGCCATTTCCTTTTGTTCTATCGCTTGTTACTTGGTAGAAGAAGTTTTAGCACCCACCTCACTCCAACATCCTCAATCCCTCTCTTCCTAAAACTTGTGCTTCAGACCCTTCACCCAAGTCATTTAACAACACAACTGACCTATGAATAACTTTAAATTTGTAACTAAGAGATATGTCCTTTTTAAAAAATCTTAAGGAAAAAACTAGGTGAGAGCTGGAGCAACTGATGATTTTAAAGGTCAGATTTAGTTCTTCTTAAAAAGTCTCTGCATTTTTATTGGATACAGCAGAACACCCAGCACCAACCCCATGGTTTAAAAAAAAAATAATCAACAGCAATGCCATAAAAGGAACAGGGACTTGAGTATAGCTAGAAAAATTTAAGTTTTTAAAAGCTAACCTAGTTAAGATAGACATCTTCCTTTGACAAGTCTGCAGGTAGAGCCTAATATTCATTGCATCAGATACAGATATATATATATATATATAAAGAACATTGCTCTAAACTGGAAAAAACCCCTTATTTTTACATTTCAAATGCTTTGCAAGCAGCATTGAAAGTTAACATGTCTCAAGAATTTTTTTATATTTCCCTCCCCTTCCCCAGAAGGCTCTTTTCATCTATAAGCACTAGTAAATACATTCCACACTGCCTCTATTTGAGGAGACATCTGTAAATCACTACAGTGTGATAAAAAGAAAAAAAATAAGAAAAATGAGACACTGAAGCTGTTCTATGTGGCTATAGTACATAGTCACCAACAGTCCAGCCACCATTATGACAGTTACTGATTCCCCAGACCATACTAGCTCTTTCCTGGCAATCGGCCTCGACAAGCTTGCAAATAAGTGTGTAACCTGGACCTTGACCATTTCTTATTTTGGTCATTGCTGTTAGAGAATAATTGGAGTCTGAATACAATCTTCTTGAAAGGCAGAAAGAGTTGCAGAGGCAAACCAACTGCTGTGCAGCGGAATCTCTCTCCTCACACAGGCAATGATAACTCAACCCTCAAGAAGCACACAATTAGACAAATAAAGCATCCAGATGTCCTAAGCATACTCCAATATTAGTTTAATCCCCAGCGCCATATAAAAATAGATTCTAAATTAACTGCTTTTCAGAGAACCTTCAAAGGCAGATACAGATCATAAATAAGCCAACTCCCTGCAGACTCAATCAGGGTTGTCAATTCACAAGTCCTCCTTCATGATACATTTGATATATTTTAGCACAGCATGGGCATACACTGATACATAGCTACGTCATTAAAAGTTGTACGTGCAAGGATGTAATCATCTCCCCTTTCACTGCTGGCAGAGGTTGGTCACTTCCCATAAAATTTCTTATTCAGAAGAAAGATCAAAAGGTTGACATTCACTTTTGCTCTGTCAAACAACTTCATGACCGCAACACCTTCGTACTGCAGCTGCAAAAGATCCTGCCAAGGAGAATACTTCTGTGAGTGCAAAATCTTTCAGAAGGTTAGAAAGAATATACAAGGCCCTGTGGTACAGCAAGATTTTGAGGAATATCTGATCACAAAGCACATGGAGTAAGACAGAGAAATGAGGGACTCGTAAAGATCCACTCATCCTCCGTGAAAAACAAAGTTGCTCTAAGGCATTTAAGATCCTATTTATTAAAAAGTAATAATTGAAAAGAAAGGCAGAAATAGCAGACAATTCTAAGAACACCAAATTTCTTGTCTAGCCATCTCCACAATTTTCATTTGAACAGTAGTCATAAAGTTGTAATGTTCAGAAAGGGTCTCCTGCGTGCCTAGTTATATTGTGTACCTGTGAAACGTTACAACATTCCACCGTGTTACTTTCTAAAAATCTCAGTTGCCACAGGTGTCAGTCAGGTGGTTTACAGCACTGCAGTTTAGGGCAGAGAAAGAAATGGCATCTCTGACAGGACCACTGACATTATGCCAACTGAGTCTTTTGGGTGTTCATGTAGGCAGAATTTCCAGTTAGACTTTGCTCCTGTCAGTGATGCACCTGACAGAAAAACAGAACTCCTTGCACACAGTTATCTTGGCAATGAGTTTCTTCCAGCAAGCCTGCTCTTCAACAGTACTTATTGGAGAAGGCATTCAGGTAGTGCTTCTACTCATGTTGTGCACATTCCAAAATTCAAATCTGGTTCCTGCAGCCATCCAGCCTGGGTGATACTGGAGTAAACAATCATAAAAAACTATTTCTGCTTCCTTCTGTTAAAATTCTGTCAAAGGCAATGCAAAGCTTTTGAAGTGATGCTAAGTATACTTGGATGACCAACAGCAATTCCCTCATTGCTGTCCCCTCAGCAGCAAGCAGAACTCACGTGGCACTATTAAATACGACAGTTCTTACCTGGTAATGTAACATAAAGGTTTCCATCTGTACCCCCATGAATTTTGCTTTTACCTCAAAATCTCCTACTTCTTCTGTTGGACTGATTTCAAATATCACATTTTTAAACCTGTGAAATTTGAGAAATGAAAAACCACGGTTCATTACTGAACAGGGAAAGAACACATGGGATGAAATCTGAAGGTAAGTTGTGCTGCACGTGCACACCTCATTCAGTGCACAAAGTACAAAATGAAATTCAACCTGAAGAGAACTGAAGTGATTTCTATGCACGGTTTCTTGGCCATTGGGATGTGAGTCCAGATTGCCAAAACAATGCCTTTAACAGCTAAGTCTACCAGCACTGTTAAGTTCCAAGAACAAAACTGCAAGACAGTCTGTCACAATCTCAAAGCTTCTGTTCCTCAACTTCCAGCACCTAGACTAGGTTCAGAGAAACGAGAATATAGGATATTTGGGTTCCTCTTCCTCTGAGAAGGTAATTTAACTCCAAAAGGATTTTTAAAAGATACTCACTGGTTACCTTGCAGGTCCTCAATCTCTAACAGCACTCCCTTCTCATGAAGTCGAGCTGCTGTATATTTTAGAGAAATCTTCTTACTGTTTTTGCCTTTCATCTCCCGAGGTTTCTTAGAGACCCTGAAAAAAAAACAGAAAAACAACAACAAAATCACAAGATGATCAAATGAGTAAAGAGATTTCAGATGGTAAGCGTTCCTGTTTGGATGATGGGACAGAACCATCATAGCTAATTAACTATAAGTAACGCAGATCATTGATGATATATTTCTACTAGTGAGTTTATCCAGAAAGCACTTGTAGCTGATATCAGATCTTTGATTTTTCACTATTTACCCATAGCTCCTATGCTACAGGAGAAGAAAATAAAACCAAACAAAAAATACCCAAAACATTACCACATGGTACTTCATAGAAAGCTGCACCATCTATCATTAGGCAATCCAGTGACAACTGACATGGAGAAGGCTGAGATTATTAAAAAACAAAACTTTCTTGCTTCAATTTTCACCAGCAGTTGCTCTTGCTGCATCTTGCTGAGGAGGAAGACCTGTCTTTTTTTTTTTTTTTTTTTTTTTTTTGGTTAAGGAAAATCTAAACTGTCTTGCACAACAACTGACTCTATTTAGGATAAAAAGAGGACAATTCATTATCAGTGCTTTCCTAGATATTTTAATTCTCTGCTCCTAGAAAGGGTGGCAGGACAGACTCACTGACCACCATGTGCATTATGGGCAATCTGCTTCGTTGCCAATGGACTCTCTCCAGTCCCCTCTCCACAAGGGACCAAAGTTCTTTCAGGTCCATCTTCTTGACCTCATTTGGAGCACTACCCACCACTGCTGAGACCCCTTTCTAGAGCTACCCCTATAGTACAGAGCTTTGGTGAGGAGCTTTGAGGAGATGGTTTTACAATTGTTCCCAGCAACAATGTACAAATGCTTCCTACTTCAGGCATGGCATGTCTCCAAGACACTTACTTGCCCTTGCTGGCCAGATTATCCAAGCAGGTTTTGATGTAGCTTTTGTAATAATCCACTTGTTCCCCATAGAAAGTAGCTTTGGAATTCAAGGCACTGTATGTCTGCTGCAGCTTGACCAGCTCTGCCTTTCTTCTCTGACGGTACCTACGCTGATTTCGGATATCCTGAACCACAGGAGAAGACACACAGAGACTTAAAGTCATTCAAGCTCTCCAGTTGGCTGAAGAGCACATAATCTTCAAACACACCATTTGATTTTGCTTAATGTTGGTTCATGCTACAAACTGGAACTCTCAGTCGCAACAGTTTAAGTTGCACCACTTTTCTGCGCAGTTTTTTGAACTAAACTCTACACAAAGCAATTAATTTGAACCTTCTTTTTGCTTTCTCAAAACTTCTACTTGAAGTGACTAGAAGCGCTCTAAGGCATTTAGACAGGTCTAATGACTAGAGTGCTCACTGACAGAAAGTGATCTAAAGGAAGACAGCAATTTTTGCCACTGTGGAGCTGGAAAGGTACCTTACATCCTAAGCACAACACAGACTTCCTTATCTTTCTTTGTTCGAGAGCTGTCTTTAAGGATACATAACCCTAACATCTGAACAAAAAACATCGTGTTAAAGGTGACTTCTATCTTTTGAAATACAGTTAACTTTAACCAGATCCTTAAAGGGAATTATTTAGTTGGATGCAGTGATCTTAGAGGTCTTTTCCAACTGTGACAATTCTGTCTGTGATTCACTTTACATACGTAACATTTTCCAAATAGCTTTTTGGTAAACATGTGATATAAAACACACGGTCACCATAGCAATGTACAACAGTGTTAGATCACTTTTGCAAGTTTTTCTCAGCTCCCCCCTCTATTGTTAGGTATTCTTGAACAGGTACATTTAAATAGCAATCACAGCTCGGATGTCTTTAAGTTAATGGACAAAACTTCCACGTGTAAGTCTGTAGAGGCTTTACTTAAATTAGTGAAAAGTAGCAGAAAAAAGATCACACATCACGACTTCCGCACCAAGCTGTAATGCTTTTCCTTAAAACTCCCCGAGATTCTGGCAACAGTCATTTGAGAAAACACAAATGGCCCATAATGGAGGACTTCACAAATGGCAAGAGGTGGAAATGCTAGGGTAATAGGTAGGCTGTATGTCTGTAAATCAGTTACAACAAAACTTAATCCTCCTGAAAACTCATGCCAGTTTCACAACACTGAATTGTGGAAAAAGCTCCACTATGATTAGTACCTTGGCAATGTCATTAATTAGTTCCTGGTATTTGTTGTTTGCATTTACTGTCCCCAGTTCTGTCAACTTCTTCAGGCCTGCCTGGATTTTTTCTTTTTTTTCTTGAAGATTTAAGTTAGCATCTTCCTTTACAGACACAGACTTTTTCATCTTATCAGGAGTTTTAGCATCACGAATGGCCCGTTTCTGCATAGCTCTTTGATGCTCCACTTCCTAGAAGAAGAAAAAGAAAAAAAATAGCAGTTTCACCAGCAGATCAGTTGTAAGGTGAAGAAAAAATCCAAACCCTACCACCACCCCCCGCCAAAACAAAAACACACAAAAAACCAGAAACAACACCGCCCAGATTGTCTGACCTCCAACCTAACACTGGCAAAAGAGTTTTACATTTTTCTTGGTTGTTTCTCTACTGACTCCAGTGAATCCATGTTTGATGAACACATTCCACATATGGGAACCAACAGAGGCCTACCTGCTGTATAAAATGGTTTTCTAGATAAAAAGTTTCTAACTACTAGAGGAGCAAGATTCACAAAAGAAAATTATTTCCACTATATTTCCTCCTAATTACTGTTACGTACTGCTCCACCATCAGTGGAGACAGCTTCACTGCAACAAAGAAATGCAGATTCCTAAATATACCCACATATATCTATGTAAACCATGTCATACTTGCTCTGCAGTAGCTGGAGTTCCCAGGATTTCAGTCAGCGTTTCCCCTGGCTGGAAGCGGATTACATCAACAATTAAACGTTTTGTGCTGCAAAGAAATAAAGAACAAGAGGAAAAACTTACAATTGAAAGACCTTCAGTACTGTTCTATTCTATCCTGTTCTGTGCCAATGTTACTGGTTCACCTAAAGTCAGGTTACCCCTGGACATGCACTTAGGTATTCACAGGCTTAGACTCTACCAGACCAGAACCCCAAGAAACACTTTATTTCACTCTGCTACCAGAAACTGGTTTCCTGAAAGAATAATCTAGGTAATGCATACGATTTGCTCCCTATTACCCCCTCAGACAGGGACAACTCGACACGACATATTCCAAGGCAGCCCCAGCACTGCAAGTAAATAGACATCAGCACATCAGGGAGCTGTACTCTACATCTCAGCAACAAAGCTCTGTTTAAAAGTAACCAGAAGTCAGTATTAGTACCAAGTCCTCCAGAACAAAGAGTCTGGCAATAATGAAATCCCTCAAATACTGTTTTACTGCCATTAAGCTGGTAACACCTGTATTTCCCCAAAAGGCTTAGTCTTCACCTACAGTCAGGTTTGGGTACAGCAAGTGCAGAGAGCAGGGGTCTGCATCATAAACCAGAAGAGGGAAGCGGCAACAGCATCTTATTTTAAATGCTCTTTACAAATCATTCACACATGGGCAAATCCAACTGCTAGTGTCACACTCACTCAAATCTAGAAAGTTTTCTTTTTGGGAGTTTTCCCTGCCAGAACCACTCAAGATAGATTTTTAAAGAATGACAAATTCAACAGTGACAAAGAACTAACAGGGACAAATTTGACAGCCAGAGCATTGAAAGAACATGGCTAGAAATGTATTTGAATTAACAGTCACAAACTTGTTTAAATTACACTTCAAGGCTTTTTATTTTCACATGCACACTAACTGTGAAAATTCAGGTTCCTCCACCTCTTTACAAACATACCAGGTAGTTACCCTTTCACTTACTTCAACAGAATTGTCCTTGCATCCACCTCTGCATTCTCATCACCAGGAACGTCAAATTTATTAGTGAGTGTGAGAGAAACCTCAGTCTTTGCTAGCATTTCCCTGTTGGGGTCATTAACATTGCCAGACCCTTCCCCTGCCAAGCAGAAAGAGTTTATATATTATACCATATTCTTTACGTTTTGACTTCCACACTTCGTCATTTTTCCCTACATAACAGACCACAGAAAAATTACACTGCTTCCTGTATGGTCAAAAGGACACTTTAAAAGCCAGGAACGACTTTTAGAAGCATCATCTAATATGTTATACTTTTTCTTTACAAAACAGAGAATGCACCAGCCAGAAAGGCACTAAGAAGTCACTAGAGTTTGTACGCCTTAATGACGGATATATATTCCACACGGTGTTGCAGCATCTCACTCTCCAACTGAGAGTAGATGAATTGCCAGAAATACTTCATAAATAAAAATATGACCATGCTTCTATGTCTGTGTCCTCATGAGAATGAATTTTCCAAGCTAAGAACAAAGACCTTGTTGGCAACCATCTTCTATTAAACACAGTAAGCTATCCTGTCTAAAGGAAATTTTCCTGCTGTAATTGTTTCTGAACTTTCACCAGAACAATTGTTAGGATGCTTCCTCTCCCACCTGCTTTAATAAAGGGCTGCAGAAAGAATCAACTCTGACATATGATCCACATTGATACAATGCATGCGAGAGAAATTAAATGGGGAAGGTAGGCAAGTTCTCCTTAAATTCAAGGTATAAGATTGCTCAGATAACACTTCTGTTCTTTGCCAGGGCTCGGAAGAAAATGTGCTAACAACCATTCCTTTAAAAAGTTCCAACCTTTCTCAACAAGTGAGCTCAAGATAAGCATTTTGCTGTGAAAGCATCCCCTCCAAAAGACACTCTCCATTTGCCCCACACACACTAGATTTCACACTTCGAGCAGATGCAAGACAGAAACCATGGAAGGAGAGAAGCTTGTGCAACTTTTCAGTGCTTGTTACATCCTGAAGCACTGAGCCACAGCTCAGATATTTAGATAGCTTTCACAGATGAGTAACATCAGTTCCTTCCTCCCCCTGCTAGAATAAAAAGGATAAAATTCTTAACATATGGAAAAAAAGCTCTAAAGGAAGGAAAAAATGTTGCTTGTCCATATGTAAAAGATCCCTAGAGACACACATCATTTAACATACCATCTGAGAGGAATGTATACAGACAATAAAACATGCTCATTGAAAGACAATAAATTAGATCACCTATTAAGGATTCAATTGTAGGAACCTCTCCAAGGTCATCCAGCAGCTCATGAATTGGATCATTGTGCTCAGGAGCAATCGCATCTTGATGGTCTAAGAGCAACTAGATGAACAGAAAGAACATTTATGTTGTTAACTGAATACCCTTTGCTAGACAGTACCTACACATTACTTGGAGCTGATGTATTTTTTTGAAAAAGATTTTATTTCACTAAACTTCAAGCAGCAGTATCAACATTCAAAGCTATGCCATTATCACATACTCAAATACTTCCAGAAGAAACTCAGAAAAGCCACAAGCAAATTACTGAATTCTATAAGCCAACAAGCTCTTTCACACTACAAAAGACAACATTTGGTCTTGAATTTGGTAATTCTTTGTTTCAGCTAGAAGCAGAATTTTCTTCATAAGCACTGCTTATAAGGAGCAACTTTGACCGATATGTACTTACAGTGTGTGTATTGATGATTTCACCAATAGAAATATAAATGACTGGTTTAGTGAGTGTCACCAAGTCAGAATATTCATCGATGTTAAATTTATCCTGCAATTCAGGAACCTCGCAGGCAGTCTGAAAAAAACGTCTTCAGAAAAAAGGAGAAAAGAACAATCAGGATGACTCAGGAATCACATGATGTATCAACATCAATAATTCCACATTAACAATCCCAGGTACAGTCTCTCTTTAAACTATGGTACATTACAGATTACTACAGCTTGTCATCTTTAGTTGAACACATCAGAAGTAACCTGGTAAGTTCAATTATTGACATTAGGTCATTTTTCAGCATTCACAGGACGGGTATATGGCTCTGGTAACCTAGTTGTTCACACCTTGTACTGCCCTCCACTGCAGTAACACCCCTTGCTCCCTCTTAGAAAACACAACGTATACCACCACGATTTTTGAATAAAGCTTACTTCAACGATATGAACAGCTAAATGCCATCCCACTTTATTCTTGAGAACTACTAACTTTTCATTTACACCAAGGATTTAGATAGGAGAGAAAAATTTATTCTAGTTGTCCAAATCCAAAGTCTCACAATAAGGGTGTGCAAAAGCAACCTTTATGATGGAAACTACCGAGTCACAAAGATACCTGATTTCACAATCTCATGAGCATATAATGTACTGTTCATAAATTACAGGTACAGTTTTATCTCACAGTCGCTGATGCTTATGGCAGCCTAGAGTGCAAACTCTTATTTTCAACAGGCAGTACATTTGAGAAAGACAAAGTTTATCATATTTAACATTTATTATTACTAATTTTTACTTGCAGTGTTACCCTCTGCCAAACTTTCAAACTTAATTAGCTGATCTACCTGAACTTCTGGTATGACTGCAATAGGTATTCATTAATTATGCTTAGGTGTGCATTGTCTCCCATGAACATCTTATTGGATGCAGCGTGCTGTAACATCTTCGCGATGGAACCCAGGTTCCTGCGCTGATCCGTGGTCAGCTGACCTCCAGCTGAAAGGTCAATGATGTCAAATGCATCTGGTGCCACAATGGCTGGATTCATGTAGCGATAATAGAGCAAGTTGCCAACAATCTGGGAAAAGTCGGATAGAGAAGAAATGCATCAAGGAACAACCTAAAGCCCAACTAAATTCTGTTGAAACTACTCTATTAATTTGATACATTACTTCCTTGTAAGCCAGACGCCCCTTCCAAGGTTCTGCTGTGCTGCTATATACAAGCACATACTATCCCAAAGAATCCAGTGTAAAAAATTAAAATAAAAAAAGCATAAACTAAAAATAAAAAACAAAACCACACACTACGATGCAATAGGACAGTCAAAGCAAAGAGTGAAGACTGAGCACTACCAGTCAAAGGACAATACAGCTGCAGATATTTCTATGCATAAATATTTAACACTTTAACTTACAAAAATGTACAGACAGGAGACACTACAGGTTCCCAACAGACTACTCATATGACCATGAGACAATCCATCAGGAATAGTAAACATAATTGAGTTATTCTAACAGAGGGCAGAACAGTCATGATATAGATAAACCTGGTAGTGCAGTTTCATTATGGAATAAGAACTAAGTCAGAGAAGCATGCAGCATCAGCCACTATATCCAACAAGGCAAAAATGGTGAGGAAGCATGGCACACCAAGAAGCTAAACGGAGCAAACTACTTTCCTTTACTTCTCCAAAGCCCTTTTGTCTTTCAGAAATATTCTTTGATAAGCCAGCAACATTTTCCAGCAGATCCTTAGTTAAAAGTTAGAAAGAGTAACAAAAAAAACCCCACATTTAATTCAGAGGTAAGAAAATCAGAACAGAAGAAAAATGGCATTTGACACTTCAAAATCTCATTTACCTGGTCAAACGTGAGCAGCAACAAACTTCAAGGAACCAAAATAAAGATGTCACATTTTCTGTATGTTCCCAAATGCACTTCTAACCTGTACCTGATATTTTGCCAAAAGTAATTCCAGCAACGAAAAAGAATTAACCCAACATGCTGATGTGAAGTGATAGTTCTCACACTGTATGCTCTGGTATTTTCTCGTGATTCAAAGAAATTTGCAGAGCCAGGTCACTGAATCTTGGCTTCACCTGTTTTCCACATAATTTAAATGCACGGGAGAGACCGGGGAGTAAATAAAGAACTGAAATCAGAGGGGAAAAAAAAATCTAACCATTGATGCGAAGCCCCAGAAATTATTAACCTCTTTCAGTGAGGTCATGTTTTTGACAACGGTTTCATACAAGCCCCCGCTGTACTCTCAATGACTGTGTCATGGGAAGGCAACAGTCAAAGATGTGTACCACCAGTAACAAGAAAACACATCTGTGAAAGCAACCATATTAATAAACTTTCAAACTTGCAAGGGGAGAAGAATAGGTATCGGGGTAACTTTGGCAGCTAAAAAAAAAATAAAAAAATCTACAGGTAGCAATTGCACACAACTGCAGTTTTGACTTTCATGTAGACAGTTATCAGAAGGGTTAATGAAAACTGCATTTTTCCACCTTAATTTACAGATGGAAGAAATTAATTCACCTGCATAGAAAGAATCGATGTCTCAGAATGGGAAAGCACAGAACTAGAAGAGAGAAGAAAACAGCATTCAGATTGGTAATTATTTAGTAATGAAGCAGAGGCAGAGAAGTGTAAAGAGATGTTGTGAAGTATTCTAAGATCCAAACTTCAATAACAAGCAAAGCATTCATGGATATAAAGGCCTTTACAATTACCAAAAGCCACAATTCCAGGATACTTCATCAAAAAGGCCAAAGCTACACTCATCTGGGAGCACCTACTATTAGGATCCTTTTAGTTCTCCAGAACTACTGAAATGCAAAATACAAAATGGACTAGACATCATGTGAAGTGACTCTCTCAACACGTTGCTGTCAAAACACCCTGAAGTGTTGGAAACAGACGAATAAGGTACCTCAGAATTTTGCATACAGACTTTTTAACTTGTCATTGTCTTTTTCTTAAAGAATAAGCTGTCTGTGATCAAACCAGCAAACCCAAGGTTTACTTTCTAGGAGCAAGAATAGCCCAAAAGTCAAGAAAACCAAAGGCCTAAATGCCTGAGATATTAAAAGCAAAGCAGAAGCAACAGGATATCTCCCCTTCTGAACAATGTATTACATCTCAGGTGACATACATGAAGCTAACAATCAAAAGCCCAATGTGAAACATTTTCTACCCATAGAAGCAGATAAATAAGCTTTACATTGGTTGACGTGCACTCCTCTCCACACATACACCCAACAAAGGAGAATGAGATGTGCCTGCCACAGCCAATTGGGCTGACAATTACTCACAAAGGTTTTCAGACCCTTACCTTCAGAAGCTCATCCTCACCAGCATCAGGAAACTTGTCATGCAGGGAGTCTTTTAGTACCTTGGCAATGAAACGCATTCCATAACTTAGAGAGAAAGAAAACAGCAAATAAGACTGCTTCAAGCACAAACCCACCCACAGCTTCTCAGGGACAATACTGCAGTACACCAGACTCACGGGATTTTGTCCACTGAACTAACAATGGCAGACAGGAACTTGTCAGTCACTGTCCTCATGTTTCTGATTGAGGCATCCAGGCGCATCCTCACCTCTTCATGATTCAGAGCTTGCTCAGGTGTGACATCGTATGGCAGTTTGCTATTTGAAAAAGTCAAACATGAAGGTATTTCTCAGGACAGCCTAGAAGACTTTCTAGATTGACATGGAAACACTTGGCTGCCAAGAGCTGTGCATTGCCTTCAATTAATCTGTAAGGAACTGGAAAAGCTTCCTCTACTCTCCCTGGGAAAGAAAACACCGAGCTAACTCAAAACTATCTTTTTACAGCATGTGCATATGAGGCAGAAAAGTGCCACCTGTGACACATACTGGTACTTCAGGCTGCAAACAAATTGGTGAAAAATCAAGCAACATATTTGAACATTATAATGATTAAAATGCTTGGACACAAACCAGAAGCTGAATCACCATCTGTAAAATTGATGCAATATGCCATTGGCAGTGCCAAATGTGTAGATATATTTTCTTCATCAGCTGAAACTACTGCGTAGCATTACAGTGAAGACAGAGACAAACCAGGTAATTCATAAAGGATCTCGTATGTCTCATGTAAAGAGGAAGACCTGAGCACATCTTTGTGTGCATTTTTGTTGTCCAGAATTTGAACCACTTGTGTCTTAAGCATGTTAAAAAAACAAGCAAACAACCCCACACCAACACAGAACACAATAGAAACTTCAAGTTATAGCAAATCACATACACTGGAAAAAGAAAGAAACCAGAATGACACGAAATCGTGTAGCAAAATCCAACTGTCATCAGTGTCTGACGTTAACTAGAAAGATGCTAGGACTAAAAGAACTGCAATGTCACGCTTTTCCAGCAAAAGAGGTTTTCTCTTGGCTTGCAAATAACACGTCAGTTTGCACAGGCTATATATGACATGAGAAGACTGGTACAGAATACAATTACCAAATACTTTTTTTAAACCATGATTTCTTTTAGGTTAGAAAGCATCTCAAAGCACTTCTTCCTCCATCTCCTAACGAGATTCCCTTTCAGTACTGTCAGCACAATTTCCAGAGTGTGATTTTTATACGTCAAGGACGAAAGCCATCTTGAGATGAGAAAGCCGGGATCAGTTGGACAGATGCATGCAGTGAAACCAAGGATGGCTTGGAATGATTAACTGTGCAGAGCAAAGCAGTCAAGCAGTGTTTAGAAAAACAGCATAGTAAAAGCTTCCGTACCTGGCCTCGCCAGTTTGAGATTCCATCTGGTTAACCCAAGACTTGTAAATATCCACTGGATCGGTTTTGATATTGAGTGATTTGTCATCGATGATTTCCTTCACAACCGGTGCCAGGATCTGCCTCAAGGCATTCTGACCGCGGGCTCCACGGTTGAAACTTACCACCATCTTAATAACAGTAGGATTTCCAGTCACAATTTCCTGTATTTGGTCTACTTTTGACCTGAAGTAGAAAGAAACTATATGAATCACAAGGTATACACATAATTTTGTGAGCTTTAGATACCTTTCTCTGCATTAAACAACCCCAGATTAAAAGTAGTTGCCATGTTGAAGAGTGAAGTACAAATCCAAAGTAAAATCCACTCATCCACAACAGACATCCTCAACTCTTTCTTTATAGAACAGATATTAAATAGGAAGAGGACAATGAAGTGACAGTTTAGCCTTGTCTGCATATTAGCATGAGACATCATGTGAAAACTGCCTTAATTTGAGCAACTGCCAAAACTGATTCAACTGCAAGAGCATGCTGTATGCTACCACATACTTGATCTCTTCCTGCAATGCTGTTTGGAAAAGCCGCAACAACAGGTATTCCTCTCTTTGATTGGATGCGTAGTTATACAGTGTGAAAATGACAGAATCCATGAACTTTGTGGATTTGTTTTGAGGCATCTGAAAAATCAGCTTGGCCAAGTAGGTTGGGTTAGTCTAAAACAACAAGAAAAATCACGTAAGTGTGCATGTCCACACGGGCCGGTGTCACTAAGAACTATGGTGGCTCAACATTAGAGTACATAAGCAAAGAATGTGCCAAGTCATGTAAGACACTATGACAAGAGATTACCAAGCACTGTTGGAAGCTGCTTACCTGAAGTAAGTAGAACAGATGCTGATAGGCTTCCAGCTTTTCTCTCTTCTCTTTGCTCAAAGCCTTCAAACCTCCCCTTTGTTTGTTCAGCATCATCATGTCAGAGAGCTGTTCTTTGTTCTTCTTGGTAAGTTTTTTGCTATGAGAAACAACATCCTGGAAAGAAAGAATAGAGAGAGCATTCATTTTAGTAGCTGTAGGCATACCCTGACCCTACCTTTCCACACACAAGGGGTCTCCCAGATGCAGCTGTTTTCCAGTACTGTTTGTTATACAATACACTCCTTGCTGCAAACCTGTGGCATGTCACTTGCTTAACTACAAGAAATAATATAGTTCTCCAAGTCTTCAAACACACAATCTGTTGCATTAATTAGGTCACCGGAGTCTAGTGTTGGCTTATCTTTTTTAGCTTCAGGTCTTGTTTGTTTTTCTACAGTTTTCTTTCTAGGGATACATATTGTAATGGAGTACATATTGTAATGGAGTAAGAGACTAATGGGAGTAAAATCTGCAAGTTTTCTGCTAAGCCTGAGCAGGAGTTGGACTTGATGATCCTGATGGGTCCAACGAGCAGATTCTGTGATTCTAACTGACATCCAAGGGCAGAAGCTCTCCCTGCTAACTACAACTGAGGTCAGTTCAATCTGTAGTTGGTCTCCCACCAGAAAATTTCCTACCTGCAATGTAATTTTGTTTTTCACTAGCAGCCCAATTTTTATGTCCATGAGATTGAGGTCATTTTCCAGTTGCTGATTGGATCGGATCAAGGTTACAACTTCCTCACGCAATTTCATTAGCTCAAGCTCCTCCTGAAAATCTTGGTCACTCTGATCAAGCAAGTGAACAAATTTCCGAACCACAGCCATAGGTGGGTTTTCAGCATTAACTAAAAACAGGCAAGAAAACATCATGTGATGGGAATCAGAAGTAAGTACATGCCTTAGCTATGTCTAAATAGGACATAAAATAGCAGCCAGAATAAAATTAGCACCACCACATCTACACAGCTTCTTACATTTTCAATTCTTTGTTTTGAGTAAATAATGAGAAAAGCAAACAGTAAAGAACTAAGTCAGTATCAGGCTAGGATAGTCCACACCATCAAAGCTAACTGGAAAGCTACAGCTCTATTTTTCAGCAGCAAAAGCAACAGCAGGATTCAAATTTTCCTTCAGCCTGAAAAGCTGCCTAGTCTCTGCACTGTCCTACCATCTTCATCCCGGTCACTCTTCAAAAATGTCCTGATGTTACAGATCATGCCAGCAATATCTCCCCACAAAGAGATTCAAGGCACAGCAGTTTTATCTTCTTGGCAATACTTACTGAGGGTTTTGTAGTCTTCTCGAGCTTTGTTTGCTCGGATAAAGGCTTGAATTTTTATAACATCATTTATCTAGGATGAAAAAAAAAAAAAAAAAAAAAAAAAAAAAAGCACTTGACCTCATTCTACAAAGAGCACAAAAGTCACGTAATTAATCCACTTAAACAAGATAATCTCTTACATGATTTCTGAAATACTGCAGTCGATCTCTGTAACGTCTTCTGGCTTGATACATCCTGGTCATTGATTGAATCTATAGAAGGATAACCAAAATACTCAGATTGCTTCCTTACAAAGTTCACTACCCAAAAGCTTCAAAAAATTTAGCAGAAAGCCTTCACTACCTTTACTACTTGGTCCTTTTGTGCTCGTAGATAATCCAAACGAATTTTATATGCCTTCCTCTGCTTATAGCCACGCCACTGGGACTGAAAACACAAAACAAGCACACTGACTTACTTTACTAATTAAAGAGAAGTAATTCCAAATCTGAGCTTCTTTCTGCTCCTCTAACTTCCCTTTTGACCAAGTAAAATGTGAGGGAGACATGCTTATCAAGAGATACACAGTGAGAAGCATAAACTTTTTCACCAACCAATCATGGGAAACTTGATATTACCTCATGTAGAGCCCAGACCTTCTGAGTCACAACTGGAGATAATGGATCCAGTGAAAACAGTGAAGTTGACAAACTGTTTTTCACAAGATCATGCACCACATGCTGCTGCTGGCAAGAACTGTGACCTTACTGTTACAAGCCTTCAGTGCAGACTCATTGCTACTGATCCTTGGAACTGAAGTCAGGCTGGACTGTACTTAGAGGGGGAGGGTGTTACTTTAATGATCTGAGTGTGGTTTGGGGGATTTTGTTGTGGGCCCTTTTCAAATTAACATGCAAAGCACTTAAGCAAAAGGAACAGCACAGATACTGCTCAAATAATGAAGTGGTAATGGGGTGCAAAGCATCTATTAATTTGCATACATTTCAATTACAACACCATAGAAAAATTTTTCCTTGTTTCTCCTGTAAAAGTGCCCAACCTCATGCTGAATTATCCCACTCTCTCTTTCAGGTCCTCAATCCTCCAAATCCCTGGACAAATTTCAAGAGAAAATTCTTACTCAGGAGTACTGAAAACCCTATTGTTTCTCTTCAACCCATTATTAATCACATGGTATTATCCCCATAAAGACACACCACATATTGCCCTACTCCCAAAGCACTAGATCAGATCATAAAACAATAGACAAAACTCCGCATGTAAGATTTTCTCTCTCCACTTAGGCCTCAGAAGACTTAATTAATTATTTTTGACAAGGGAAAGTAAATAATGTACCAAAACTCTTTGGGAGAAGGGGAACACCTTTAAATAACTTGCAAAATGAGGTGAAGACAATTGTGTGCTGCTGTAACTGTTTGAATTGGACAAAAAAACCTGCCAACAAGTTTGTGTGTAGAAAACAACTGCAGAGTACAACTTTCAAGCATAATCGAAGTATATGATTACCTGGATGCAAGTGATTGCTGGGACTTGTTTCTTCAAAAAATTCATTCTTGAGTTGAACTCCTGGCGAACAAGATATCCGCGACAGCAAGCCTGAAGTTTCATAATCAGGTTCTCATTGGCCAGCCACAATTGCTCTCGGTTGTATGCTGCAGTGACTCCAGATATGGTGCTCTGAATTATCGTCAGGATAGAAAGAAGAGCCAGAGAAAGAGAATGGAGATACAAGAAACAGGATGTTAGTTACATCAGCTTCCTGTACTGCACTTACAAGAAACTTCCAATTTGCCTTTCAGTGAAGAACAATACCATGGTCCAGGTACCTTTTTACCAACACGAGAAATTTTTCTGAAACTATCTGATCATGCCCAACGAAATAAATGTGTTGCTAAGCTTGTTAACATAACTATGGAGTTGAAGCATTCCCAGACACCAAGGATGGGAATGGTAGGAACATTAACTTTTCAGAAAACGTGTGTCATCTACCCTACCTGTATCTCCTCTCGTGACAGCTGCGTGTCATTTTGCACAAATTTCACTGGCTCATCCCATCCTCCCTCTTTGGTCCGCAGGTTATGATAGTAATGGTAGCCTCCTCTTACCCAGTGTTTCACCCATTCACTGCCATTGGCCCCTAAGAGCAGAAAACACAGTGTAAGTCTCAAAACTAGACAAGTACCTTATCTTTCCACACACAAATGTTACAACTAGGACATCCACATATACAGATGCTCATTCCTCCAAGTCAGAGAACTCCAAGGTATGTTTCAGAGTCCCAAATAATCTCATATGAGAACAGCCTAAGCACAACACATTCTACAAGTGGAAAGCATTCTACTGTTTGCTATTTTTTTATTAAACTTTATTTCACAAAGCATCCACAATTGCCACCTGTAACACAAGACTTCTCCCCTGAGTATTTTTTTACCTCTGTTTCCAATTGCACATGCAATAACCTTGATCTTTTTTCACTAATAGTTAGCTACTTGAGGTTCACCTGCTGCCATTTTTCTTGTCTTGACTTCGTACAGCTCTTGCTGGTATGTCTCAGCACATTCTGGAGTAACTCCATATAATCCAACATCAGGTGAACGCAAGGCACTCAGAGTCTGGCTAACATCACCATTGTCTACAGCTTCATTAATGGAGAGAATTCCTAAGGAGACTTTGGTAACACAAAGAAACAGGTTATCTTGCCATTCAGGGGCTCAGCGACTTAACAGTTGGTGTGTGTGTATATACACACATATTTACGTTTTTCATCTTCAGTACAGTTACCTATTCAAAGCAGAATCAGAAGGAAGCAACTGTGCATGTTTGGATAACTTTATCAGCCTAACATCAAATCAGAAGTTTTGAAAGTGGAAAGAAAAACACTTTATCAGCATACCAGAGATGAAGAAACAGAATCAAGGAAAATATAAGGTGACTAATAAGAAAGAAAACAATCACTTTATCAGTACTGTACAACTCAAGCAAAGCTAGCAGTCAGGTGCAATTGTTGAACAGAAAATTAGAGATACAGGGTAAATACAAACAGAACAATATTGTACTTTAAAAACATAAAAACAGGCTCTCTGAAGCATGAAATACAGAGAACAGGCATATAAACAACATTTGCAGCGAACAGGCCATTACAGTGTATCAGAAGACTTTAAAAACCCTGGTATCTTGTTAAAGAGAAAGCTTCTGTTTGGAACACAAAAATTCCCAAAAAAGACCATTAAAAGAAAAAAAAAAAAGACAAACCCAAGTTAAGCAGAGAGTAGTAGTTACTTCATTGTTTCTGGAGGCAAAAAAGACATCAGTATAGATGTACAGAGACTGGGATGTAACAATGGGTGGATCAGTCCACCTGCACTCGGTGCTAAGGAGCAAAAGTGGGTATCACTGGTGGGTACTATTATCTGTATTTGAAAAAGATGTGAGGTACAGTATAAACACTTCATAGAACCAAGACAACAGTATGTCCCACAAACAAAAGGTAATGCGCACCAGAAAACAGCATTTAAAGTGTGCATGTGTACATTCTCAAATCTAACCAACAATCCACAGACACACAACTAAATGCAAATGACAAACAACTGGATACAGACTTGCCTAGTCAGGAAATATGATCACATGCAAAACTCAATAAATGGCATATCCCCACCACAGGTAACAAATTTAATATCTGAAGAACCTGACATTCACTCTTCAAAGAAAAATGACTACACAAGAAGCACCTAAGTGCTGCATGTGATTTCCTTTGACACATTCACATGGTAATTCTAGCTCCCAAACTCTTCTTGAGTAACCAGTGTTCGGTTGATAATGGGCATTAATTGCAGTATTGTGTGTGAAATACTTACATCTCTCAGACTCCTCTGTGTCCTTGTTAGCCCTAAGAATCCCATCCTGAATTTCATCTAGCCAAAGTACAGCTGTTTCGTCCTGTGTGTCCTGAAGAGAACATGTGAGGCAAAGAGTATCACTATTTTTGCAAAGTAAAATAACCCATGCTAAACAATGGCCAACATTGTAGTTTTCCTCATTAGAGAGGATAAGTATTTCAGTCTACTCCAACACAAGGACACTGTGTGCATTTGTGACTAGCGGAGACTACTATGGCATTTCCAGATTTAGTACCTTCTACCAGTCAAAAGCTCTTCTCAACAAAGAATAAAGTCTGTCAGTGGGAATCACTCTGAACAAGCAAGTAGAGCACAAGGCTATGGACTTGGTATCAGTTAGTCCGAAAGCCATGCTTGGTCATGCTTTTCAGGAACACAAGTTAGTCCTTCAACAGAACATGCCTACAAAGAGTTCTTAGAACAAAAAGGTGCCAATGCAAGTCTGCGTGCAGCAGCTAAAACCTCTCAGGTAACAAATGCCACATCAGGCTATTCTTGTCCCGGTCGACAAAAGTTTATAAGCCTGTACAAACTAGCAAATAAAAAATGTTGTACATATTGTGGCTGGGTGTACACATGCGACAGTCAGAGATGAGCTTTAATTCTTTAACAGATTCAAGAAGGGGAAAGACAAGTGTTTAGTAAGTCCCAAAATACAAAAAAAGAACAATGACCCTGAAGTTGCCAAGCACAGCTTCTTCCCACCCACTGCTGCTTCCTCTATGCAACTGGTGAAAGAAATGCTAAGCTGCAACTGCACTCCTTGGATAACTCTGGTTGTACAAACAGAACACAGGAAACATTTACTTTTGGTATGGAATAATAATCACACAGAACAAAAGAGCCACTATTTACAGTGTTCAAGAGCTTCAGGGACAGACTAAAAATGAACTTTTTTTTTTTTTTTTAACACGCCCTCTGCATTTTCCCCACAGTTCTGTAGGTCAGAAATGGACATATTTAATGATATTTCATTGAAGAGACTAACATGTCATGCACAGGCAGATCTCATCTGAAAGCCCAAACAGTCACAGTACCCACAACAGCAAAATACCAGTCCAGGGAGTGGGGGAGAATAATCAAAGGAACAACTTCCTCTGATGTAATCCCTACCAGCAAAATTCAGCCCACTACCAAAACTATTCTCTCCATCTCTATATCTACTGTCACAGGCTTTCTGGAAGGTACAAACAGTGTAACATACTACAGAGTCTGCTAGTTTTGTCCCTCCTCATCACATGTGAAATGTGCATCAAGCAGCTCCCCACCCACACAGGCAACTGAACAACCTGTTGTGGTGAGCTACCATCCCTCTTGGCCCCAAGGTACAGACATCACTAGCTAGCAAGTAACAGCTGCCTTCAGCCAGTGACTGATTTCCTCATAATGTTACTTCATAATATGATCTTCCAACACCTGAAATCACTGCCATGCTGCTGAGAGAAGCCCTGAACTGAACATATGCCTAAATAAGGTAATTTCACATAACTGAGAAGTTAGCAGCATGGCCTGGCACAAGCTTAAGTGCACACTGAAAAGAGTTCATTACTTCATTCTGACTCAGCAGGAGGAAATGCTTCAGCATAAAATGGGTTCCTGAGGAACATTAACCCTTTCAGAACTCTTGGGGAAGCTGCTTAAATGCATAGTTTTCAGCTATCGCCACTGCGTGGGTTTATCTTTAGTTAAAAAAAAAAAAAGCGTTCAACACAACCTAGATCTTAAGTCTCTCTGCAAAATTCTGCACTGGTCTTAGAGCAATGAGTTATATAACAGGAAAAAAAAAAACAATCGAGTCACCGAAAGCAGAGAGTCTGCTACAGCTTTGTAAATAGATGAGATGACAGAAAAAAAGAAAAGTATCATCCCATCCACAGTACTTGAAAAAAAAAACCCAACAGCTGTGTATACACATGCACACTCTGCTCTTTCCTAAGCTTGTAAAATGACACTCGTTCTTCCTCTCCCCATCCTCACACCTTCACACATAAGTCAGTTGTTGAAAGTGGAAACTACATACAAACCGGTAACAAGTCCTTGGCTAATAAGAAAAACAACTACACAAAAAAGACAACTAGCTCAAAAAAGTGATTAATAATAAAAGTGCTACTACTTTCAGCATGTATTTTGCTTCATTGGTTTTTCTAATTTATCACTTAATAGATTTTTCCACTTTCAAAAACTTTTATTGCCCTATACAGCTATGCCTGTAACTGTATTTAACAAAGACCATTAAAAATTACTTCAGCTTGCAGAACACTTGAATTCAGAAGTTCAGAGCTCCTAGAATGAACATGGTCAGCTGAGGCATGCTATTTTTCCACAAAACAGACACCTATCTCAATCTGAACCCAGGATTAGCTGCAGAAAGCCATCTCATGTAGTTGATGTCCTTATACCCATACATCTCTAGTTCATGAAGATTCATCCAGTCTGACTGCAAATCTCTCTAGTATAGGAAAGTACAATTTGACTGGGTGAGATCAGTTGATGGAATGCAGAATGCCCAGCTGTCCACTTCCAGTTTTAATTCCTCACTCTCAGGACCAGCAATAAGCCCAATACACAGACCTAAAAGTTTTGAAAGGTGCATCAAATATCTCTCACCTGAGCTTTCTCTCGCTTGGCACGAAGCAGTGTATCCTGGTAATGCTGTGCTACCTTTGGGGCTACACCCTCCAATTTTGCTGCTGGAATCTGTAAGGCTTGAAGTGTCTTTTTAGTGTCCCCTTCATCCAGAGCTTCATTGATGAGACCAATAGCCAAAATCCCTGAGGAGGAACGCATAGGGGAATAAATAAAACTTTGTGTTTGGTCAACAATAATCATAAGCATAGCTTCAGAAGAAAACTGCAGTTAGTCCTTCTTAAACCAGGTATTGGCTGAGAACCACAATATTTTTAACAGAAAATGTTATTTAATACTAAAGAAAGCAAGACTATTTCTCCACCTTAAAACAGTCATAACGCCTGGGCACTGCAATTAGAAGACACAAGCAAAAGAAAAACCCACACAACAAAGCACACCATCACTCAGGTAGATCACATGCAGGGACAGAATTTAGTCCTCAGACATCTGGCTCAGAGCCACTAGAAGAGAATTAACAAAGCACAAATGGCCAGACTTCATGTTACAGTTTTCCAAGGCTGTAGCTTCTGTAGAATGAATCTAAAGATTTGCATGGAATACCATTCAAAAATACAGTCACTTTCTATTTCAGAAAACTCTTTCATTAAACATAAGTCGTATTAGCTGTTTTATCAGAGATGTGTACTCTACTGACTTTTTCTTCTATGCAGGAAAGGCTATGACAAAACAAAGTTTAGAGGAAAACCAGAACATCTTAGGGAAGAGGTGGTATTTGGATGGAACAGAGAATAGGGAAAATTATATGTTGATACCACTGCAAGGAACAGAATTATAGAATAACTAGGATCACTAAAACACTGGCACAGCTTCTGCCAAAAAGCAGACTCTGTTTGACTTAAGGAAACGCCAAAGAATATAAGTAGTAATTCTCTCTGATTAATTTGCTAATATGAACATGACAAGAGTACATGGAACAGCAATCTTACAGCTCCTCACCAGAAAGCATTTTAAAATTCAAAACTATTCACCAGAAAGCATTTTCTAATCAAAACGATTTACCAGGGTAGTGGAAATGAAAGTATATACTTCTATGCCTTGACAAACTCCTCAGTCAAACTCTTCCTCCTTTCATAGACAGGAAATAGAAAGTGTCCTTGCATAAGGGCATACATGAAGCAGACCAAAGAATTAAGAAGCTCCCCATGAGAACAGGCTGTCTCATTACAGCATTTTCTGTGCCCTTCCTTATTGGATGATAAGGAGTGTTATAAGAAATGGTGTTGGGACTACACAACTTTTAGAATTCTGCCGTGACTTCTTGAAGAGAGGATGCTGTGCAACCAGCACCTTGGCACATACCGGCACCGGTGTGAGTCTGCCATTGTGTGCTTTCCACAAATCTGCCCATGTGACCCAAACAGGAAACCCCGTGTCTATTTGGAGATCATGAAACAATTGTGTTAATCAAGATAGCAGGCTCTTAAATTAACACTGAACCCTCTCTAAAGTCTTTAAAAGTTGATACACAACTCGCCAGCTGTGCAACAAGAAGTAGCAGGAGACTGCTTGTCTCAGTGTCCAATATAAGCTTCATCATCACCTTCACATTTGTGGTAAATCTCTCTCCCGATGCAAGGCTTTAAGCTAAATATTACAAAAGATGGCTTGAAAGTAAATATGCATGTGCAAGAGGTTTTCAGTACCCGTCATAACAAAAAACTACGGTACCTTAATGAAACTGAAAAAAAAAATTAGTAAAAAATTAAACTACCTGATACAAAAGCTGACAAGGATCTACCTAAGAGTATGTTTGCTTAATTGTGCTATTTTCAAGGACAAATCTATCTCCACTCTGGATTTTAAGACAACTAATGCTGTCTTAGAGAGAGGAAAATTATTCCAATTTTCTGTTTTGCAAATACTATCATTACACTCAATCCCAGGTTTTTTATCACTGCTAAAAGGCACCTATTAGCATAAACACTACTAAAAAAATAGATCCAGGAAAAAATGCAGAACTAAAAAAAGCACAGAAGTTAGGTTAATGCCCACTCACATTTCTCAGTCTGCATCAGCATTTTTTTCCTCATGCGTATCTAAGCTTTGGTACTCACCCTTATGCAAAACACTGTACTAGTTGTAAGTGTATGTAACATTTTACAATCGGGAATTTTTTTTGCACTTTATCAATACTTGATGCTAAAAGGCAACAGCTGCACAGGGATGTTCTATTGGTCATAAGGTCAGTTATCAGGTCACTTCAGCTTTTGGAGATGCAGGGTTAGATGCATGCTTTAAAAACTGATGCAGCTTTTAATAGATGCTGCTTTTAAAACTAAGCAGTCTTATGCAACGCAAAAACAGAAAATAAAAGCTTCTAGTTTCCTGACAGAATTAACTGTAAACAAAGCAATTAAACTCTTAAATCCCATTTCAAGTCTAGGAAGAGATCTGGGAACTAAGAATTTCAATTGCATCAAACTGATGAGAAAATTAGTTTTTAAATTAAATTTTTCCTTAAAACAAGAAAAAATTGTATCATGGTTTAAACAAGAGCATTTAAACACATAGCTGTTGAACAGACAGCATTTCAGAATAAACTTCTGGCATCTCTGTTTATTTATCACTGAATCAATGTAACTTCAAAAGCCTACTTCTTTGATGCAATATTTGCATTACTTCAAAAAAGCTGTAATTTGGAAGTAGAATTATTACAGCCAGGAGTTAAAGAACTAAGACCTGGAAATAAAGTGATCTGTTTGTTCATTCAGTCTCATTATCTGCGGTAGAAAATACATCTGACAGATCATTGCATCTGAGAGTCACCAGCACAAAGGTGGCTATTTTATCTTGCATTTGCAGGTCAGATTACCCACAGATAGAGAGTAGAGGGGGATCTGGAGTAGTCTGTGGAACTCCTACTAGATACTGGAAAGGTAAAAAAAAAAAATTAAAAAAAAAAAATCAAAGCATATTCAACAAGAAAGACTAAAAGAGAGAAGAGCACAATCTCAACGGGGCAGAGATTGCAATCAAGAAGAGAACAAGGCTTCAAGAAAAGTAACATCTACTGAATACAGCAAATTAGGAACAAGAATGGAGTACTCCAAGAGTGGGCTACAGTTAAATCAGATTTGGACAATTCTAGTTTTTATTAAATTTGAGGGGCTGAAGTGAAATTAGAAGAGATTATAAACTAACCCTAGACACAGACAGCGGGCAACGCATGTTATTATCAAAAAGGGTTGAAATTTGCACAGGAAGTATTAACTGTTCGGAGATACTGATTTCAATACCACAAGCACTCCTGACTGCTGCATCTCTCAATCACCAGTCCTGCTATCAAGCCTTTCACATTACAAACTAAGTCTTGCCTCACAAATAAGATCTTCCTAAGTATCTAAAACATGGCAACTACAAGTCAATCCATATTTTTTTGTATTGATACATATCTAAGTTTAGCACTCATTATGAGCTAGGATCAGTCTAGCATGAACAGAGCAGAAAAACTTACTTTCATGTTCTTCATGCACAATTATGTTCACACGATCAATGCAGGACTGGATATCATTCCATGTGACAAATTCATTTCTTTCTGCGCGTGCTTGAGCTTTCAGCTTCATCAAATCATCGATGTATCTGTCAAAGAACAAAACCCAAAACCAACAAATCTTACATCACAACAAGCTAGCTAGGGAACACACTATACAGCATCAAAACTGTACACAAAGTGGAAGAGGTGACATGAGGGTAGAATCTGGAACAAATATGAAAAGGATGAAGAAGAGGAAAGGCTGTGTGCAGGATGGTCTGCCCAAATGTGAAATAATTGACAAAAGCACTAAAACACTGAACAAGGGTCTACAATATATGAGCTGGCATAGCTCTAGCGTCAACCAAACTATACCAGACACTGATTTAATGTGAAATCCATAAGTGTTGAGAGACAGCTGAGAAATCAGATCAGTAAGAAACAGTAATCACAAAAACAAGACACAAGAGCCAACACAGATTAAATTAATACTATAATAAATAACAAAGAGAAAGCAAAGTGTAACGGGGAGAAAAAAACAGTCAGAAAGTCTCAGACTATAAGCAACGTCAAGGACAGACAAAATTTTTGAAATACCTACCTCTGAGAGTTCTCATCCTCAATGTTTGTAAGCCCTGTGGCAGGACAGCTCAGTTGTTTCCACACTGTATTCACATCTCCTGAATCCAAAGCTCTATTAATCAGGGCCACACAAGACAGCATCTCTACAGCAACAGATAATTCTGGATGGGTGAGGTTGCCCTGCACAAAAAACAGGACAAGAAATTACTTCCACTCACCCTTTACACACTATTGCTGCATACAGAATGGAGCAGCTGTCAGAACAGACATACGACAAAGCAAAGGGACACCCTTTATTACACAGAAGTAGAAAGACAAATATGATAAACAAAACCAGAACACCAAGTAAGAGATTAAACTAGAATCTTAGAGTAGCTAATGATTCAGGGTTTAAACTTCACATTAGAACAGACTGAACACCAAAGCAGCTCCATGAAGGCTTGACAGGTTTGTTTGTTCCAGAGAACACATTTAACAAAAAGACAAAGCAGCCCCGTGGGTCCATACCACATTCCAGAAGTAAGAGAGAATGTGGTACTCACTTCAGGGCTCTGTTGCTGCAAGGTGGCCAGCTCCCTTTGGTAAAGATCTGCAGCAAATGCATAAACCTCTGGTAACTGGGCCTCTGGATTCATCAATTCTGTCACAGTCTTCTCAGCATCACCCATTCGAATTGCAGAATTAATTTTGGCTACTGCTGCCAGCCCTAGAAGTTCAAAGAGGCAGCATAGAATGAGGATGGTCAACAACTGAGTCCCCAGTAATAAAGAGCGCTTTTATCCTACTCAATAATCAGATACCTATCCCTTAAGCTGCAGGAAATTATGGAAGCTCTCTGATCCATGCTTCCCCCATTGGTCTTTCATTAGTGCAGGCAGCTACAATACATAATGTCTTCTTTAAAACATGTTTAAACATGTAATGTTTAAAATCAGCCCACCTTCTGCCTGGTTATCTAAGCAGTTTCACCATTTCAGCTTCCTAATAGTAAAAAACTTGATCATTATAAATTTGGGAGTATTTTTCTTTCTGTCCATGTCTGTCCTGCTCAAGGAAATAGCAGGCATTTTATAGTTGGCTAATTTTATAATAGTAGAAGTAGTTAAACGCTGAGCTCCATGCTGAACAATAAGGTACTTTTAAGGCAGCCTACCAGCTACTTTCCTCTTGTATTCTAAAACCCTGTCTCCCCAGATCTCTAGTAGTCTCCGGTCTATCATAAATTGACCTAATTGCTCCTGCACAGCCAAAACTGAACAGTTTTGATCTCCAGAAAATAGCTCTGCATGGTGTCAGAAGCACCAATCAAAAACCAATAAGCCATCATGATCTGCATTTTATTTGCTACCTGTAATTATAAACAGTTAAAGGTTCTGTAACTCAACCCAAGTTAGGTTCAGATCAATCCGCAGGTAACCTAGCTATCACACCTCATGGAACAATCCAGATTGCCTTCACAGATCCACAACAGAAACTCATAAAAGCATTATGGAAAAAGACATTATTTAAGGTGGATGCAAAAGTTCTGCATTCCTTAGTATTTCAAATTATATGTTGTTATCTCCAGCAGTACTGTAAGAGCTGGATAAAAAACACTACAAAAAACCACGGCGACCATGTCTTTCATGTTCTAAAAGCAGTCGTGAAGTATGTAAAAAACATCTCCAACTCTTGGAGAGACCTCACACATCCCCACATAGACCCTGATGCTGTGCTGTCTCATCCTTTTTATCACATCCACAGTCACTTTGCAGCAGTAATTTCCACTGATCCTTACTTTGCTGATACTGCTGTGCTGCCCTGTTAGCAGAATCCACTCCTGACTGCAACTCTTCCTTCTGCAGAAGACCCATGAGGCCAGTCTTAGGGGGGGGAAAAAGAAAAATTAAAACACAATACGAGGAGGGTAAAAGCTGTCAGCTTATTCACTTCAAATTGCTCACTAAAAAGGAAAAAAACACTGCTTTCCTAAAAACACTCTAATGCCACATGGCTTCTGAAAACAATGCCACATACGTGAGGAAAACAGAAATTACTTAACCAGATTCTCAGTTCATATGCCGAAAGACCCTACGTGTACAGCCGGATCCTTTTTGCAGTATTAGGAGTGCAGTCCCATGAACACAGAAATTAAAGGCGAGACCCAGCTTCCAAAATTATAAAATATTTAAGATAAGTGGGACAATTTTGTGGGAAAACACTGGAGCTGTGTGCCGAAGTAAAATTGGTATTTGTGTAGTTTGCCATGAAGTGACACATATTAATTAATATGTTTACTCTTACCTCTGAGCAACAAAAGACTTAGCAGGACATCCAAGACAGCATACTGTTTTGGCTTAGGTATTATTTGACCACTATTAGTAATATGAGAGGGCAAACACACTTATAACATAATGGTTCTATAGGCACAGCAGTTACTGTTTTAAGGTCTGAAATTATTTTCATTATATACACATACATATAAGTATTATTCTGTTCTTTCATACGCAGAGATGAAAACTAAATTATAAGTATGCTCACTGTATGCTTCTGTCTCTTAGTGTGAACTTTCTCAAATCAACACTAAATTGTAATGCAGATAGATAGCAAGCGATTAGTACAGAGTGGTATGATGAAAAAGGGGACCTAACAAATCAGAGTAATCTAGGCTTTTCCGTACCTCCTGTTTCTGTTGTCTATCACTCAAAAGCTGCTTGAAATACCAGTCACAATTTTCTCGGAGCAATCCTCGGAGTCCCAGGGCTGGTGTTGCCAAAGCTTCATACAGTGCTAACGCATCTCCTCGTTCCAAAGCTAGGTGAATCTTTGATATGGCTGCGTGTGCTAGCAACAGTAAAGCAGAGTTTTGAGAGAAACATTAAATGAGGAAGTCCCAGGATTTATATAACCTACTGCTCAAAAAGAAATACTGAAGAATAGCAAGACAGGTATGTGACTCACATAGGAGACCGCTTGCAAAGTAGCACTTGAAAAAGGGGCTGAAGGTTGGAAATGGCACACATGGCTCAAGATGAAGAATTTGGGGGGAGCATAGCAACACAAAACAATCCATTTCACTTTATTTAAAGGGCAACAGAAGTAAAATGAAATCAGCTTACAACTAATCATGAGTGAAAAAACCCCACAAAAATAAAACAAAAAAAAAATCCACAAAAACAGGGGAGCTGCCTTCCACTTTTGTTAGCATTACAGAAAGCCAGGAAGAGCAGAGATACAATTTTTAAGTACTCTTCTGATTTAGACTACTACTTTAGCATGATACCTACTGTTTACTTTATTGATATTTCCTTGAATCTCAGCTTGAGTCAGAAGTTCTTCATACACATCCCTCTCTCTCTCTGAATTTTCTGAGGCCATCTGAAGATGAAATAAAAACTAATTAATGTTTCTGCAATTTCCTTTGCCCTTTCAGATATTCTCATTGCTCATGGCCAATATATATATACACGACATATGTATCTACATAGAGCTGTGGTAAGTCATAGATAGGCTACCTCTACACATGCAAGAAGCAGCCCTAGAAGTAAATAACTAAAAGTATACCCATACTCTCATACAGACAGCTTAGAAACACCTTATTCAATGGCTCTATATGAACATAATGTAGAGCTCCAGCCAACATAGCTAGATATTTGATAGCTAGTGTTAAAACCAATATTGACACCTTCTGAGAGCATCAGTCAGTTATGCTTGTAATTGTGAGGAAAACATATCTCTTAGAAGAGACAGCTGGAAGTAAAATTACAGGACAGAAAACTAATTCTATCCTGGCCCAAACCAGGTCAGGAACATCCTAGAACAGCACCGGGAGTAAACTGACCAAACACTATACATACAGGACATTCTGTGAATTCTCGAAAGCTCAAACTGAAATTAAAAATCTGCAATGAACGCAAGGAGATGGCATGAAAGAAGAATTGATCTACCCTATTTTTAGTATTCTCCATCTTGTCTTGCTTTGCTCTGTAGAGTGTGTCTTGGTATGTGGATTCCAGTTGATCATCAAGATTTATTAGCATGGCATTAGGGTTCTTCATTGCCATGAAAGTGTCAGATGGAACCTGACGGTCGATTGCATCATTAATGGCAATGACAGCAGCATGTACTGAAAAATAAGTCACAGTCTGCCAGTTAGCCCCAAATACAACAGCTCTGTTAAAAATTGAGAACTTAACTGGAAAGAACAAAAAAATTAACTGAAAAACAAAAGAATTATGGAAGTACCTCTGATTCCATCACAGCTTTGTCTTCTTGACAAAGCCTGCCTCTCGTTACAATACTCTAGTTAGTCAAATAATCATGTTCCAGAAGGAGAATTAAAGATACACAAGGGAAAGAAGAAAACACTCTTCCCAAAGGGTCTATCAGAAGGACTGTATGGTCTTACATGGAAAGCATTAAAACCAACACTAAAAAAAAAACAAAAAACAAAAAACGAAACAAAACCACAAAACACCTCATCTGCTGATTTAGTAATCACATTAAACAAAACTCCATTTTTTCTTACATGCTGCTTCATCCACAGAAAGTTCATTTGCAAGAATTCCTCCAATCTTACTGAAGGCAGGCATCTGGATACCATACTTCTCCAGTTCAAGCCTCATATTACTGATTTCCTCCTCTGAAATATACACAGAGTTATATAAGCTTAAGCACATTAGGAATCGGCACTGCTGTACCAGCTACTGCTACAAAAAATTGAGGATAACTACAATTAATTACAAATACTGTTTAAATGTATCTTTGACTATAACTCAGTAAATGAAACAAATAAAGGAGAACTGGTAGACATTTTACACACTTTCTTAAAAAAACAAAACTGCTCCCAGAAAGTCTTATAGGAATATTCATTAGTCTTTCTCACCAGAAAAAACCACACCACTCACATGAAGAGCTGGAAATAAGATTCCATCATTCTGAAGTACCTCAACTACGCTGTCAATGGATCAGAAACATGCACAAGTATTTTAAAATTCTTTTTTTTTCCTGGCAGAGAGACTAGGCTGAGAAAAGTGAATGGAGGTTATCAAGACACAGTGGCTAAATACCATACATCTCAGGAAGAGAGTTGATAGCCTAGCATTTTTTAGGTACAACTGGTATCTCTTTTGTAGGAAAGTAAAGTTCATACACCACTTAAACCACATGTATACCCTCAGGCAGTAACCTCATTAATACAAAATACAGAATTTGGCACTTTTGCAAAAACTGAGGAACTGAAACCATGAGGAGGCATGTGGACATGAGACTTTGTGCTGGAATCTCCTGCAGCAGATCAGCTGGGAAACTCCTCTTCAGCTCCTCCACTTTAAACTGTGAAGGGAAGTAAAAACATTTACCAAGTTCCAAATTGAAACCTCTCTGAAGGGGATGGAGGCAAGGTTTAGGCGTCTTATAGGAGTGGTAAAAATGGGCTGCTATTTGCAAAAGTAAGGATTAGTGATCTGGTGGCTATGTAAAAGCCTGCCTGAGAAGCACCCAAATCAGACTCAGTCCTTACTCCTCATAGTAATTAATTTCCAATTTAATCTGCATTGGTTATCAAAAGTAACAATCCTATCATTGATCTACACATCTACACAACGGTTAGTATAGTATGAGATAATACATCAACACTTTTCTGGTTTTGTTTTGGATTTTTTTGTGTCTTTTTTTTACCTGTGAAGTCAACCTTCCCATAGAGATCTTGAATCTGGGGGGCAAGACCCAGTTTAAATAGGTACAGGCTAGAAAATAAAATACACACATAATTAGAACTAGTAATTTTTCTTTCTTTGCAGAAAGATTTCAGAAGCAATTAGATTTCTGCCTAGCATGCCTTACCTGAGTGCATGAATACAATAGATACAGCGTGGCATGTTCTTGCGATCATAGATGTCCGTAGTTTCTGGGTAGAATATCTAAAGATAAAGCAAAGTGATCAGTCTGAATGACACTCATGCTACACAGCCAGTCTGTGTAACTGTGGTAAGGCCAGCTCTTCTGCAGTGCATTAATGAAACAACCCCAGAAAAACTCCAAAACTCTTAAAGCTTCTCTACCCTGGCCCAACTTTTCTCCTACTTGAAGCATCAACCCTTCCACTTTTATGTGAAAATCTTGCCTTATACCTGGCACTTAACTACCCTCTGTCTAGCCCTCTCCTCATTTTAAAAAAATGTATGTACTATGTATGTATACAACTTGACTACAAGCACGGCACCACCACAGTTCCATGGGTTTTCAGGCAAGAGTGTTTATTTGCTTAGAGGAGTTTATCTGGCCATTCCTCTAGGGAAGCCAATAATTTCTATTTCATTAACCTACACCAGGAACACTTACACTTGATGTAAAAATTTGACGGGGAAATCTGAAGAAATGGAGAACACATTGTCTTCTGTTGTGCTTAATAGCATAATTATCTAAGAAAATTTCCACCCAAACTGTAGCTCAGATATTGCTAAAAAAAAAATTAAAAAAAAAAAAAATGCACAGCAAGAACCATGTAATGCAGATGCTATGCAAGCTTAGTGACATTAAGGATACAGTACAGATGAGAAATTCTTTTGCTCCCAATCATTCTCACACAAACAGCAGAATAAAATCAGGAAGTTTTAGAAGAGAATTTCTATAAGAACACCAATCTAGAAAATTAAGAATTAACAAGATGAAATCTGCTGAATTTTGTACAACAGCAAATTTTCCGGGGAATCTAGAGCTTTCCCGAGATTATTTATTTATCTGCAAATAGAACATAGAAATTACCTTGGGGAGACCAATTTCAGCCATGGCATTCAGCCACTGGATTACGTTATCTGTGTGCCGGAAGTGGAGACCAGTTGCCTGAAATAAAAATGGGCAGGAAGAAAGGAGAATACAACAAGAAACTAAATACCACAGCTGCCAAAAGATTGGAGAGGTTCATTAGGACAGATAGCAAAACCAGTGTTCTTCTAGAAAAGCAGTCAGGTAAGCAGTCTTCTGTATACAATAATACTGACTGTTTATGACAAATTCTTTCACGTGAGTGCAAGTTCAGAGACAAAGCTGAGTCCACCCCTCCACACTTAACCAGCACTCTAGAGTGAAGGTGGTGTTTCTCAAGTAATACTAATATAAACTAACTTCCTGCTTATTTGCTCACAGTTATCTCTGTGTGGACATTTTCCCATTTTAGAGGCCTACCTAAAGCACTGTCTACAGAAAACAGTCTCTCACCTTGTATCTAGTCTGCTCCCTATCATAGATTTTCTTCACAGACACTACTTTAGGGGAGAAGAAGTTCCCAAGTTTGGCCAGGTAGACTCCATTTCTCAATCCTTCTTCCAGCTCTGTTGTGGGAGGCAGCTCTTCATTCAGACAGGCCTCCATCCATCTGGAAGTGCAAGGAAAACACAGTTCATCACATAAGCATACTTCCATTATGTGAACACAACTCCACGCTAAACAACTTTCATGCTGTTGCTGCTGCCATACTCTAGCATATTATTTACTAAACACTAGGGGTTGAAAGCAGGTGTAGCACTATCACACGATCAGTGTAATTAAAGTGCTAGTTAGTAACACTTCAGACAAAATATTAAGGAGAAATACAGAGTCCAGTAGCCACGTTTCACAAGTAACTAGGATACCATTTTACCATCATGTTCCTCCTTCAGCCCATGATTTAGCTGGTACTGGCTTATCTCAACAGCATTCATTTATCTTAAGTATTCATTGTTTGTTTCATGACTTTGTACCATTTATTTAAGCCCTTTTGGCACATCTCACAGAGAGGCCCTACAATGTTGTCAAGCTTACCTTCCTGACCTGTATTTTCTTCCACCCTGCTATACCTTTCAAAAACAGGGTAACAAAATGGAACAAGCATTCCTCTCCTCAAAGCAAGTGATTTTTCCTTACCTTTTTCCTTCCATCTCATTTAATGGTGTCATAGATCCCCATGACAAAACCAAGGATTACAGCAGCAAACAATCTGAAAAGTCATTGTTCTCTAAAGAGGTGCACCTCGGTGTTTCTTCTGTACAGAGCTACCAGAAGCTGCCTCTTGCAAGCTCATCTACAGTTTCTTCCAAAGATGACAGGACTGGAGGACTGGCTGGCTGTCCTGTTCTCTCAAAATGGGAGCTGCACAGCCATAGGCCACTTCCCAAAGTGTTCTCCTTAGACCATGTGTCACTTGCAGCTAAATTCTGAGGTCTTACAGGACAGATGTGCCTTGGATCAATAAAAATCACAGAGAAGTGGCTTTCAATATAATACTGGCCCAGAATAGCGGCAGCCCATATTATATGAGCATGTAGCATAAGCCAAGTTAATAATTTGGCTCAGGGGGATGATGAGTCCCACATTACTGGGACTGATAGTAAAGATAGGCAAGTAGAGGATCTTGCTTGAACCCAATTAAGAGAATTTTAATAATTCAAGTACACATTTAGGTGTATGCATAACTGTGAACTATTTAGCTCCGTATTATTGCGAGCAAAATAACAGGAAAACACTGTACTGGTTTCAATTAGTAAATATGATTTCACAGAAATCAATCCCGTAAAAAACACTTAAGAAAACTAGTCTGGTGATCAACTAAAACTGCAGACACTGCAAGCCTCATAATATTCTGATTAAAATCAAGCACTGTGCATACATACAAAAAACAGCTCATATATGTGAAGAACTAACAGATAACTCCAAGCAGTGTTTTCAGGGGGATTCATCAATTTGTGCTGTTTCTAATGCATTTTCCCTTACGTGCATCTTATGCCACCCTCTTTCAGTTTTCAGGAAGTAAACACAAAACTTGAGGCAGACAAAGAAGATCAATGGAGGCAACACCAATACTAGCATAACTGTAACCTATAATTAGCACACAGGTGGTCATATCTTGAGTCAGGGCTGTTCAAACAGACTTCAGACATGGTTAAATATTAGCTCATGGATTTAACTTATGTACAAACTGGAGACTGTATTCTGAAAGACAACTGCAACACTGAAAATGTGCAATGGGTACAGCAGACATAAGGAACTCCGCATTAAAAGCTGTAAGACCTTATGTTATCATGGGGTGTATACAAAGGGAAACTACTATTTTCCTGTAACGACACCAATGAGACTGACCTGGTCACTGAGGTCTGCAAGAATAAGATAGGAAAGAAATTTTTTATTAGCTAAGATAATACTTCACAGTGACAGGCCTGAACAATGCACTGCATTCAGTTTGTTGAATTAACACCTGAGAAGCAGCCTGCTCTGACAATTCTTTCGTAGCAGACTGAAATCAGGTAACTGAAATAGTAGTCACCTACATCAGCCTGCTCCATCTTCTCAAACAATACCAAATTATGCTTCTTATGCTTCAAAAGCAGAAGCATAAGAACTATACATGAAACAGCTTCTAAACCACTGATCTTCAGTCAGGCATGCAAGGCTCAATGGAAAGAACTAAAAATTATTTAAACTGTAATAGTTAACATGACAGAATAAGTGACTGCTCTTTATGACCTTAATGAGAAAATAGTACATGATTACTTCTGTACAGAAGTTTAGAACAGAAGCGTTATTAACAAAATTTAATTTTCATTTTGGGGATAGTTTTCCACAGTTCACTCTTGATCTCAAATACTGTACAGTGTACACTGTAGCAGCACATGACAGAGATGAGATGCATTCAAATTCACCAGGACCAATTTTCCACCTCTCCTAAGGAGGCATAAGCTGCATTTCTAATTAAAGAAGACACGGAGTTGCTAGTGAAAATTAGAATTTCACAGGCTGTAATATTTTAACAGTCAAAGGAAAGAAAATTGACTAGTGCAGATATGCAGTCTTAGAATATCTTAATCGCCTTGCCTGTACTCTGCATCAATTACCTCCCAGTCTGTTTTAAGCCTACTACAGAGCTAGTCTTACTCTAGCACAGCTCCTCCATTTTCACCTGTTAGCATAAACAGAATGCTTGCTAAAATGTACATTTCAGATGAATGTACATCTTCACTAATCAAGCTCAAGGGGAAGGACTGTGAAGTTCTTACATCTGAATCTATTGTTTCTTCATCTCTCTCTACTTGAAATTTTAGTAAACAATGATGTTACCTTTTAAGATAAATAAGATAGTGTTCTTAAAAACAATGAAAAAAAAAAAGGCATAACACTAGTGCTTTGTTGTTTGCTCTAGTTCTATATTTGCCTAAAGGTACAATTCAAACACCTATTTAACTTAGCTGTCACTAATCCCCAACAGTCTTTTCTATTAACACAAGTTAAAATCAGCTGTAGCAATTCCAAGCATCTTTTAAAACTGACTGTAGAGCAAATACAGCATAAAGTCCTCAATTTTTTATTTTGTCTCTCTTGCACTCCTGTTTGATGTGGTTTGCTTTGTTGTTTTTTTTTTTTTAAGTTCTCCATAGCTGATCATTATATAGTACCTACAACAGCCACTGTTATAGTCCCCAAATCTCAGTTCCACCTATTCTTCCACCTGAATGCAAACTATTTAATTTAAAGACCCAGGAAAGATTTTTCCTCAACACTTAGCTTCTCTACAGTGCCAAACAGAAGAGATGACCCTAACCTTTGAAAAGCTAACAGAAGCCAGAAAAAGATGCCAAGCTGCTCTTAATGAGATTGCTGCAGAAAGTCATCTCAGAGAGACTGGCAACAAGATGTCTCCGACAGGTGAGCCTGGAAGGCAGGGAAAGAAAAGGGTAGCACACTTCTCAGGAATTAGCACTCTCAACAAACAGAAGGAAGAATTTTTACATTGCTGCTGACAGCTTTCCCACAAAAAAGAGAGGTCTTCCGCAGGAAACAAGCAACACACCTGATTCTTCATTTCTGCTGGATCCTTCTTCTTCAGCCCTCTCACTCACTTCTTGTCTTTCCCAACCCCCCAAACTAGAATAAATTTCCTAATTAATATCTCACACAACTCTTCACAAAACGTACAGTCTGACAACTGTTGCCTCTGCTATGAACGGTCGATTTCAAAGGCTATGCGTGTGGAAACCTGCAATCAGCAGGTGACGCTCAGCTATGTGCTCACCCATCTTGACTTCGAGCTCCTTGACATCTAAACATCAGGAAAAGTGTTTATGCAAAGCCTGTAAGGCACAGAAAACAAACACAACCCGAAGGACGCGTTAAGGGAGTTAAGTACCTGTTACAGAAAGCAAACCAGCCCAACCTGTTGACAGGAGCCCAGTAATTCACAGGAATAGCTTACAAATTTTAATGCAGTAAAGGGATGGGAGTGCAGAAGGCACCAGTCATGCGACCAAAAAACTGAATGCTTTACCCAAGGACATAGAGACAGTGAATTCTGTTTAAGCATCTCCATAAAGATAAATAGCCCGTAATTACAGTATGAGCTGTCTAAAAGTACTCAAACCTGTCACAACAGGCTCCCAAGTGGGTGTTAATATCACTAGAAAAGCAGGGAAATTTAAATACAACAACGCTCCCTCCCGGTAAAGCACTGGTTAACCTTTTGCTAGGCCAGAGGACAAGGCAGTGCCTACAGAAAGCAGTACCCAGTGTTTTTTACATTCAAAAGCTCACATACTCATATTAAAATTAACACCTGCCATCCTTAAACGGCAGCAATAAATGTGGAATTTCCAGATGAACAAGAGGGATTGGGAAGAGGGAACCTCTGCTTCCTTTAGACTGCAGGCCATCAGCCCATGCCACCAATAAGCTTTCCACAGAAACCTCCAATTCTTTCTTTCTACTTCAGTAGTTTCCACTGTTGTCCCGTCCCTTCCCTCTCACCAGCACACACTAAAAACACAAATTTTTTAACCCAGAATTAATTATTTAATCGAATTTCACCACATGGCTGCAGAGGCAATGTTGGACCCTCGAATTTAACTAAAGTTAGCTCAAATTAAGTAGTAATTAATTACACCATTCTCATTAGTCAGTCCTACTGCTACAAAATGCAGATCTCCTCCTAGAAAAAGACCCTTGAATATCTAAACAAAGCTACCACCATTAGCTGCAATTTGAAGGCAAGCTTCCTTCAGAAGACTAAACAGTAAAAATGTAACATCAAGTATTGTCAGGAGCCAGTCTCTCAAATAATGATGTCTTAAAACTTTTAAAGAAAATACTACACCATTAGCAAGAACTTGAAAAAATACATGTCAGTAACCTCCACTATTAACTGGCTTACTCTCCTCTGCAGTTTTGCCCACAAGAAAATTTACACCTGACCTACCAAAGCCAAAATGAAAGGAAGACTGTAGCTGAAAAGACCCAAAAATGTGGATATGCTTCAGGTTTTGGCAGATGATTAGCAAGTTTCACAGTTCCTGGGTATCTACCTTTTGAAAAGCAAGGACCTGAAACATACCTGCTCCTGGGCTGAAAAGGACTTATTTTATTGGAGAGTAGTTTTCGTGCAAGCATTTCTGACATGCAGGAAATAGAGGCTGCATTAACATCCTATTCACAGGGCTGCTGTAACAGAAGAATTTGGCAAGAATCTGGTAGATGGCAGAAAACTCCAAGAAGGCGGCAGAACCCTCTGTCAGACTGAGTTTCAGTGATCACAGTATAAACAGTGATCAGAATCTGGAAAGGAGCCAGTAAACACTCCTAACCAGACATTCAGTTCTTCCTACAAAAATGATGATTCCATCACACAAAGGCTTTCAGAAATACCAAGCGTTCCACTTGAAACAACAAAACTGCAAGAAATCCAAATCATCACTCTTTCCCTAGCTCCCCGCCAGGCTTGCTCACCCTCAGGGTCAACGTTTTCATAACATATCACTCACTGCCTTTCCCCATTTTGTGTGGCACCCTGCACTGACACACAGAACTTCAAACCTTACTATCCGTTGCCTGACAACTCATCCTACAGAAATAAAGCTCACAAAAGCAGACTGGGGGACACCAAGAGGTGTCCAAGCCAAAGGAAGCAACCGACAATCAGTATTTAAAATTCCATGCTTCAAAGAACATACTCAAATACACCAGGGGCTGGAGGGGCGGGGGGGTGGAAGTTGGCTTCTGCAGCTATTTAACAATCAACATCCTGGGAAACACCATCATCATCAAGAAACACTCAAACCAGTATGACATATTAAGTCAGGTACCTTGACAGCATGTGCTTTTGTAGCTGACAGCAATGACTGTCTCCATCTTGTGCCACCTCCATGATTTATCAGGATTTGCTCACTGTGCTTTGCCTCCAAAGGGTATCTCGTGAAACTGAAGGCATCTATGCTGGGGTCCTGATGACTAGCTGCTAATCCAGGCATTGTTAAACAGAGGTCGTTCCAACAGTCCTTTCCTGCTGGAAGGAGTCCAGAGGAGGCTGCAAAGATTATTAAAGGGCTGGAGCAGCTCTGTTCTGGAGCTAGGCTGAGAGAGTTGGGGGTGGTCAGCCTGGAGAAGAGAAGGCTGCAAAGGGGAGACCTTAGAGCACCTTCCAGTGCCTGAAGGGGCTCCAGGAAAGCTGGACTTTTTACAAGGGCATGGAGTGATAGGACAAGGGGTAACAGCTTTAAATTGAAAGAGGGAAGATTTAAGATTAGGTATTAGGAAGAAATTCTTCACTGCAGTGGTGAGTCCCTGGCCCAGGTTGCCCAGAGAAGCTGTGGCTGCCCCACGCCTGGGAGTGTTGAAGACCAGGCTGCATGGGGCTTAGAGCAACCTGGTCTATAGGACCCTGCCCATGTAGAGGGTTGAAACCAGAAGATCCTTAAGACACTTCCAACCCAAACCATTCTATGATTCTGTATTGCATGAGGTGCCTCCACATATAGATGCTTCCATTCACACCCATTAAGCCCTTAAATGACAACAGCATCACAGCAGAGGAAAAAGTGACCAGAGCAAAACAGCATTTCCCCTCCCCCCCCAAAAAAGGGGCCTACATAAGCCATCCGAAACAATGTATGAAGCTACCTATGGCTTAAAGGCTTTTGCACTGCTCAGTACTGCCAGCAGCACAGGTATGACATCTTTGGACAAATCATGCTAGTCATTTTACTGAAAGAAGAGGGATCTCATACTCCAGCACATCACTTCCTCTACATATGAATTTCAAGCATTTTTAGTACAACTACAATCACAGCCTTGGCACACATTTTCAAGATCTGAAGAGCAAACTTGCAGACAGCCTCAGCTGTACATCCATCCCATTCATCTGAGTAAAAGCATTAGACAGCCATGCAAAAATCCCAAAAACTTCTCTAAAATAATTCATTCTACCAATTCTTTATAAATCAAGGAATCATTCAGGAGGATGGAAACACTCTCAGAGAGGTAACAACAAAGTGAAATAAGTCACATCAGGAGCATTCTCTTCTAGAAAAATAAACGGAAATCTAATACGTTTCAACAGTTTGTGCAGGAAAAGACATGGCCTCTCAAATTAAGACCTAGGAAAACAAGTGCTCCCCATATCCCAGAACATTATTATTATCCACAGAGACATTTTCAGTTCAAACATACCAAACAGCTAAGGATTAGGGAGTAGCATAAGCCAGGTTTCTCCCGACTATTGATGTACCCTTCCTGGCAAACATGCAGCGGAACCAAGGACAGTATTAATATTCTGGTGCTGAAATCCTTTCTTTTTCCCACCTGTTAGATTAATTATGAGGTTCCTCTTTGTTCCACTGACCCCGTTTGCCCAAAAGATTAGGCCTGAAGAGCCTTCAGTTGAGTACCACGTGCACAGACATGAGGAAATTAATTATCCCACATGCAAAAATCTTTTTCAAGATATAGTCAACCTTTCTATTGCCAAAGCTAACTGCCTTCATCACTTACCATTAGAAACTAAATATAAATTCTTGGAAGGTATAACATCACTGAAATTATCATATTTCAAATTAAGTTGATTTCTTGCAACTAAGCAACACTCCACAGTAGTGCTATCAGGCTGCTAGGTGACAACTACTCACTTTGGTTATTTTGGGCTGCTCTCTTGTATTACATAAAATATTCCTTCAGAAATCACCATCCAAACAGCAAAACCCTGGTCTTTGAATTGAATTCTGTGCAAACAGCTGTTTCTTTTCTACTGGTCCACCTGCCTTTCACTAGTGTTTCCAGTGAGTCATAAAGCAAGGATTCAGAATGAAGCAAAGATTGTGGTATTGCACCATCGTCCTTCCCCCTCACTCCACCCACTTCTCAGAAAAATACAGTTCTGAATGTGCATTCCAAGATACTTCCAGTCCAGACAGCCACTCCCTGCCAGCTGCATGAGTTCATCAACCAAACCGTACAGGATCTATAGAGAAGTATCTCCTCAAGCCCAAACAGGAGCTGATATGAAGCCCCAGATGAAGTGGTAACAGCACCTACCTCAACTCACAACTATTGATAATAGAATATTATCTATTAAATTTCATTGCTTACAATCTATCATGGGACCTGCGACATACACAGCAGAAGCAGAGAACAAAAAAACAAAACCACACACACACCGAGCCCCAAAAAAGCAACAGACCACCCAAAAACAGTACCTGACCCAATTTACAAGCAAGAATAAAATGGAAATAGAAGGAACTCCAGACTGAACTCCACAGACTGCAAATACCGCTTTTCCGTCAGATTTCTCCAAGAGGTAGCATGTTAACTACACAGTGTCAAAATTCACAAGAAATTTCCCTGTATCTAATTTGCAGCTTAATTTAAGCAGGATTTAAATAAGATATTCTGCATGCAACTCGCTTATCTGGAGCACACCAAGAACTGAATAAAAGAAAGTGAGAAAGCCTCATCCTGCGTTTCTCCAGCTGCCCTGCTGGGACCTGATTCTCAAGTGCAGCCCTGTTCTTGACAGAGGCTCATAAAACATGTATTATAACTGAACTACCTCAGCTTTTCCAAGTTCAGGTTAGTAAGAAAATGGACAAATGCAATTTTTTGCCTTTCTGAAAAATAGCTTATTTCTAACAAAGAAGCCTCTTGGCTATCTCTGTGTAAAAGAGGAACTACCACATTGACTTCACAAGCAGATTTAAGCTGCGCTGTACCATTGTAAATACTTTATCTTCAAACAAGAGCTCCTTCAACAACTGATACCTACACCTTTCCAGACAATGATGAACTGGCTTTACAAAGCCGCTTGCAGAATAAGCTCTATAGAACCTCCCACCCAGCACTAACTCTAGATGTGTTCAATCTGTCCAGAGAGAGAAGTCCTTTCCATATTCTTCCTCTTCATTCTCCTGGGCAGCCTACACCTGTTTAAGCAGATCTTGGATGACTGCATCAAATTTGAAGAGACCATTACACCTATCCAAACACTTCCAAAGCAAAAGTGGAAAACCTAAAAAGATGAAGACCAGATTCTTTCTTTAAACCACAAATTTATTCTAAGAAACAAAATTTAACTGGGTCACCTGGCAAGCAATTTAGGTTGTTTTTTTGAGGTTTTTTTAAGGCACAAACAAGTCATCATAGTACAAAAATTTCCTCCACTTTAAAGAGAGAGAGCATGCAGGACAGAGAGGAGAAAGTAATTCTTACGGAAAAGCAACTGATTGAAAAGACCCTTCAGACTTTACCACACAGGCATAAAACATTAATTTCTCTTAATTATATCATCAGATTGCTTTAAACCATCTTCCAGTCCATCAGAAAGTAGGGGATTACCACAAGATCACTGTCAGTATGCTTCAATCCTGAACAGATTGAATCAACAATATAGAAAAAGCAGCATCTTCTTCTTGCTCAGTAGGAACCAACTTTTACAAGAAACTCCAAAAAGCAGAAAAACACCCACAGGGGCTGATTCCATCCTGATGCATACAGAAAGAAACACACTGCTCACCTTTCCCAGTGGAAGCTACACAGTTACTGGAAGCCTCACAATCTGGGCACTAGTATGCTTACACCATGCTAGGGTATGACTCAAAATAAAAATATTTCCTACTATCCTAGAGGAAAAGCATGGTACAATGACCCAGCAAGCCAAATAAATGAATCAAGAGGGCCGACATTCTAGTTTCCAACTTGGAGAACCCAAAATACTCCACAGTGAAATGCAAAGTTTGAAAAAGAGTTAGCCAAATTGGTAAGCACTAATTTTGTGTTGAAAATGACACAATACCCCAAGTAACCCACACAGCAAAAAAGGGTATAACAGAACATAGATGAAGAATATTATAGTGCACCAGCCTGACTTCTAGATAAGGACCACAAAAAACAACTTCTTTCGGGTTGCTTCTATTCCAGATAAGCATACACTTACCCTTCTGTGAGCACACACTACCACATCACTACAGAACACTTAGTTTTATCTGTACCACCACAGCTTTTCTGTACAGACTGCTGTGATTTGCAGACAGAAGGAAAAAGAACCCACCAGAAAACCCCAGTCAAGCACAAAATACCACATTTGAACTATTAGGCAGCACTTATTTAAAAAAAAATTGTTATTTTTTTATTCAAGAAAGAGGTATTTCATCCAACCATAGCACAGGAAACACTAGTCACAATCATCGTTTAGCTCCCATTTTCACTGCAATGTCTTTCACAATCTTGAGCACATGCTACCTCACTTTCTCTGTTTCACAAAACTGTTGCACATTAGTAGCTGAGGTCAAAAATTGCTAAATAGAAGTTCAACAGCTCAAAAAAAAACCCAAAACAAAAACAAACAAACAAAAAACACCACACCACAAAAAAAAGCAGGCTGAAATACTGTTACACAAGTACAAGTAATTGGCATTCCTCTGAAAATGCCTCTGATGTACTCTCCTAAGCAGACAGATACTCCAAACAACTTCAAAAAACACTCAAAGCTACTGCACAAGTGCTGTTACTTCAGACAGGTAAAAAATCCAGGTATTTCTGGATTTTTCATTTCATAAAATTAGGTGCTACTCAGTTTTCATCTTACCTTCCTCTGTTAACATTTACAGAAAAATTAAAAACAAAACAGAACAAAACCAAACAAAAAACCCACACACTTCTGCTGCTAGATTCCCTATTTATTGCTTGGTTAAAAGGACAGTAAACTTCTGCCAATGCTGACACAGTGCACATCAGCATGATACTATTCACATCATTTTCGTTCTTTTATCTGAAAACCTCTCACCATGAAAAAAGATTATAAACCCTCCTATCCATACCCACAGCTCTGAGGCACTGAAATCAACAGCACAAGCAAAATGTTACAGTATCATAAAGTCACACAATATGTCTTGGCTGCGCTACTGGCAAAGAAGTCAAATACAGAAAATCTCAGACCAAGAACAGCAATTTCAAATACAATGATCTCATACACTTCCGGTTCTGCCGCTTTTGTTAAATAAATTCCTTTCCAACAATGCAGCCAAAAGCCCTTCTTTTGGTGTGTACTAGTAATAATAAAAAAAGTCAAAACACAACTTACAAAAACACTGCTCAGTGAGGAAAACAATTCTTGCAAACAGGCGATGAACTCAAGCCTTTCTGTTCTCACTTGTGCATCTTAATTATTAAACTAAGGAGTCTGCTCCTTTCCCTATGATCATTAATCTTTAACTACTATGCAAAGAGGTATGGCTTCAGCTATGGGTATTCCCACTCACATAGCCCAGGTTGCCCAGAGAAGCTGTGGTTGCCCCCTCCTTGTAAGTGTTCGGGCCAGGCTGGATGGGGCTTGGAGCAACCTGGGCAGGTGGGAGGTATCCTTGCCCATGGCAGGGGTTTGGAACTAGGTGATTCCTTAGGTCCCTTCCAACCCAAGCCAGTCTGTGATTCTGTCATCCTATGACATGCATGAACAGACTGTAGACCACTACGCAAACATGGACTGAGCGTTGGAAAATGGGTATTTGAAAGTCTGTAAGCACACCTTCCACATAAAAAGTGCTCTGACTGCCAATATGAGTACAAGGCAGGTTTAACACCACTACTTGCATTTTGAGAGACACAGCTGTTGCTTCATTTTTCACAAAACACTGGCAACCAAAAGGCATTACTTGAAACATCTGAAGGTTCATTTTGAAACAAAACAGTGAAAACATCTTGTTTCTAACAAGGTGCAGCAAAAACAAATGGCCAGCTGCTCATCCTCCTCAGTACTACAACAATATTGCAATTCTGGACATGGAACTGAGCAGAAAACACCTTTGAAAGCATTTACTCTGAGGCCAACAACAGAAAGAGTCCTCAAGTAATGGACCTGGGGTTCCTTCATGCATGGATAGCAACTGCAGAACAACTCACCTCTCCCTGTCACCCAGCATTTGATCCTAAAGACTTTAGATTCAAATGGAAGGAGTTATTCTGACATGTAGTCAGACTGTTCTCACTACTCCAAACCTCATCCAATTCTGTATGGACAGAATATTATCTGCTAGTAACTAAGCAGCCTCCACAAATCTATAGTAGTGACAATTGTTATAAAACACCTAAAAGACTACAGCATAAACTGAGTGCTCCATGCCCCTTCAAAATCATACTATACATCCTTGGTATACATTCTTTAAACTATTAAAATCCTGAAATTAAGGTCTTCTTTAAACTCCTGTACAAACTCAGCATTTCCCCTCCAGTAAATTCACTACTTCAGAACATCTCTGTCTTGCTGGGGAAAACATACTCAGGTTTATCCAAAATCCATCATTCAGCCAGCAGAAGAGAAAGTTTTCTGGCTCTTGATCCATATCAACTTTTGAAGACCAAAGGCAGACTGCGTATTAAGTGAGCTATAACAAAACATCCTCTTGACCATTTAGAACACGTTTTTACACATGCTCCATAGTTCTCTACTGCTTCAGAAGTTATTTTCTATGGCACACACATTGGCCAGTTTGCCTAGACCTCAGTGGGAACACGGAAGGCGTAGGCTCACAATACGCTTGCTGACTAATGACAAAATGCTCGTGATCCAGTTCCTGACCAATTACAAAATACAAACTGAAACACTGGCCTTACTTTTTGAAGTGCTGGGGGCAGCACGAGTCACAAACACAAATGCTACCTCCCCTCTTTCATCTTATTCTTGAAAAATTGTCTCTACCTCAACTTCAAAATTAATTTTAAATTCCCAGTTAAAAAATTCAATTTATACAAAGGCATTAAAAGATCTATCCTAAAGGCAAGCAGTAGACAAACTGGTCTGTCTCATTCCTATTCTGCACATACAGCATGCAGGATTGAATGCTCACAAAAATACTTTTAAAATACCTACTGTAAGACTCCAGACATTCCATTTTAATATTATTTTTCCCTTAATAGCAGATACATAGCATCTACTATGTTATGATCACGCTTCTGTTAATCATCTGAATGAAGAAATACAGCATGTTTACATGTTCATTAAACATGGAAATGACACAAGAACTGTGCACATGCTGAGGACAGAAATAAGATCAAAATTATTTCAACCTATGAAACAAAGATCAGGAAAATCCAAATTCAGTAGGATCAAGTATAACACTTAGGAAAAGATGAAAGACTGTACAAACACAGGACAAACTTGAACAGCACAATTAACCTCCAAGGAAAAAGGCAGCAACTCAGATAAACTCTACTGTATCATACCAGTATGAAAACATGGGTAGGGTACCATGCTGTAATGCACGATACCACCAAATCTATCAAGGGACATAAAATAATCCCGGTGCTCTTCTAGGTAAGCATACTAACATACCATTTGAAAACATTTCTTTGTTATGTGTCCTGATTTGGGCCAGGATAAAGGTAATTTTCTGTCTTGTACTTTTGCTTTCAGCTAAGTCTCTTGTAAGTAGCTGCACTTGCTGAAATTAGCAGCAGGCTTCTCAGTATCTGCTTCCATTTATCATTACTGTTTCCTTAAAGCTGAGTAGTTTAGTTTCCAATCCATAAGTCTCTCCCCATTATTCTCTCTTCTTTCTTTATCAGGGAGGAGAGGGTGATTAATAGAGAGCATCTGTTACTTCAGTTTAATTGCCGGACCAGTGTTAAACCATGACAGTTATGGCAGTGCTCTTCCAGAAAGGCATGGAGTGAGCAGAGAGAAGTCTGAACAATCCAGGGAAAAGTAATACAGATCTATTAAATATGACCCACAAAGAAATATGCAAGAATTAGGTTTTCAGTCTAAGAGAAGGTAAGCACAAGTGAAAAACACAGATACAATTTTAGTATCTGCCAGGTTGTAGTTACTAGGAAGAGAATAACCTGTTCTTCACCTCCACTGATAAGTAGAAAGGCAATGTTGCTTCAAGACAGATAACAGGGAGAACCCATCCAGTGCTAGGAATACTGGAGCACTAGAGACACAGAGTCTTTGTCACAAGAAGCCTTTAAGAACTTCTCAGATAAGCACTGCAGGAGCTGCTAGTTTTTTGCTTGGTGAGTTTTTTTGTTTGGTGTTTTGTTTTGGCTTTTTAAACTAATCTATATGGCCAGAAAGAAACACAGACAAGAACTAAACTGCATCCCATTTAATCCACTTATTCTTACCTCTTTGCTTCCTCCAGATGACAAAGGTATTCATAGGCTACATTCTGGCGTCTTCTTTCATCCATTTCCTCTGCTGTTAATCTCTCATTATCCAAGACAGCTGAAAAAGGTCAATTCACACTCTTAGATTGTTGAAGATTGCATGTAACTGAACAGGCATACCAAAAATCAGATCCAGTCTTTCCCACAGAAACTCATCACAGGTTTTAGCTGGTTCAGAAAAACAAGGGATCTTGTTTTACAAAATACCCGTTTCACAAACTTACCATCTTCCCTCTCAGATTTCTCAACTTGACTGTGATCCTACTTTTTTCACCTGCAATTTCTTACAGTTACCTACAGAGGGGTGATACAGCCCTGCTCTTCGCATACCCATGGCTAAATACTGCACCTATGGTCTCAAAAAATACCAAACACCGCAACCCAAATTTTTTTAGGTTATACAGACCAACCTGGCAAATAAGAAATGTCTCATACCATTAATAATCTCAAGTTGGCTTACAGCTAAAATAGCTTCGACAAATACATGCAAGTGATGAGCTACCAACTACATCTCCTGGGATCAAACAAGATCCTGGTTCAAACTTCAACAGGTCTCTGAGACACGGCAAAAGCACCTTTCGGATAATTCCAACCCCACCTGAAGCTACACGAGATGAAAACTGTCCCAAACCATGGGGCAAAACATACCAGGAAGCAAAAACTCCCTCCCCCTCCAACTCCCCAGCTCGATCCTCCCTTCTGCCCCTAACCGAGCGCAGGCCCCCTGCCCTGCGCTCCACGTGCTGCCCGCCCCGCCCGGCACCGTCCGCTCCGGACGGCGGTCTCTTACGACATCTCCCAGCCGCAGCACCCCGTTCTTCTCCGCCTTTGCTCATTTTTGACGTGGCACCGTAGCACAAACGAGCACGTTTCGCGGACACCTTGCACCAAAGCCTCCTCCCGCACAGCAACGGTGAGGAGACGGAGGTGTCCGACAGGAACGTGCGTTCCGCCCAGTACGTCAGGTGCCGACACCGGCGGGACAGAGGGCGGCAGCCGCTGGTCCCCCGCCGCACCTCCTCCCCTCAGGGACGCACACCCTCCCCCGGCAGACATCTTGGGCGAGGCACGGAGCCCGCCCGCGGGAGACGAAGGCGGGGGAGCCGCGGGGGAGCCCCTGCGCTGCCCACCCACTGCCCCCTCCCAGCGCTCTGCAGGAGCCGGGCTCGTAACGCGCAGGAGGGACGTGGAGCTTGGCCGAGCTCCCGCCCCTACAGCGCCCACCCCGAGGGCCGCGCCCTGGGGCCCGCGCAGAGAACCTGCAGGGTCCACCCCGCCCGTGGACCCATCCTGGAGCCAAGGCCCCCCGCGCACCTCCCCCCCCCTTGCCCGTAGCACCCCAGCACCAGCCCTGGGAGGGACGGGCAGCGGGGGCCGGTAAGGGCGTCACCAGGCAGGTCGCAGCTCGGCGGCCCCGCGGGTGCCCGTGCGCCGCGGTACTCACAGCCGTAGTGGGGCCGGGACATGGCTAGTCCGTCCACCTCCTCAGCCGCCATGGCGCTGCGCAGGGCCCGACAGAGAGCAGAACAGGGCGCGGCCGTTCCTCTTCCTGCCGCCCGGGTGTGGCGGGGGCGGAGCCACCTCCCGCGCTCGCCGCTCCGCCCGCCCCGGCCGCGCCCTGGCCGCCTCCGCCACCTTCGTCCGGTGACGGAGCGGGCTCTTAGGCAGTCAGCCTCGCAGCCGGCATTACAGGGGTACTTATTTTCCTCCAGTTTCAAAATTTGACCCATCAAACCTGTAAAAAATTATTCTTTTAAGTGTTTGGCGTTAATGTCGAATCACTAGGGGACAAGAGCTCCAAAAGTCAGTCTCTTATTTGAACTGCTGTTACCTGTTGCTTTGCAGATATTTATAGGCCACTTCCTTCGTGAGAAAGATTACTGTGAATGGTGCTAAAAAAAACACGTTTAGAGCTCCTGAACAATCTGAAGCTGTGGTTTTATAGTTACTAAAATAACCCCCTTCAAACTATCACTGAAACATAAGGTATCTCCAACCTTCCTCCTCAAGTTCTTCTCAAAACAGGATACTATATAGAGTTGTCACATCTGCCCTTCCAAAGTATTAGTCTTGCAGTTAAAAAAAATTAAAATAAAGAAATAAAAAAACCACAGAAACCAATAGTTTGGGGAATAATAGTCCATTCAAACAACCTTCCACTTGAAGGCAAGAACGTCAGTATAACGCAATAGCCACTGAGACTATTAAACAAGGTATTCTTTATTACAGCACTGGGTACATGGGGTACTGCTCCTCCAAACACACACACCACTTGGCTATTCAGTTACACTTTTATCCTTACAGATAATACCTATGCATTACATTTCCATACAAGAAACAGGGTTATTCAAATAATCTCCCAGAAGTTATTAACTATTATAGGATTCCACCCATTTCCACATATGCACCATCTCCTGGTGGTCGTGGGCAAGGTTCGTTGGGAGGAAGGTTTGAAGTCTTCTACTTTTAACCCTCAGCCTTGAATTTTTGCACTTAGGCAAGAAATGCTGATGCAGCAAACCAGAACTATTTGAGTCTAGCTTTTCTCTAAGCTTATCAGCATCAGCTCCCGTATTGCCCAACTGCAATAAATCAGAGGTATCCTGCCTAAGGATGCCCTGCCTGGTCATTTCATTGTTCCTGTGTTAACAAGTTTTAACCCTTTGCATCACACTGAATAATTGTTTACATGTATCCTTGTTTCTGGCAAAAAAAAGCCTGAACACAGAGTAGGATAGGTCCCATTTAGCCCTAAGAATTCCAAGCCATCGCTTTTCTCTATAGCGGTCATATCCAAACTAGGACAACAGCACACATGAAACTTAGCAGAAATAACTTCATCTATTGCCATTCTGTGTCTTAGCATCCTTCACTCTGATGATTCATCTCATCCTTATTGGTTTTATCTTAGTACTTTTTTTTTTCTTTTTTTTTTTCTTTTTTTTTTTTTGTATGCCATATGCATAGCCAGCCATAACCTTTCCCTTTAAACTCCAGTTATCCTGGATAAGCTGAGCTCTTATCTTCTATGTGGGTAATAAGTTTAGATTCCTATTAATTTTTGCATTACCTGGTTTAGCAACCTTTCCTGTGCCTACAAGCTCACAATGCCCTGTAGGAATCTAGATGAAGCTGTCTCAATTAAGTGTGTGTGTATATATATTATATATATGTGTGTGTGTGTGTATATATATTATATATATGTGTGTGTATGTATATATCCACATATATAAAAGACTCCTGCTCCTCATATACTTGATGATACTGTTTTGTATACAGTAGCATTTTAGACTACGGAGTGTTAACAGCTGCAGTTGCTAGCATCAAATAAAAATCTTAGTAGTCAAATAAGTTACTGGCCTGCTCTTAAAAAAACACAGAGACTCAGACAAACACCCTCCCCCATGTCCCTCAATGCTAGTTCATAACTTAATCTCAGCACTGGCCCAGGTAACTCCCACAGCCCAGATCTGCCCATATTTGCAGCAGGGAATTTTGCATGAAGCTCTGGAGAAACTGCAAGGGAAACAGCTGCACACTTGGGGCAAGAGAACACAGACCTTCCCGTTCCACATGCACCATTCCACATGTTCCTTCCATTGCACCAGCCAAGCCAGGCAGGAAAAAGGGAAGTCTGGCTTTCAAAATGTCGCTTCAATCGTGACCTTGCTTCAAGTAGCCCAGCAACTGCCTAGGATACAGCCCTGTGTGCACACTATCTGCAGGGTTCCCTGTGAAGCCCATGTCTCGCACAGTTCTGCTGTAAGTCATGACATTATGTAGAGCACAGCACCAGGCTGCTGAAATAGCAGGAGTCCTTATGCTTTGGAGGCAAGTTAAGTTAGCGATCTCCCCCTCTGAGTGCTCATGATAAACTCTTCTCCTTCCCCCGTGACACTGTAACACAGGCATGCACTTGTCCCCACACGCTGGGTACAGTTTCTCTTGATGAACCTATAAGCCCCAAGCAAACCCCATAGCTACCTGGAAAAAACAGAACAAACCAAACAAAAATTCTGTAATTAATTTTCTCTGCAGTACATACTGTCTTTTTATCCACTGTGGAATGCTGTTCTGTTTTCTCTCTGCTGCAATGTAGACTACCTAAAAAGACACTTGGAGGAACCAATGAAGTCATTTAAGCCCTGAGCAGGCCACAATATTGAGCTGGAAGCAAGTTAGTAGTAATGAGCCAAATTACAGACTGTAAAGCAAAGACACAATGAGACATATAGTCTGACCAGTTCTGAAACACCAGCCACATGCCAAACACCCTGCATCAAACCCACAACTTTCACCATCAAAGCAGGACTCCAATGATGCAAAAGCCACCAAATCTCTATTTAAGTTGCTTTAATGGTTAATTGCAATCTTGTTTCTAGTATGGTTCACTTGCAGCAATTGACTGCCTTCCACAATGCCTACCTTCAACAAAGGAAAGATCCTTCTGGTCCAGTCAAATTTTACACCCCATTTACTCCTGCCCCATTCATAAGGAAGACACTTGGGATGTTCCATTACTTTGTGAAGGACTGTTGCTGTAAGCTTAGTTTCTGGCAGCAGATTACTATGTTTCAATTCAAAATTTGTCTAATAGATAAAATATGTAGTGCTTACATTAATAAAGTTATTACATTAATAGTACTGTACAAAGACACCACTCAATTACATATTTAGTCTTTATAGGCTAAACTTTTTTCAGTCAATTATTGCGCTCATTACTACTTCCTATAAGACATCTACAGCATGCTTAGCTTTATAATCTACTGAAAACAGTATTTAAATCCAGCATTAATCAAAGCACAGCTGTAAGCACAGAACTTTTGGCCCGCAGCATGGAACCAAACCAGAGCCTTTTACCAACAAGGGAAGAAGCCACTAAAAAACTTCAGCACTGCAAGATTGAAGCCATCAGTGGCAAACCTCAAAAACAGCTTCCTAAAAGCAGGAATAGTACACAGCCAGGTGCATACAGCAGTATTTGTGTCAATTATGAACTAACACCTAGCCAAATTCATCAGTAGTTATTCAGACAGTAGAAGCCTTGTCAATATAAAGAGGGTACTTTTATTACAGAATTACATGACAGAACAATACTCTTTTGGTTCCTAAGTTGAATATAGAGATAGCTATAGAAAGCAAACGCATACATGTCAGAGAGATTCCATTAAAAGAAAAATATCTTTAGAAAATGTAGCAATATACTATAAGTTATTAATCACTGTAAATACTGAACTGTTCTCCTTCCTACATGTCAGACCTCATTGTGAGAAGCTGACCGTGTTTACAATCGACAGTTTAACAGATACCTATTCTATGACACTTAACACTAATTACTTCTAAACGGGTAAGTGCAAAAATACACATGAAAAAAAAAACCACTGCCAAAAAAAGAACATAAAAAGGACATTGCTAAAACCTAATTTATTAGATAAGTCCACAATTTTGAAAGTGGGCAGTTTTGATTAGAACACTACCTCGGTTAAGAGAGAAAGTAAGGAAACTGAGACTATATAATAAATATATATAGTATTTATTATCATTTAATAAGCGGAGAAAAGTAGCTGACACTGGTAAAAAACTGACAATATAAGAAACAGAAACTCGGTAAGGAAAACCAAAAACCAACCTAGAAGGCTGGGGTTTTGCTGCTGTCCCGGAAGGGACCTTCCAGAGCAGTGCTTGCCACCAGAGTCACCCACTTAACTCAACCTTATCCAAGCGAACTCCGGGGGCCGACGAGGGCGCGGCCACCCTTCTCAGCGACCTGGCGCTGGCGCCCGCACCCGCGCCTCCACCCACCCTGGCCTCGCCCAGTTGCTGTCTGGACCCAGGAGACTCCGGCCCCTCACAGACGAGCTGCTGCACCCCACCCACCCCAGCCACTCCTTGCGCCCCAGCCGCCCCTGGCCCCACCCCCCTTCCCGGCAGGCCCCGCGCGCCTTCCGGCAGCGCGCGCGGCCGGGGCGGCAGGATGATCCACGAGCTGCTGCTGGCACTGAGCGGGTACCCGGGCGCCGCCTTCACCTGGAGCAAGCGCGGCGGCCTGCAGGTACCGCCCTCACCCCACCCCAGGACCCCGGACCCCGCCCCCGCCCCCGCCGGCCCGCCCTACCCCCACACTCACCGCCGTTTCCCCTCCCTCAGGTGTCTCAGGAACTGCCGTTCCTCCATCCTAGCGAGACTAGCGTTCTGAACCGGCTCTGCCGCCTGGGCACCGACTACATCCGCTTCGCCGAATTCGTAGAGCAGTACACAGGACACGTACAGCAGCAGGTGGGGCCGCCGATCCCTTGTGGTTCTTCTCGGTGCCTGGGTGCCGGCCCGGCCGAGCCGCTCCCAGCTCACGGGCTCTGCGGCGCGTATCCGCAGCAGCACGAACGCGCTTTCCCGAGCAGAGCTCCGGGAGTCTGCCTGACGCAGATAAGGCAGGATGCGGAACTGCGAAAGATGGACTAAATGTAAAATCTGCTTCAAGGGGAAGCTTACTGTCATTACTGCAGTAGTGCCTGCTCACTGCAGACGGGCCAGGATTTGCACAGAACTCTCATTCCCATGCTGTACCGAGTTCTCCTTATGGCATGTGAGGAGTGTTCAGATCCAAGAGCCATATATAAGTACAAGGAAACGCTAGCATTCGCGTATGTCCACAGAACAGCTGCATGTAACTCTGCTCAAGTAACTCCTTGTAACAAATTCCTGGCCTTTTCCTGGGGACTTTCTGGTGGGGGAAGCTGCATGTCAACATTTGGACCACTGTCTGCCAGCATAACACTGCACAGAAGCTCCATTACTGTTTAGAACTAAGCTGCAAAGTTGATGTAGATTTTATTGTTTGGTTTCAGGATCATCATCCATCTCAGCAAAACCAAAGTGGATTACATGGCATTTATTTGCGAGCCTTCTGCACAGGTCTTGATTCGGTGCTGCAGCCGTATCGACAAGCATTACTTGACCTAGAACAAGAGGTAAAGGAGAGAAACTTGAAACAAGAGCCTGTCCTGCTGCTGGCAGATTGTGCAAAAGTTGGTATTGCTGCAATTAATATGCTAAGCACTAGGAGGTAAAGAGGAGAGGAGGTATTTTCACATCAGATGTCTTCCAAATTTTTCCTGTGAGGTGCCATTGTAAATGACTTTTCATTCTAATAAGCATGGAGACCCCTCTACCTTCAGTTCAGTAAGTGCCCCCTTCTGACACAAACCCAGTACTGTCTCAGACTATATTGTGACTTTTTTCTAGTTGTAAAGGATTTGATTTATCTCTGCTAGATTAGCAGTTGGTGTATCTTGAGTAGCATCACCATCCAGTGGTTGTTACAGCCTCAAATGGCACACAGCCCAAAAGTATGTCAGGGGAAAAAAAAAAAAAAAAGCTGTGGGAACTAAAGGCTTAGAATATAGAGACAAACAAGTTTTTTCACTTATCTATACAGTATTTTAATTTTCATTAATTGTTTTGTTGTTCTTACAGTTTCTGGCTGACCCGCATCTTTCAATCTCACACGTTAATTATTCCTTGGACCAGGTATGTTGTGTTAGTAAACAGGTGGTGGTCTTTGGTTACTCTTACAACTCCTCTAGTCTAGTAAGAAAGAGGGTGAGATAAATAAGGGTTAGTCTGTGATGCTATGCCATCTCTTTTTAACACCACCACATTTGTAGTCCCTTAATCAAGCTCAGAGGATCACTTGCACTGTGATGCAAAGTTAGGTCCTCCAGCTTCACTACTGCATACTCCTCACTGCCTGTGTTTAGCCTGAACTTCAGCTGGAATACACCTTGGTCCAGTGGAGGGAGAACATTCTTCCTAAAGATCTTTATGTCATGTTTCTAATTTGTGGGGAAAGCCAGATGATAGCTTCACTAAATTATTGTAATTGGCAGTTGTCCACACTTACTTGAGCACAGTTTTTCTCTTGCCCTTGCATAGCAACTTAATTCAATATTTTGCTCCTTGATTCTGCAGTTTCAGTTACTCTTCCCATCTGTGATGGTCATGGTGGAACAGATCAAGGCTCAGAAGGTACAGTAAAAATGAAGCTATTTTTTTTCTTAACAAGTTTTCTCTTTAGCCATAAAATTCTGCCCTCATCCCAGACCTTTAACACTATGAAAAAGTGTGGTTTCAGTAATGGGTGCTCTATTCCTCGTACTAGTGTTGAATAATTATTTTTCAAATCCATTTATACCGGACTGGACTTGGATCAGTATGATTTTTGAATACTTGCATTTTATAGTCTCAGCATACTTCATAGTGCTGCTGGTTGGGGTTTCTTCATTTCTGCTCCTGCTTTCTCCCACTGTCATCTAAAAATACAGGGGAAAAAAGGCAGAACCTAGTGTTTTCAGAATTCAGAGATGCTTACTTTTTTGAGGGAAGGAAAGTTTTTGAGAAATTTGGGTGTAGAGCCATACATAGGCCTCTTCACTACATGGATCATGTTACATCTTTTTTTCTGTAACTTGTGCAACTTGTTAAGGCATATTCCTATTAGCCAAAAGCACAGTAGTGTTTAAATGTCTCAAAGGTCAGTACAGATCCAAACAACAGACCTAGTCTAACGGTGTTTTCTTTCTGCAGATCCATGGATGTCAGATATTAGAGACAGTCCACAAACACAGCTGTGGGGGGCTGCCTCCTGTTCGCAGTGCTCTTGAAAAGTAGGTACATACAGTAAAGATACCGTTTTGTTCTTCTGTAGGTAGTGTCAAAGCGTTAATCTCACTTGTGAGAACCGAAAATGCCAGGCAGGCTTACATGATACACAGGCAGGAGTAGCATGCAGGGAAAACTGTCACAGTCCTTCTTAATTTATCTAAAGCAGGCTTGTGGCAGGAATTTCACCTTTCTCTGTGTTTTAGACTTAGGGGATGAGGAAGGTGCAGACCCTGTGCTTTTTCTTCTAAGGTCTACATGAACTTCTGCATATGGTAGAACTGTTACTGTTTTTTGATCCTTAAAATGATAAATGTCACTGGGTGAACGTTGCTAGATTTGTTTGTCCTTGAGGAGAAAGTCAGATACTTAAAAGATAATTTGTGTTTTGTTCTAAAATGGAAATTGAGTAGAAACAGAAGGACTGGAAAGCCATTACAAATTTGCTTGTACTTCTGGTATCCTAGCAGATCTCTGTATTCAGATGCTATGTTCATTTCGCAAAGCAATTGTTCCACCTACCTCTGTTTAAAATAAATACATAAACAGATAAAATTCACATTAGCCACTTAGCATTTGCCATATTGCCTGGCTGCCTAACTCAACTTTCCAGAATGAAGTACAGTGATGTTTTGACTCACTATCTGTTTCTCTTGACACCAGGATTCTGGCTGTGTGTCACGGAGTCATGTATAAGCAGCTGTCTGCCTGGATGCTGCATGGGTTGCTCCTAGACCAACATGAAGAGTTCTTTATCAAACAGGGCCCCTCTTCTGGGAATGTCCCTAGCCAACCCGAAGAAGATGACGATGACCTAGGAATTGGGGGACTTACAGGAAAACAGCTACGAGAACTGCAGGACCTGGTAAGACTGCAAGTTGTAGCTTGGCACTCGTTGGTCCTTAGGAAAATAAAGAATAGATTGTCTTCTGCTTCAGCGCAAGCTATGTTAGACTGCACATACACTGAGACTTGGCAGGCTTGCACATCCACAGAAGAATGTAATGGGTTGCAGCTATGCATTAGGGGCAGAGACATACCATTTGGTACAGGTGGTTAATCTCAGGGCAGAAAGCCCAGTAGATAGAATCTTTGTAGACACTGATGTCAAGTAGTTGAAACTGCTATACTCACCCTGCTCCTGACTGACTCTTCTGATTGCTTACCGTTAACTCTGATCTGCTCAACACAGGCATCGGTGGTGTGAGCAATCACAAGGGAAAGGGTGTGGAGAGTTGGGTGGTGGCTTGGATTGTTGACCTTCCTATTGGCAATCGTGTCAGATACCTTGCACAACTATCTGTTGTGCAAATGTTACTTAACAGGGTAATGCTATTGACATCACGTGGGAATACGTGCTATGCAGGACTCAAGAGGATGCTAAGAACTTGTCCAAGGTGCCAAATTAAGGAAGGAAGCAACCTGCCAGGATACTGGTGATATAGTAACTCCTCATGTAGGTGGCATACCACTGGAGTGCCCTTGTGCAAAGTGGCTATTATTTCACTACATTGGGTAGAGGAAGAATGTGAAAATGGATGAGTCTTCTGTATCCATAATGGAAAATGTAGGCATCAAGAAGATCACACAAAGAGAGCCTAACTTTTCTTCAGTATTATTGGCTTAGTGTCAGTTCTTCGTCAGAGAGTAAAACCAGAAATCCTGAGTGTTGATGGGATGTACTTGCATTTCCTCATCTAAAAGCATCAAAAGAATCTTAAGAATTACCAAGCTATGAACATCAGTATACAAACTTGGACTAAAATATCCTACTAAAATGAAGAATTCTGTAGATAACAAGCATTCTCAAAAAAATTTTAGCTCAGTTTTGGTTGTTTTAACAATGGACTAACAAACCTAATTCTCCAGTAACAAGAAAGCCAAATGAACTACAGTATTGCTGCTGAGAAGGAAAATCTTGCCTCTCTAGATGGAGGTTTTTTAATAAATATATTCAGAAAAAAAGTTAACGTTGTGTACTGTTTTAAACACCTTTTGGAGGAACTGAGAAAAATCACCTAATTTATGCTAGCAAGCCTACAGATCTTTAGCCTATTTGCTCATTAGTAGAGGTATTTACACTTCACCTACATGACAAGTGTTGTAGCAGTGTTAAAACATATACTAATGTGTTGTAAGGGACGATTATTTTTTTGTACTGCTAATTAACATTGTTAGGGCTGCAAAAACATACCGTAATGCAATTACAACAGACCTTCCTTTTGCTGATGAAACATTATTCTTTGGGAGAGCCAATTTGCTGCTATTCCACAAAAGTTTAACTTTGCTTTTCCTCACATCCTCTCCCCTCTCTGATGAAAGCAACATCTTCTCTAGGGAGATTTAGTATTAAAAGTGTGCAGAAGTTTGCAGGCTTACTCAAATGATGCGGATCATGTTTGCCACATTTTTGCCTACTTCCAGTGTTCTTGGATTCCTCCCTTGCTTTTATATACCTGTTCTTTTTTTCTCAAACTTTTTTTTTTTCTTGATTTCATTTCCCTGGGGTCTCTAACAGCGCTTGATTGAGGAGGAGAACATGTTAGCTCCATCTCTGAAACAGTTTTCTCTGCGAGTAGAAATGCTGCCTTCATACATTCCTGTGCGAGTTGCTGAGAAAATCCTTTTTGTGGGAGAATCTGTACAGATGTTTGAGAATCAAAATGTGAACCTGACCAGAAAAGGTAAGGAACATCTTTCTTGCAGCCTTTGCTCAGTTATGAGTGACTGACAAGTATCTTCCAAAATGCTGTATTGAAAAATTCCTCAAGTCACTGACTGTTAGCTTCATGATATGTGGATGGTTGTGCCAGGACAAAACTGTGGTCCCAGCATTCTGCTTCTGATTGATTTGAAGGTAGCTGTGTAAGAACAGAATGAGTTAACAATAAGACTTCCCAAACATTGTCTCCAAGTTTCCAGCTTGGAGGTCACTGTATGATTTTGAATTTGTATGTTGCAGAATGACATCACAGGGTTAAAACACATTCACAAACATAAGAGATTAATTCTAGGGTGGTACCAAATGTTGCCGTGGAAGACAAATTATCAAGGTAGAGCCTTTAAAACAACAACAGAGACACAATTCCAGCTGATGGTTCTCTTTAAGAGCCTGATAATTTTCCATTGGAGGCAGTCTTGGAAATATATTCCTACACCAATTGAGGAGGACTGCTGTGGAGGTTATTTCTTGACCTTGTCTATGCAAAAGTACTCATAATTTAAACAACATTGCAGAAAGCAGAAGACCAATTAAACTGGATTCTTTTCTTGCTGTAGGAGAAGCGAGGTGAAAAGAAATTGGTCTTCAACCTGTGTTGGTTCAAAAAAATTAAATCCCCCATCTCAAGAAGTAGGATAGACTTGAAAGAGGCAGGTGGAGAACCAAACTAAGTGGTTAATTTGGCAGAAAAATTCTAAGCTCAAAGATCTAGCTTAGTCCTAAGAAAAGGGCTGTTAGTGGCAATCATTTGCATATAAAGTATTTTGGGTTTTTACTGATAGCACATCACTACCATGTTAAGCGTCTGTATTGTACTGTCCTTGTAATAGTAATCTTGTACCTTGGTACTAGTACTTTGAGGCCTCCTCAACTTCACGTTCCTCACTAGACCGGAGATGGGGCTGCCTGGACAGCTGGAAGGGATCTGCACTTCTCCGGATGGTACTCCTTTTTGTTGTCCAAAACACTGTTCTTACAGGCTCCATCCTAAAAAACCAGGAGGATACTTTTGCAGCAGAGCTACATCGACTCAAGCAGCAACCACTCTTCAGTTTGGTGGACTTTGAATCAGTGGTTGACTGGATACGAAGCACTGTTGCTGAGGTAAGGATCCTAGGAAGGAGAATGACTTTACAGGCTGAGGAGTTCTTCAGTTGTGTGAATGACTGGGAGAAAGAAGGGGGCTCTGCAGAGTCAGTGACTGAGCGCTACAGGAAGCCCTCTTGTTCTTATGGGGCTCATAGCTTCATGTTACCCCAACTTCTAATGACAACTATACTTTCAGCATAACAGGTGGCATCTCATTGGAAAAGTTGTTTGCTTTGAATATTTTGGTTTTTCTTTGTTGCTTTTTTTAATGAGCGTGGAACCTGAGAAGATGAGTAGGTTAGAGAAGTGAGACAAAGCAGGGGTAGAGCTGATTTCACAAGAGTTTTTGTCATGGGTCTCCATGTATATTGTGAATATATAAAAAACATTCTAAATAGAAGCTTAAGGGTGTTCTCTTATGCATTACATAGCATTTTATATAGGTGCTTTTTTGTATGCGTCACAAGTATTTTAAGATAGCTACTGTTGTCACTGAACGGGTTTAGATAAATCTGAGGGGAGTTTTCTTTTTATTTGTTTGGTTTTTGTTTCCTCACTAGCATCTTTGGAAACTGATGGTGGAGGAATCAGATTTACTAGGACAACTGAAGGTAATACAACTCCTAGCTTGTTTTTGCTAAAGCAGCCTAATTTTTTTCTTTCTTCTTTTTTAATTGCTTTTTCCTATTAAATACCTTACTATCTTAGATTCTGCATTTTCTTCTTTTAGGTAAATCTGTTTTCATTTTCCAGGAATCAAGAATGAGCACAGGGTGATAGAAATTGGTGAAAAAGAGAGTTAGAGGGGTATGTGTATGTGGTTTTGTGATTTGCGTTTTGAAGCAAAGGCAGCATAGACTTTTTGGGCACTGGATAAAAACCATCGCTCTACATCTGTTTTGAAATGGCAGAAGCGGTGCAAGCAATAGTAAAAATGGATTCTATCAGCTAGGATGCTTACATTTTCTGCTCAGTTTTTCATATGCCTATGTACAAAAAAACCCTATCTTCACAGATTATAAAAGACTTCTACCTCTTGGGAAGAGGTGAGCTGTTTCAGGCCTTCATTGATACTGCACAACACATGTTAAAAACACCACCTACGGCTGTAACTGAACATGGTGAGTGTTGCTTATTCACTTACCCAAGTATCCTCACTGTGCTGTAAGGGGAACATGATGAGCCAGGTCCAGTACAGAACAGGTCTGTCATATCCTCTAAATTATGTCCTTCGCTTTGAAACAACAGCACTTGTAAATTAGAATGTCTCACAGAGTGGGCAAAGTAACATCGCAGATTTTTAGGTGGCATGTTTCTGTCCATATTTGAAACTGGAATGAAATGGAAACAGTACAAATAGTGTCACTATTGTCTTTTATGGCCAAGCAAAAATAATAAATGAGTGCAAAATTAGCAGTAGCGGCATCATCTTGTGTTGGTTACTGTGCTCTCTCGTTGTCAGATGTCAACGTTGCATTTCAGCAGTCTGCTCATAAGGTGCTATTAGACGATGACAACCTCCTTCCTCTTCTACACTTAACCATTGAGTATCACGGAAAGGAGCATAAAGGTATCTACTTGCATGTTTGGTAGTGAGTTAAGATAGGAGATGATGAGCTTTTTCTCAAGTCCTATTACCCTCCTCTCAAGTTAAAGAAGTATTAACTTTGTTCCCTGTGTGATGGCCTAGCCTGGTTTAGCTCCTCTTATTCTGTTCTTTCCCCTTTTATTCCTTGCCACAATTGTAAAAGAGGACTTAATTTAAGACCTCATTTGTTTTCAGATACTTGTCAGACTCGTGAAGGGCCTTCCCGGGAGTTATCTCCACGTGAGGCCCCCACATCTGGATGGGCAGCTCTGGGCCTTTATTACAAAGTTCAATGGCCACTGCACATTCTCTTTACTCCTGCTGTTCTGGAGAAGTAAGTACTAGGTGTGGTCTCTATATATTCATTTATAGGTTCCCTGATCTCAAGCACACACTAATGTGTCAGGGTATATATTTTTTCTCTCTCCGGAGAGAAAGGAGAACTGTAACACTTCAAACTTGCTTCTTGAACCTTAAAATTACTCTTTCCACTTACTGATATTGAGGTTACTTGTTTTAAAGACAGTAAAACCTGCAACAGGCTGACAGATCTGCACTATTTTACAAACAGTGCTACTTTAACAAAACATTGTCGGCTCTTTCCTCCTTACAGTGAAATTAACTTTGTTTTTTTAGGTCAGTAACCAATACAAGCAGAAAACTGTTACTCTGAGATTGACCATCACCTGACCTAACCTGCCTGTTGCTAGGCCACCCATTTCTTTACCCAGTCTTAGATTGTTATGTTCTCCAGTACCTGCATCCAGGGAAGATTTTAATCTTAAAACAAATTGTGGGTTTTGATTGTAGGTACAATGTTGTGTTCAAATACCTGCTGAGTGTGCGACGAGTCCAGGCTGAGCTACAGCACTGCTGGGCACTCCAGATGCAACGCAAACACCTGAAATCTAACAGAACTGATGCCATAAAGTGGCGTCTGAGAGACCACATGGCTTTCCTTGTGGACAATCTTCAGTATTATCTTCAGGTCAGGATTATAAAGAAAGGTAAACTGTATCAGTTAATTAGAAACTGGCAGAAATTCATGGAGGGAGCACTGAACTCCTTTTTTTAGGGTTCAGATTCCTTGTACCTTAAGGAAATCAGAGTTTCCTTCAGAACAAGTCTAGAAGTTTCTCTGAGTTCCCAGCCTTACTGCTACAGTTATAAAGTTTTTGGACTTGTGAATTTGTAAATGTTAATGGAAATGCAAGAGTTCTGGCTCTCCAGTGTTACTCATCATTTGTGAGAAGCCACAGGCATCTCTGAAGTCACATAATTAAGATACTGTCTTGGCTTCTTCCCTTGCCCCTTTAAGTGAACTCCAGTTTTATTTAACAGACAAATTATCTGGGGTTTTTTTGTTTTGTTTTTTTGTTTGAGGTTTTTTTGCTAAGAATTGAAAGAAGCCATATTCCGATCATTTGAACTAAAAAGAGACTTTTCAAGTGTAAACACCATTTACTAGTAGAGCTTGATTTTGTGAGAATTGCATATAATTCAGTTAATTGCCATAACAGATGAACTGAGAGGGCCTGGCTTTCTAAATTCCCCAGTCATCTGGCTGAGCTTTTGCACTATAGTCATTGCTCTGAGATTCCAGACAGTAACTCCCAAAATTTGGAGATGACTGCGATCAAATACCTGTTTACATGCCAGTTATATACTCCTTCAATAGTTACAGAAAGTGACTGTTTCCCTTTCTACTTAGAAAATACAATGAGGTATCAAAAATTGTTCTCCCTCCCCCCATTACATACTACTGTTGTAGATAATTCCCCATTCAGGAAGCAGAGAGGTGGTGATCCTCAGCCTCTAAAGTAAGAGCAGCAATAAGGAAAAGAAGTTTCTTACATAAAACCTCTGGATGGCCTGAAGGTTACTACCTACTACCATTCCTGAAGGTACTCATGAGATTTCTTCACATACCCATCAGGTGGATGTCCTGGAATCACAGTTCTCACAGCTTCTGCAGCAGATAAATGCCACACGAGACTTTGAGAGTATACGACTGGCTCATGATCATTTCTTAAGTAATCTGTTGGCTCAGTCTTTCATCCTCCTAAAGCCTGTAAGTTGGTCTCTTTTTTACCTCTTTTTGCAAATTCTCTAACTGCCCTGAGAAACATACCTTTTAGAACAAAGACAAACTCTCTCTTTTAAAACAGATCATTGATAATCTGCAGAGCACAGACTACAATTCTAGGAATAAAGCAAGTATAAGCTAGAACAGGTATCTGAATTATCACTTAATTTATGGTTGGCGAGTGTGGATGTTGAATTCCTGGCAGCATCATTAAATCAGGATTACTCCAGTGTTCAGTTAACCTTATTAATTTAAATTTTGTTGCTTTATTTTTCTCATAGGCAATTTTTATTAAGGAAGTACTAATTAGCACAGTGCTAATTAGTGCTGAGGGACTCATTCTGAAATGCATTAGATAAGGAAAAATTCCTTCTCTTGTTTATCCTTTAGAGGATAATAGTTGAGGTGTTCCTAAGTGGACTTTAAGGGTGATTTTTAGTGTTGTTTTAGTCAAAAAAGATGTTAGCAGTGTTGCTGGTATTAAAACACGTAGTCTCTCAACAACATCCCCAAAGAGGCTTGGTATAACTGAAACAGTGATACCACAGATCTTGTCTGTTTCATTATTTTGCTCAGTCTGTGAGGCTACAGCATAAAGGTGGCAGCCCACTAATCATCCAGTCCGGATGTTATGTAGATGCACCCTAATATTTAAGTCCTTCCACAAGAAACCTTAGAAAAATACTACAGGTGCTTTAACATTATCTTTACTAAAAAAGCATGGTAACAGCAAAATCTTGATGATGACTACTGTAACATTCCAGGTCCCAAGAGCAGCTTTCTTTGGTTTTGAATTGTTTAAACTAATGTCCTGTACTTTTTATCCCATGCAGGTTTTCCACTGCTTAACTGAAATTCTGGATCTTTGTCACAGCTTTTGTTCTCTGGTCAGTCAGAATCTGGGGCCATTGGATGAACGGGGTGCTGCACAACTCAGTATTTTGGTGAAGGTGAATCTATGCTTATATGGAACTTCTCCCATGGAAACATTTACCTAAGCATCCATCTTGGTATTAACAGCTGTAGAACAGGAGTTAGTTTAAGCTAAGACATACTATATGAGTGCTTGTAATTATTTTAATTTATCGACTGTGTCTAAGTCAAAAAGTCTGTGTGCACAGGGAGGAGGAATGTGGGCAAATACATAAAATTATCCTGATGGAATAAAAAGGAATTAGATACCAGCCTATGCCTCTACCCCTCCTTTTGGATACCTAACATATAATAAACTGACAGCTTACCTTAAAATCATCACTTCTCTTGCAGCGATTATTTTCTTCAGGCTGTTAAAGGGTGGTTTAGGCAGGAACAGAGATGAAAGGCTTGCTTGAGAGTGCTCAGAACTGACTTCTTCTAATTTTCAGGGATTCAGTCGTCAGTCATCACTTCTTTTCAAGATTCTTTCTAGTGTTCGCAACCATCAGATAAACTCTGACTTAGCTCAACTGCTGCTACGCTTGGATTATAACAAATACTACACCCAGGCCGGAGGAACCTTGGGCAGGTAGGAATATCTTCAGGATTACTTGTAAGCATTACCCTGAGGTACCTGCTTGTAACCATTACCTTGAGGAACCTGAAGTACAAAATCTAAGCCATATAAAGTAATTTTTTGATTGTGTAAGCCAAAATAATTAGAAGCAAAGTGTTGATAAATACTATGACAGAAAAAATAACACAGCAGCATGAGTTTCTTTTTTGTTTTCATGCTTTTTTCCCCTTCAAGTTTGTTTCACCATGAAGCTGAACTAGCTGCTAGTTCATATTGGCTGAAAAATGCAGATGCGGGTCAGTAAAGGAGAGTTCCTTTCAACATGTAGTTAATACTATAACTTTCCCTTGCAGTTTTGGTGTTTAAGATCTTCAGCCCGTGACCAACAACACATCAAGCACTGGAGACTGATGCTCTTAGCGAGTCTGCCATCATCTGAATTTTTCTTTGTACCTGGCTCCTGCCTGGTGAGCAAATGTATGAGGAGGAATTGGCAGGAAGTGCCATTTACGTGAGGCTGTCCAGTGATTGGAGAAAGCTAATCCATTTTTTCTGAACTAGTAAAAAGATGCTTTCTGCAGCCTTGCATATACTTAAAAATGCTTCTAGGGAGTCAGTCTGTGCCTTTTCAGAAAGTGGGGAAAAAAAACCCAAGAATTATGTCTTGTTGTACTTTGACCCTTTCCAGTTGGAGTGTGAAGGAGGTAGTCTTGTTCATGACTGAATGCTGCATTCAGAAGGTCCATTTGTGCAGTAAACTGATTCACCCTACAACACCATGCCTGCTAATCAAATACGCACCTCTAGGTAACTAAAGCAACTGCAATAGCAGTTTGAAGTAATGGGGGGGGGAGGGGAAAGGAATAGATTTTAAGAATCTCTTACCATGCAGTGCACTGTTTTGGCATATCTGTATAGGTAAAGAAGCCACTAGTGATGTCATGTGCTTTCTTTAGAAAACACATTACATGTGTGCTAAAAATATGCACGTCAAAACAGAAATAGCAGCTTTGCCCTAATCAAAGTACAAAGCTCTCTCTGCTGGCAGGAAAGTGTCCTAGAATGAAACAAAGAAGAAAATTAACTAGGATGCCAGCTCTGAATGTACTGTTTTAATTCAAGACTATTTTATTTGGAATGCCACTAGTGACTATCCTGAACCCAAATAAAACCATCTGGTCATACAATTATGTGGAATAGTGTCAATGTCTGTCCCCAAGTGCAAAAGGACTAGAGTAGCACGGCATCCTATTTAAATTAAAAGCAGTGTCTGGGAAGTATTTCCTTCGTGTTTCTAAAATTTCCTGGCCTTGTGGTAATAGACGATCTTGCACTCTGTCCATGAAGATGAATGGCTGAAGAGAGCCCTCCAGTGCCACTGGGGTGTGGCATCAGGTTTCCCAGTTTGAACACAAAGGCTGCTTGGAAACCAGCTTTCCCCTCAAAGTCTTGGTATTTTCACAGTACCTGAAGCTGCAGGTCTTGCAGCAGCTACAGTGTCCTTCAGGGGAAAAAAAAACCTCTGCTCACTGAGAAAGACACAGTAACAACAGAAAGCAAGCGTAAGGCCTGGCATCTTCAATGCACTACAGCTATTCATGGTCGGACTGTGCCTGACACAAGTTTAAAGTCCTGGGACCATGAAAAAGGCTTGAAAACAGGAGAAAGGGTGTTGAAATTTAGCTGTGGAATTTATAGACCAACACAGTCAGGTGACTGAGCTAGCAAATGACAGAAGATAAACATCTAGAAAGACTTAACACTTCTGAAGCATGGGACTAAAGACTGTAGGAGGCTGGATGGAGGCCTGGAGATACTTCTAGGCTATGAGCATTGTTAAGTGAAGAGCTGCTGAACTCTGGTTACGCCAGCTGGCCACTTCCTCTGAAGTGCCTGGCTGTGAATGCAGCCCCCATTACCATATAAACAAAGATACACAGCACTTACATATTCTTTGCACCTCTGTGTCCCAGCAGTTCAGTTGTCCTAGGTCACTACGTCTATACCTCTACCTAGGTAGTGCCAGCCTGCACTAAGGCAGGTCAATACCTATAAAGGCACAACAGGAAAAAAAGAGGTAGTCAAAACTCACTTCAGCAACATCTTGATGAAATTAATGGAAAATAAGAACACTAAGCTGGAGAACATGTGCTATTCTTCCAGTCAACCCAAGTGCTGCTGCCCTGAACCTGATCATAGGGTATTCACCTCTGTAAATACAGGTTGCCTGTTGAGAGCACCTTTCCCTTTATTATAGGCTTTGTTTTGAGGTCAGCCTTCACTGAAAGAATATTAGTGCTGTTCAGCTCGGAGAAATGTAACTTTTTTTTTTCCTCTTTGCCTTTCTCTTAGGGCATGGCCCTGTAATAAGCTTAGATAAATGAGGAGTCCCAGCAGCTACCACAAGAGATTGAACATTTATTTAATCATAAAAGTCCAGCAGATAAAACTATATACAATAATCCATGCACATTGTTCAATTACACAAACATTTAAAACCTGATTAAAACACAGTCTGCAAAACAGCAGGGCAAAGTTTTCATTTACTGGGGGACATAGTCATATCTGTATTTTGGATGTTTGTTGTAGCCTACCCTCTCCCCAGCAATAAGGCTCTGGATCACCCACTCTTGCGAAACAACAGGCAACCGTAAAGCTTCTGCACACTTCAGGACACCAGCTGGGCAGGAAAAATCAGTCACCACCACGTCATAAATACCCAAAGCAATATCTGCACGGGAGAAGAGACAGCCATCTGTCAGGTGATGTTCTCTGCAGCAGATCAGCCTGTTTCACCATGGAATTTCTCTTCCATGTCCTCTCATTTATAGCCAGTGAATTCTTCTGGTAAAAGTTAAGGCATGCCCCACAGCAACACTACACTTTGCAAGTAAAAGATTCCCTCTAGTTCAGACAGAAACTAGCAGAAAACCAGTAGCCAAGATTACAGGCAGGGCTAGATAACCATAAATGCTGACCACAGGGTGTAAGTACTAGTTAGTTCCCGCATCCTATATGGAGGGGGAGAGACAGATGAGTTCAGAAGGACAAGGAAGCAGCTTTAGTGGCCTTCAGAAGGTCTAGGAACACTTCTTGCCTATTTCTCCCTTTTGACACAGGCTGGAAGCTGACAGCTTGTGTCTGGAATTGCTGCAGCATCTCCCCTGGAAGGAAAGTCTTCTAGATTTAAGCCTCTAGATGACATTTAAGCAGCACGCTAGTGTCCTTTGCCTTGCTTTCTGCTTATAGACACCCCCATAAGCCATCCTAAATGGTTTTAAACCGTACCAGAGACCACAGCAGCACGGGATTCCCAACCACTAGGCCTGAGAAACTGTTCAATGATTACCTTTGTTGTGAGCATTTGAGTAATGCTGTTTAACTGATGCTGCACCCCCTGTCATGAGGATTTCAGACCACAGATCCAGGAAGTTCTGCTGCTGGTCTGACACCAGGAGAACCTTCAGGTTATGGAATGGGTTTTCTCGTGGATGCCTGTAGAATAAAAAGAACTGCAGACTGCTAAAAATATCCAGTAGTCTGAGACTTTGAGACCATTACCTGCTTCTTTCAGTCACCTGATTGGCTTTTATATTCATTTTTTAATATTTATTTTTATTATTTATATTGGTTCTTTTAATATCTTGCATACAATGACCTGCTCTCTTGCCACCCCTCCTGAGATACCCAGAACAATTAGTCTCTGTTTACAGATAGCACAACAGACTAGACAACATTGGTAGGGTGTGTGTGCAGCAGCCTAAGTCCAAAACTAGGCAAAGCTCCACCTTAATCCTGAACCACTTTTTCTGTGCATATCCAAAATACCTCCATTTTGACAGGGCTGAGCAGACAGGCATCAGAGATTTACAAACTGCTTTTGTCCACCCATCACCTTGCCTATGGAGTCTGACCAGATAGTTGTTCTCTCAAAACAGACCTACTGGGTTAGACAACAGAAAACGCAGAAGCTGGCTTCAAAACGTAACAAAGGAAAAGGAAATTACAGTAGCATTACTCTCCCTTATCCATTTCAGAGCAGTTACAGAAGTCAGGCAAGTGTGTGGGAAACCTTGCACGAACTCAGTCTTCCTCATGAGGAGATTGACATCTCTCTCACTTCCCAGGAGACTGTCTTTACTGTGTATGTAGCACCCAAACATACCTTAGCATTAGAAGTCACTGTAAATCCAAGAAAAGAGATAGAAGTGCTGTTCCTATATGGAAGGGAAAGCATGGGGAGTAGTACTAGGGACACCTTCATAACTTGAAGTACTGAAGAGCATCCTAAGGATAACAATTCTCTCTGATTAAGTCTTTGGCCTGTGGTCCCAAATCATGTTTGTCTGTCACTTACCATTCTAGCAATTTTTGCTCCTGGAGGCTATAACCAGCTGGCAAAAGGTAATTTCGATAATTCTGAAGCTGGTTAGCATGACAGCTGTCATGGACCCAGATATGAGACACACAAGGGATCCCCCTGGCAAGGCACAGCAGGTATTTCCGAGTTCGGCAATGCTGGTCCGCAATTAACAGACACTGATATGCTGTGTTACACTTCAGGGGAGATAGAGAGACAAAAAGGCACATAAACAGGAGACAATGCTTGCAAAAAACCCCAAAGTTACCCTGCTGGTACATACTTTAAAGAAGAAAGCAACTGAAACCCTGATTTTCACAGCCATATTATGTGAAACGTGAATTAGGTAAACACATTCTGTATCCGCAATAGTCACCCATTCCAAGCTATTTAGTTCCCAGGCAAACTCTGCCTACTAGTCTTTGTATCGTAATTATCTCTTCCAGTTCAAAGGAGAAGATTCATCTTTTAGTTTGACTTAGTAAGTCACTACAGAAAACACTGCACACTCAGGCAAGAGAGATGCTCTGTGAATAATTTATCCTGTCTATTAAAAATCTAATTTTAAAGTAAAGATGACACTAAATGAAATTACTTGTCTATTTAGATCTGGTGAGTGAAGAGCTCTACCTCTAAGTGTTCTGAGACACAGACTAGTAGTGAAACCACACCTGGAGTACCGCACCCACTCCTAGGTTCTGCAGCACAACAATTTAAGACAAGGCCAAGGGCCACTAAGATATTTAGGCACCGGAACATGTGGCATACAAGAAGAGGCTAAGAGAGCTGAGTATGCTTAAAGGTCAAAAAGCCTGGGTGAGTAATCAATTAACATTCATAACAGATAGGAGGGCACACAAAAGATGGAGACAAACTCTTATCAGTGTTATCCACTAAAAGGACAAGCAGCATCAGGTACAAATTGAAATGCAGGAAATACCATTTATTTTTTTTTTCCTTGGTTTTTCTTTCAATCAGGAGTGGTCAAATACAGGATGAAATTGGCCAGAGAGTTGCAGAGTTTCCATCCTTGAGGATACAAAAAAACCCAACTGGACAAGGAGCTAAGCAATCTGCTCTATTTAATTCTGCTTTCAGCAGGGGGTTGGACAAGATGAGCCAAAGAAATTCATCCCAGTCTCAACTGCTCTGTGCTGTTGTTCTAGATTAGTAAGCAAACTCTTACCTGGGTTTCATTGAAGTCTTCCAGGATATAGCCAGCTCCTGCCCTCAGCTGCTGTGCTATGTAACGTTTGTCATATGGAGTCATCGGTAAAAATTCTGCAGCAGAAAAAGGAAGTTCACTTTCTGGCTATAACTATAATCTATCTTTAAGTCCATACACTAAAGCCACAGCATTCCACTTGGAAATGCAATGGGTAAGATTTGTCTCACCTTCTTCCTCCTCACTGCTCCCTGTAGGACCATCTGATGGCTTCTGATGATTCACCAATTTGTCAATAGGTGTTGCCATGGTGAGAAGAAAGGCATAGCCCAAAAAGAGGGTCTTATTGTGGGGCAGAAGTCCATGATGGTCCCCTAGTACTGGAGGTTCTACCCCATCTGCACCTTCACATGTGCCTACAAACTCTCCGTCTCTCACAGCCCCTGCAGAGAGACAGAAACACCATGAGTCTGAAAAGTCAGGTTCAACACAAAGACCCTGGGTAACATTTGGAATATGTTCAATTTCTGTTATTTTAGTAGAGGAGACAGGGAGTGGCAGGATTGGGTTAGGATCATACTATGATAGGTAGCAATCTTCTACCCTTCTGGCTGCAAAGAATCTTCAAACAGAAACCTGAATGGGACTAATGTTCACCAGCCTACCAACATCCTGGAACAACACTTAATGCTGTGAAGGATCCCTTTAACAGCTAGGCATTTCAGGACTAACTAAACAGATAAAAGAGACAAGAAAGGAGAGAAGCAAATCACAACACTGAAGTCAGAATGGTTCTAAAAGACAGAACTGAAAAGATGGCAGGTAAATACTCAGACTATGCTAAAAATATCACTGGCTGCTGAATGCATCCAAGGAGAATCAGCCTCAAATCCTGCAAAGCAAATAGTCTCATTTACATTTTGCTTTTGGGAAGCAAAAAGATCAATTACAGAAATAGCTGAATGCAAGTTTAAGAGCAGAAACTCATGTTCTCACCAGGTTTCATTGCTGACTTGCGGCCACGTTTAGCTGGGGATCTCTCCTCTTCAGAAGCAACGAGTTTCCTTTTCCCAGACAGTGTGCCAGGTGGGACACGGGGACTCTCCTGCCCTTTACGAGTGGGAGTTGTGCTGCTGCTGGAAGTACTGGGAGAGCCAAGGTTACCACGTCGCTTCCGCTTCCCTTCCACAAGATTATCTGCAGTGCAGTATGCAGAGATTGTCACCAAGTGTCATCTAGTTCCATGAGCTTTCACCCACCCTGTATGTCCAGATTTGGCTAAACTCAGCACCACCTAGAAGGTACACACTACCACCCTCTGGCAGAAGAGCAAAGATATCTCACTTCTCTCTCTTTATTTTCAAACCCTGTCTCTTTTCCTCCCAGTACTGCTGAAGAGCTTGTATCATAGCAGCCATCCACACATGTAAATGAGTACAAGAAACAGAGCACCCTCCACAAACCAGCGAATACCACTGAGTCCCTCTGAGTCTCTCTTGCTCTCTGAGCAAGGCGAAAAACACGGGAAATATCTCAAAGATGCCATTATAAAATATCAAAAGCATTGTTGAACACCCAGAAAAACTTAAACATGACTAGTTCGTATCAGGAACTAGAAGCATCTCAAAGGCACAAGCTGCAGACCACCGCAGCCAGCAGGTCAACAGCCCCTCCCCTTACCAAGACTGATGTCAGCTGCTTTGGCCAGAGGGGTGACAGGTTCATATGGACCTAGCCCAAACTGCTCCCGGAGCTTATTTCCTTGTTCCTGAGATAGGATGACAGATATTCGTTTGTACCACTTCCTCTGGCCTTCCTTTTCAATGCAATAGTAAAGCTCTCCAGAATCCTTCCGGTGTCCCTTCACCACACCTGACAAGACAGCAAAAAACTCCCACTAACCAACCATGCCCAGACTTCTTGTCCTCCTGGAGAAGCATCCATCTTCTACTGCGTTCAGCAGCTCAGAAAACCCAAAGATGGAACTCAATCACTGGTCTTACCTGCACTGAAGTAGTCATCCTCTGAGAGTGCAGTCACCTCAGTCTCCAGTGGGATAGGATCACAGAGTAAAATATCTTTTCCTAGCACATCACATTCATATCCATCATCAAAGAGCAACTTGTACTTTCCTGCCCCTACATCTTGGGTAATCGTTCCAGAATAGAAGTACCCATTTGAGGCCCACTTTGCTACAACCCTAAGGCCCACAAAACTATTCCCAGAAGATGAGTCTGCATAGTCCAAAGGACCAGTCACCACTTGTAATGGGATTTCTGGAGAGTCACTTCGATGCAAGGCACAGAAGCCAGCCGTCTCAGATTCCTCCTCTCCATCTGGCAGGCAAACTGAACGAGTACATGATTTCTCCTCAGGTGATGTTGTAGTTGAGAGATCTTCAACACCAGGCAGTGCAGCTACATCTCTGAGGGGGGAAAAAAAAAAAAAAAAAAAAAAAAAAAAAAAGAAGCAGTTCAAGAAGGAAAAAAGATAAAAATTCTCTCAGACAGTTCAGGAAAAACAGTTACTAAACAAAGAATACTTGGGCAAGATGCTTGCAGCTGCTGCATGCTTTCACCAAAAACTAGCTTCTGAAACATTCAATATTCTTTTTTCTCTGTTACATTAAGACAGCAGCTCCCCATTCTTTTCCTTGTCAATAAACTACAGTCTCCTTTTTCCAGAGTACCTTGTTCCTGTTGCTCGAGATGGTGGGCGGCCTCTTCTTCCTCGCCCACGAGGTGTCACAGGTGCTTGGCCACCCTGATGGGTGCCAGGCAGAGAGTCCTCCTCTTCCTCACAAGGCAGTGATCCTGTCTGGTTAACTCTGAGCAGAGATGCTGGCTGACCAGCTCCTTTCCTAGGGCTAGAGAATTTATGAGTTAAGTATTTTGAAAAGAGAAGCCAGCTCACTGGGATCCCTGCTTTTTCCCTGTGATCTCACAAGATCACAGGGAAAGAATCTTGCCCTGTTTGCTGCTCAACTGGCAAGAGCTTAGGCCAAACAATGCCTCACAAGGAAACAAACTACTCCTTCAGGAAGAACAGATGTGAAAGCAAAGACTATCTTCTTATTTCAATGCATCAAGTCAGATCCTTCCCTGAAAATGTCTGATTTACAGTATTCCCTCCTTCACATTCCACCCAAGCCAGCTGTTCACTTCTGCAAGTACCTGTTCTTCCTTTCCCAAAGCTCTGAAGGTACCTTAATTTTCTTAAGATGCCTCTGCCAACGGGTAAAGCAAATTCTCCAGTTTCTGCCCCACACACTTTCCCTTTGACAGGTCCAGTTCCTTGCCCCGAACTACTGCTGCTGCTGTGTGTGGCAGAGTGACCACTGCTGGCTCCACTGGATGTACGGTGGAGGCTTGAGGCCTTAGATGAGAAGGAGCTGACATCACCCAGGTCCCCTGAGGTCAGTGATGAGCCTGCTGCAGTCCTAGAGGAGGATGTGTCAGTCTCACACTCCTGGCACTCCACTACAGGCTCTTCTGTTTCCTTAAGAAGATAAAAAAATGTTTTATCAAAGATGATGCACTATCCAGATGGAAGCTCTGCAATCATCAGGCAAAGCACAGACAAATCGAGAGCACATCCATGGAACTGAAGGGGGCCATGCAGATTTGAGTCTGGGATGATGAAGGGCAGACAGTGTCTCTCTCACTATAGGGCTGTGCAGAAAGAAGTTGCATTAATAAATCAGGAAACAAGACAGAGATTAGACAGAAACAAGACGAAATTAGTCTGCCTTTGAGTAATTTCTACCCTTCAAGGGTGAGAGAGTGAAACAAATACATGAGACACCAGAAACCTTCGGTTACTAAAAATCCAAGATCATTTTCTCACAGCTGGTCATGTGGAGCCAGCTTTATGGATATGAAAATATGTATCTACAAAACAGTGATATCAAATGTTGGTAGATAAATTGGAAATATTTGTGATTACACAGCCTTTATAAGCACATTTCAGGAAACTTAACATCACAATAAGCAATTTCATGTGTTGCATCAAATGTGAAAGTATAAGCTCTACACTGAACTAATTTATCCTTACTCATGGTAACAACACAGCACAAGATTTAGATTATTCATCTTCATACAGAATGTTACAGAACAGCAGTAACATTTTATGGCTCGCAGACTGATATGATTACTGTGCACATAACTTCAGATTTTGTCAGCTATCTTTTGAGATTCCATTAAGATTTGCTGGTTAATGAATGGACATATGCAAAAATAATCGTGTTTTCAAGTTACTTTTTGTAGACCTCTTATAAAATTTGGCCCACGGGATTCAAAAGTGCAGTGAAAAATGACACTGAGCTGCAAAACAGGTTGAACAACTTTAGACAGCTCAATTTTAGAGGCAAAAGTGATTTTTGCTTACTAGTAGAATTTCTGACCATTCTGAAATCTCCCTACTCTGACAAAACCCCAATAAATTTAAAACAGCTAGAGCCACACAGGAAAGTCTTTCATTCAGTTCTGTGAAAGACAAAAAATTTGTTTCCTCAGAATACAGTAACAGGCATGAAATACAACAGGAATAAACAGACAACTTTCTCCATGCACTAAATAGTCTCCATGTTTTCACATGGAGAAAAGTTTAACATCACAGCAAGCTGACTTGCTCATTCAACTAATTTTCTGCAGCCAAAGCACATTCTCATTTTAATTTTATTTTTCTGCCAACACATTACATTTAGCCCTAAAAACAGGAACTTACCTCAACTACCTTTCGTTCCACCTCTGCACCATTTATGTAGTAAACATCTGTTATAACCCTTGTCACAACAGTGCGCACTTCTCGAACAGTCCGCACATGGCGATGCTGAACTCGGCCTTTGGGTGGGTGAAGGTTAAACTCCTCCTCTCCCTGTAATGAACAGGACAAATTAAAAAACAAACAAACAAAGCCCAAAACCTCCAAACCCCAAACAAACAAACAGAAAGAAAAAAAAAAAAAACCAACGACAAAACCAAACAAACACAAAAAACCCCCACAAAAAAACCCACCCCAAAATAGTCCACAAGGAAAAGAAAGCATTTCTGAGTAAGTCATTAGATTCTGAGTAGACATTAACATTTTAAATGGGCTTTTGGATTTTTCCAAGTGAACCTACTGCTAGTAAATTTGCTGGCTGAAGAGATACTTCACTGTTTTAAAGCAGTAAAATTAAATACAGGCAGCCATCACCCCACCTGACTGTGCAGAGAGTCCGTGTCCTCTCCAGAGGCGCTCACGAGCTTTTCACCACTCTCCTCAGTTTGGACATTCACATCTTGTCGCCCAGGTCTTTGTCCAGACATACTTGTTCCCACTTCCACCTGCCTACAGATTTCTCCTGATGTTTGTGTTGCTTTTGTAACAGTTGCCAGGGTAAAAGGAGAGTCTTCTGTAGTCTGAATCCCTTTATTGTTGGTGTTTGGCCACCTTTCTCTGCTCCCATCGATTTTAACAGCCTTACTTGGTTTCTTCTGTGTCCTCCTCCCTTCTTCTGTCTGAGTGCCTACAACACCAGTCTCTGCAGAATCCCCATCCTCCGCACCAGAAGGTTGTTGATGGCAGTCCTGCTCCATCCTCTGGGGAATTAGGACCTGTTCACCACTGTCATCTGCCTTGTGCTGCTGGTACCACCAGCCACCGGGATTTTTATGTAATTCAGCATCTCCTTGTGTGCCAGGAAAACTGAACAGATTCCCCCTGGAAAACAGTCACATATAGATCAAAATTATTGAATAAAAACCAAAGAAAACCAATAGGCTGCCTCTTGTGTGATAGCACTATATATAAAAAAAACACACATCCTGGTATTCATTCAATTGTTTCTTAAGACCTGTCAAAAGTGCTGTCAGGTACTATGTGGGAGAGTATCCTGACCCTTACTAGAAGCATACATTTGGTTTTCCTTGTGTACTTGAGGACTTTGAAGAGTGACTGTACGTTGACCGGCACTGAAACTCCCTGTTCATTATGTTCTTTAGTATCACTGTTCAATGCTCTTGAAATAGAAGTTACTCTTTCTTTGTAGACCAAGACCTCAATGCCCCATCAAAAGACAGAATAGAAAACAATGAAGAAGCAGATTTTCTACATTTTCCAGCTAGCATCCTTATCACCATAGATAAGCAGTGGTACAGTCCTTTTTAAAGCAACCAGAGAAAGCAAAAATTAACGGATTTGTAAGGGAGACAAATAGCAAAAGCAGTAGTAAACATGATACGTCAGAAGATCTTGGATCAGGAAAAGGAAAAGATCTTTATCAAACAGCTGTAAGCATGATCTAGGTTCTCTCAATCACTGTATTTTACTAAAGCGTATTAGCGAGCTGGAATCACACCTCTGCTCAGACAAAAAGGTAAGTCTGATTACCATGTGAGATACAAACACACAGGACTTATACTTACCCCATTGTTCCCAACCTTCTAAGCCATCAAAAGGCAGTGACTTAGTGCAATTTCTTTGATGTAGAAAACACACATGTGCACATAAATCCAATATGTGCATATAAATCCAATCCATATAAATCCTGCCAGGACTGGCAGGCAAAGACTGTGAGGAGTTACCTAAATGGAGAAGTGGAAAGACCATGACCTCTGGCCTCATCCTCTCGACGAACTTCACAGACACGACTAAACACAGATGATGCTTTCTGGGAGCTAGCAGTGCAGATTTAAAACAAACAAAAACAAAAAAGCATCAGGGAGTGAGAAAATCCCTTGTACAGCAAAACAAGAGCACTCTAGTCCCTCAGGAAATCCACAACTGGTATTGTGGTTGTTGACCCATAAAGCCACAGAATGAGAGACAGTAACTCTCAACGGTCAAGAACCAAGCTGCACTTGCATAAACATTTCCATCATTTCTGCAGATATTGTACCAGCCAAGAGCAACATAACAGTTCCAGAAAACGAAGTGTGGAAAACTACAGTGCCATCAGGAGTTTCACCATCTACTACCTCTGGCACCCACCACTTATGCCTCACTTCTTGGGACTTTCATGACACTACAAAAATATTGGAAATGACAGTTACAAAGTAGACCAAGTTCATCCTCCTCCAAAGGCAATCTATCCTATCAGTGAGGAACAACTGAGGCATGATTACTATCCAGCATACAACCCTGGGACTAGAGACACTGAGTTTATTTCAAAGTCTTCTCACTGTTTCAAACCATTACACTTCACTTAGATGACTACAAGTCATTATCCTGTGACTCAGATTCTTACTAGTACTTACAAACCACACTCTGCTTTTGCCTACAACCAAAATGAGGCAAAGTGCTGATATTAGTAGGAAGCACAAAGCCTGTAATGAAAGGGCAAGTGGGGCACCCACATTGCCCACGTACTTCAAACCTGCTGCAGGAACTACAGAGTTCATGTCATGGCTACTGCTAAAAGCATTTAATTATTTTTTCCCCTGCTGCTGCTAACAAGAAGGAAAAGGATTTACCCAGAACTCTGTATTAACCCTGTGCAGCAACAAGCCCAGTTACCTGGCAGCAGAAGATCCATCTTTCCTGTCGCTGGCTGTAGGCTCTGAAACAAGAAAGAAGGAAAGCACCATTCTGGTGTCACCTGAACAGACTCTCTGGCCCCCTCTGTGTCCTGCCACACCTAGTGAAGAGCAAGGTTGACTAACACTGGACAAAGGGTGCCACCCATCTTCTCATCACAGACATGAGTTTCTAGGTTTCAGAAACTGTCAAACTTAATGTCACTGTTCTGATTAACAAGCTTTCAAACTTTTTTGTGCAGATTAAAATTCCAACTTTTTTCCCCCTGGAGTTTAGTCAAACTCCAGTTCCTGTCCTGTGATGTTGTCACTATACATCACATTTTTCAGACTGCTGGAAATACCTTTCCTCACAACAGAGGCTTCTCCTCTCATTCCATCCTTGCTTAGAGAATTGCAGAAACAGAAAAACAAATTTGAGTGACATTGCCCAAAAAGAAAAATAAGAAAAATCACAGACTATCTCAGGGAATACCACAAAACTGTCTTGGGCAATGCCAGAAAGAAGTTTTGATTGAGGGCTGAGATCCAGTAGGACCTGTAAATGTCAAGGTTTCACGCTCTTACTTTCCAAGCTGAACGGCAGGGACTCCTCACTCCCATCATTCAAAGGTGTAACAAGGTTCATTCGTAGAGAGAGTTTTGCATCAGGCTCAGAAGCAACATGACAGTCTCCTTTCTCACACACTTCTGACATATCTGCTGACACCACTGCACTTTCCACGGTGACATTGTCTGTGCCCTCTGCTGTAACATCACTAGTTGCTATAGTGCTGTCTGGACAACTATCATCCACTGAAAATAGGAAAACAAACAAGCAAAAAAAGTAAACTGAAAAGTAGCTATTGTCATTGACACTGCTGGGGCTCAGGTTTTGTTTTGAAGATGCCTCACTGCATCATTATCAGTAATAGTGAAATCTAGAGTTCTGAAGCACGAAAGTACCATAATACAGGTATCTTATATCAGTAGATATAGTACATAATATAAATATATAGTAGTAGATGTATACTATAGCAGATATATATTATTATCAGTAATACAGGTATCACCCTTAGCTGGCAACAGAGTAATTTACTACTATCCAAGCAGAAACACACACTTCCATTCATCCAGCAAATACAAGTGCAGTTTCATGAACCCTAGCAGAGAAAGCTCCACTAAAATGATGATTATTTGGAACCATCTTGGTTTAGTCTAAACTCATTCACTATTCAGAACAGTCTTTTACATTCTTTATGGAGGTGTATGTGGGAATATGGTGAGTACAAGGAAGATCTATTCCATGCCACCCCATCCTCTGGGAGCAAACACCTTCACTAGAGACCCAGGAAATTGTGAAGGGATGAGCCGTCCCCATAGTAAAGCAATGGTGCCACCTGCAATGCCTTCTGCCAAGGTAGGCTTGAGATACCAAATCACATCCTGCATCAAGAGTCAAAAGCTTCGAAGCAGACTTTTGCTGCAGAACAAGGCCTATTACTCAAACTCACCAATTGGTGTGCTGTGCCTTCTGGGTCCCATTTTAAGCTGGCCAGTAAGAGGTGGTGTTATGCTGGTCAAGGACTGAATACTGCCACCATCCTTTGGCAAAGTAAAACGAAACTGAGTTCCTAAAAAGCAGAAAATGCCAGGATCAGTAATTTCAAGGGACTACTTGGGTTCGAATACCAAAAGCACAGGTTCACTGTGCTGGGGGAAAGTATAACCCTGCTGCTGTCCAGTACAAAACTCTCCTGAACAGTTTCTGATTTCAGGACAGCTGCTCTAACTCATCTTCCACACATTTTGTGTGGAAAATCTCTCTAGATGAACATCTGGGCTCCTGCCATCCTGATACAGCTGTCCCCAGGTGCTAAATAAACATACGACTAAATATTCTGTCACAAATAGGACTTCTGTAAGTACACCTTTGCTTTAGAATTGCTCAGGATTTTCCACAGAAAAGGCAGACGAAGATAGAAACAGAAATAAAGGTCAGGACAGAAGTAAAGTGGCAGAGCTATGTGTTGCCTGAGTTAATAACCTGAAATTTATACAGAATGATGCTTTATCAAACAGTCTTCAATAAAAAGTGAGCAGATACACACCTATGAGCACAATCAGTAGCACACAACTGATGGGTAGACAAAGACAGCAGAAGTTTGACTAGAAAGTAAGCTTTAAGAAAAGTGACAGATTCTGCAGTTTCCTAACTAGCTGCAAGCTGCCACCAGAAGGGGTGGCCTCCTCCTCCTCCTCTCCATTAATTCTGCCCTTTCTTGTGCAGTCTCCAAGCACAAAGGGTCTGCAGGGTCTGTTGGCTGAGGCAGCCTATTCCCACCAGGGAAACCATGCCTTCATGGATTTACCACATGTGGATCTCACAGTATTTAGCAGATAGAATGCTTAAAAAACTTAGTAAATGCTCCATCCTTTTGCCTCACCCCATGCCATTTATCTGCAAGCATTCAACATAGTATATCAGTAATTTGCAGGCTGTGTTCTTTCCAAATACTCAGAAATACTCAGTAACACCAACAGAGTAACCCTTTCCTCTTCCAAAAGAGGTCAAAAGAGGTTTTCATAATTTTGTCACTTTTTCCTAGAATTTTTTCTTTGCATTTCAATCAAGATACTACTCAAATAATGCAAGTCACAATTTATGTAACTCCTCAATTTTAAGAAGCATGTATAAAATTACCCCCAAAATAAACAGTATTGGAAAATCATTAACTAATGTCATGAAAACACAAATTCAAGTTACTTAAATTCAAGAGCTAGCACTAGATATTCAGATCACACAACTACCTTGCGGCAAATGAAGCCATGAATACATGAAAAAGACAATCCCCCTTGCAAAAGAAAACCCCAAGCAGCAAAAAGCTATCTATTGCCCATTTGAAAACTCTGAAACCCACCACCTGCCCTGATGTCACAGGTTTCCAAGATACAGTTCAGCAACCGAAACAGCCTTGAGATCAACCTAATGATCTCAGTGTATTTTGTAGGTATTTCACAGTGCAATGGTACTCACTTTTCACAGGTACACAACACATCAGAAGGCCAAAGACTCCTCACAAACAGCTTACCAATGGCAGTCATATCACAAACTATAGCACATATCAATTTACAAATGTTTTAAATAAAAAGTGAAGTACTCAAACTGCACTGAATTTTCATCAGTTTAGCTTCCACAATTCCTTCTAGCCTACAAATCTACATTTGACAGGCTAATAACAAATGATCAAAAGAATTTATTACATGATCAGCCTGCATTTTAATAAGACATAGTTACTAAACCAACAGATACTGTTAGAGAAAACAAACAAGCCTTCACACTCACAAGACCTGAAAAAAATATGTAGGCCCAAAAGCTTAATTGCTTTCATGTAACTGCATCAACTGCTGTGACAATGAAAAAATGTTAATTCTCTGTATGAACTTAAGTCATTAAGACATTACCCTGTAACATTTTTATTTTTCAGCTTCAAAAGACTGGGTCTTTCTTTGGCCCACTTTGTCTCAAGTTTGCTCATTCTAAGGTATAAAAAAATTGTCCTTTCCCTGGGTAACCCTGCCACGGGGAGAGATAGATGTTTCTATTACAGTGCAGACGGCAACTACCAGCACAGGGAAAAGCTGCATCCTCAAAATGGAAGGAGAGGAAGGATCTCCCAGTTCTGTGTCAAGCACAGCAAAACAGAGCTATCATCCTCTTCTAGATGAAGTCTCACTGCCTTTTTTGCATACTGTGGCGATGCTTGCACACCACGTGTATGGCCAGCCTGCAGCTCTTCAGCAGCTCAAACGCATCTCTGTCTCCTTCAGTTCTTCTCTCCTGCCTGTCACCTCTACTGTGTGGCTCTCAGCCACATCAACATCTACAGTGCAGGCTAGCAGCAGTGGATGGCCACTGTTTTCTCTGTATTCAGAAAAGAGAGGAAAAAAAACAGAACACAAAACCCACCACTCCCTTCTATTTAAGAACTTTTACTTTCTCTTTACTTTCTTAGCTCTGTTCTTAACTCATTAGCACAACTACTTAATAGACAGGACAAAAGATTGATTACATACATTTTTCTCCATTGGTATATCAGATAAAGCTGTGATATATCAAAAGGACCCCTCTAGAAAACAGGAAACAACTTTATGTCTAGAAGTCTTTCTGATTAAGAATCATCGTTTTAGCCAAACCTCAGGCAAAGTTAAGATGACTTAAGTGCTTGAGCACTACTATTCACCATTTTAATAAAAATATTAACTGTTAACTTTCTATTTAACATGGTACGCTTAAACTTAAGTACTGCAAGTGCTGCATTAACTGCACTGCTTATCTGTTTCTTCTTATTTTAATACTAGTAAAAGATAACTTTCTGAATAAGTTTTTGTATGTACAAAATTGTACAATTTACAAAAAGACTTCACAGACAACCACAACTTCTATAAACTCCATAAAGTCCTAGAAACAGACTAAAATGAGTAAATATCTTTTCCCTACCCCTACATTCTATCACATTCAACCCTCTGACTATTTTTAGTAGAGTAACTAAACAGTTAGTATCTTATTCCAGGCAACCTCAAAAACAAAAGATACCCCTGCAAACTTCACCATTCAGTTTCTACTCCTGCTCCAATAGACTCTTCTCAAAGTTCATTGCAGTCCTCATCCAAAGTCTGTGCTTCATAATCTGTTGATAAGGGATTAGACTCCTGTTGGAAATAGCTAATATGAGAACAAAGCTGCTTTAACAGTAAAGGCAATGTTCTAAAGCTCTTCACTCCTTCACGAGTGAGTGATGGAAAGAGTTCGAGTCTCAGTCTGCATATTTTCCCATGCTTCACGAGTCTGAAGACAGCAGGCAGAACATCTCAAAAGCCTGAACTCTCTCCTAACACAACCCTCTAGTGAAATACAAATGTACAAAACAACCACCAGCATTAATTTCTGTGTTCATTTTCTCCAGAGTGGCCTACTATCTTGTTTCGAAAAAAAATCCAGCCAAGTGTGATGTGTTTAAGTTGCATTTAGATTTATCTAAGAAAAAACATTTCAAGTACAAAGAAACGTTCAATGCTTTGGAGTGTGAGTTCTGTAAAAGGCAAAACTGAAAATGAATGTAACGACAGCTACTCATCTTTATCTTGCCATAATTTTGGCGGTGTATTGCCAAACATATTATTTTATTTCATAAAAAGCATAATGTTTCTAAATTCACAGATCACTACTGTTCTCTTGCCTATGCCAAATTCTCTTCAGAAACATGCAGCACCAGCACACTAAATGCTCTGGACTTGTTCACAGAAAAGTTAATTTGAGAACACAAAATGCAATGAGATCAGAACACCTCTGAAATTCCTGGCCACTACTTTAACCAGAACCTCTCAAAGTATAATTTTCTCTGTAATAAAGCTTTTTTTTTTTTCCCTTTCAGTTACAGGAAATTAAGAATATTGCACCTATAACTTTGTCATTCAACTTCATGTTAAAATAACATTGGAGCTCCTACAATTTTTGCACTTTAAACTTGATCGAAAGAAAACAGATTTTCTGATACTAAAATCAAGTTCCTAGATTCTTGCCATGTGCAAATTTCCACACAAAATTCTGAGATTTTGTTAGGGGACACCAAATGAAACTAACACCTGGTGAAAGGAAACTTGTTTTTTTACCCAGTATTTAAGCTAACTTCCCACCCTAGGAAGCTTTGAAGCCTAAATACACGTGGAAATTTCATGGTGGGGGAGTAAAATACACCTATTCAAGACACAATCTTAATAAAGACATCACTTCAGACTCAGCATGTTCCTCAACCATACTTTTCTTGATAAGGATACACATTTTTACCCTCATATTCATATATATGCACTGAACAGGAAAGACTGAAAAAATCCACAACAAAACCAAACTTAAATGGCAACAGAAGAATCTAACAAAGAAGCTGGTCATCTTAGTCCACAGAGTATCTCAAACCCTGGTGATTCAGATTTTATGTGCAGTCTCCAAGATCTGTCACTGAAACTTTTTTTTTACCCACTTTGAAAAATACAGCGTAATTCAATTGTACCCTTGCAAACAATATTCAAAGCTTCCCCTAAATATAATTAGAGAGGCAGCCTCCAAACTTTTGACAAGATGTTGCTAAGACACATCTAAATATCACAAATTAAGAACTTTAACCTAAAATTAGTGACACTACTGTCTTGACTGATAAAATAACTCATCAAGTTGCCTCTAGTACCTTACTTGCTTAGCACCAGTTCCCTAAGCCAACAAAGACTCTCCATTCAGTAAATGCACTAAATAAAAAAAAAAAAAAACAAAAAAAAAAAAAACAAAAAAAAAAAAAACAAAAAAAACCCCAACAAAACAACACGCACACCCCATTTCTGGCCAGCTGAAACACTGTACTTTCAGCCTCCACAATTAAGCAGTTTGCTATAATATTCTGAAAGAAAGTGATGGTCAGTAGTTATAGGATGTTAAAAAAAGCAAAACCAAAAAAAAGCTCCGTAACGTCTGACTGGTTCTACGGCATTCAGAAGAACGGGTGCAAAATCAAATCAATTAAATTGCTATGGTAGCTGGTACATTAAGCAGGGCTCAGCAGTACATATTCATTCTTATCACTATATTATTGGCAGAGTTTTAAAATCCAAACACAGAAGGTATCAGAATTCCATGGAAATTTTTACAGGACTAAACATGTACTTAGCTCAAAATAAAGTAAGCACTGCAGAAGGTGCTCTCAGATGGTAGTAACCTTATAAAGCTGTGGACACAGGGATTCAAGCTCCCTGAAAATAATTGCTTTGTTTCAAACCAGATAACTATAGCAAAGACTAACTTGAAAACTGCTCTTATCTTTTGTTAGAAGTCTCTCCAAAACTGATGACCTGAATAAGCATTGACATCTCTTTTCCATACCTCACTGTAATCTGATTTCTACAGGTATCAATATTTACCTGTTGTTATCTTACAACACAAGATACTACCTTCACCCTATTTTTAGTACCTCGAGTTTCTGTTTGCTATCCAGTTCAATACTATTAGACAGCTATCTTTCTCAAACTCATCAGCAAATTTGGTTTGGAAACCACACATAAGTATCACACTCAATCCCTTTTCAGCCAAGTCTCCATCTAGCACTTCAAAGACATCTCACCTACTTCTGTTCAGACATAAAGAAGAAAGATCTTCATCTTGCTGCTTTTTGAAATCTGCCATTTTGACCTTTCCAAAGAGGATCACATGTTCCAGAAGTCAGCACGGTTCAAGGTCACAAGAACTGAAGAAAAGGGGAGGGAACCACGTAAGAACAAGCTCAGAAGGCTTTCAAGAAGAAGCAGCCAAAGCTGCCATAAACGGCAGTAAGGATCCATTCATAGCTGGAAAAACTAAACAAGTATTTCAGGAAACAGTAACAAAAAATAATGGATGCCTAAAAGTGATTGTAGAAGTTTTGAAGGAATGCACAGCTCTTGAAAAAAAGCCAACATAAAGTGAAAGAGAAAATGAGATATGTCCTTTACTAACAAAGAGTGGAAAATTATTCAGACATGAACTGAGTACATAAAACAAACAAGAAAACTGAGTGTTAGGAAATGTTTTTTAAGCAGCACATCTTACACTAATTTCTCAAAAGGTAAAACCAGAAAATATTACCACTTGAACAAATAGGGCTACATAACAACACCGTGACCTTCAAGTGGTAAGAGAAAATCTATCTAGCCCACAGCTTTATAGGCTTCACAGATGAAAATCAGACTGGTTAACTGGAATCTATCATTTCACAAACATCTTCCCTGCTAGACATGTAATTTAGTTTTAGTAGCACAGCAAAAGTCTATTATCTTGCACTGCACTCTAACTGAAGGACTGAGATGATTCACAGAGTGTAAACTACCTGGCAAATCACCAAAAAAAAAGTTTAAACAAACATACTGGTCTATTCAGGATATGTAAAGACAGCCATCATCTATTGACAAGTAACGTTTTCAGATCCTCAATGGTCAAAATCACCAACTTCAGGAGACTGGAAGTCAACTACTGTTATCATGAGAGAGGAAAGCTCCATTATCTGATCCTGCAGTTTTTAATAAAAGATTACTCAAGTAAAACTTCGTTTTCTATTATTTTCTCATTTGAGGAGTACAGAACTCTGCATTTTAAAATGACGTCAACTAAAAAGCAAAAACTGCACAAAACTCAGGTATAGCATCCCACATTTTGTGTGTAACTACACAACAGTATGTTAAAGGGATTTCAACGCATCATGACAATACCAGCCAAGCCACATTTTACATGTGAGTGAAAAGCCATTCTACTTTAAAATAATCTGAAAATGAATTTGTTGTATTAGTTTCTAGCTCAAAGTTGCTCTGTACACCTCCATAAAGAAAGCTCTTCTCAGAGAAGGAAAAAAGGAAAAAAATAAGGCAAGGAGACCTAGTAGAGAGAATGAACAGACTGCCACACACCCTTTACATTTCAAGGACACTGTTGTTGTTGCTTACCATGGGGAAAAAAAAAAGTTACAAAAAATCCTTGAGCAGTGCCCAAGTCACAGCTTTGAGCTGTCGAAGTTGCTCTGCTCTTCTGCCATGAAACAGCAAGACAGTGTGAGGAGCAAGAATTACCTTATCGTTCTTGCCTGAAGCAGTGTGACAAAGGAGAAATCTGCAAAGGGGTGTCACTCAGGTAACACAGTAACCTGTAGCGCCACTCTTATGAGATGCTGCTCAGACGGCATCCAAGATGAGCACTCCCTGAGAACATTGAGGGTTGTACACAGATGTCCCTGACATGACTCAAACTACACACCTGTGAACCAGTAACCTAAATTCACTTACCACTGGAAGGACTGGGGGATTTAACAGTTCCCTTCTCCTGTGGCTGCATCTGCTCTTCTCGCTCCTGACTCCTCATAACAGTATCCTCTGTATTCTTTGGCATCTGTGCCTCCTGCTGAGCCACCAGCAGGTAAACACCTCTCTCTTGAAGTGGTGGCTGATTACCTGTTACCGTTATCTGTCCTAATTCTGAACAGCCAGGATGATTTTCGGCACAGAGCATCACTTCTGATGGAATGTCACTCTTTAACTTAGGAAACAAACTGTTGTGCTGTTCCAGCAACTCCCCTACAGAAGGCTTAGATAAAACTTCATTGTACTCAGGCATGTTTTCCAAAGCAGCTTTACAGGAGAGTTTATCTGTGCTCCTAGCCTGCCCAGTGTCAAAAGCACAACTTTTTGAAGTTTCTTTTCCCCAGCTTTCTGGTCCAGTCTTTTCTAATTCCTGAGGCTGACCAGACAAATTTTTGCAAGAACCATCAACAAATTCCACTTCCACATCTTCATAACACTGTTCTTCCCTTTCAAGAATACGTCTCTGAGAAAGTGTTACGTTAACAAGGGACCCTTCCTCATTTATTTGCTTCTCTTTTACTTGCAGTTTTTCTTCTTCACACTGGGTCTCAGGAACTGTCTCAGGTTCTGCTGTCTCTTCTGATGGATGATTCTCTGACTGTGCTTCTCCGCTCCAAGTGTGTGACAGAATCTCAGGCAGCATAGACTGATCTGCAGCAGCCTGACGTGCAGAAACACAATCAATCTCCCGATGAGCTGTAGGGGCTAGTGACCTATCTCCTGCTATCTCTGCACTAACTACTTGCACTACAGGCTTTCCTGCAGTCTCTAAATCCTCTTTTGCTTTTTCACAGTTTTCAGAGACGGATTGATCACCTGCATCCATCCTCAGCTTTATGTTGTCATTCTCCACAGAACAGAGTCTCAAGTCTGTGGCCTTACATTCAGAAATCATCTCTGCCTGTGTAGCTTCACTGTCTTGTCCTGTGTTCAGAGAGCCCAAACTGACCTCTGGATTTGTGGGCTGGCTACAGCCACTTGCAGAAAGCATCAGCTTACAGGACTCAGAGTCACTTGTTGAAATCTTTGACAAAGCATTTGTGGGTCCAGAGACATCTCCATGTAAGCTTAAATGTGTTAAAGCAGCAGCTTTTTCTTCTCCTTCATGCTTCCTCTCTGGGCTCTGAGTTGGAATAAAGATATCCTACAATGAAGAAAGTGGGACATCAAGCATCAGGGCATCCAGAGTAGGACTGTTTATCTGGAACATTAGACTGAATTACAGAGCAGAGCAAGATTAGCATGAAACTACAGATAAAAAAACCCAGCCCCCTGAACGTTCTTCTCTCCATTCATATGAGCCATAATTGCCCCGTTCTGGCTGAGAAGTTATCACCACCCTTTAGTGCCTCTATGGCAAAGTCAGGCACAATACTTGGTACACCTCTCAGACCACCAAATCATGAAGTACAGGTCAAGTATGACAAATCAGAAGCCGTTTTTAGTCAAACAAAAAAGTGTTCCATGAAGATTCTCTGCAGGAATCTATTATGTTAGCATGAAAGCCATTTTCAGGTAAGGAGAAGTCCTGCTTCAACTAATCAAGTCTCTAACATGACCTTTATTGCCTCAAATTAATAGAATTTGTAATATCAACTTGTAAAGCCACCAAATGTCTGTTAAGTCCCTTAAAACGGTAGTAAATTCCAGAATCGAAAAACATACAGGAAACAGCAGCTACTAAGAATAAGCAAATTGGAAAATTCATTAAATGACTTCTAGCCTTGTGGGAGAATACTATGCTTCCTTACAAAGCAGCTTTGCTTTCTTCATGACAAATAATGCTAAGGTCTAGCCCAATAGAAGTCGTCTAATTTATGATGCAGTCTGAGGTGGAGGATGCTCAGCTCAGCATCAAGAAGCAGCAGCCTCTCAAATCAAAAAAAAAAAGAAAAGAAAAAAAAAAAAAAAAGGACAAAAAAGGTTTCTAGCATATATTAAATTATAACTAATTCTATGCTCAGTAACTCAACTGCACCCTCCTAGACTGTTCCACATATTCTCTGTGGGATTAACTGGCACACAGTATGATAAATATATAACTCTGGTGGGAACATGAAAGTGCTCATGAGAACCGGCTTAGCAGGGAAGCTCAACCCAGAAACACAGAGCCTGACTCAAACATATCTTATGTAACAGCCACAGAAAACCCTCAGAAGAGGTATCTAAATGAACCCTTACATGAGAGAATTCTGGTTGTGATGGTATAGGTAAAGATCCAGGAGAGAAATCTGGTGCACTCTGGGACACTGGAGTTGAAGCTTGTGGCAGGACAAGACGTCCTGGTGGGATACATGGGATGACCATCTCCAGTGGTGTATCTCCTCTCTGCTTCTCCATCAGCTCTCTGTCTTCTATGGCAACAGATATTTCCATCTGTTCATCTGTTTTAAAAGAGCATAAAATACATTACTAGCAAATTCTTCTGTTGTACCTAAAGTTTCCAATATTCTGTTACAAGATTTGTCTCCAGCGGTGCACAGAACTCTTTCATACATTAATGTGTGAATGTAAAAATCTTATCTTCTTTTATTGCCTTTACAGCATATATTTAATGTAGGTGTCTGCCTGCAGCAAGAATTACTTGTCCCTACAAAAGGGGAAAAATTGCAAACAGCAATCTGTATCCCACACAAAGTACTTCCCACGTTTTGAGTGAAGGGGAGCTGGCCAACGGAACTAATTTTACTATGACAGCTATGCAGGAAATCTTGACAGTACATAAGCATCTGTATTACAAATACAGATCTGCCTTTCTCTACTTCTTTCAGTGTTCTCAATCCTGCTTTACTCTTTAAATATAATGTTAGCAGGTTTTGAAAAGGCTGCATGCTCAGGCTAAACCACAGGGCACAGAGGCACAACCACAGAGCAGTATGCTGAGAATTTTACCTTTTGCTTGCTCCTGTTCAGTAGGACTGCTGGGGACAAGAACAGTGGATCCAAAGGCAACTGGAGAGGGAATAACTAGGCCTGAAGAGACACTGCAGACAAGAAAACATGGAAAAGACCATACATTACTGGGAAGTGCATTAACCACTCCCCAGATGTAGCTCCAGCTTGTCACAACAGGAGTCTTCTCATAAAAAGAGAGTGTCAGGCGTTCACTAGAAAGAGACTTAAGAAGTGGCCATTACCCACACAGGCAACATCAGCTCATATCACAAAATAAAGCAATGCCCCTCTCAGAGCACAAAATTAAAACATAGATTGCTTAAAATTAAGCACAAGTGCTTGAATAAAGAAAAAAAGAGGTGGAAATAAGCTATTGCAATAGTTTTGGGATTTTTCACTCACGTGGAACAGCCCGCCTGTGCAAAGGATCCCTGTCCAGAGAGCTGCAAGAGCTGCAGGCCGCGTGCAGGGGTGCACACCAAAGAATTTCCCTTTTCCACTCTGGTTGTTGGACAGCCACTCCCTGCGGCAGTTTTGGACAGAAGTTAAGGTTAACAATCTAGCCAATAACCAAGCTGACAAAAAAATAATGAGGAACTGTATCCACAGTACTAGACAGTTACTTCTCAGCTGGGCAAGGACAAGATGATTTTCAGACAGAGCTGAAGAAGGACTGCACATGAAAGTTCAGTATGTGAAATGTGAGTATAACATAGTTGGGATGAAAAAGACAAGCTTGTAACTATAGAACAGATTTTTATCAGGACAAACCATAAAAGTCTTCCTGCTTGGGAATTTTAAAAGAAAACTGACCAATGACTCCTATGTCAGCACATTTGGCCCGCCACCAGAATGCAAATACAGGCAAGGTTCTCACAAAAGAAAGACACCTTGCAATGACCACTGACTTCATGTGAGTTGGGAGGGATCTGTACAAGATCATACCAGTATAGACACAGTAGTTGTGCACAAATTAAAACTAAACAAAGAGCATACAGTAAGACTTTTTAGCTCATGCTTTATAAACTGTGACAAAGTTGTCCTTCAAAACCTCATTTTCTAGGCCTTTCTCTAGCAGGATTGCAATGTCTTTCTTAATTTTTCAATTGAGGATACCAAAACCAGACACAGACACCCTCCTCCCAAGACATACCAGGATTACCTCTCTCCTAATCCTATTTCATGTCAATCTCTTCTCTGAGAGGGAAGGAACATTAACTCAGATGACAAATAAGATTGACCAAAATTGTGCTACAAAGATTTTGAGTTCAGGATGCTGTAAAATCTCAAACAGGAAGGCCAAATCAGAGGAACAAGGTCTTGCATAAGAAAGTCTACAATATTTGCATTTGCTACTTATCCATGGGTAAGCATAATTTTTTTCAGGTTCAGAAGGGGGCAAAAGGAAGGTTTTCTGGTTTGTTCTTCAAGGGGCACATAAAGAAAGGAAATTAAATGTATTTAGCAAACCAGTGTAACTGTTCTAACAAGAAGGGACATTTGGACATTGCTTCACAGTATAGTGAAAGACACTGTGATCTTTGTATTTCCAAAGCATTCTCAATTTCAGCAGAAATTACATGGAAAATACTCCCAGCACTCTGCACCCTAAAATACTACATGCCTAAAACAATTAAATATGGATGACAATTATGGTGATCTCTGGAGAGACATCTGATTGTCTGTTGTTACCTGGTATATCATTCTCAGGAAACATCTCTTCCTGAGTTGATAAAATATCTGACTCCTTGTGATCATAATCAAGGGATTTCTCATTTTTAGTGTGGTCACAAACAGGTATTTGTTTCCTGGTGTCCTCCTCTGATTCCTGCAGAATTCTGGAAAAGAAAAACACACAGTCACTGACCTAAGAAAGTCGAAGTATGAAGGTAATACTGCAACACTGTGAAGAAAACTTATCAGCACAAAAACGTTCACTTGTGTATACCACGGGGGGAAAAAAAAAAACACCAACAAAAAAGCCACGCATTCACCCTCAACAAGTTACATCTTCAGAATTATTTTGCAAGCTTTCTAAGAATCTAAATGATGCTCAAATGGAATGCAGATTGTTCTACTGACACAGTTCAATGCAGATTCTATTAACTTTATTTCACCTCATTTTTAGTATTTTTAATATTGTTTTGTCGTATTCTGCCACAAAATAATGACTTAAATACTTGCCATAAATGACAATAGTTTTCAACAAACTGAAACTTCACATTTAAAAATCATTAAAATTACAAAAGCTTATAAAAATTCAAAAGCACCCTCGAATAGCCATCACTTAACGTCCAGATTTCTCCCATGAGGCCAAAGACTGTATTGCTGTGATTAAGTTATTTTGAAATAACTTCTGTGACTTAAACTGAATTATTAATTTTAATATATTCCAGCCATTTAAGAAAATTATTGGTATGTTTTATTCTCCAATGTACACTCCCTTAAAAATAAACCTACTGATATCTTCATGTGTAAGAGCTTGACACAACCTCCTTTCTGAGCTAGGAATGGGGAAAAGCATTCCCTAGCTGTGCTGCAAAAAGGTCTCATCAGCACTTCATTTTCCCCTGCACTTTTCTTTCTTGGTTTGAAGCCTGAACCCTTCTGAATCTACAAATCTAGTAAGAAATACAAAAATCAGTTTCCAGAATGTAAGAAAGAGACCTGCTATAAAGAACAGGGACTGTTTTTACCTTTCAGATTTCTCTGGTTGGTTCTCCAAAGCAGTTTGTGCTTCTGTGCTGGAGACAGTTTTCGTGCTGTCCCCATGCAGTTCTAGTAAGAGAGAGAAAAAAAAATAACAGTTGTTACTCAGGTCACCTAGATTAATATAGAAAGAGAAGAAAGTGTAGTTCTGTAAACTACACAAATATCAAGACAATCCTTATATGAAAAAAAAAAAAAGTTGAACTATCATTAATGATAGCAACAAAAAAGGACAGAATGAGGTTTTTGCCAGGGAGGGGATTCAATATGAGATTATGTCAATGTTCTGAAAACAAATTAAGAGAGGTGCAAGAATCAATGACTCCACTTGGACAGCCACAAGAAAACAAATTAATTAGCCCCCCAAAAAAGAGAGGACAAAATTCTTTTCAGCTACCAATGAGCTGTGAACTCATTTTTGAAAACTACAAATACATTATTTCCCACTGAAGAAACCTGAACACCCTATAATCAAAAGAAATCAGAGTGAACTGACAGAGCAACAAAAGAAAATCCTAGATAATTTTCACATACCATCTTTACTATCATTCTTCACAAGCCTGGAGGGAGGACCAGCAGCTCCAGCATGAAGCTGATGAGTGGCATCTTCTTCATTGGGAATGAAGTCACTTTCCAAGTCCTGGCTTTGTGAGAGCTCCAGAGCTCCAAAAGGCAGCTGTGACATGCCTGTATCTAACACCAAGCATCCACAAATAATACATATATGTGTATCTATACATATATATATAAAAAACAAAAACCAAGAAGCCATTTATTATTTTACAAGGGCAAAAGATACACCCTGTAACCAGAAAAGGATTTAGGTTACTGCTGAAACTCTGAATACACTAACAGACTCTGATCTCAGCTACACTAACTAAAAATAGGGTAGCAGAACAGTGACCATGAACTCAGAAAGCAGTGTTACTCAGCAAGGTCTTACACAATGACATTAGGTATTGTAGCAGATTTGATGAGAAAACAAGCCTGATAACACACAGACTCTGCCTAAACGTCCTTTGATGACAATGACCTTTATGAAGTTCTTTGCCATAAAAAGGGCTTCATCTCGTAATAGTCAAGATGCATTCATGTCTCTTTTATAAATCATTTCCTGTCTCCAAGATCCTTGTCAACAATTATACGAAATAACTGCAATTTTTTTCAATCACCAAAGCATACAGATAAATTTCCAGAAAAAGACAACAATTTGTGAACCATTATGACCCCCGATGAGACAGCTGAACTGAAAAACCACAGAGATGGTTGGTGAGATTCACAGCCACAAGAACAGACCCAAAAAGGATAAGTTACCTCCTCCAAAGGGCGCAGCAGCAGAGTCAACACCACGTTCACCTCCTTCTCCAACATTTCCGAGGTCACTGCAACAGAAGGACTTATTTGTATCGCCGAGGGTTTTCCAGCAGGCTGTCTCCTTACACCCGACTCGTCTTCTGAGGAGTGACCTCGCAGCTGCAGCACCTGAACAGCCGCTCCCGAACACCCCGAGCCCCGCACCCAGCCGCGGCCCGGGACAACGCTGCTGCGCCGGGCCGGTCTCCGGAGACTGCAGCGCCACGGCGGCATGGGCAGGGCCGCAACCAGCACCGAGCCCGTGTTTTAAGCCCATCCGCGGCGGGCGACAGCGGTTTTGCAAGGCCCGGGGGAGGCGGCCGAGAGCCACCGCACACGTACCTGCGGTCCCCGGCGGGCGCTGGCACCTCCTCAGCGACGCAGCCCTCGGGGCGAGCAGGATTCTCCATCGGCTCTACAAGCACAGCGTCGTTAGTACGGCTGCGGCCCCCCCGAACACGCCACGGCCCCGCGCCGCCTCTTACCTTTGGGTCTCTCCTGGGCCGCCCCGCTACCCGGGCCCCGGCCGCCGGCGAGACCGCACACCAGCCCCTGCAAGACAGACGCACGGTCCCCGTGAGAAACGGGTCGGGTCGGGTCGGGTCGGGTCGGGTCGGGTCGGGTCGGGTCGGGTCGGGTCGGGCCGGGTCGGGTCGGGTCGGGCCGGGCCGGGCCGCTCCCCCTCCTCCCCCCCCCCGCGCCGGGCACTCACCAGCACGGGGCTCGGGCTCCGGCGAGCCGGCAGCAGGCGGGCCAGCACGCCGAGGCAGGCCTGCTCCGCGTCCTCCGCGCCCGCGCTCTCGGGCTGCGAATCCTCCACGATCAGGCGGGGCGTGTCCTGCTGCGAGAAGCCGGGGTCCAGCTGGCTGCTGCTGCCGCACTCCATGCAGAGCGCCACGGGAGGCGGAGCGCTTGGCGGAGCCTTCCCGCGGCCTCACGCCTCCCGCATGGCCTCACCGCGCCCACCGCCCGCCTCACGGCCCCGCGCTCCCCGCCGCCATCTTGCAGCGCGCCTTTTGGCGGCGCGAGATCCGCCTGCCCCGCGTAGGCGTTACCAGGGAGACGCGGAGAGTCTCGCGAGCCTGGCGGGAGCGCGGTCGGCAGCGGGAAAGGGAGCGCCCCGGGACGGGGCGTTGCTCGGTGTTGTAGAAATGAGAACGCAGAAGAGGAGAAAAACAAAACCCCGACCTGAATAAACTGTTCTCGTGTGGAGTTACTGACAAAAGTTTGCACATAGTAAGGCACTGTAAGAACGAGTTTGTGTTCACGAACTTTGTGTATAATGCCTATGCATACACGTGAGGTGTGTGAAATAATTCTCGTGCTCTGGCACGGCCTGAGCTAACCACTGTGTCACTGGAGAGATGATAGCAAAGGAATTGGTTATCTTGACTTCAAATAGAAAAAAATCGATGGCAACTAACTTGTTTTTCATATTCACACATTAGAGAACAATTGCAAATTCAATTAACTGTGAGTAGCTTTCAATTAAAATATGGCAAAGCAGAAATAAGCAAAAAATGTTTTAGATGTAGGGCTAACAAAGATTATGCGGTCTTTCAAAAGACTTTTTTTAAAAGTATTACAAGCAGGTACAGTTGATCTTACTCTGAACCATGGAGTAAGACTAAATCATCTCCAGGATGTTCCCTTCCACTCTCATTTTCTGCAACTCAGTACTTTTGCATGAACCTGAGCAGGACAAAACTGAGAGCTCAGTCCAGTTAGTCAAACGAGTAAATAATAAATATGCATGTGAGTTTTAAAACTGACTACAGATATTTTGTGTTACATTTGTAACTAATGTTTTCCGTCTTTTTTATACTATGATACAAAACAGCCTGCTTCTTCATAAACATACACATTCCAGATCTAAATATTCACCCTCAGTTTGCAGAATGCCTTTTTTTCCTGAGTCTTAAACTATGTTATGAATAGGGTGTGGCCACCTCTATCTAAAAAAAGAAAATAAAAGAGCAAAATTGGTCTTTGCTTCTTTTCCCTTCAGAAAAACATGTCTAGCACCAGACTTTCAATTAATGAAGGTATTAAGGCTGTCTGATTTTTCATATTTGGAGTATTTTTTTCTGGTTTTCTTGTATTTTACAGAATTTACAATGCTATAGTTTATTTTTGTTCTCTCCAATGTAAGTTGCTAGTTAGGATGGGACCCCATTGCCATTTCTTCCACCATCCATTTCTTTGTGCTTCAGTGCAGCCTCAGGCCCCATCTTTTAAACAGGATAGTACTCACATGAAAAGCACCAAAGTCCGGATCCTAATTTCAAATGGGAATTAGATACCTAAATGTGGGAAAAAATCCGCGGAGGCTTAAAGGACGACACGCAGTCACCAATATGGTTAAAGTGAAGTCGTTTATTAACAGTGGACACTCGCTTTATATAGAGCCTTTGTTTATATAATGATATCTTGCAGGTGGCTATATCTTGGACACAAATTCTGTTCTCACAGAACTTCTGCTGGCTACCTCATTATCCTGTTATTCTTCTTTTCTACTGCCAGCTCCCTTATCTTTTTCCCATAGCTCATCTTTCAGTAACCTTGCAACTGGGTCTTAAGGCCCTTAGCTTACTCTAGCTAAAGCTAAAGAGTCAGGATTGCTCACATGTCTGTTTTCTTCCAGACAGTTTCCCAACACCTAAACAAAGGTACCTAACGAGACAGATAAACTTACTGAACAAGGATTCTGTTTGTCTTCGAAAATCTAGGTACGGTACTGTAATATCTCAATAATTACTTACATGGGAGACCTGGCCAATTTCTGTATGAATTATCCTCTGCTTTACTAATTTGTGAATAAACACTGCACGGGGCCGCGAGTCCGGGGGCAAATACGAATGCCTGGCATGCTACTGCAGGACACCGGGGACCGATGTGCGGGAAGTGAGGAGGGAAGCGATGCTGGACGCCAGCCCTCCCTGTGCCTGCAGCCGCCCTGCAGCAGCCTCCCGCACTCTGCCGCTCGCAGCCAGCCAGACATGGCATTCCCCAGGGCGACGAGACACCTGCCAGCACCGAAAACCCAGCCCCGGGCAGCCCCCCCGGGCCCGGCCCCACTCCGCTCCGCCTCCCGGGGTCGCTGCTTCCGCCGGAGCGCCCCGGGCAGCTCCTCGGCCCGGCTCCGGCGGGGAAAGAACAACGGGCAAAGCGGCTGCGGTAGGGGCAGGGCGGCAGAAGGAGGACCGGTCCGCTTTACAGGGCCGGTACCGCCGCTGTAGGCGGAGCCGATCCAGTCACCCCACAACCCTGGCCGGGACCGCCCCTCTAGCATCGGTGGGCGTCACGGGGACCGACCTCGCCCGCGTTCCTGGGAGTTGTTACCGGACCTCCAGTACCGTGTCACAGAGCTGGTACCAATACGTCGGTTAACAAGTACCAGCTCGGCTTTTGTTTTTAACGCAGAAATCTTATTCACCGAGTGCTGATTCATTTGTGACTTTGTATCATGCCCAGGTTTCCTACAGCTTCGTGTTTCTAAATACCATTTTTTTAGATGAGGCTTTGTCGAAAAAAGATTGGGAACTATTTTTCTGGTATAAAATCCAGAAAAAAAAGATGGCTGGTGTAAACCAAAAACTGTTAAAACATTTCAGAGCTGCTTCAATGTAAACTGTTCCTTAAGCACTTTGCTAATTCACGTGTGTTTTCAGAAGTCTTGTTTCTTTAGCATAATTTAATTTAAAAGGCCACATAAATTACTGAAAGCCTTTTCTAAAGACGTTTGGTTCAGGAGGCATTGCTGAACTGTTGAATTAGTTTAAAGAGCAGTAGATATAACAGTGTCAGAGAAGAGCATCCCCTAGCAGAGTTTTCAGTATATGAGCATAAAGGATGCAAAAAGTAAGGATTAATCCTGATTTCTCCCCACTCCCTCCAGTTTTACATGCCAGGAATGTTGCAGCTTTTGGATGAAAGCAATCAAGGATGAGACACTGTGACCTTCACGTAGCTATAAAAGAAACTGACAATGTTAAAAATAAGTTCAGGAAACCTAACAAAGGAATCAGCTCTTTCAGGAGGCCCAGGCTTTTCACATCACTCACCTCCCTACCACATAAACCTTATAAATATGCTAAACTCTGCCCTCAGACTTAGTACATGACTGGCCACCAGAGTCACCAAGCCTTCCAGAACTTGACTGGTGTAGTGGCTAGAAAGCTCCTCCTAAATCAGGGGAAAAAAAGGAAGTGTTTGGACTTTGGAAGCAAGGTCATGCTACCCAGGAGGACTACAGAGATGCTGTTTGCCATGATAAGGAGAAAATTTTTACAAACAAAACACAATTGCCAAAGTTGGTCAGTACTGTGGTGGATAATAGAAAAGGCTTCTTAAAGTATGCCAACACCAAAAGGTAAGACAAAAGTGGAAGGAATGGGCATACTATTCTGATTAAATCACACATATAGTTAAACAGAAGCAAAAATATATGTGGTTCAGTCAAACTGAAGGGCTTATCCCTCTGTTTCTGTATCTTAAAACATATCCTGGAAGTGACAATATGAATGGCCAGATGGCTCAGTTTGCACAAAGAAATATTATCAAAGTCAGGTTTGCTGTGTTCATCACAGGAGAGGCCCAAACAACCAAGTCCCTTTAGGCAGTCACATATTTTTCCATGCTTTGTAGAAATGTCATAGCCAAGATGACATTACCTCAGTTTAAGGCATTATCCTCATTCAGATACTGCCATAGATCTCTTCTTCCCAGAAGTATTTTTATTCATGTGGTCATTTTTAGCTTGAGATGAAAGGAAATCATCATCCCAAGCTAAAGGATTTAGGAACTGAAACTGCATTGATTGTTTTTCCTGTGATACTATGAAGGTCCTTCTAATGCTATTTTGAGCCTACTTTCTAAATCCCTGTTTATAATAGTAATTTACCTGTAATTCATCATCCTTCACTGTATAGAAGTAATTCTTCTGTCTGGTTTTGCCACCTCTCACTCTGTGATGTTTGTCAGGGCCTCTTGTATCTGTAACCATCCCAGTCAGCTTTTGATATTTTATGTGAGTGCCAGCTGCTGCTGCAGTGCATGAAAACAGAAACTTACACCATAATTGCTATGCATATCTTTTATATGGATCCAGAGTGTGAATCTACAGTGTTTTCCTGTAATCCCCCATTTCAGTGCCTTATGCAGTGCACACACACTAGGACTCATGCCACCCCAATTCTATCATGATTACAGACAAGTAATTCCCATCAGAAAGCAAGAAAAATATATTTTTTATAGTATTTGATGGTACAGGGGAAGAATACAAACAGATCACCTAATAAAAACCCATCTCTTAATTCCAAAGTCTTCTCTAGAGGTTCTACTCTATGGTACAGAACCACGCTTGGATATTCTTTTTAAGCTTTCACTCCAGCTTGCATGTCTCTTTTTAATTTCCTCGTTGGCAGAGAGCCAGCTGGAGGACTGTCTCTGCACTGCAGTGAAAAGCTGCAGCTCTGGAAAGCCACCATGTCAAAAATAAGCATAAAAAATATTAAGATTGAATCATATGAAAAGAGAAGGCACTTCCACCAGCTGGTATGAAAATCTCTGAAAATCTTTCATGTTTTGTCATCATGTTTTCCCTCTGTGACCTACAATCCTACTTTCACAATAGAATTTATTGTACCCGTGTTTATTTGCAGGTTTATTGCGTTGTTTACATATTTACCTGCTTCAGTGCAGTCCCGTGAGACAAACTAAATTAATATTATGCAAGTTACAACAGAGAAAAATAAATTAAACCCTTTTGATGCACTGTTTACAAGATTTTTTTCCTAAAGATCATATCTTGTGGTGTTGACATAAGCTAATGTGGAAATAACCTTTCGCATCATCTCCTAAATTATCTGTTGAGAACTAGAGCACCTTTTGATTACAGATCTCAATATGAGAAAACTCTGTAAGCTAGTAACATCAGTTACAGCCTGCAGAGATAATTATTCTAAATTTCCCCCCCTTGTTGTGCTTTTACTTTTTTCCTGATTATCTTCTCTCAGAATCCTATGACACTATGGATTCACTTTTATGCTAGACCGAACCTTCTGAGGTTTCAGCTGTGTCCTCACTGCAGGGTTGATGGGTGCTACGGAACAAAACAGAGGAAGACTCTGGTTTACCAACCGGTAACTGTAGCTCATCCCTATGGAAACCTTGAGGACTGCAGGGGGCAGAGCCTGACGCTGTCCTAAGAAACGCTGCAGATTATTGCTGACTGGACTCGTTTTACAATGGCTAGGTTGCTTTTCCACCAGGCTGCATCATCACCGGGTAGATCTCCTTTTCTTTGTCAGAAAAGATGTGGGATTTTCTACTTGAAACTACTTTCTGGGAGCTCTCCCTTGTTCAGCATGCAGAAGCCTCATACTTTGAGTTTGCTCAGCTTTGCCACATACTGCATTGAAGTGCTTTGAAATGACAGCGATGTGGCCTTGTGCCCTGAATTAAGTCCTTCTCTGGTCACCCAGGCCGGTAAGAGCTCCTGCACACACAGCTGTCTGCTTGCACCGCAGCTGGCAGCTCACAGCAGTTCTACACTGCTGGCTAGGAAAGTTCAGATGGAGTTTCCTCATGTTTGTGCAAATGACATTACTTACCATTGGAGATCATTACACTTGCCTTTAGTTGAAGAGGACAAAGAACCACCTGGAAGAGATGACTGTTCTGCTTAGTACCGAGGGATGAAGAAGAAGGAAGGAATGTGAACGATGATACCAGGCCTCAGCACCTTTAGCACTGCTGGCTTCGTGAGTTTGTGGTGGATATTGCCACCACTCAACACCGGGCACCCACCACGCTCCGTGGGCATTCAAGCCCCCTTCTCACACCAGAGTCACGCAGGTGACCTTCCCCAGAGCCCCTCAGCCATGCACACGCTTCCGAGCAGCTGAGCGCAGCACTGCTCACCCCCAGCACCACACGGAGGGAGCGCAGCCGGGACCGTGGCCGCCTCACGGGCAGCCGCCGCCCTGACAGGAGCGGGGCAGGCCGGGTGCGGGAGACCAGGGCCTGCTGAGCCTTCTGGGGTCGGGGGAGCAGGAGGCTACCGGGGGAGAGGCGGTGCTGCCATTCCGTGTCGGTCCGGGTCTCGGTGGGGTCTGACCGCGCCCCTCACGGGCCCCGGCGGCGACACCCCCGCACGCCGGGCAGAGCGCTAGAGCCGGCGGGTGAGCGGAGGGGCAGGGGGCGGGGCCCGGCCCCCGTAAGACACGCCCGCCTCATCCGCAGTAGCGCAGCACCACGTGCCAATCAGGGCAATCCGGGAGGGGCTGGGGGCTCCTTAAGAGCCGTGCGCCAGTCAGCGCGCGCTGCAGCAGCGGCCGCCGGCGTTGCCATGGAGACCACGGCCGGGCCGGTCGCTATGGAGACGGCAGTGCCCTGGCTGCCGGGCGCGCGGCGCCGTCGGGAGGCGCGGAGGCACGCGCTGCTGGTGGTGATCGGGGAGATCGGGACGGAGCCGGAGCGGGGGGCGGTGCGGGGAGCCCTGGAGCGCGGTGAGGAGCAGGGACGGAGGGTGGGAGGGAGGGAAGCCCCGCGAAGCACCTGCCGCACGGCGCCGCGGGGATGCAAACCCGCCGCCTGCTCCCCGCCGCCCGCCCTGCCCTGCGGCACTGCTGCCCCGCCGCAGCCCTTCGCCCTCCCCCTCCCGTGGGTAGGGCAATGCGTGCCCGCCAGTCCGGGAGGCGGCTGATGCTAGGGCTGGTGTTGAGCCCTGGCCACGGGGCGGGAGGTGGAGCAGCCGAGGCCGCAGGTGCGGTCTGGGGGAGGCCCCGGGGACTGGACCGGGGCCCCCGTGCCGGTGTCGCAGCGTCAGCGCAGGCGGTGGGTGCGGTGACCGGAGTATCAGCTCCAGCGGGGACGAGGCCGGTGACAGACAGCATCGATAACAGATTAGCCTGGCTCGGGTCCTGCGGGCTGGCGCGCTCGGGGGCGTTCGGGCCATCGGTACATTGCTGTTTTTCTTTTCTCCCGCTGGGCACTCCTTGATTTGCATGAGTGAAATGCAGTTAACGCTGGTTTTTAATGTCAGAAAGCTTGGAAACTAAAATTTTACATTTCTGATTTCCCAGAGTTTCTATTTTATTAGCAGATTAAATCTTATTTCCATCTTTCCCCAAACTTTTATCTTATTAGTTGCAGCACTGGTCTTGCTGGTCTGCTTTCTGCAGTGCAAGGGGATAGCTGCAAACCTGTTTATTGTGCTATAGCCTCTTGCTGTCTAAAGACCAGCTGCGTGGACCAGGGAGGATAAGCCACAACAGTGAACTTGACTGCTTCAGGAATGACCCAGAGCAAGACAGGACTGCTCTGACATCCTGCACCTCTGCTTTCCCTATCTTGGTAGCGCCCAGAGGCCTTAGCAATGAATTAGTCTTTGCATATTAGATGTAGTGTTGTTTAAAAGCAAGGGTGAAGGAGGTGGTGAGATGATAGTTCTTGTTTTATGGCAGTTTGTGATGAAAAAGAGAAAGGAGATGTTGTCAGCTACATCAGGACCTGAAGGGAACACCAGTTCTAAGAAGCAGTTTAGTACCCCCCCAAGAAATAAAGAAAAAGCCATTTGACTTTGGTTGCTCTTCTTCTCCCCCTATCTGCCAATTCCAAGACACATTGGTTTCAAAGATGCCAGTTACAACAGTTGTACCTATTGACCAGTTACTCAAAGATAATTCTCAAGCACCAACACTACCAAGGAACAGATGGATAGTACAATTTAAGATAGGAGGTTGGTGTAAAAATGTCACATCCTGTCCCATTTCTTCACTTTCTCCATATCTTTTCCATCCATCTCTGCTGGCAGCCCACTTACCAGCTACTTTGAGAGAAGCTTTTCATTCCTTTTTCCTAGAGATGGCTGCCTTCTGTACAGGTAGGTCAGATTATGATCATTTGTCCTCTGAAAGCCCCTCTTCAAAGGGGATACTCTTGCATTCTGCATAACAGGATGATCATCTTTGCTTGGCACTTCACTGAACTCATGTGCCAAATTGCATCCTTATCTGTTCTCTGAATCTTTGAAACAGAGATGTCAGATCAGACTGTAAACTTGCTCTTTGATTCTGCAGTTATATGCCAATAAATTGGGAATTCCCACTGGAAAAGAAGAATTGCGGTCCTGCAACAACACAGCAGAAGTAAGTTTTAGTTAGTTTTATCTGACCAGAAACCTACTGAAACTCTGCCAAGTACACACACTTCTTTGCATGACAGCCACTTAAGCCCTATTGGTAAGCTACTAACAGTGTAAGTAAATTGCTGAGGGAGCTAGGTACCTGGATTTTGGACTTTCCTCTGTCACTAACTTGGTGTAGGATCTCGAGCAAGTCTCAGAGGAGTTTTCCCCACTGTGAAATGGGAGAATGACCTCTTCTTGAAATAGACCACCATCTGCAAATTGGAAGATGGATATAAAAAGTGAGAACAGTTAAAATGACTGCAGGGTCTTCAGCTCTGTCAACAGAAAGCGTGTTATAATGTTGGAGACAGCTATACTCTTGATTCAGAGAGTTCAAGAAATGTGGAAATAGTACACACATGATGATCCCCACTCTGTTAGCTTGCTGGAGAGATTTCATGTGAGGACAAAACAGACAACTGAGAAGAAGATTTGCTTTCCTCAGGAAACAAACCAGAGTAAATAAAATTATTCAGGAAAACATTTTTTTGTAACTTGGTAAGTATGGCAAGGGGCTGATAACAATTAGATAATAAGCCCTGATAACCATCAGATTAATAAAACTGGCAAATAAAGTTGGCAAGCAAAGTTGGTCCTAAGTGTTACCTACTGCACATCTAGTTAGGGTTTTATAAAGGATGAAAAAGCTGGCTTTTGTGCCTTTGTTCCCTTGGCTGTAGCACCTGGTCTGTGCAAAAACCAAACATCACAAAGTTGTTTGGGTTTTTTTAAGTGAATAAATCTGTTGCCCTGCCTGATCAAAAAAGTGTGCCTGCCCAGACTTCTTGCTATACCTTGGTTCAGGAGAATGCAATAGTTAATGTAGGAAATAATCAATGTAGGGAACCTGCTTGTTTCCATGTGTACTGCTTCTCAGGCAGTGTCATTGTGTACCTGTGGGATATGTGAACAACACTTCTTCTAAAATGCTGTCTAATAAATACTGGTCTTTTTTTTTCTGTTCCTGCGTGACTTTTGTCCAGTTTTAAAACAGCATCTGGAAGACCAGGTCTGGTATTAATGGGAAATGCCAAAGCTTTTAAGCCAATTACCTTAGCAGGAAATGAAAAAGTTCACAAGGGCATAAGGAAAGGGATGGAAAACTTATGAGTCACATGGCACCTTACCCCAGCGTGTGTGTTCAAAGAGTACAAATATTGAGAAACCTTATTAAGGTATAGTCTGCACTTCGGTATCAGGAGGTAAAGGGCCCTAATCAGCAAGGACAATGTTCCAGCTCCTGTACCATGGGATGATAATTTGAAATAGTGACAAGTGGGGGAAAATGACAAGTAAATTCAGACTACCTGGAGGTGAAAAGATGTTGAAAAAATTGCTGCAAGTATGATGATGACTGAGATGATAATTTCACTCTTCCCTTTCCTTGCTCTGAAAGAGTATATCTCCTTTCTGCATCCTAGAGGATGTAGCAGTACCTCAAATAGCATTTATTGCTGCAGTAGGACACCATGACAGTGACACAGCAGCTAGAGTCAGCAAGATTTTCCCTGCAGAGTGCCACCTTGTTCCTGTCCAGGTCAGAGTGCTCATCAGTGCTGCATTAAGATGCACTTACACTGGATGTTTGTTGTAACAATCATGCTTTTTAAGAGTATGGAAAGCAAAGGAAAACATTTTGTTCACCTTCTTGCTCCCAGTCTTTTACTACATTTCATTTGTTCTTATCCCATGCCCAAACTGAAAGAAATAGATGTTCTGTGACACTGAAGATGGTGGTAAGTTTTGATTATTTTGTTTTTTCCTTTTTTCTTTTTATCCCATTCCTGACATTTATAGGGTTTAACTGGAGTTTTTGTGCACTTTGCAGTGCAGACTGTCAGGTAATAAAGAAGCTGCACTACTCTACTGTGTCAGCTGTCACCAGAAAATAAACTAAGAGCAAAGTTTTCTGCTGTAGATTCTACACGCCTTGAGACAACTCTGCAATGCAATGATCACTAAGTCTGTCCTGGTTATGTGTAGAAAACTGGAGCTTGTATCCTAGAAGATCCTGTTTCCCACCAGTGACCATCAGAAGCTGTTGCACAGTGTGGAGTTACTGTACTGGAGAACTGGAACTGCAGTAACTGGGAGTGGTATCTCCGTGAAAAATCAACATGCTTTGCTTGAAAGAAGGCAGATAGCAGATGTCATAAAACTTTATATTTTATGCAAGAGAGAGTATGTCTCCAAAAGATAGTAAAAGAATTCTCAGTGAGGACTCAATCAATAAACATTGGGACTGAAATTCTTTCAGTAATTCTTAGAAGTCTGTGGCATCGGCCTTCAATGTCTGTACTTCAGCAGGCAGCAGGACAAGAGGCTGGAGTCATGATTCATGTTGGTATTATGGTTTTGTTCTTGGTGCCAAAGTGTACTATCACACCACCTAGGAGAGGCTGCTCCTTACTGGGATGTGAAGATCTGTGAACTGTAGTGTTTGGTGTCATCCAGAAGGGACAGGTGTTCACACTGAGGTCTGAAGGTGACTTCCCCAGCATGGCATGGTGCCACTTGCTCTGGGAGCAGATGCTGCTTCCTGCTGTAATATGAAGGTGATTATCTCACAAAGATTATACAGATTAAAGAGGAAACTCAAAGTATCTCAGTGGGATCAGGAGTTTTGAAGGCAGCAGAGTGCGTTGCAAGGGAGCTTTTGTGACTAGGAGGATGCACAGGCTGCAAGAGCAGAGAAGCTGGTGTATCTGAGGTGTTTACTAGTTTAACCATCCAGTAGACCATCTCTACTGACCAGTGCTGGCTGATGCAGAAGTATTTGCTTACAAAGTATTTGCTTAGTTAGGCAGTAGTGTAATTTATGTAGCCTCAGTCCCTTGTAGTTTGTTAGTTTCACTTGCATGAAGCCCAAGCTGAATCAAGATTTGCCCACTGCACACACTACATGTGCTTCAGGGACAGATGTTTTATGAAAGGTAAGCATCTTGTCACCCTCTGTTTCTCAAGACTTTCTTAATTCTAAGTATGCTCTTCTGAAAGAGCATCACTGGTCCTTGTGTGTCCTGTTAACTTCTCTATGTCCACTTCTGTTTCTCAAGTAAATGTAATAAAACCTCAATTTTAAAAAAAATTTATTTCTATTTGTTGGGCAGGAATTCGTTCCTGGAACATTAACATTCTGTCCTGTGACCTGAATCAGCAACTGAGACTCTTTGTATCCCGACACCTGGCTCAATTTTCTTCAGAAGTCAAAGGTCAGCTTTTTGGTTTATCAGCATTAACTTTTGTTTGTTTCTTTGTTTAAAAAAAAAAAAAAGAATAAAAATAAAACTGATTGTGATTTATAATGTCAACTTCCATTAGTGAACTGTTTGCCCAGTATTCTGCTGACATGAATATTTAAGAAAAACCATCTAAAACCATCTTAAGAATGGATGCAAGGAAGTAACTTAAACTTACATCTTACTACTGAGAATAGAGTGAATAGAAACCTACTGTTTAAAAGGCTATTAATCTAGTAAGTTAGAATTTGTCTATCTGTTTACTGTATTTCATGCAGGTGCCACAAAAAATTTTACTTTGTAAACTATTTATTATCCATCTTTTTTGTTTGGATTTTAGAATGTACTTTTGTATGCACAAAATGTGTTGCAAATAGTGTGTAAGACTAGCAAATGACTTTTTTAATATCTCTTTTGAAGAGAGAAGAACAATGAGTAAGAGCATTATAAAAATGACATGAACAACTAGAAAGTGTGCTTCCCTAGCTTGTGAAAAGCTTGAATTTTGGTTAGGTTGTTTATACTACTCTTATGTAATGTATGTTACTATAGTAAGCAGAGATGATACTGTTGCAGAATCTTTTTTGAATAGGATTGTCTTACAGCACACTGTACATTCTGTACTCTTGTCAAAGCTTCTGAATATATTTTCCAGTTCAGGAAGCTGTTTTCCTAATAGATAGGTGTGCAAGAAGCTCAAATGTGCAACTAATAAATGTCTCTTAATTTTCCTGTGACTTTTTAACATGGGGATAGAAAGTCTCCCTCCTTGCTAAGCAGTGGGTGTGTACACACACACTTATGGGATGAAAATAGACTGTGTATAAAACGTATCAGTTGAAACACTCAGCAGAAGATATGTCTGAATTTGAAGCAATTATAACAGAGGTTATAGTACAAATAGACAATAACAAGTCACGATTAGTATAATGTTTGCCCCAAAATTCTTTTAACTCAGGGCTGAAATACCCGGATTGATGTGAGCAGCATGTATGCCCCTCACTTCCCTTGCCTGGTTCCTGAGTAACAAAGGATGATGAATGTGATGTTAGTCTATAAAGAAGGTTCCATGAGGGATCTGGGGAATTGCAGGTCTGTTAAATAATTGTCAGGTCTACTGGGGAAACCAGTAGCAACTGTAATAAAATGCAGAATTAGTATCTACCTGAGAAGGGTCACTAAAGGGACATTGCAGAACATTGCTTTTCAGATGTCTTTAAGTTTTTGAAGAGAGCAGCAAAATGCATAGATGACTAATTTAGTCTACCAGCAAAAAATGTTTTGGAACTCTAAGTTCATGAGGTTTGTTAAAGGATGTCTACTGGCCATAGAATTGGAGGCCAGGCTTTGGTGTGCAGAAGCATCAAGGTACCTGCTGTTTAACATAGCTGCTTAAAGGGTGAGCAGTGAGGCAAGTTTGATAATCCAAAGTCATTCAGGACTCAGTAATGCTGAATCCTGACTGAAGAATGAACTATGCTAGGTAAATGCCAATATGCAAAAAACAGCCCCTAAGGTAGTTTCAAATTAGAAAACAAACCAAAACAAAAAAACCAAACCAAAACAAAAAGAAAAACCAAACCCCCCCCAAAGAAACCCAAAAAACCCAACCCAAACCAAAAACAAACAAACAAACAAACAAACAAACAAAACCTGAAAAACCAAGCAACATGTAGGTTCTGAACTGGCCATTACAATAGAGGAATGAAAAGGATTTAATGGAAGCATGAGGATACAGTTTATGGAAACATGAATTTAATTCTTGGCAGCAAACAAAACAGATAAAATGCTAGGAATTATTGGGTAAGAATGGAAAACAAAACAAGGAGCATCATGACATTGTATATTAGATCTCAGATGCTGAACACTCTGCACTTCTGGTCTCCTTATCTCAAATGTAGCAGAACTACAGTGGAGCTCAGAAGGGTAAGATGGTCAGAGGTCTGGAGTAGTTTTCTTTCAAGAAATGATCAAGCTGAGGTGCTTCAGTTTGGAAAAGAATCAGCTAAAGAGATGAACAAGAACTAGGGGGAATGAAATGGTGGAAGACATGTTCAAAAGAAAATATGGTGAGATGGTTGCACATACTCAACCAACAGTGGGGCCATGGATTTCATATCCACATCTTTGGGCAAGAAGTTTGTGTGTTTGAGAAAGAAAACTGATAAATATTTTCAAGAGATCCTTTGAAGGCAGTTACTAATTGGATGAGCCAAAACAGTGGGACTTTACTGTCCCCTCTAAGGCTACTTAAGTCTATTACAGATCGCTCAATACATATTTCAAACAATTACATCTTTAATGAGGCAGAACAAAAGTATAGGTGTTAGAGACTCTGGCTTGGTGATCTAGGGAACATGGATTGGTCTTCGGAGCTTATCAGTTGCTAGAGGTGGCTACTTGGTTTGTAGCAACTGCATACAGCTTGTGTATGTAATTTCTCTATTAGAGTCCCCTGGAAGCACTTAAGACAAGAACAGCCAGGCAGAGACAGGCTTTGGGGTTATGAGGGTCTAGAAAGCAGGTTTGCCTCAAGCTAGATACTTGCACATTCCTGTTGATTCAGTAAGAAGAGATCTTGAAATGCAGCAAGGCCATCCCTCAAAAGGGGCTATCTGTGGAGTCAAGAATACTGAGGCAAAAGCAGTGAGCAGGGGAATAATGGCCACAGTTTACAAGGTGTTAAGCAGCTGCCTAGACTGTAGAAAATCGTGATAGCCCATACAGCTGAAGATTGTGGCAGGAGATAGTGCAGCCTAGAGATGAATGCTGAAAGACTTAAACTGAGGATTAATACTGCAATCCCAGGATTTATGTGATTGTAGTGGATTTTGTGTGCAGGCAAATTTCTCCCAGTGACAGCAAGAAGCTATGGCTATGACATGGCTTGGGGGGAGGACGTGGGAAAGACTGCTACAAGAGAAATTTAAGGTTCCAACTCATAACATAATCTAGGAAAAGCTTTAAATGTAAACTGGGGTCAGTCCTGACTGCATCCCATATGTACCATCAGATAATACCCTTTGGAAGATACCAGTAGTCTTAAACAAATGCTCTTTTAGCTATGCTGTTTCTGCTTGGGCACCTATTGGTTACTTTCATGGTTAAGAATCTTTCTAATTTATTTTTTAATATCCGCTGCAACTTGCTGCAAATTTGTTGCTGTATATCCTGTAACAGCCCTATGAAGATGTATGTTAATTACCATTCTGCTCTGGGTGGGCATACATAGAACTAGAAACTTCTTAATGGTAGGAATTGTTCATCTCTGTGCTGTACATACCCTCAATGTGACCTGAGAGAGGTTTCTACTCAAAGTAAAAGTTCTGTTTTTTTAAAATGAGAACAGTCACAGGCACCTCTCCAGAGACATGATAGAGTCCTCATGACTGGAGGTTTTCAAAATGTGACTGGGCAGGGTGCTAGATTAGATAATATAACCTATATTACTTTTCACATGAAAAGTTGGGTAAGATGATCTTCTGAGGTTCCTTCCAGCCTGGGCTGTTCTGTGCCTCTATGAATTCAATTTTGCAGTCAAAGCACAAGGAGTTTTACTAGTGGCACAAATCAGGTTAAGTTACAAACCTCGAAAGACGCAAAGGCAAATGTACAAGTCCACTATGCACATCTTATTCTCAAAGTCTACATTTGATTCTCCTTTTACAGTAACAAATATCTCATAGGGTAATGTTTTTACCTGGTACAAGTGACTCGTCTTCTTCACTGGACTTGGAATGGGTTTGAGTGTTAGCTTGTGCTATACACTCTTTTCTCTTACACTATCTAGTTAGTTTCCAGTGATGAATGTCAAGTGCATTACAGTAAAACAAACAAATAAACAAAAAAACCAAAACTGCCTTGTTTGTTCAAATTATAGCTCCCAGATAGGACAAATTATATGTTTGTCTGTTCAAGCAAAAGCTGTTCTTGTCAAGAGGCAAAACATCAGTGAAAATTATATTACAGTGAAAGTGTATGATCCCCACAGCTGTGGCCTCCTGCTAGAGAGACTTCTGTTACGTAGATCATCCAGTGATGCTCTTGCTGCTAGTAAAAGGACTACTATGTCCTAAATTTGCATGCTTAGGTCATAGAAAAGCCAGTGGTAAACATTCCCTCCACAGATGCAATAATGATTCTTTGGATTTTTATATGTTCATAGTCCTCAAGCTATTAACTTTCCTGCACCATTTGTCTGCTACCATACTTCTGACCAGAGAAATATAAAAACAAGTACTTGTCAGTTTCTGTGCTTCTTCCTTATGTGCTTGAGAGCTGTATTTGCTTTCATAGCAACCACACTGAGCACAACCTCAAAGATCCCATGAATTGCAGTCTCCCAAAATACAGTTTCCCATGCTCTAAGTGCAGGCCATGTGTCTCACTGCTACATTCATGTGGCTGCAGCAATGCCAAGCATTGCTCTTTTCAATTGACTTCTGTCACAAACTGCTTTTAAATTTTTCTCCCAGAGCACTGGTAAAGAGTATCTCTGTGGGGCTTACAGGGACCACCAGGGTCTACCAGTTAGATACATTGTAATTAGTTATTTGTGTGTTCTATAAGAATATCTATTCTGTAAAAATGCTGTATCTCAGAGCAAGCAGTCAAACTGGCCCAAGCAAAAGGTACAGCCAGCACAGTGACAAAAAGGGGATGCATGAGGAAGAGTGTAATCAGGGTGCACAATATGCTTCCTCCTCGTACTATTCTACCTCACAGAGAGGTATGTTTCCTGTGTGTATAGTGACACTCAGCATTCTTCCACAAAGTTTTGCAGTCTTTCCCTACCACAAGTAATAAATCTGACGAGGAGTACAGCATTTGAATGACTTCTTGTGGGAATAAACTCGCAACCTCTTCTTGTTCCCTTGGATTCTCATTCCTGTCTGGTCTCATTTGGATGCATCTTCCTATGCTGGGCAATCCCTGTCTCCAATCTAGTTGTATTATGGGTTTGACATATTTGCCTTCTCATTTCTCCAGACAGAAAAGGCCTAATGGCTCCTTATAAGGGAAGCTGTTCTGTACCTTTCATCTTTCTCCTTTTACCACTGTCTTATAGATCTACCTCTTTGAGATGCTGGGATCAGAAGTGTGTAGTGCTCTGAGTAAGGCAGAGCTATGTACTTATGCCACATTGCAGTATTTTGTCTTTTTTTTCCTGTTTTCTAACATACCTATTCAATGACTGCCACTAAGCAATGAGCTGACTCTTGAATAGAACATCAACCATCACAACCTCAAAATCTGTCCCCAGTGTTACTAGTTAGCTCTAACCAGCAACAGTTAGTGTGAATATATATATAAAGATAAATAAAATGGCAACTGAAACTGAGCATTGTGAAGTCTCCCTCAGCCATACTAATAACTTGGTATTATCCATCAGCTCTGCTTGCCTCCTTTTCAGGTTGTTTATGAATATGATGAACAGCAGAAATCCTGGGGTAGGCTTATATGACACACCTTATGAAATAACAAATACACTATGTCAATAAAACCTTTGAGATTTTGACAAGCTTATTTGGTTTTTATTAAGAAGTAAGGTCATATTTCCTGTAATGTCATGCTGATTGGCATTAATTTTTGTATTCTATTTGAATCTTTACTGATGGGTTTTCCAGCCTTCTAGGATTTAAATGTCAGAGCACTGGAGCTTAGATTGGAAGCTGAGAGCTTCTTAATCCAGTCTCTCAGATCCTGTACAGAAATTATCTGTTTGTATATATTTAAGTCTGACTGCTGCAAGCTGTACTTCTAAAAAACATAAAAGCACATTACCTTTGCACAAGGTCCACCACATAAGAACTTCAGCAAAATACTGGATTCCCTGTTTTAATGAATAGTCTGTATTCTTGCCTATCTATAATCATGGACCCTATCTATGGTTATGGTGCTTCTTGTAGTACTTAAAACTAAATACAGGATTTCCAGTTCTCGTCCACAGATATTGTTCATGAGTGATACCATCACAAAATAAAACCCCCTACCTGCACTTCAGACTTCAGATTTCCGTGGGAATCTGAGTGGTCTCCAACAGATTTGGGATTTAGCTTCTATGCTCAGTTCTCTGCTGGTCCAGGTTGTAGAAGCTGAGGTCTGGCTGGGAAGTTGAAGTGGAAATAGTGGAAGCTGTTAGGAATTAGCATCTGAGCAGGCAGGACTCTGCTGAGCACCCAGTTCCATTGTTCAAGGGTTCAAGACAATTCAAGGGTTGCAGACAGTTTTTAGTATCTTACGTAAGTAGGTTTTTTTCCTCAGCAAACACCTGTCATCTTTGAGTGTGCCTAGAATAGCATTTTCTTTTCTTTCACTGACTGTCTGGCTTTATGCTCTTATCTCTAGTTTTTTTTATAAGCTGTTTATCTTTTTTTTTTTTTCCTTTAAATAAGTATTCAATAGCCCTGGTTGAGCCAGCTAAGAAAAAAAAAAAAAAGAAAAAAAAAGAAAAAGAAAAAATAAAAAAGAAAGAAAAAAGAAAAAAAGGAAAAAATGAAAAGAAAAAAAGCAAAGGAAAAAGGAAAAAGAAAGAAAAAAAAGAAAAAATAAAAGAAAAAGAGAAAAAAAAAGAAAAAAGAGCGAAAGAAGATCCATGGGCTGATGTGCTTCCACTCAGTGCCAGCAGAACAACAAACAAGGGCTGTTAAAGACACCATTTCTCCATCTTTACAAAATTTTGGAGCTTTCAGTCACTGGATAACAGTTCATGGAGGATCTGTATGATGCAGAACAGTACTTTAACAGTCCTCTGATAACTTTCATGTTGTCCATCATGACAGCTGCACACAGAATAACTTGAGGGGGGGAGGTTTGGGATTTGTTTGTCATTTTGGGTTTTGTTTGTTGGGTTTTTGTGATGATGGGGTTTTCTTAGTGTTACAGTGGCATTTCTTTCACTTGACAAAGGCAGCATTCTCTTGGTGACCACGTGCATTGTAAGCATGGCAGCTGCAATGACAGACTGACCTCTTCAATGCGACTAGTTCTCATACACACTTCTGGAGTCTCATGTTGTTCTGCATTTACCAGAGATGCTGAAAATAGAGATACTTATTACAAACTAATACATGCTTTGGGTGATTTTTTTTTTTTAGAGTGTTGCTGGGATTCTATCATAGTTATAACTAGACAATGGTAACAAAAGCCTTGATACTATACTGTTAGTGTGTCATTATTTCTGTGGCTCTGTACACTTTCCTCCTGCAGTGTCTGTGGCTTCAATGTCTCAGAGCAGGCTTTTCCAATCCTTGTCAGCTGGACCTTGCTAAGGCAAACAAGAGGAGTAAAGGAGAAGTAGATTTAAGTCAGAAAACAATCTTTATCACGTTACAGCTTCAACAACTATGTGTAATTTCTTGGTCCGTTTCCCTCTGCCATTCCATGAATGCAGCTCCCCACCTCTCTTACTTTGCCTTTTAAAAATACCCAGTTCTGGCATGGCCTTGAGGAGGGCATCAGTCACCAGCTGCTTAATTCCTGATGACCAGAGCCTTGCAATTGAACAGCTAGAGGTGCATGTGTGGCTTTGGGTGTTCCAGTGCCAGCCCCACGCTGGAGCTAAGAACTCTGGGCCGGTCCAGCTGATCCTGGGCACATCTGGAAAGGTTTGGCTGTCTGTCTGCAGCATTTCCTGGGAGGGCTTCACAAAGTGGAAAGCCTCCACACTCAGAGCCCGTGAATGTGTGCTGCCGCACTGCCCCAGTGTAGATTAGAGCAATTGTGTGCTCAGTGCAAGTGAAAGGAGCTTCTCATCAGATCCCTGTGCTGTGCACCACCCTGAGATGGTGGCAGATGCTCAGCCTGAGGGGTCTGACCCTGCCTCTGGTGCTCTGCTGCATCCAGCCTGGGCAGAGGGACTGAGCAGAGTCCCCCGAAGTAAGCACATCTAGGATCTTAGTTGCTCTTTCAGGAAATTATTTCTTCCACCAGGTGCAGACTCAGAAGAGTGAAAGACAGTGTGGAAGGAGCCTATTAATCCTATTTTGCCATGAGATTGTTGTCATGTGCTATTGTAATTTTAATGTCGTAAATCCTGCCTCCTTAAAAAACAGATGTCACTCAGTTTGACTGGCTCTGTTCCAGGGTTTTGTCTTGGCCTATTAACAATGGCACTGCTAGAATGTATGCCTTTTTCTTCACTCTCTAAAAACTTAAAATTTTTGACTGGAGGCACTCTTTTCCTTTCCTGATCTGGTATTGCTTTTTTCCTGCAGTCTAAGATGACATGATTTCTGCTTGATATTGAGAAATTGTAATAGGCTTTGTGCTAGAAAATCATGAACCCTAAAGTGGAGTTAACAGGGGTCATTAAGGGCTCGTATCTAGAGGCATCTTTCTTTTGAAGTACCAACTTGTTTTCAGCCTATTCTATACAATGGAATGCCTTGCTGCTCAATATGGAAACTTCAGAGGATTGTGTGCTAAAGCAATCAGCTTTTCCTGATTTATTGCTATGGTGAACATGTTACTGCAGAGGATCTAAACCAGATCCCTATTCCAGCTATATTTTTTTTTTTACTTTTTGCTTTATCCTGCTAGCCTGTACAAAGTGTAATGGAACAAATGAGTCAATTCCTGAGTTCAAGCTTTGGAAAGCTGAGAGCACTATATAGAAAATAAATTCACAGCCTGAAGACAGTGTGCTGTTTTTATTTTACATCAAACAAGTGTTTTAACTATTGCTTGTGTTTGGGGTTTTTTGGGGGGCTGTTACCAGTTTTGTGTTGCACAGACTTGTTAGGGTGAGGTGGTTTTTTTTCCGTTTGAGCGCATCAGATTGCAAACAGTATGCTATAAGCTATTGGTAATTAGTTTTAATGGTTAATTACCTGTGGTTAAAACTGTGCCTCACTTCTCGGTTGAATTTTTTTAGTGTGGTTTCCAGCCACTATGTGCATGTCCGCCTGTGTGCATGGGAAGCCTGCTCACAAAGCTGCCAGTGCAGTGTTAGTGCTAGAATTCCTGACACAGCAATACTTGGTCCTGAATAAATCTCTACAAACCAGATTATGTTGATAGCATTATTTAACTAGAAATAAATGATACAGTTATTTTCTACTCAAAATTAGTTCTCATACAAAACACAGGCAAAAATAATGCTTGGTGAAGTTTTTGCATTTTATCTCCACAGATAAGTAACTTCACAGTTTTGTGAGTTTCTTAGATCAAAGTTCCTGGAGCTGAAATTCATGGATATCTTTTCTAAAATTAGGATGTGCCCTACTAAATTATTACTCTTGCTTCTAAAACCAGACGTTGTGGTTAAATGTTGTTGGCAGTTCATGGAATCCAAATTCTTGAAGCATGTGTGGAGGCAAAGAGTGAAGAGTCAGGGGGTTTGTCCTGGAACAGTCTTTGGAATCCTTCAGGGAAAGTGCAGATAGTGAGTGCCCTGTGCTGAACCAGTTCTGCTGCCTTTCCTATCTAAAAGTTAATTGTGGCAGGGGCTGTTTGAATAGACCTTGAGAGAAGATTAACCCTTTAATTTGATAGAAAAGGAAAAGAACTATGAAGTGGTTGGGGAAGGGTTGGAAAAGAAGCATATTTTGTTGTTTTGGTTTCTTTAGTGCTTTGTGTCCTAGTAGATGTGGATGTTTTCTTTGTTTTGTTGTTTGTTTGTTTTTTTTAAAAAAAAAAAACCTAAGTCTACACTGGTTTGTCCTTGAAGTAGTAGCTTGGGAATAATTCAGTGATTTTGATTCCTCAGTCTTTTGTTAAATGGATTTGTTGGACTACATTTTTAATCCATTTGAAACAGTGTTTTTTTCCTCAGTGATATTTGTCTTTATCTGTAGAACTTTCTAGGACAGCCAAGCTGGATGAGACTTAAATGTCTTATGTTAAAAAAAAAAAAAAAAGACAGGAAAATGCTGTCAGACAACACAATAGGACAAGGCCATATTTGTATTTCAGATTACTATTTCTTAGTAGTTCTACTCACATTTTTGTAAGCTGTGGCCTGTTCTGTATTTTGTCTGCCTTCACTTTGACAGCAGCCATTGTGGAAATTGGGTATTGCTATTCTCAATGTTGCTTTGCCTTCAGGTAGGTGAATGCTCTGAGTTTGACCTAATCCTACCAGTTTGCCTCAGAAGTTTCACTAAGTGCTAGTGATTCTGCAGGAAAATCCGCAATAGACAGTTTGACTCTTATAAAGATAATTCTTCTGGGATTACTGTTCTAAAGATGGGATTTACTTGCATTTATATTCTTGTTTCATGAGATGAATAATTTAAAGTGCTTATTGATTTTTTTAATTATTTTTTTTTCCTGCAGTCCATTTGTTTTTCATCTCTGATTTCATTTGAGCTACATCCTTGTAAGAAAGCATGTGCTGCAGTGCTGATCTCATCCTACAGGAAGGCATAAACCTTGGAGGGAATAGTGCCTAAAATGGACACCCTATTTGACTGATGTCTAATGAACATTTGCTTATTTTGCATCTGTTTTCCTGTTTCTTGACTAGTAAGCCTCAGAATGACTGTTAACTGTAATATCCCAAACATGCACACAATTTACTAGTGCTAGCTTGGGTGGACTAACATTTTATCTCTTAAAATTTAAAATATGCCTGGAAGAACAATTCCTGTTCTGTAACCATAGCATGTGATTATTTCCTATCCTGTCTTCACATGTTGTAGCAGATAGATTCTGTGGTTTTTAGTTTGCTTGTGTTCAGACGTAAATTCATGGTGAGAGAATCCTCCATACAATGCAGGTTAAATCTGCATGAACCTGACATGCTATGGGTTCTCCAGCTTCAAGAAATGTAGCAGAGCTGCAATGTAGCAGTTCCACTGCTAACAGAAAAATGCCTGCATTTCAACATCTCCAACTCTAAATATTGTACTGAGGGGAAAATGGAGCAAGACTGGTATCAGTTAATAAAAACAGTAGCTTTTTTTTTTTTTTTTTTTTAAAGCAAGTCCTCTACAGTTTTTGGCACAGAATGGCATAAACATGGCAGTATATCCAGAGTATTCTCAACTTTCCCAAATGTATTTTGTCTGGGAAATTTTACTTGTGCTACCAATTTTAAATCCTCCTCCACCCTCTCCCCAGCCTTCCTTTTGTTTTGTCTGTCAGGCTTTGCTCCCTGCCTTCCACTTGCATCACCTTCACAGTTGCCACTAATGCTTCTTGCCTAGATCCTAAGATCATGTTGTGAATTTTTCAGAACTGTCCCACAGGTGTCCCCTCTGTGTAGCATCAGCACATATGTAACCTGGGTAATTTCATCCAGTGAATCTCTGGATGCCTCTGGATGGGCACTCTTATAAGGATGTTAGCAGACTTTTTGCCTCTGTCCAGGCCCTGGAGACAGAGTAAAAAAGAAAGGTTCCCAAGAATCTGCCTTTCTTGAGGCAGCTGGCATCTTTTACAAGATATTACTGGATGGTTCAGAGAAAGAATGTGATCTAAGAGAGCTAACCAAGTCTAGAAGATAACATCTGCAGAAAGAAGAATTTTGCACCAAATTTTGGTGCTTGTAGCTTCTCTCATGTTGTCTTGGTTGCATCCCTTTCCCTTTCCCTTTCCCTTTCCCTTTCCCTTTCCCTTTCCCTTTCCCTTTCCCTTTCCCTTTTCCTTTCCCTTTCCTTTTTCCTTTCCCTTTCCCTTTCCTTTCTTTCTGCAACAGACTTGGCTTGTACCTCCTCCTTTGTTCTGTATGTCTTGTGACTGGTGGAACCAGGGTTGTGCCTGGAGGCATCCTGTGGGTGCCCATCAGCTACCACTGCTGGCAAAGGTCACTGAGGAGGTACAGCCAACCTGAATGCTGTGTAGAAGGCACATGTTTTTCTTCAGGTATATGTATACTGTTTACTGGAAGCACTCTTGGAGAAGTCTTTTCTTGAACTCGGTGTAATCAGGTGAACACGAGGGTTTGATGCTCATGTCACCAAGGCACCACTAGGATTTTATCCTAGTTCCCCCTTGCTCTGTGCCACAGGAAGCCCCCCTTTTGGATGCTGGGGAGTCACACTGTGCTCAGGCAGGGGACACACTGCTGCTCTGACTGTGCCTCACTGTTTGCCTCAATCCCTCTTTTCATGTTCCTTCTGGTCTTTTAGTGCTGCTCATTTTTGCTCCAGTTTCTCAGCCTTAATTTATAAACCTCTTTATCCTTTCCACTGAGAGTTCTAGACAGGTCATCTTCTGTTGCTTTCCCAAAAGCTTTTGAGTTGCTGAGTTAAATTAGGATCACCATTTTTAAAACCTTAATTTCTGGGACGAGAGAGACCAGACTGTTGCCACAGAAAACTCAAAACAGGGCTGACAAATCTGTCTAAAGTAGGAATTGGAAAAGACGCTTGTAACAGGTGCTGACAGTCCCTCTGGACCTGCATTAGGGATGCTATTGACACGAAAGCAAAGCCTTTCTTGGTGAAGAAAATGATAAAGAAATAAATGGAATGGATGACTTGGTCTATCCACCTCTAAACTTGTCAAATAACACAGCAAGTTTAGAGAAGCTAATCCCCAATAGCTCAGCCAAGCACTCCTTAGGTCCTAGAGTACCAGAAAGATGAAAAGATTATTCTGAAATTAAGGAAGAGAAGCCTAAATGCAGAGCTGTATTGGGCGTGCAACAAATGAATTACGTAAGGGATCAATGGTTCCCTGAAATAGAAATATACAAACAACTAATGATGTGTCACTTAGCTTCAGAAATGGTTATTAAAAAAAATAAGAAAGCTTGACTTAAGTGGGAAACAAATCTTCAGTCAGAATTTAAGCAACCATACAGAGTAAAAAGGTACAAATATCTGCAAATAAGAAAAGTGATGGGATGTAGGGAAGACTGATTAAATAGTTGAACAGAAAGATGCAGAAATATTTGGCACAAACAATTAACCACTAAAAACACCCCAGTAAAACCTGTAGAATAAAAATTGCTGTAACTAGACAGAGAGGAGGATAGCCAAGAGGATTTTAGTAGTGGACTGCCAAAGACTTGAACAAGTAATAGTTTATTTCAGTTGACTGAAAGCAGATAGCCCGTGAAAAGTCAGCAACTAGATAGTCAAAGAAAATCATCCAAAAGGATGGATGCAAACAAGTCCTGTACTTCTCTGCAGTGTTCTCTGCACAGCATGCTGTGGTGATAGGCTGCTACCTCTTCTCTTGTAATTACTTTGATAGTCTCATATAATCAGATATCACAAGTCTGGGATGCAGACTAACAGAGAGGCCTGAGTTCTGTGCACTGAGAACTGTGTACTTATCATGCAGAGGTAGGGAGAAATTAATACCTGCCCTTCCTAATAAAAGCATACAGCTTGAATTTATACTGAGGCCCAGGCTGGGTCATGCCATGTTTATTCTCTGTCCCAGCAGTTCTCAGAAGCTAATACACTGTTCATTAGAATCTGTTTTCATTAAAGTCTTTGCCCTATGCTTGAGAAGAAAATCCATTCTCACACTTAAGTGGATGATGTTAAGTAAAATATTGAGAAGTCAAGTTCTTTATACTGTTCTTCACCATGGTGAGGGAGGCTCTTACCAGCCTAACATGCCCTGGATCCGTGTGGGGCCTGTGCTGTTTGACATTCATAAATGATTTGGAGTGTAGTGTCAGTGCTGAGATAACAAAGCTGGCTAATGATCTGAAGTTACTGATGGTCACTCCATCAAGGGCTTGCTCTACAGAATAGCAGCAATCTCAATGCTTAGCTAGAGACATATGATTGACAGTCTGGTGGGGAGCTGAGTCTTTCTGCAGTCAGAGATGGGACACTCCCAGTCCAGTCTGTGCAGTGATTTGCTTTTCTACATCCCTGATAATTTGCTTCAGCTCTGGCTACTGTCAGAATCCATGAATTCCATGATGACCAGACAATGATGAACTTACATGTAGTGCCCAGTAGAACCTGAACTGAGTGTTAAGATCCTGGTGACAGTGGGTGGCTGTAACCATCCAACTGTGCGCTCTTCCTCAGCATGTATACAACTGCTCTTCATTGTAAACCCAGTCTTTGTAGGATCCAGCAGGTTCAATCAAGTAGTTTCTGAATTAAATATTGTCCTGGTTTGGGCCAGGATAGAGGTGATTTTCTGTCTTGTACTTTTGCTTTTAGCTAAGTCTCCTGTAAGTAGTTGCACTTGCTGAAATTAACAGCAAGTTTCTCAGACAGTGTGTGTTTCTAGGACTGATAACACTTGATGTTTATAGTTACTGCTAGAGACTGGTATGCAGAGCCAAGGACACTGCTCAGCTCTGAAGAAAACATAAAGAGGTCCCACCTGCATCCCTCCTTTGGGGAGGAACGGACAAGATAGATGCCAGAATTGACCAAACAGAGTATTCCATCCCATATACGTCATCCTCAGTATAAATTTGAGGGATCACGAGGGCCAAGCCAGATTTCCTGCTTCCAGCTTCCGGCTGCCTGCCTTTCCTGCTTCCCATTCCTTCACCCCGGCATCCTGGAAGGATCCCGTCCGTTCGTCTGCCTGTGTTCCTGATCTGTGCCAGCCCATATCTGTGTGTTCCTGCCTCCAGTTCCCGACTGCTGCCGACTCCAGGAGTCCAGCCTGGACTTTCCCAGGGCTGCCCTGCAGCCTCGGTGGTGACGTGAGAGCTATTGGGGGAAAGGGGGGAGGAATGTGGTATCCATTTTCTTGTATATTTGTATATATTTATTAATTTTTCCCATTTATCATTACTGTTTCATTAAAGTTGTGTAGTTTAGTTTCCAACCCATAAGTCTCTCTCCCTTATTCTCTCTCCTTTCTTATAAGGGAGGAGAGAGAGATTAATAGAGAGCGTCTGTTACTCGGTTTAATTGCCGGGCCAGTGTTAAACCGTGACAAATATAAATCCAGAGATTCTCATTCCATATTATGTAGCACACATTTCAAAAAAACCTTTAGCTTTCCACCAAAATGGAAAAAAGATCAGCTCTAATCAGATAATTCAGCTCTCTGATGCGGTCTTTCAAAGAAGACAGAGGAACTTACAGTCCTTTTCAGAACCCAAGCTTTCTCACTCAAAAAAGCTGTCTTCAGACTGAACCCTCATTTTCTTTCCAAAGATTAATCCTTTTTAAGTACCTCAGTTGATACTTTTTGCCAGTTACCTGAGTGTGTTTGTATTGGTGACTAGAGCCTAACTGCAGTGATGCGATCCAGCACTTTTGTTTAATGGGCACCCTTGGGTGGAGAACTGCTGGGACAGTATGCCTTGCTGCAGAACTACAGAGAACATCCTAACAACTCTGTCCCTCCTGTGCCTGGGAGGTTATATACTGATGATCCTGGTGACTGGAAGAAAACTGTATCCTTTTGCCATCTGTCCGTTGTCCGATTTGACTGTCAAGTGGTGGCTGGGTGCAGATCTATTGAGCTGCTCTCTGCAGTGATTTTTGTGTTGGAGGTGACAGCAGAAATCCAGAAGGCTCCATCCCCTCCCAGTGCTCACCACAGGGGCTCCAGCCAGTTGGGAGTGGTTCCCATCCACCACAGCATCACTGAGGAGCTGGTATTCCTGCTGGTGTGTTGGAACTGTCCAGCATAAGACTGGACAGAATGGAGCAGTTCAGCAGCTCCCATAGAATGGAACTATTTTAGTTTAATAGTTTGTCACTTCAGAATTTTTTAAATGGCTTTTCTAATGGTTGGTCTTTAAAGGGTGTTGAGGATGTGTTACCATTTCAAAACATATAAAAACCAAAGATGTTTGATTCCAGTGTGTTAATTTTTCCTGATGTTCATAGATATTTGCCACCGATTAGCATAATGTGAAAGCCATAGAAGAGAAAGTTCTAATTTATTTTTCAACTCATCAGAATTCTGTAGTATTTTTATTCCTCAGCATTCCTTTGTCTCCAACAACCCTCAGATCACTGAAGAGACAGACTTGCTCTAGGGCAGGCAGGACATCTCCAGCTTTCACAAATTAACTCTGGAATGTGATAGTAAGCTCTGGTCTTGTGTAAGGCAAGCAGGGTATCTGGTTGTGGTTTCAGTGCTTGCTATGAAAAATAGCTCACTATTGGCAATTAGTGGGCCGTGGAATAATCTACATATTCCAGCATTAGATTGATGGGCCTGAGCCCACCAAACCAGGAAAAAGGAAGCAAGCTTCTTTGTAAAGTGTCTGGGAGATTAAATGAGCCAGACACTTATACTGGTTATGAAATCAGTAGCAAGGTTCTTAGAAAATTATTTAAACATTTGTTTGAAAACAGGGCTGGAAATAGGTCTCCAGAGGTCAGGTTGCTGGTGGTGTTGCATGGCTCACTCAAATTCTCCTCTCTGTTCAGTGGGATGTGAGATCATCTTTGATACATCCCTGCTCACTATCAGCCCGAAGCCGGGGTTGTGCCAAGGAAGGCAGCTGTCTCTCTCCCGGCTCTGTCGCTGTCCTGGCACCGCGTGGTGCCTTGCTTCGGCCGGAGAAGCTGCTCAGCAGTTTAAAAGTAACTTAAACCAAAGCCTGCTCAGATGCGATGGGGGGTGTCCCTCCGGGGCCAAGAAGCAGCCTGACTGCGGGGGGTTGGGGGAAAAAACCGTTCCGATAAGAATGGGAGCCCATGTTTGCAGGAGTTTGTCCAATTCCATGTCTTTGGGAGTGCCGGCCGGGGTCCTGGTGGACTCTGCTGCCGGAGCTGCGCCCGCAGGAGCCTTCGTGGTGTGCGGGCCCCGCGGCCCGCAGAGGGTTAATCCCCGCCGGGAGGGCGGGGGGCGGCAGCTCCTCCCCCGCTCCCCGCTCCGCAGCCGCCGCCGCAGCCGGGCTGTGCCTGCGCACCGCCGAACCGCGGCCGCTCTGACGGCCGCGCCCGCCGCACCATGGTACGTGCCCGGCCCAGGGGCTGCGGGGGCCGGGTGGGTGGGTGGGGGGCCGTCTGAAAGGGCAAGCCTGTTCGGGGCGAGATATGCGGGTCTGAGGCAGCCAGCGCTGGCTTTGTTCGTGCTGCGATGCTGAAGACAGCGGGTCGGGCAGGGACGGACGGGTTTTTCGGGCAAAGTGACTGAATTCAGGCACCTGGCAAGCGGATTTATCCCTGACCAGGCTCTCTTGCCGTCCTCTGCCTTGTCTCAGGGAGAGAGTTGCTGGGTCTCCTATGCCCTTGCAGAGGAGCAGGTGAGATCTTTGGGATCGGACCAGAGCAGATGTGTTTTTCTTTCCTTGGAAATGGATCCTGTTGAGATTCGGGTGGGGTGACTAGTACTTGAGGGAGAAAGGGACCAGTGACAAGAGGGAAAGGTGCAGGTGGAACTTTTTTCTGTTTTTTTTAATGATCTGCCTGAGGACCGCACCCCTTCTCAGCTGCTTGTGTCCTAAGTGTAGGAACAGAAACCGAATTCCCTGGCTGCTCAGCTGTTTGTTGCACTTGTGTCAATAGCTCAGACACAGAGAGGGATGTATGGGGACGGGTCTAGATAAGAATCAGGAGAAGACATTCTGCCTGTCGGGGACTGAGGAGTCTGCGGCATTGTGATTTACCCCACTGTGTTCTTCCCTGAAATGGTGGGCTGCTGGAGAAGGGAGGAGGTGGGATAAGGCATCTCACAGACACTCCTTTGGGCAAGGCTTGGTGAAAGCCAGTATTAATGTCTGTATCACTGTTCAGCTTAGTGCTGATGCTGGAATAAGGCTAATGCCAGTCAGGAGGGGGAGGGTTGTTAAGGTGGACTGTCATCCTGCTGATAAGATGGAAGAGAGATAGAGGCCCCTTTTGCAGTTTCTCTCCTTTGGTGGTGCACACCCACACACGTGAGTAGTCTTGAAGTAGCTGGAGTCTAGTTTTGAGCTGCTCAACACTACACTCTTCCACTACTGGAAGCCAAAAAGCATCCAAATCTGTCTAGTTAGTGGGAGAGGAAAAAGGTTCTTGTAAAATGTGAGTGATGCAGCCTTTCTAGGGCAGCAGTGGGGAGAGATGTGGCCAGGTTTGGAACCGATTTTCGTCATAGCAGGCTACGGGGAGGAGTTTCATGCTTTAGAAATGAGAATAGCGAAGTGTTTTCTTTTTCCTAGCCCCGATCCTTTGTCATCCCTTGCCCTGCCCTATTTCCCAGGCAGCACAGATGTATAAGGGGCCAGTTTCTCCCTTTATGATGAGCTTTTCTGCATCAGCAGTGGTACAGGGCAATAGTTCACAGGTATATGGGGTTCTGTTTTCATAGGGTATCTCTGGCATCCTTTACAGTTGCCATCAGCAAACATGTTGTTAAAAGCATTAAATCATACGTATGCTAATGCTAAAATGTGTTGAAGTATTTAAAAATACAGCCTTTTATCTCCAGCTGGAGCAGGGTTTGGCACGTTGCACAGACCAGGGTATGTGACCATGAACAGATGCTGCTGTTTTGGGTAGGAGGGAGAGGGAGGAGGGGAGGCAAACCTCAGTGACCAGGAAGGGAGCAGCGAAAAGAAGTCAGCAGTGATACCAACAGTAGCTTTCTTCATATAGAAAAGAGAGGGGGCTGAGAGCAGTCATACTGGGACTGTCAGTGATGTAGAGAAGGGAAGAAGAAGGGAGCTGGACACATTTATCTCACAGTGAGCTTGGAGGGGAGGAGCATGGCTGCTGCACACTCGCAGAGGCAGAAACACGCACACGCACACACACACTGCGGCAAATTCTGCAGCTGGTGCCTGCTGGCTTATGACTGCAGAAAAAACAAGTTCCAGTTTAAAATCTCTGATCTCAGAGTCGAGGCTGTTTCTGTTCCAAGTAGCTCTGGTTCCACTGTGAAAAGCCCTGCAGGCTGAGCACTGTTCCAGAATGATGGGGATTCCTCTTTCTCCTGATGGAGCAGCGGGCCTTTCGCTGTATAAGGTCAGTACCCTCTCTATCTCCTTGCTGGCTCTGTACTGGTTGGCTGCCTATCCTTTCTCCAGCAAGTAGCTATCTTATACAGGCTGGGACCATTTTTTTTCCTCCCTGCTTTTCCTTTCTCTGTGATCTGACAAGGCCAGGCTGTCAGATCCTCTGCCCCGCTCACATTCTGCAGACAGGGCTGCACTGCTTTGAAGTAGTTTCTCTCCTGACAAAACTGTCAAGTGTCTTGTCACCCTTTTTTGCCACTGTTCCTCACGTCTGTGTTGTTGGAATACCTAAGTCACATTCTCATCAGATGTGGTAAATGAGTGATGGACTTGAGGCCTGGAATATGGTGAGCAGTTGCCAGCACAGGCTCTCTGGTGAAACCAAGGAAGCTGTGCACACATGAACAAGAGGTGCAGTGTGCTTCATTCACAGGAGTGTGGCTGGACTCTAAAGCAAGGGGTGGAAGAGGAGTTCCTCAGCATGAGCTTCTGTGGGACGTGGTCTTGTGCTATCTTTGTGACAGATCTCTGATCAGAGATCAGAGATCACTAGAATTAGTGGATGCTACTTCTGGCCACATGGCCACGGTGCATGTTCATAGGCTTTCCACTTCTGACTGGTGAGTAGGAGAGAGACACCTCCAGGCCCTTGAAAGGAGATGCTATGGGAGGCCAAAGGAGATGAGACTGCCTGGTTAGCATACAGGGACCTGATAATAGTAAGCAGCTCAAAATGCAGGTTGTATCTGCTAGCCTGTAAAGTGCTCGCTAGGCAGAAGTACCTGGGGAAGAAAGGGACATGACAGAGACTGTCCTTCAGCCCAGTAACTGTGTGAGGGAGGAAAGAGAGTAAGTCACCTGTAAACTAATGCTTGGAAATTATTCTAGGGAGGATTTACCAAGGTGGATAAAGAGGATTTGGGTTTTTTTTCCCCTCAAAAATCCTGAATTATCTACAGTGCTACAGTTCAGTCTTCCTGAACTCCAGCACAAGCCTTGTAACAATAAAGATGAGAGCAAGTATTGAGTTAACTCAATACTTCTAACTTCTCAGTTTGTGTTAGCTTTTCCTCCATCCCCTCAGAGGTACTCAGTCAAGTAGTCTGAATTCCTCTTACAAATACACATGCTTCCTGCCTGTCTGGAGTAAATACTTTCATTTCTGCTAAAGCATGAAAAGTAACAAGTTGCTACCAGTTTTGTGAAAAGTGGTGGGGCAGTAGAAGACAGCCATCTGAAAGACAGCCTTTGCTGGGACAGCACCATTCTCTTTGCCCTGCCATCTGGTCAGCCACCACTCACACACCCGCCATCATACAGTGCACTTCTGTCTCTCAGAGTGCTGCCACTTGACCAGTTGGTTGCTGTGACTCACGAGAGGAACTGAGGATATTGCAGTGGACTGCAGGGAGCATGGAGGAAGCTGGGATTACTGCATCGCAAGGTGGACGGACAAGAAGCAGTCTTTGTTAATTCCATGCCTTGCTGTGCGGCTTGTTTTCACCTTTGCTTCGCACTAAAGAAATGGAAAGAAGCTTCTACATGTGCTGACTGGTGACTATAGATCAGTTGTCCTTTTGTACCCTCCTCTCCAGGATCTCAGGAGTTAGTACTAATGGAGCAGTCAGTTGTGCATCCAGTTTATCAAGAAAGCTCCATCCTTGCAAGGCTTTATTTGCAAATGAACTTGAGCACTGGTGTCCTTGGACACAAGGTTCTTAAGTCCTGTTGGACTGATCTCTCAAATCTAACTGGCTTGGGGCTTTTTTTAATGGGGCATGCAATTCTGATTCACTTCTGTCTTTCTGAAAAGCATAATCATCCCAGTTTCTGTGTTTTGAAAGAGTAAGTGAGCCCTTTCTTTGCTTTTGAAAGTAAAGGCTTGGGTATTTCCTCTAAGAGAATGAAGGCTGAGAATCCCAAAAGGAAGAAGGCCTGTAAGTTAGAGGGGATAGGATTCATATGCATGTCTTTTACCAGTATGTCCTACTGAGTAAATTGTGTGTCTCTTTGCACGTACTATTATTGTTCATGAGCCTTCTTGTGAAGCACCAAAATCTCTGGCAATATCGTAGAACCTGCTTCAAGGCCCTGGGTTCACAGTTCTACCAGGTATGTAAAGGTTCTTTATGTCTCTGGCATTTGGCAAAACAAGAAATCTTTTGTAAATTTCTACTATTGAGATCCTGGAGAAGGTGCAACAGGAAGAGAATTCATCTGTAGTCACATGAAAATCTATTTCCTTGTCTTTAGCATGAAGCAAAGGTGGAAACAAATCACAAATCTTAGACACACTTTCAGACACCTGCTATGCAAGAGGATGAGCCTCTTCTGACTCCACTGGGAGTCAGCTAAATGCCTCAGTCTTAATAAACTGTTGTTATTGAATGTTTTCATAGAATACCTGACCTGAAACTCTTGTAGATGTTTTAAGGTTGGAAAGGAAAGTCTATTCCTGCCCTTGGGATAGTTGTCATGGTAAGAAAATAGAAATACCAGCTGTCAGGACATAAGCAGCATAAGGCATAGCCTTAGTTCTTGCCTAGAGACTTGTCCAGAAGTGCCACTGCATGGGTGGAATAGAATTTGCTCTGCTTTTCTTGTATTTTGGTACTCTTGAGAAAACTCCTTTTAGCTGTTTCCAGTGTAAAGATGAAGGCTGTGAAAGCTTAGTGCTGCTTTTCACAACATTCTATAGCTATAAATAGATTGTGCTAAAAAAGCATAGCAGCATAACTGGCAAGTCTGGATTCTTTGTTTTTTCTATTGACTGTCAAATTAAAAGGTTAAGTTAACTGCCTTTCTGCTTGCTGTAGCTAACCTTTGTTTCAGTAGGATCCAAACATCTCACCTACACCACTCTATTAAGTTCCAGTGCTGAATTCTTAAATAATTAAGGAGAAAAGTGGAAGGGAAAGGCCATTAGTATCTCTCTTTTGAATGCTGCCTGAGGAATGTCAGTCTGCCATCAGGTACTCAAGGTGCTAATAGCCATCTTAGAGAAGAAGGCAAGAAGCCAGCGACTTACTTTCTGGTTGACTAGATTTATGTTCTGAAAAGCTTCTTAAAGTGGTTTAAGTGGGGTAAGTGGCAGTACTTGGACAGAAATGTCAGTACTGCCCAAGAAGATCAGTCCCTGATTGCACAGTGTAATTGCACAGGCAAGGCCTGCATTTGGTAGAAGGGACAGGAGTCCTCGAAACTCTGCAGTTTGAAATAACTTCCTATATCCCATTCATTGTCACTGTCCTTCATGCTGTGAATCACATACCAGGAATCCAGACCATGCAGAGGATGTATCAAATGGCAACTAGATCCAAGGGTGAAAAGTCAAAATGCAGCAAAGAAAGATGCTGACAGAGGACAGCTGCTTTTCCTCAAGGGCTGGCAGAATACACTCCTCCTGTGCCCTACCACCCCAACTACACAAAATCCACAGCTGGTTTAACATCTGTGTCTTCAATGGAAATGACATTCAGCAGGTCATCTTCAAAATAAGCAGTTTAGAGGGAAGAAAAGCTACTTAGAATGAGACTGTTAATGGTAAGGAACAGGAAGGATGTTTGAGGAGTCTAAACAGATGCCAGAAATCAGAGGCGGAAGCCTCTTGCCAGAAATTTGGCATCCCAATAGGCAAACAGGAGAAAAATGTCAGAATTCCTTATTTGTGACAGCCATCCCCTCCTTGATACAGCTAGGTTCTCTCTGCCTCAGGCAGCTTGCTTACATATTTCATATTGATCAGTTGTCAAAAATGAAATAAAATTAAAGAGAAATAGAACAGAGAATGAGCTGTACCTACAAGCTATACCTCCAAGAATCAGCATTACCCAGATACTTCAAAACCAGGGAGAAATGCACAGTTTTCTTGAATCTGTGCCATGTTCTGGTTGAAGAACATGTATCCTGTGATGCATATTCTCATTATGAAACCAGAAACAGTCCAGCTTTGCAACTTGCAGGAGCCTGCAATCCTGGAATCTGGAGCAGCTCATCTGCCTCCATGCCAACAGGAACAGATCTGTGGGAGCCTCTGTTCAGGACTGGCAGCAAATCACAGCTGGAGTCCCACTAACAAGGGCATTTTATGAAACATTAATTTGGTTTCCAAAGGGACCATCTATAAATCTGCCAAGGGCTGGTGGAGTGAGAGCACCAGATAAGGGTGTTTGCATTTCGTTTTCTGGGTTTAGCTAAAAAAGGTTTAAGAAGTTACAGCTCCTCACAGCTCTGACTACTTCTGTGCAGAGCTGTCCTGATTCCCATGAATGCCACACACTTTCACAGCAAAGGGTGCAAGGGCAGCTTGAGTCAGCAAAACTGCTGCAGGGAACAGAATTTCTTTTGTGACCAATTCTGCACCTGACAAACTAGCAAGTGCTCACCCTATCCTCTAACCAGTGAGGAGCATTTAAGGAACATTTAGGAACAGTAACCTCTGGAAATAGATACAGTTGTTTCCTAAGTGAACATCTGTGTCTTCAATTAGTGGTTCTAAAATGGCTGAGCTATCAAATTGCTCTTTAGCATAAAAGTGAGACAGTATGTGCAATTAGGAAGCAATGAGATGGTTGCTATGTTATATGGTTGCACAGTATAGAAATAGAAGATGCCTGGGAGAGGAGCTGTAGATGGCATGAAAATATCACAGGGGGGGAGGGAAGATAGGAACACACAGGCAAATGGTTAGGAGGAGTATCTCCTGGGATGTGGCATGTGCCCACAACTTCTCATACCTTAAAGAATATTTCATGTCCTCTTCTTGCTCTCCTGCTGGTTCACCTTTTGTAGTAATCCTCCAAGAGGTGGTCCTCCTCCATGGAAAAGAAATAAAGACCTGGATGTGCCCAGAACTGCTGGGATCAGTGCATCTCTTGAGGTGCCTTTATCCAACAATCAGCACCAGCTTGCACTGCAGCCTCACACCTGGCACTCCAAGTATCTCAGTCTTCTCCAGGCAGTTTACACCAAGCTGTAGCTGTAGTCCTCACCTGGTGTTTCTCCACTTATTAAAGTCTCAACTGACATGATGCTACTATTAAAAGCTAAGGAGGAGTAGAATGGGAACTGCTCTGGTAAACACATCCAAGTTTGAATTTGTGAGCTGGAACCAACACATCAATCTAGGACTGCACCAAAGCAAAGATGCCTCTCTAACCACAGGGCACTGCCAGTCCAAGGGTGTGCTTTGTATCGCCTGTTGAGGTAGCTATTGCTTCCATAATTAGTTAATTATTCCTTAGAACTGCTGGGGAAGGGAACAAAGACAGGCACTATACAGTCTGGTGTTCGTGAGGAAGATGTGTGAAGATCCTGTTCACATCTCTGTGCTAGTGGGTGTTTCAGCTACACAAAAGAGAACAATCCATTTCTGTCTCTGGCAGGGACAGAGTCAGAAGTTGTCTATCCCCCTGAGCTAAGGTACCAGTAAGCAGGCCACTCTTCTTTAGGGTTCTCTGTCATCCCACGAGAAGCCGGCATTGGAGCAGGCCTCACACTTTCCACACAGGATATTTCACTCTAGCAAAGGTGTTCTGTTGTAATCTAAAAACCTTATTATTTTGCTTTGAAATAAATGATTTTCACGGACAGTTCGTTAGTAAAACAACTTACTGTGGCAGCCAATACAAGCACATCGGGTTTGGAATGTCGTTTGCAGCCTGTGGGTCGCCCTCTCCTCCCGAGCCGCCGGGCCTGGCCTGGCTCCGGGCTCTCTGCTGCCAGGCGGGCTCTGCGATGGCGGCCAGACCCGGCACGGCCACGCTCCGAGCAGTGGAGACAGCCTGTTGCCCTCCGCCAGAGCAGGGGCCGATGCTGGTGTGTTCCGGGCTCCCGTCTGTCCTCTGAAGGTTAAGATGCAGTCAGGTGTAGCCGTGCGGCCTTTGCGGCAGGAGCAGCTCCCCGGGGCTGGCGCCGGGCTGGGCCGGGCCCGTTCAGGTGCTGCGCTGGGTCGCTGCCTCCCTCCGACACGAGCGGCAGTTTTCTGTAAAAGTGAGCTTGCCCAGGATCTTTTCATTCTAGAACGCACCGCAGTGCCCACACACCGTTCAGAACCTCGTCATCCCACCGGCTGGAGCTGCTTGCCGCAGGTCCTCTCCGCGTGGCTGGCGCTTGCCGGCAGCCGGGAGGCTCTGGGCACACTGGGCTTGTGCCGCCCTGCAGCAGATTCTGGTTCATGCTGCTGCCGTTGCTCACTGATTGCACGCAGCTGTGAAATCACCAAAACGTGTCTTGAGGGTAGGTACATCCCCCTGAGCCGCTAAAACAGGCCAGGGCTGTTACACCTGCAGTACGGCAGAGGCAGAGGTGATGCCGAGATGCACAAGTCTGTAGGTACGAAGAATCTGAACAGTGTATTCATAGTTGCTGGCTTGTGCACTGGCTGCCAAAGCTATCTTTGTGTTTATCTTTTAATTCCTGAGCCCATCTGACTAGTTGGCAGAGCTTCCTCATCACCACCTGCCAGAGCTGGTCCTACCAGCTGTAACGCTGCTGGGTTTGCATGCTGGAGGACGCTCAGCAGCTGTGTGCCCTTCAGGTGCTGGTGTAGGACATTGCTTCCAGCGAAGGTACAGTCACACCTCTGGTGAGGGCAGTGCTAAACCACACACTGGGCTTCCTCGGCCTTGCAGAAGGCTGTGTCCACCCTGCAGCAGGAGGTAGGAAGGTGTATTTGCACAGATGGGATGAGAGGCAGGACCCTGCTCAGAATTCTGTGCAGAACCTTTCTTCCCTTTCCTCTGGTCTTTGTAATCTCTCTCCCAAGAGGCTGTAGCTTGCTGTACTTGGTACCATCCGGGAGTGTTAGTGAATGAATGCATTGTTTCATTTCCTCTGAATGCACACCATTTGGGGCTGGAGCCTTTTTCTCCCAGTGGCACTGAAGAAGCTGCAGTTGGAGACTTTGCATCCACAGAATGAGAGTCAGTTACTATCTGGGAGTTCTGATGTCATTTCACAATGAAGCAGATGGCAATCTTCCAGCTTGCACTAGCTCATGTTAATTATGCAAATACATGCTGAGAACTCTCATGCATGGTTTGTCTGTCTTCAGTGGTGGACTTTTTTCAGTAGAGCATTAGGAAGACCATGTAATACATCTCAGCTCTTAGCTAAAGTGTAGCAAAATGTGCTGAACCACAGTGATATCTAGGATATTTTTGTTAATATTTTGTTTTTCCATCAAAAGATGACTCTTTAGTGCTCTGGCCTAGCTGGTCATTTCCCAAAGATGAGCACCTGAGTCCCACTGACTAGCTAGTTGGTCTCTTATTTCAGCAGGGTGAGTTGTAACCATGATTCTTCCAGTTCTGTTCAACAGAATAATAAAAACTACCTGAGACAGAAAACAAATTAGAAAACAAATCAATGGTCAAGTTTGGGCAGTATCCAGAGATAAAATATGAGGGCTTCATGATTTCCTTCTAAATATAAAGATGATCAATATGGCAATGATGAGAAAACAGGTTGGAATGAACATGGAGGTGGATAAATTTGTAGATGAGACAGCTACTTATAGCTACTTATAGCTAGGAAAGATTGTGAGGAACTTCTGCAACTAAATTTAACGGTCATCATGATGTTCCATTAAATTAATCGTCAAAAAATGCAAAATCTAGCACACTAGAAAACTTAAACTTTCCAGACTTCTTATAAAGGTTCAATTAATAGTGTCATGACAGGGTGAAATTTGGATGTCACTGTGGATACCTAACTGAAAATCCTTACTTGTTGCAAAGCTAGTGTCTAGTTATGTTGTAATGCATAAAAAACCAGGATGGAGAATAATACAGAAAATAAAATAATGCCAATCTTCTGTGTTTCTTCTCACCTGGTGTACTTCTACTCTTACTCATCCTGATGGCCATAGCAGAACTAGAAGAGTTTCTGGGATAGGTGATAGAGGTTACAAAGAACTAGAGAAATTCTGCTCTTAAAGAACAGATGGTAAAGGCTGGGAGCTTTCTGCCTTGGTGGGGACATGGTAGATAGAAACATTCTCTGGATGTGCACAGGCATGGTGCACATCTGGTAGTTACCAGAATGTGCCTGAATGCACAAAGTGAAGATTTTTACAAAATGAGAAATTCAGTGCTAATGAAGATTACTCCCACAGTTACTGGCAGAGAGATTTCATTTAATGTAGCTGCTTGTGAGCATAGTTTGAGACGGCTGAGCAGGATCAGGGATCTGTGTACATAATGCATATGTAGATCTGTGGTCACAGGGCTATGTTCAGATGTTTGTTCCAGGCAAGTTGAAGACAGCTGTCCTCAGGAGCCTGGATATTCTGCATATTGGTAAAGGTAATGAATGGCTTTTGTCATTTGCAGTAGTATTTCCAGGCATGCATTTCACTGTGATAGGGCTCTAGTAAGGACAAATACCTGGTAATGGCCTGAAGAGTGTGCTTCCCATCACTGTGTCTGCAACATTGCTCACACTTATTCCTGCTGCAGTAAATTTTTATGAGTAAGAAGGAGGATGTCCCAGTGTCTGTGTTTAAATCCTTTGTCCATGCAGCTGCTCTGCAGACCTGTATAGAGAAAACAGCCAGCACAGGGCTCCTCAGGCTGGTGCTGCTGTTGCGAAGCTGGAGAGGCAGCTGCTGGCAGCTCAGCAGTCACCCTCCAAGTCCACAGCCTGTGCTGGGTCAGCCTGGAGTGGTGTGCTGTTGATTTAGTGGTTATGGTGGTGCAGGACTGACGATGGTCCTGAAGTTCCTTTCCAACCATGATGAATCTGTGATTCTGTGATTCTGTCTCTGAGTTAAGTTGAAGAACAGTTTTGGGCTCTGGCATGCACATGTGTGTGCAGTGACTCAGCAATATTGGAAATGGCCTCTTGGCATGTCTGTGCTCCTGTACCCTTCTGAGAACCAAGTGCTGCAACTGAAGAAAGGGCATCTGCCTGACAGTGGGTCAGGAGCAAACCTCTGAGGGCTGCACTGCCTCACACAATCACCAAATAGTAGGTTGGAGTAGACATCTTTCTACTATCTAGTCCCATCTGTTCAAGAACTGTCAGCAGGTTTCCCAGAACTATGTCCAGGTGGTGTTAAGTTTCTCTGAGGATGTATACTCCACAATCTCTCTGTACAACCTATTCCAATGTTTGACCACCCTCACTGTAAAAAAAAAAGAAAAAAAGAAAAAAGAAAGAAAATAGAAAAAAAATGTTTTCTTGTGTTCAGATGGCATTGCATTTGTCTTAATTTGTCTTGTCTTGTCACTGGGCACTTAACTGAGAAGAGAGCCTGACTTCCTTTGGTACATTCCCTCCCATCAGGTATTTTACATATGGATAGGATCCCTCCCCCTCTCCAGCCCTTCTCTTTTCCAGCCTAAACAGTCTCTAGCATATTCAGCCTTGTCTTATATGAAAATGCTTCAGTCTCTTTATCATCTTCACAGCCCTTCACAAGACACAGCCCTTCATTCCTACCTCCCATCTGCCAGCAGCTGCTGGTCCTGAAGCCTGCACCTTTTCTTTCAAGGAGGAAGGAGACAGCCCCTTCAGGGGGCCGATGTGAGCAGAATGCTAACCAGCCATGCTTTGTGTACCGGTGACAGCAGTGACAGCTCAGCTGCTTGGGCTCAAACCACAGAAATGGCAAAGAGCAGCAATATTTTCATGCCTGTTAGTGCTGCAGACAGGCCCTCTCCCTTACAGCTGGCACTGCCCACCAAGTGCTGCCCAGACTGCAGCCCTAAGGGCTGGCATTGCCTCTGCCTGGAAGGATGCCCACATGCTGAGCACTACAGAGTGTATGAGATCCCTCCTTTCACATGGCACAAGGAACAGACTGCTGGTGTTGATTCTGTATGCCAGGCTGTATTCTCCAAGCAACATGGGTAACAACTTCCAAAAAAGCCTGTCTGAGGTGTGTAGGCAGCAAAGTGGCAGAAGTTGAAGCCTGGGCTATGGCATGGGTTGCACTTTGTCCCAGACCAACTGTTGAAAAATGAGAACAGATCACTTCTGAGTGGAGGTCTTAGTGTGGGGTGAGCTGTGTAAAAACTGTCCATAAGGAAAGGAGGTACTGCTTGTGTTCGATGCTGGGATCCAAAAAAGGCTGGGGCAGCAACGCTTTTACTATTGCCATTGCCTCGAGGATAAATGGTTTTTTTGCTTCTTTTGGTTGCAGTGCATGCCCCAGAAAACTTTCTGGGCTTTCCTCAGCAGCAGCATCTGCCACCCTCTGCTCCACCCCCCATGGGTCACTTCCAGCATTCAGTATGGATGGGGATCCATACACCACGTCCCACAGCAAGTGGCAGAAATGCCACTGTACTCAGTGCAAGCATTTCCTTTGCACAGTGATGGCTTTGTTTGAGTCTGGAGGGACCATTTTTATACAAACTGAAAGAACACAAGTTCAGAAAGCAGCTAGAGATGCAGAGTATTAACAGTTCTGCTGAAAGCTTAAAGCTGGTCTTGTTTGAGCAGAAAGTCGGCTTTTGGGCTTATCTGTATGTTTTAAACTTAATTGCTGGCAGCCAGAGCAAAATATCCCACTAAACTAAGTTTGATTTAATCTATAATGAGTCTTGGCCTTTCTCTGACTTCTTTTTGTGTCCTTTCTGTGTCTTTCTTTGAAATACCAGTTTGATCAAGCTGGTTTAGAGGCATTGCGATCTGCCTAGAAAGAGAGCTGATGAGAGGATGTAGAATAGAGAGGGTAAAAGAACATTGTCAGAGAGTAACTGTTGTCTGGAAGATGAAAACCAGAAATGGATATAGGTGTTGATTTTCAGTCTATATGAGGAGTTAAGGCCTATGAAAGATTTAAGCCCTATAAATGATACATTCCAACAGTTAAGTTCTAAGTGCCTGGCTTGTGGAGGGGTGTAATGTCCAGAGGTGGGTATTTGCAAAGACCAGAATCTACAATACTATTTGCTGTCTGCAGTGCCAGGGGAAATGCTGTAGGAAGGTCCCCACACCATCCCATGTCCCAGCAGTGACGTGGCTGTGCAGTGATGGCTCTAGCCCTGCCCTTCAGCATGGCAGGCACTGACCACTCTTCTTATGGATAAATTAAAAAGGGACAGGCATTACAGCAATATTTTGCCAAATATCCATGTAATGCCTGTGTCAAGGTGAGCACACACACCGCTTTGTTTGCACTACCAGGCTCTTGCTTTTTCTTCTTTGGCTCTTTGTTTTTTGCCTAAATTTATATAGAGAGCAGAGTCCTGTCTGGGTGCCTGTTTGTGACTCTCACAGGAGGGAGACAAGAAAGCAAGCATTCTTATAATCAAGGTGATTCCTATAGCAGCAGTTTAACTCCAGGAATGCATGTTTGGATTAAAGAAGAACACTTTGAAGAGAAAAAAAAAAAATAAAAGTGATGAGAGCTTCGCTATTAGTGCTGCACCACTCTAAAGCAGGGTAAATTGGTACGCACCAGCCAGCTCCATAGCTCTGTGGTGACCAAGGCCTGGACAACATCCAGAGATACTTCATGGTAGCTGCAATGAGGCAAGCAAGGTACTTCTGTCTGGATGGGACAATTCTTCTGTGCCAATGTTGATGGGGCACAGCTGCCTGGCATTCTGGATTTAGAACATGTAGGAGTTGAGTTGCAAATTGTGCTGATCCAGAATTAGGGTTTATTTTCCTTATTACTGAAAAGAGTTTGCCTATTTCTGTGAGACCCAGGTATTAAATTAGGTCTAGAATGCAACTGGAAGCCTTTCAATGAAACCCACACTGAAGGCAGATACTGTCTGATCAGCTTCTCCCATCCTGTCTAATCCCTTTCCCCTCCCCAGGCCAAAGAATTCTCCACCACCGGAGTGATACCCTGGAGACAGTGATCCTGGTAAACCCCAATGTGGATAGCATCGTGTCTGAGGTAAGTATCAGATGCCAGGAGGTTTTCTCCAGCTGCTTCCTGGAAGAGTTAGTGCCTTAGAATTGCCTGTTTTTTAGGGATTTCAAGCAAAGTAGGTGGGGGGCTTCTGAACCTTGAGCATCCTAGTTTCACAAGAGTCTAAATGTGCCAACCTCTTACACAGCAGTGTAACACCAAACATTTCTCTTCACCAACTTTCTCGGTGTGAATGATGATGTGACATGGAGCTGTTGGGCAGACAGTAGCAGTGTCTTCCCTCTTCAAGAACCCACTCTTTTATATGTAGAAAACTTATGTTTTGGCTGTTTGTGAATAATGCTATCACCTGTCCATGTACTTGGGTTTCTGCATGCTGGTGGGGAACAGAGATAACTCTGTGACTGTAACACTGTCTGGTGGTAACAGGTCCGCTCACTGGTGTGTGATTCTTCAGCCCACAAACTACTGATCTTCTGTGGTAGGAGCTCAGACCAGGAAGGAGACTTAATCCTGCAGTCGGGGACCTTCACTTACCAGAAGTTTGCTGAGATACTTTCTGACCCAGAGGTGAGTGTGGATATGCCCCATGCATTAATTGGAAGAGGCTTTTGGATTATTTAATATATCCCAGTGTTTGTCAGTAAAGCACTCATGGCATCTTCAGTATTTTGCATTAAGTGGCTTTTTTTTTTTTTTTTTTTTTTTTTTGTATTGCTGAATGCACCTCAGAGCTCTGTTTGATCTGTGCTTGTCTCACTAGGTCACCCAGATTCTTAGCAACACTGATTCAGATACCAAGGCCTCCCTTACTGTGTCGTGTCTGGGAGAAGGAGACTGGAGCAACCTTGGGCATCCTCAGTTTCAGGAAATCATTAATCTGAAACTGAATCCTGATCCAGTCCTGCCAGAAATGGATGGTGTGACTGAGTTTGCAGAATATGTCTCTGAGACAGTTGACGTGCCATCTCCATTTGATCTCCTGGAGCCACCCACCTCAGGGGGCTTTTTGAAGCTTTCTAAACCTTGCTGCTACATATTCCCTGGAGGACGAGGTGACTCTGCTCTCTTTGCTGTCAATGGGTTTAACATCCTTGTGGATGGTGGCTCTGACAGGAAATCTTGCTTCTGGAAGCTGGTGAGACATCTGGATAGGATTGACTCAATCCTGCTCACCCACATTGGTGCAGACAACCTACCTGGCATCAATGGGCTGTTACAGAGGAAAGTTGCTGAGCAGGAGGAGGAACAATCCCAGGGCTCTACCAACTACAGTGACTGGATGAAGAACCTGATTTCCCCTGAGCTAGGGGTGGTTTTTTTTAATGTTCCTGAAAAACTGAAGATGCCCGAATCATCCATGAAAGTAAAGAGGAGCATCGAAGAAGCTTGTCTGACACTGCAGTATCTCAACAGATTAGGCATCAAAGCAGAGCCTCTCTACAGGGTGGTGAGCAGCACCATTGAACCCATCACACTTTTCCACAAAATGGGAGTGGGTAAGCTGGACATGTATATACTGAATCCTGTCAAGGACAGTAAAGAAATGCAGTTTCTAATGCAGAAATGGGCTGGTAATAGTAAAGCAAAGACTGGCATAATTCTTGCAAATGGGAAAGAAGGTGAAATTTCTGTTCCATATCTCACATCTATCACAGCCCTAGTGGTATGGCTGCCAGCTAGCCCAGCAGAGAAAATTGTAAGGGTTTTATTTCCTGGAAATGCTCCTCAAAATAAGATACTGGAAGGTCTTGAGAAACTCAAGCACCTGGATTTTCTGAGGTACCCAGTGGCTACTCAGAAAGATATCACTTCTGGAATCGCTCCACCTGTGCTGAAGCAGACCAGAATTAAACAAAGAACTGACAGTAAAGAAAGTCTTAAGTCTTCCCCCAAGCCATCTGTGACAAAGCAAACTAAGAAAGAAGAAGCAGTTGAGGAGGGGATTAAGGAGGTAAAACCAGAAGTCATAAAAGACACTAAAATTGATAAAAAAGTTAAAGAACACTCAGAGAAAATTTCTGAGAAACCTGTTAAACATGAAAAGATAAAGACAGAAACAAGTGATGCTCTTAAAGCTGAGAAAAGAAAACTGGCAAAAGACAAGGTTGGAAAAAAGCATCTCAAAGAGAAAGTATCTAAACTGGAGGAGAAGAAAGACAAAGAAAAGAAAGAGATTAAGAAGGAGAAAAGGGATCTTAAAAAAGATGATGGAAAGAAAGAGGAAAAAAAAGATTCAAAGAAAGATGATAAAAAGAAAGAAAGCAAACCAGAGTCCAAAAAACTTTCTAAACCAGACTTAAAACCATTTACACCAGAAGTAAGGAAAACATTATACAAGGCAAAAGTTCCAGGCAGACTCAAAACAGAGAAGATCAAAGTTAAACCTGAAAAGGAAGTACTTGCTGACCTGAAGATGTCCCCACTAGAGAAGGCACCTGCACACGTGGAGTCAGGAGACACTTCCATAGCTGAACAAAGGTTAGTACTGTCTTCACCAGAAGATCTTACAAAAGACTTTGAGGACCTAAAGCATGAGGAGAAAGAGCCCTTGAAGGTGACTCAAGAAATACCTGATACTGAGGCTAGTGATAACATTATGGGTATACCTGAAGTAGAGATAAAAGACTCTGTTGACATGGTTGCTCAGAGTTGCCTTGAAGTGGACCTGATAATGAAAACAAACATTCCTGAGCATGGAATAACTACTACTGACATGGAAAAAGAATCACCAGCAGAGGAAAAGGCAGGTTATGCTGAAAAAATAGAGGACGAAAGAAAAACAGTAGATGAAAATCTTGACATGATATGCCATGATGAAAACGTGGAGCAGGAAAAGGAAGTTCAGCTGTTTCCAGACAAAAGACAGGTACCATTGCAGAAGGGCCTCTTAGCAAAGGGTGGTTGGTCATCAGCACTTGGAGAGGAAGAAAAGGGAGAAGAGGAGAAAATCTCTTTGGACAAAAAACAAAGGGAAGCAGAAACGAAGACTTGTGAAAAGTACATTGAGGGGACAGAGGCACAGGAAGAGGGTGAGAAGGAAAAGAGAGAAGTTGTGATAGAAAAGGCAGAACTGGAAGAAAAGGAAGAACAGCACATGAAGGCAGAGCAGAGGGTGGAAGAGAATAAAGACATCTGCGATCTGAATCAGGTAGAGAGGAAGGGCAAAATATTTACCACTACAGAAAAGGAAAAAGAATTTAGGGACATGGGTGAGAAAAACAAACTATTTGGGAAGGATGTAACAAAGGAAGAGTCCTATCTGAGATGTCTGCCAGTCCCACCAGGAACAACAGCAGAACACATTTCATATATCCAAGATGAAACTATCCCAGGCTACTCAGAAACAGAGCAGACCATTTCTGATGAAGAAATACATGATGAACAGGAAGAGAGGATCCCACACTTGAAGTATGATGTCAATGCCTATGACATTTCTGTTCCGGACCAGCCAGGCTCTTTTGAAGCAATACATGGAATACAGGCTGTGCCTACTGCTGACCTTTCAGCCAAGGGCTATGCTGGCCAGGAATCTGAAATCCTGGCATATCCTACAAACATTGTGGCAGCACCTCTGGCTGAGGAGGAACATATATCCTCCGCTACCTCCATTACAGAATGTGATAAGCTTTCGTCTTTTGCAACTTCAGTAGCAGAAGATCAATCTGTTGCATCTATAACAGCACCGCAAACAGAAGACACTGGGAAAAGCTCTCTACTTCTAGACACAGCAAACAGCATGCCCTCCTCCCGGACAGAAGCAACACAAGGTCTCGACTATGTTCCCTCCGCTGGCACAATCTCTCCCACATCATCCTTAGAGGAAGACAAATGTTTTAAATCTCCACCCCCAGAAGATTTCCATGCATTAGCAGAAGGAGAGAGAAAACTGGAAGCTCAGAAAAAGGATCTCCATGAAGAGGAAGAAGATGAAGAGGAAGAAGAAGATGGGACTCCAAATATTGAAATGCCTGAGAAACTCAGAGGGCATTACAGCGCCCCCATGTTTGCTCATCAAGGCTGTCCTGATAATGTGTTAATCAGTGTTCCCATAGAGGTGATGCAAACTTCTGGTCTGCTATTGTCTACTGAAGAACCATCATTTTCCCACACTGACTCTGCAGAGGCTGAAGAGCGATGCATGAGTCCTGATGATAGTACAGTAAAAATGGCCTCTCCCACCCCATCTGGCCCCACTAGTGCAGGGCACACACCTTTCCACCAGTCTCCAGTGGAGGAAAAGCTAGAAACAGTAGATTCAGATCTATTTGAAAAACAAACAGGTGCTGTTGCAAAGAAACTGGAAGGCCAAACTTCTGTTGTGGTGGGGGGAGCCAAGGGCGAATCTCTCAGAGAAGATGATGTATCTGCAGCTAAATACAAACATGAAAAAGAAGCGTCTGGATCTGCACAGCACAAGCTGGACTTGGGAAGTGACATTCCCGTGTCCCCTGGGAAAGAGGTGCAGGCAGAACCACTGAGGAAGGAGGAGCTGCCCTGGCTCTCCTACCACAAACAGGACACAGTAGTGATAGGGGAGGAGGAATGTCCCATGCTGCCCCATCCTGGCACAGATGTATTTTTGAAGCCAGAAAAAGAGAAAGTAACTAAAACTGTGACAGAAAGTTTAATGGGATTTTCAAAACACTCGTCCTTTGAGCCATTATCTAACACAGAAACATCTTTAGGAAGCGTGACTTCTCCACAGTTCACAAGCCAAAGCAAATCTGAAAGTGACAAATCTTCAAAATTTTTACCAGCTGACATCAAAACACTTTCTTTTGCAGAAGAAAGTATTCATAAAGAAAAATCCTCAGACACTGCTGTTAAGGTAGTGACTACTGAAGGAGGAAAACTCCTGCATTTCACAGGAGAAACCACAGAAGAAAAATCTTTGCATGTTTCCATTAAAGACATTTCTCCAGAAGAGACCAAATCTCTCACTGAGAGTTCCAGCAAGGAAATCTCTTCAGACCTTTTTGTTAAAGGAATTTCTCCAGAAGACATCAAATCACTTAGTTTCACAGAAGAGATCCCTGCCAAAGGAGAAGATGCATCTGATCTTCCAGACAAATTCCCTTCAGGACCTGGGAAATCCATGGATTTCACAGAGCACAGCCCAGGTGCACATGAAAAATCACTGAAAATTTCTGCCAAAGAACTCACAAAAGAAGTGTCAAAATCTTTTCCTTGCCTAGAAAGTAGTTCAGTTAAAGACATATCACCCAGAGATACTTCAACTGAAGAAATGTCTCCGGATGACAGTTTATTTTCTGCAGCAGAAAAGGGCCCATTTAGGGGAAGAACTGCAGGCCTGGACTCTCAGGAAGTGTCTCCAGATGCAGAGGGCTTACACTTCACTGAATCTATCCCAACATATGATAAAACATCTTCACACATCTCTGCTGAAAGTGTAAAATCTTGCAGGTTCAAGGAAGCTCAAGAAGAAAAATCTCCAGAAACAGACGACTTCTACATGAAAGATTTAAGTTATGAGAGGAAAGTGTGGTTTCCAGAAGAAGAGGAGGAGATCCCTTCTCAGGAAAGGCGGCAAAGATATGATAAAGAGAGAGAGAGCACATTCCTGGATGAGGCACCAGAATATGAAACAAAATTCCTTCCTAAAATGGGAGAGAAGATCCCGTCTCCTGAAGTGCCTGACAGTCACTCATGGAAAAGAGCAGAAAGCGAAGTGTGGGGCTCTGCGTATGGGCATCATCAGGATGGACGAGAGACTAGAAGAGGGCAGTTACCCAGTCAGGAGGATGAGAATCTCCATCATGCTGAAGACACACATGTCTTCATGTTTAAAGATGAAAGTTTAAAGATGGAATCCTATGATTACGAAGAAGACACACAGAAGAGTGCTGCCAAACCTACATCAGGAAAAACGAAAGCAGAAGTAGTTCCTGATGGCATCCCTCTCCCAGAAAGAACAAAAATTCCCTGTCCTCTGTCCTCTCAATATATCTCTGATGAGGAAAATCAGGCCAAAGCATTAACTGGAAACAAAGAAGGGCAAGAACTGTTGCTGGCATCTAAAGAGGATTACTCCTACTTAGAGTATGAGGAGAAAGCTGTCCTAGATATCTATGCAAAATCACTAGACCAAGCACTGATGGCATCTTCCCTGTCTGGAACAGCTACCACTCTGGAACAGGAGATTGACACACCAGAAATGGAAAGGCCTTACAAGTTGGACCAGTGCAAACCACCTTTACAGGTGGAAGTGCCATTGAAGGACACAGAGAAAAAACTGGACACGAGGGGTTTGTCTCAGGAAATAGACTGTAAACACAGGTCAGACAGAAAGCAAGAGGATGTCTGCAAATCCACTGAGGGTTTTTATGATTCTACAGGAAGAAAAGAGCAGATGGCAGCATCACCTACTCTGTTGCAATCTACAACACCAGCAGAATATGAATATGTGGCAGCTTCCCCAGAAGAAAGTGCTGCAGTGTCAGGGCAGTGTGCACACTCCCCCCTAGACCAAGGCCCTTGTCCAAGAAGCAGTGCTGCCAAAGGACATGCTGAGCTTGTGGGTTCTGACACCCGAGTGCCATCTCCTCCAGAGTCCTATTCCAGCAGCTCCCCCGAGCCTTATTCCTATGAGAAAGGGGTCTGCAGACCCAGAGGTGATGACAGTTCTAGAAGACAAGAGCAAGAAGAAAGAGAACCAACTCCCTATCCTGATGAAAGAAGTTTCAAGTATGCTGACATCTATGAGAAGATAATTGTGTCTGGGGTTGGACCTTCCCCCTTCACACCCTGCAAGGGTGTAGACAGCCGAGGTCACCCTGACAAGGTGCCAGCAACAGCACTGAGCTCCGAAAAAGGCCAAAATTTTCATGTCTCTGCAAAGGAGGAAGAGTCCTGCCTTTATACCTCTGCTGAGAAGGAGCTGTCATCTCCAGCATCCCCTAGAGATAAAGCAGATTCAGCCTTTGACTATACAAACATCCATGAAAGATACTTGCCCTTGTCTGAAAGAGATAAGCCTAAGATGTCTGAAGGACAGGAAGAACTGAAGGCGTCTTCTGCTTTGTTGGAAGAAAAGGACTCTGAACAGCACCCATCAACTGCCAGTGTAGTGCTTGCCTCTCCTACAGGTGTGACAGACACATTTTACCAAGAAAAATCAGCTGCCTATGTTGATGCTGCTTGTCCAGATAAGAACACCCTTTTCTCTAGCCAGGAGCAGATATCTTTGTTCCTGAAATCTGAAAGCCCAAATCCCAAAGATACATACTATGAGAAAGCAGGTCGAGGGGAAGAAATCACGAGTGACTCAGAGTTAGAAAAAGGCGCTAAGGAGAAATCTGAGAAGGAGTCTAAACTGCACAGCCCTGTTGAAGCTGCAGACACTGTTTATGCACACATTTCAGCAACAGGCAAGTTTCAGGGATCAGCATCCCTTCTGCAAAGCAAGTGTCAGGAGTCCACTTCACCCAGTTCTACTTCCTCTTCACCCTCTGATCCAGGGTGGAGAGAGGAATATGGAGGTAGGAAAACTGTATCACCTGCTGCTGTGGGCACATACACTGCTGGTTACAGTGACCTGCCAAACATAGGCAGAAATGAGCAGGCTTCAGAAACATGTCATTTAAGGCAAGATGCCTCACAAAAGAGACAGGTTGCTGAAAAATCCATGAAAGAATCACATGTCTGTGTAACAGATTATCCAAGCTCAGCGGTGGTCTCAGAGTGCCCGGAGAAAGCCATGTACCCAAAATCTGCTTCTGGAAAAGAGAAAGAGGTGGGCAGGGTCATGGACAGCTCTGCTGGGTTTGAATGCTCCCTGCTAGGAAGGAGTGAAACATATACCATGTTCAGACATGAGCAAACCTCAGCAAGCCGTTTAGGGGATGTCTGTCTTCCTTTAAAGGCTCCTTGTGCTTTGCTCTCAGACCAGGGGAAGAAAGATGAGTACCTGGAGGTTTCTGAGAAGACCAGCAGCCTCGGTTCATCTTTTACTAAATTCTCACCGAGTCCATATGAAGAAGATAAACTGCTCTCCAAAGCTGTGGAAAAAGAGTCTGTGACCCAGCAGCAGCTGAAAGATGACTCTTCCAGTCTGTCAGAGGAACCTTCATCTGAAGCTACTACTCCTGTAATACCAGCTACAGCAGAAAGTTTCTACTCCCATATGCTTTCCACATACACGGGTGCAGGAGCAGAATCAGGTACCAGCAGTGTTTGGGATGTGTCTCCACCGGTTCCAGATAACGCTGTGAAAACACATAGAGGTGAAACAAAAGACTTTGTGTTTGCTGACGAATGTGGTTCTCCATTCACAAGTGGCATGGGTGACAGCGTTTTGCCATGCAAGAAGGAGTGCCAGAGTTCACAGCCCACACCTTTCTCTTCAGAGAAACGACAACCCTGTGTAAGCAGCCCAGAGCAGAAGGCCCCATTTGCAGAGCAGCTAATGACACTGACATCTCTCCCCAATGTGTTAACATCATTTCCTCATCATCAGCATGAATATGAAACCACAGCCAATGGTCCAACAGAGGTGAGCACCAGTCTGCAGGCTTTCCAAACTACATACCATGCAGCAGAGGCAAAAGACGAAAAAACACATCCTGATTCTGACAGCAGTTTTTCCCCATGTGCAGGCAAAGAGGACACAGAGAGGCAGAGCCGCCCTTGCTCTCTGATGTCCCCTGAACACAATTTCCAGCCCTTTTACCCAGATGCACAAAGGGGTGGAAAAAGAGAGGACCATGGAGATGCTTCCCATGAGGTGGAGCCCCATTTAGGAGGCAGTTTTGATAGTGGACAGAAATTTTCCTCATATGAGTACAAGCACAAGAAGGGAGAGCTCTCTCCCTCGTTCATCAACCCAAGTCCTCATGAGCTGTCCGAGGATAGTGACCTCTCCCAGGAGGATGGTCATCCCTCAGTGCAAGGGAGACCATCCCACACTGGTAATAGCCCCATGCAAAGTGCCACAGTGGAGGAAACCCCTCCAACATCAGTGAGTGATTCTGGAACCTCACAGTCAGACTCAGATGTTCCACCCGAGACAGAAGAATGTCCATCCATCACAGCAGATGCCAACATGGACTCGGATGAAGATGCTGATTTCCTCCCAGTGGACAAAGCTGTTGGGAATGCTCACCATGCCACTTCTAGGTCCAGCCATGATCCTCAGCCTGTTCCAATGGTAGATCCCCATCCCCATCCTCCTCACCCTGATGTCTGTATGGTAGACCCTGATATGCTGGTAAATGAGCAAAGCATGAGCAGAACTGATAAAATTTCCAAGAAAGACATGAAAGAAAAGAACAAAGGTGTGAGGAAGCCTTTGAGCAAACCCAAATCTTCCTCACCTGCCCGAAAATTAGATGCGAAAGGGAAACGATCACCCACTCCTGTGAAACAGCCATTGGACAAATCTCCAAAATCTGTCACTGCCAAAAAAGAAAGAGATGGAGGAGAGAAGCTCAGACCACGAAGTGCACTGGTGCAGCCTCCTCACACAGAGGATGAGTTATCCCGCAGTAGTCACAGCAACCCTGGCAAGAGCTTTATTAATGGCATTAAAACAAACCCTGGTAAGGAATTCTTCCTTAAGCATGCCTTTTCTCTCTAGATCCAACAGAGAGAAGCAGCACTGGGTTACATGCAGCAGAATAGAGAGCAGGACTTCCCACTTTAAAGACACAGAGCAGACACTAATCCTTTGCTGGCAAATTTAGGATGAGGGCTAGACTGGCTGAGACAGGAAGTGATTTTTTTGTGTAGCAGCTAGGCAGCACAAGGAGTTGCCCATGCTGGTAGTTAGTGGCTTTCTGCTCACAAAAGAGATGGAGATATCTATAAGAGATATATAGATATATAGATATATATAGATGTGATATCTAAAAGAGATATCACAGAGATGGTCTAAGGAAAGAAAAAGAAGACTGAGACGTCTGTTGGACTCAGTGATCTTAGAGGTCTTTCCCAACTGTGGCGATTCTGATTACCCAGAGAGCAGGAGGGACAGAAGGGACAGAAGGGACAGAAGGGACAGAAGGGACAGTCTTTCTGTGGGTTGTGTGTGTGTATACATATATATATATACGTATATACATATATATGCATTTGTGTTGCTGAGTTTAGCTACTCTTTTCTGACCATCTCTCATCTCATAAATATAAGTAGCAGCAGATAAAGAGGTACAAAAGGTTGCTAGGAAAGGGCAATAGAGTCCTTGGAATAGCAGTGATTCACAGGGATGACAGAAAGCCAGGATGAGCTTCCAGAAAGACTACTGTAATACCCTAGGGTAGCACATAAAGGCCATGAGAAGAGGTTTCTTTAGCAAATGTAGGTTATTAAATAAGAAAAAACAAGACTAAATATTGACTGGGATAACAACTCTGCAAAAGTTATTACTTTTGATTTTTGATTCCCTTCCCCAGGAAAGGCCTCTGAACCTAAAGCTGTCCAGTCTCTCTCCAGACAACAGCATAGCTCCCTCTACCTCCCAAGAGTTTTGACAGCACTGGGCCAGAACTATACCCAGGCCACCTCTGAGCAGTAGAACTTGGATAAATCTTAACTTTGTTACTGCACCTGCAGCGAAAAAACCTTTCTGGAATTCACATCCTTCAGTGTTAATTTCAGTGTTGATCTTTCCAGAAGGGTTTTGATGGCCTCTGTTTTCTTTTTTCCTAAGCTTCCAATAGTCCTAAGAGCAGTTTGCCTGTGCCCATGGGTCCACCTGTTTATGTGGACTTGGCATACATCCCCAACCACTGCAGTGGAAAGAACACAGATCCAGAGTTCTTCAAGCGGGTTCGAGCATCATACTATGTTGTGAGTGGGAATGATGCAGCCAATGGAGAACCAAGCCGTGCAGTGCTGGATGCACTCCTGGAAGGGAAGTCTCACTGGGGGGAGAATCTGCAGGTAGGTCGTGGAAATGCCAAAGAGTGCGTGTGATGCTCCTTGTGTCACAAGTGCTGGGGAGGTGTGTGTCACAAACACACTCAAAGAAGAGTATGCCGAGACGAAGAAAGTGGGACCAGGCATGTTCTGCTATGCAGTCTTAGAAGAGTAACTGTACCCAAAAAAAGAGGACACCCACAAAATGGTATGAGTGGAAGCAGATATGCCCTCCTTTCCACACCCTTCTGAGGGGACGAAACTTTTAGAGATCAAACACTCCTGCTTATCTGCTGCAGGACTGTCCTGTCCTCAAGGGAGAACAAGCACCATCTCAGGCCATATTTTTTCACCACTGTATCCCACACCCAGTGGATTTGTTGCTAATCTAGCTTCTTGAAGATCTTTCTCATTATTAGTACTGCTTTTAAACCTGAGTGCTTTTACACATAGTTCTTGCTTAATTGGGTTTTCAAGACAGTCAGGCACTATTTCAAGGCACTCTTTCTGAAGATGGGTACAAGGAAGTGTGTATGTTCATGCAGATGAAGCAGCATCAGATTTCAAGGTCCCTCAATTGTACATGGGGTCAGTAGGCACATAAAATCTATTATCAGGCTGTTAGCAGTGACACTGTCAGCATTGTTCCCTCTCACACTGAGGGATCTTTCCAAGGCTGGTTCTGGAGCTCCACAGAAAGGTGCTCTCTCCTGCACTGCAGCCATTTTCATCACTGTGGTGTTAGTACTGCCAGGGTGCAGCCAGCTCAGAGCACTGTTGTGCTGGTACTGCATAAAATAAAGCACCAGTTCTGCCTTTGAGAACCTGACATCTGAAAGACATTAAATAGAACAAGCAGTACCAAGGGTACAGTGTTCCAAAATTAAAGGGAAATTTTAGCCTCAGTTCCTATGGGCATTGTTTGTCACTGTGGTTGTTCTCAAACAATCATCCCTGCTGCTTTCTTTCCCCAGGTGACATTGATTCCAACACATGATACTGAGGTGACAAGAGAATGGTACCAACAGACCCATGAGAAACAGCAGGAGCTAAACATCATGGTACTGGCAAGCAGCAGCACTGTTGTGATGCAGGATGAATCTTTTCCAGCCTGTAAGATCGAATTCTGAATCTCTCACACTTTGTGTTCATTCATTGACTCTCCAATCACCGATGCAACATCAGAGACACCATCTAATCACAGTCCAGTTCTTCTCTGGTTTAGTCCTCTACATGGTTACCATTTGTCAGGCAATCGGGTATCCATCTAGCTCAGTACTGGATGCCATAAGAAGTGCAGCACCCTGTAATATTCTGGACTGAGCTAAATTTGTGCAAGAGCAGTTGCAGGCCAGGGGCACTTCCATTTTCCCTGCTTTATTCTGCTGCCCATACAGTTTCTGTAGACTATCTTGGCTGCCTTGCTGCTGTGAGAGCTTGTTCTACCTGGCTGCCTCGCCATTTAACTTGTAGCACTGCGAACCTCATCTTTCTGGTGAGGGCTGAAGCGCTGCTGCTGCCATGTAAAGAGTGCATGGAGGGCAGGGGGGGCAGAGAAGAAAACTAATTTGCAAAGAAAACACACCTAGGAGATGAGGGAAGGCAAAACCCTCCAACTGTAACATGACAGTGAATGTCATTCTTCCATCTCCCATCCTGAGCATGCAGGTGGTGTTCTGAGCAAGATAGCCTGTACTCCAACTAGGCAGAATGACCATTTGCCAGCTCTGCAGGTTTGTGGCACCCTGCAACACCTGCTCACTATGCTCATGGAGCCAGGATGAAGGGCACATTTGTCTGGGGGCAGCAGTGGGAGGGGAGGAGTTCCGCCTGTTCTTTGCTACAAAGAGCACATTCCTAACCTGCTAACTTGAGCTGTGCACACACAGAGGGGCCAACTTGCTCCTGCACATCAGCAGTATGACAGCAGGAGGCACAGAGGGGCTGTTGCCCTTAACAGTCACACACAAAAAAAGTATCCAAACGCACAACTGCAGCCCCCTCTGAAGTAGAAGGGCTGGAACAACCCTGGTGGCTATTGGCCCAAGATGTACGAGAAACCTCCCTGCCCTTGTAAACCAAAGGCTTTCTTAAGGATCGTGGTGAGGCAACTGAGGAGCCCAGATGATGAGGCCAGCACCAGGCCAGGGTAGCTGCTGTGTGCCCACTCTGCAAGCAGCTGCAGCTTCCTCACTGCCTGTGTCTCAGCGTTCCAAGCCTTTTAGCTGTGCTCAAGCTTTTTGTTATCCCCGAGTATCCAAGATGTGGGGAACAGAACTTGTGGTGTGAGGAAAGAGAACCCCATTGAAAAAAAAACTTGGGGAAAGGTAGTGTATTAAGTGCAGTTGCTCTTAGTTCCTCCATAGACGTGGCAGGGACACACAGCCTCTTGTTGCCAGCATAGATGAGGGAGGTGCCGTCAAACCTGTGTTGTGCACACCTCACAGCCCATGGGTCCATGTCCTCACTCTCCAGCCATCCCGGCAGATGTGTATGGTGAGTGCATCATTGCTGCTGAGCAGTCCCCCAGAGCTTCCTTGGCATGCCAACCCTACCCAGCCCCTGCAGGAGAGCAGCTCAGCTGTCCTGAGCCTTTGCCACATCTGAGAACATTGCAAGGGGTTCCTACCACAAAGATAGCTTTTATCTTTCTGTATGACAAAGAGAGTGGAAGGAGGGTATTCTCTGGGAGAAGATGAGATAGAGAGAGAGATGAGAGAGAGATGAGATAGAAAGCAATGCTGCAAGGCTTGACCACAACTCAAAGGTATTTCTATCTGCTGTGTCACCCACTGTGCTGGGCCCTGAGCCAAGGTCTCACTCCATAATGAGCATCCTAGGACCCTGTATTGTGCTTGCCTGGGACATTGCAGTCTCAGTGCTATTTTTCTGGCAGCTGACATAAAGAAAATGCTGCTTAGAAACCTGTTCCTAGGACTAAAATGGAGTTTCTAAGGAAATGGTTTATTTTGCATTTAATTTATATATTTATTTTTGATGTTGTGTTTTGTGTGAATATTTTAATTTATACTTGTTAACATGACACCATGTGCTCTTAGCGTCAGTTCAGAGGTTTCTCAGTACAAATACTTAGATGCTGCAATTTAAACAACATAAAAAGGCCATAGAGAACTTGCTGGCAGCAAAAGGGATCCCTGCTTGCAGTCTCCAGGGCTGCATCTAAAACCCAGCAGCTGCAGGACAAAGTCTGAGGCTAGCAGCCCATCCCCTAGGAGCAGCCAGCCCTTTTGACACAGCCCTTGGTATGAGCATGTGAGCTTAACAGGGGTTTAGCAAATCCCTGCCCTGTACTGTATTTATTTTAACCATGGAATTGCAGTGTGTCTGCCAGCAGAATAAATGTAATTCTCTGTAACCTGATGGGGTCAGCATCTATGCATGTTGGTTACAAGCAATTGCAGGCAGTGACACTCTTGCTCCCCCCAGACAGGGCTGGGGGCTTGCCCTCAGTGGTTTGGGGAGATCATGTCTCACCTGCCCGTGCAGGAGCAGGATGCCAGGCACTGGAGGAGATGTGACCCTCACTGACTGACTCGCTGGATCCCTAAGCGTAGCTAGGTGTAAAAGCTAATGCACTAACTTTAGATAGACCCACACGTGAATGTTTTTCTCAATTTTAAACTTGAAGCAATTCTGACTAAGCAGCAGTAATAGTGAGGCTTTGCAAGGTGCCTGCATCTTCCAGGCAGGAGTGTGGTCGTTGGCATGTGTTCCAGTACAGACACCTGCCCTCTGCCTGCTGTGCTCCTGCACTCTGCAGCTATGCTGTTTGGACAGCTTTACCCTACACCAGTTTGCTTCCCTGACCTCAAGGCTCCACACTGGTTTTTTTGGTTTTGGTTTTTTTGTGGCAGTCTCTTCTGTCTTCCCTGTCTTTCTCCCCTCGTCCTTCTCTTTCTTCCTCCCCCTAGTCCCCCTGCTCCCCCCCAGTCTTAAAAAACTTTGGGGAAAAGGACTTGTAAAAATGCCAATTTGTAAAGAGTCTGACCCTGCTTATCCTGCAGGAGCCAGCAGAACCCATCCAGAGCCAGAGGTACTTCAGCACTAAAGAGAGAAACAGTTAAACTCTGCTTTTGCTTGTTTCTGCATGTGGGCAACAACGCGTAATCTTCCTGTATGTAATAGGTACAAAATACTATTTTAAACCTGTAATTTAAAAAGTAATCGTCTTAACTGTATGGAAATGGCAACTTGTGCTCCTAGCTTCTTCTATGCTAAATGTTTAAAGAACAGAACCCTGATTCTTTTCTTCAGCATCATGTTTCTATTTGACTTTAGTTTCTTGAGTTGTCCTTTTGCCCATTTCCATGTGAAGCACTCTGTAACTAACTGCTGTCAAGAGAGGAGCCCAACACATTAATAATAAAGCCACATTAATTGCAAACAAGAACACTTCCAGCTGTTTCTAACTGTTTTTTGGGCAAGGCTGTGGAGCAGGCAGGCAGCACACAGACCCTCCTGCCATACCTGCCCTCCAGCTGCCTCATGGCCATGGCGTCCAGGACAGCACCCACCTCTCCTCTCACACCAAACCTGCACTTGCAGCTGCCAAAATGTCCTGTGGCCCCTGGGAAAGGGACATAGGTATCAAGCATGGAGCCTGCCTGGGACACCCACTGCCCATCCTTGGCCCCAGCAGACCCTCTCTCCAGCCACCCCTCCAGAGACTTTTCCCGCCGAGAGTTTCCCGCCCAGTCCAGAGACTGGGCCGCCCTTGTGGCACTGGCCCAGGCCACAGGCACAGCATGGCCTGCCCATGATGCAGCTACTCACAAGTCCTGTATCAGGGTCTCCATCACGGTCCTCTGCTTGTCCCTGTGCTTCTTGAGCCAGCATTCCTTGAGGGAACATCTCCATCTCTATATTGCTGGGCCAGCAGCTGTCTGGCAGCTGGGCCGAGTGGCTTGCAGGGGGCCCACAGCCACTGATGGGGCAGCACACACTGCCCATCCCTGGGCATTTGTCCCTCTGCAGAAGTCTTTCAGCTACTCGGCAGAGAACAGCAGCTGGAGAGCAGTCAGGAGCTCTCAGCTCTGCTCCTGCTTGGGTGTCCTCAGAAGGAGACACAATTGCACACCTGAATGCAAGGCAAAAGGAAAGCAGGGACTGCGCTGCATCCCTCAGGACAGAGGCCATGGCAGCTACAGAGCACACCACAACTTGTGCCGCGTGTCACGCTTCTGCCTTCCCCAGGCAGAAACACGCAAATCCTGGCTAGTGCTGGCAGGTGCAGCAGATCGAGGAACGGCCTGGCCGAGGGTAGCAAGCAGGCTCCAGAGCTGCTCTGCCTCCCACCTTCCCGCGGCGGCTCTCAGGTGGTGACTGCAGGGCTGAAGGAACACCAGAGAGGCGGCGCCCTGTCCCAGGCCCATGAAAGCAGGCTGGCACTGGCTCAGCCTCGTGGCTGAGGGGCTTCCTCCTGGCACGGCACTGCACTCGTGGCAGCTCTGGTACTGCTGCATTTGAAGTGCAAGTAAATATGACCCTTCCTGAATACCCAAGCTGGCAGCAAGAGGTTATGAGGCATGAGGAATAGGACACAGTACCCAGGATGTCCTTGGAACTGATGAGGTCTGGACCAAGTGAAAGGAACCAAACATAACTTCTCCAGCAACTCTGTTCTCCCACAAACAGCCCTGGGAAGCCAGAACCTCTTCTCCAGTATGACCAGTTCTGCTGTGGAGGGAAAAAAGAGGCATGTGACTTTCCTGGGCAAAGCACCACGCCAGTGCTCACTTCAGTTGTGACTTCAGCCTTCTCTTCAGAGACAGGAGAGAAGCAGCAGGGCTTGTTGTCCAAGGTTCCTGCAAGCTCTGGTACACACACACTGCTATACAAGTCAGCATCAGAGACAGAGACACTGGACCCACAGCATAGATTTACTGTGAACACACATCGTCACAACACAGTGTGGAGATCTTTGGGCACAGCTTCACAAAAACACAGATCCTAGCTACAGACGAGCACGCAGACTTGTCCATAAATACAGGAGGCACAGCCCTGGCCTGCACTCAGGATGCAGCAGGGACACCTGCGTCAGTCTTGCCCTTAGGCTTGTGCTCATAAGTAATCTACATAAATATGTATTTAAATAGTTTTCATTTTATATAATAAACTTTTCTTATTATTGGTTTCTAGTAATCCTGATTTGTTCAAATAACAGCTTCTTTTAATTTCTGTCACCAAGACTTCAGAGCTGTATCCTGCCTGACCCTTGGGGACTAGAAAAAAAACAACCCGTGTGTGTCCTCCCTGCCCACCTCTTTCAGGTTGGATCCACAGGCTCCTGCCTGCCTGCCCCAGCACAGCAGAAAAACATTTAAGTCCACATCAAAGAGATGTATTCTTGAAAGTGGCCATCTTGAACCTTACCCCCTCATTACTCTCTTTCCCATGCTCATTCAGAATGCTTTCTGCTTCCTCCAGTCTTTCTGCCATGGACCTGTTTTTTCTGGTGGCCAGTGGTGGGAATTGAGAGCAGGAGAAGGAAGGTACAGAGAGGAGGTTGGTGGTTGTAGTGGATGATTCCTTTGGGCCCAGAATGCCTCTCTCTGAAGACTATGGGCCAAAAAATCTCAAGGGAGCACCTCTCCTCTTTGGACTTACCACCCCAAAAAACTTGGCTGTAACAATCCTCTAACTGTGCTGTCCCAGCAAGTATACAACCCATGAAGGTGTCATGCCAGTACCAAGACTGCATTTGCTGTTCATTTAACAAGGCAGATGGGGTGTTGTGCCTTGCTGAATGGCAAAGAGCTGGCTTGCAGAGGAGCAGAGCAGACTCTTCCACACACCAGAGTCCTGTGGCCTTTGGACATGGCTTGTGCTGTGGACAGCCAGCTGCATGAGGTGCTGCTGCCAAGGAAGCTGGGCTGCCTCCGGCTTGAAGTGCTCAGTGTCCTATCCAGAGAGCTGATCCTCCTGACACAACAGCTGCAGCTCCTCCACGCTTTTCTCAGGAGACAGTGGCAGCCCCTGGCACAGATGACCAGAAAGATGCTGGCCTGACAGACCACTGTCCTCCAGCACCTCCTTGCCCATATGCTGTGGGTCCAATACCTCTCCCAGCAGTTCCTCTTCACAGGGCTCCAAGATCTCCACAAACAGCCCTGACAGGTCCATGCCAGTCGTTCGTCCTGTACACCCCTCAACTAGCTTCACTCTCTCCCCAGCCAGCCTCATGTCAGACCCTGCACCACACTTGGGGTTCTCTGTGCTATTTGGCTCTAACATTTCCCCAGCAGATTCTTCTTCATCGAGCTCCACCATGCTCTTCTCCTCTGGGTTAGAGTCCTCCCCTGCCTGCTCCTTCTTGCACAGCTCCAGGGCTCTGCCTGGCTCAAGGCCCTTATTCCAAGGTAGGGACTCCAGGGCACTTAGCTCCTCCATGGACAACCCACATGTCCCCACCTCCATCTCAAGCCTTCCACCTGGAGGCTGTCTCTCTCCTTGCTCAGGGGTCTGGCTTGTCAGCTGCTCCTCACTTCCTGGGGGACTAACAGAAAGTTTCTCAGTGAAGCTGAAGCGAGCACAGTTGTCCACAGAGGTTGGGGAGGATGGGCCTGCACTGGAGACAGTACTGGAGGGGCCACTGCTGTCTGCAAAGAGGAAGAACAATTTTGAATCTTTAGCTGATATTTCCCCAGCCCAAAGCCTGAGCAGACCCAAGCTGTCAGAATCCCACAGCCAATGGGTAGAGGGTTATCTACATGCCATGCCACCTGGCAGGGGCTTCCAGCTATTCTTAGGTGTGTTTCTGGCAGCTCAGCTGATGAAACCCAAGCACAAACCCCTACAAGTCCTACATCCTACAGAGGATGTCTGGAGACACAGCATCCCTCAATAGATAGCCCCATGACATACAAAACTATGGCGAGCCCCTTCTTGCATCTTCCTTTGGAAGCTTTTTCACAGGGCATATGACTGCTTTCCCTTTTACCTCTTTCCCCTTTCTGTTCCTCCAAGGGCAGAGCATAGAAACCCTGAGCACCAATACGTGGCTTCCAGCATTTGGCACCCTTTACTCCCCTCCCTCACCATCACATTCCCCTGATCAGAAAAGGAGCACACTCACACCAAGGGGGCTTATCCGACCGCTGGCGCAGTGGCAAAGAGGCGGATGATAGGATTCGCTGGGACATAAAGGGGTCTCCTGCTATCTGGCTGCCAATCATTGAATCAAACAAATCTTCCAAGAAAAAAAATACACAGATCAGCAATATCAGACAGACAGTAAGGAATGGTTCGTAGCCCAGCACCCTCTCTGGGAAGATCTCAGAAACAGTGTGAATTCAAAGCCATGCCTATCCCTCAGCTCTTGAGAGTCTGACTCTCAGATTTCCCAAGCTGGAGTTTGTATCCATGTCACCGTACTTATTTGCCACAGACAGAACTGGCTAATTACTAGTCTCTCAAGCAAGTGGCCTAGGATGGCTCTGATCTGGATCCTGTAGCTCACTCCTGGGCTAGAACACTCCAGAGCAGGTTTCAGAGACTGTGCATAATGCCAGTCCTGTGAGGCTGGTCTGTCCTGATAATGGAAAGAACAAAAAGTCTCTTTGCTTCAACTCTGCTCTGTCTTACCCAAAGGCAAGCCCACCTCACCAGTACCTGCAGTAGACTGGACTTGTGATTCACTGCAGCTCCTGCACACAGATGTCAGGAACTCGTTGACCTGTCGCAAAGAGAGGGAGTTGTGCAGGGTCTCCAGGGGATAAATGGTGGGAACCATGGAACAGCCTTCAAAACCTGGAAAGAAATGCAATCAGAAAATTAATAGAGCAAGCAGCAACCTAAGTCCATACAGGACCACTCATGGCTGAAGGAGCTGTGCAGTCTGGGAATCAAACAACAGGCACATACAGGCTTAAGGTCACCTCTTCCAGGCCACGAAAATCACCACTAGGCAATCACATGCAGTAAGAGACCTGAAAGCAAGAGCCCAGGCACACGCAGAAGGAGGGGAAGAGGAGCCGTGTTTGCTGCAAAGCCTGTGACTCTTTTGCTAAAATACATGGCTAAGATGGAGAGCTTGACACAGTGCCTCACATGCTATAGAGGCTATACAGAATTTGAGTGAGGTCAACAGAATTTCTGTGAAAGGGCTGCCACCACTAGTGACTCCCCAGGGATGCAGCCCATCCACTCCCCACCAGCAAGGCAGGACATGCTGCTACAAATGCAGGGAGCAGCAGAACCTCCCCTCCCATAGCAGAACCTGCCATATGTGCCTGAAAGGTCTCTCCTGAGCGACAGTTTGCTTCCTCCCTTAACACAACTTCACTGCCAGCAAACCCAGAATTAGCAGTAATAGGCATCTCAACATTTAACAGACACTTGCTTAGAGCTAAGCTGCATGACAACCATTTACAATAAGTTCTTTGCTACTCAAGCCAGCAAGAGTATTACAACAAAGCATCTTCCTCTTCATCCAAGCTTCCTGGCAATGCTCTGTGGCACCAAACCAACCTGAAACTGTCAGAGGAGTGAGAAAGAAATCAATGAGTCTCTGGGAATTTGGAATAGGCCTCCTCCTGCTCTGCACCTTTTGAGTTTAAAGGCCTCTAAACTGCTTAAGCTTAGGCTTGTCTTTCTGTGGCTCCCTAGCTCCCTCGAAGGAGCTCAAAAAGACCCTGGGAAGAAATCGGGTTTGTTCCTACAGAGGAAGAAAATTACTTTGAAATGCAAGATATGTAACAGCTCTTGATGCACTGCTGTGTCAGGATTGCTGCCCAGCACACTGGCAAGTTAAAGTTAATCCCTGCAGTTTGGCAGCACCTAAGGAGAAGACCTAAAATATGTGGATTATCTGCTAAGTGTAGCCATTGTTCCAACCACGTCTAGGACAGGCTCTGCTCTGGTCTGTTCACTCAACCCAAAAGGAAAGGAGCATCAGCCAGCAGATGGTATTTAGAGTGAATCCACATGCAACATGAGGTGGCTGCAGACCAGATCACCACTGGTTTGCAGTACTGCAGGACATTCACTGCCAGAACAGCTACAAGAGATAAAACCCTCCAGACAGTCCAGAGGGGTTACCTATGCCACAAGCATCAACTCAAGCCATGAAGGATAACAAATCCTCAGCTAGGACAGAGGCATGTAAGACACCAGAAAAATACCATATTCGTCTGTCCCTTGCTGATAAATACTTAGAGTGGAAGTGCTGAGTGAGGAGGAGTGTCTGTTCATTGTTTTTCTCATAGGCATCCTGGGAGACAGAGCTAAAGAAAAAGGGTGAGGGCAAAACTTAGCGAACAGCCACATGGAGATGGCTGTGGAGCAGCACAGTGTGAGGATGATGTCACTGAACAACAGAATCTGGTTTACAAGGGGCCAAAGTTGTTGGTCTCCAAAGAAAAAGGGAAGAAGTCTGAAAATAACACAGAGCAAAGCAATGTAGTTACAAGATAGACTGAAGGCACTGGTGGAGATCTGAGTGCTCGGGCACTCCCCTGATAAACAGAGGAAATGAAAAGTCCAGTGTTAAAAGAAACATGGAACACTGACAGTGCTACTAATGAGAGATGACACACCTACACCTCCCATGTGCCACACACCTGCTTGCACATCTCTACTCAGCACTGTGCCACTTCAACAGCCCAAGCAAGTCGAGAAAAAGGCAAAGGTTTCCCTTCTCATGGTGAATCACTACTATTTTGAAGAAATCTCTCTCATTTGTACATGGCAGCCTACTTGGCTGCCCTCCTCCACTAACTTGCTGGGCTGCTGTGGGGAGGCCAGCAAGGGCAGTTCCATCCCACCACAGGAAAGCCAAAGCAGAAGTTACTGCTACACAACGTCACCCTGATATGAAACACAACAGCAGCCCGAGTCCACAGCAAAGTCTCTGACCACTTCTGCACACATTTTGCAAAGAACTGGCATTAAGGGAAGAGGCAACAAAAACAAAGCATGAGTGCAAAGCACAAGGAGGGATTGACTCTCTCCTGGGAGTAAGACTGCTTCAGAGCTGCCTAGCACCAACACACACCACTTCATAAGAGTATTAAGAAAGGGATCTGGGCTATAAGGACCCTCTTGCAGAGACCATCTCCCAAACTGTACATATAAAGCAAATGCAGACCTGCACCTGTCTCACATCTTCCATCTAAACCAGAAAATCCCAGATTTCCAGGACACTCCAGCAGGTAGTAGGAACACAGAGACACAACTCTTGTGATCAGCTACCTCTTAGCAGATGACCTCAAAGAAGGAGTCAGCAAATGCCTCCTTTTTACCTGGACTACACAATGATGAATTCTGAAACAGCCACCACCTCCTTCATGACCGTATGGCTTGAATGCCAAGCAAATACATCACAGATCTCTGAGTGGCCCCACATGCTTGTTACCCTGCTGCTCTTCAACTGCAGGGTAATTCATCCCTTTAGCTCTATCTCCTTCAGTCACCTTGAGGCCTGAAAGGAAATTCAACAAAAAAATTCTAAAATTCTGTATGCAGCAGAACTAAACCAAGCAGTTTCTTATAGTCGGAAAAGGGAAGAACCAGGGAGAAATCAAGATCTTGAATTCATTTCCATGTTCCTCATTACTGAAGTATATGGCCCAGTCCTTTGAGTCCCTTGAAAGCAAATCAATAACATTTCATTAAGAGGAAACATCTCATTTGAATGAAGGAAACACAGAGGTTCCTAAATTCTACATATGTCCCAGAGAGATCAGAAAAAAGCTAACTGTGCAGTATGAGTTGAGAAAGTTGAACTTACACACAACACAGGCACCTCCTGTAATGAATCAGTGCTGGTGTGATTATCCCTCAGAGCTGGCCATTCAGCAGATCATCTGGGAGCCAGCAGACTTCCTGGCTAGTGGGCATGACAAGGAGCAGTCTTCAAGTAGTCCAGATAGCATGTTCTTCAGCTTTACTAAGACTGACACATAAGGTCCCATGTAAGGCAAGCTTCTCAACTGGCAGAGTGGGTTTGGGGCACAGTGGCAGAAGGGAGAAGGCACTTGCTGCTGCAGCAAGGTGGCAAGCAGAGAGGGGCCAAACTGTCCCTTTGCTGTCAGCCAAAGACGAGTGGCCAAGAAAGGCTCAAGTGAGAGGTCTTTTTGGTCCAAAGCTATCCTTTTTGTGTATTTTGGTTTTGCCTCAGAGGTCTGAACATTACTACATGCAATTTGGTTGGTAGATGTTGCCAAGTTACTGCCCAGCTCTCCAGCTGTTATCTCTACACTGGAGTGAGAGGGTTCCTGCGCCTTCCTAACAGAGACCCTGAGAGCAACAGCAGACCAAAGGCACCTGGCACATCCCAAAAGGTCTGAACACCAGAGGTCCATATGCCAGCTCTTCTGGAGTAAAGGAGCACAGACTCAGCCCAGATTCTGAAGAGCATAGAAAGAAAGTACACTTAGAAGGTTCTAACATCCTTGGGTCAGTCCAGCCTTCTTTTATGGGGAGAACTCCAATGTCACATGTATATTTGTATGTGTTTATATATGCATGCACAAGTTGTTAAGAAGTAGGATTTTTGCTAACTGGCCTTTTTAAAATTAAGCCTGTACAGTCAGTCTGAAGTTCAGCACCTCTGTGTTACAGTGCCAGAAGTAGCTGCAAGACTAGACAGCATGTAGTGACTCTTCTCCCAGGCTGTTCCCCAAACTCCAGCAACCTGTGGCTCAGAACTACTCTGAACCTGATGTTCCATATTCTTCAGTCTCCACTTGAACTCAGTTAAGCTCCTAACACCCCCATGTACCATGGTGAGGAGTTTCACTCTGCACGGAAAAAAATCACTTCTGTCAGGCCTCTACTCATCCTGTTAGAAGCCTCCTGGCTCCTGCCCTGGCACAGACATCCAGCTGTTGGATCCCTGCCAGCCCTCTCCAGGCTGCTCCCACCACTGTCACAAATATCTCCCAGACTACAAAGTTCTGCCCTTTCCACATTGTCGCAGGTGGGGGTGGCCAGATCAGAGCCCACCATTTGATACATGAATTTGGAGCTGTGTCTCCTTGTCATTTAAACGTACTTGAGCTGAACATCACCTGCTGTTCACTGCCCACTCATTACCACAGGCTCATTCTCTTATTTCTTCACAGCTGACCTTTGGTTTCAGCACCACCAAATTCATTCCCAACGCAAACTAACTTCACACTTCTTTTTCCCCAGCTGTCACCACACAGATAGGCACAGGTCCCCAGGCAAACTGCCTTAGGGCTCCACCACTTATCTTTCCAGTTAGGGATGTCAGCTGCATACTTATAACTCCCTGATTCTATCTTTTATTCACATTTTATTTGTGTGGATAGAAGCAAGCTTGAAAGCTGAGAAAGACAAGATAGGAGTGCATAGCTTTCACAAGGGGAGACGTTTGGCAGTTAGCTACAGAGACCAGAGAAACTGGTCTGCTCTGAGAAGACCCCCAGCAGGAATCCCACACACTCTAATCAGCTGTGGGCTTGATGGACTGAGAAAAACACCAGTAAAGAACTCCCTGATTGCAGAGCTCTGATTTCCATGCAGTAAGGCTGCTACACTGAGGTATGTAGCTTGTGGTCTGGCTGCACAGCCCAGCACCATGCTGCAATATTTGGCATGTTGCCGCCCAAAGCACCGAGTTAATTTCCTCTCCCTCCCAGAGCTCACAGGAGATGGCCAAGAATTGCAGCAGGGCAAGCTCAGCTTTGGAGCAGTCTGCTGCACTCCAGCATCTCTTTCCTTCAAGCAATTTTTCTCCTCTTTAATATTTGTTGCTAGGAGACCAAGGATTGTCCTAATTATATATGAAAAGTACCTGCCATGTCCAAATTGCCTACTTGACAGAAAGGGCCCTATCAAGAAAAAAACAGACTGTGCAAGGAAAAAAAAAAAAAAAAAAAAAAAAAAAAAAATCTCTTTTCCAGGCTCTGAAAACACTTGATCCTGTTGCTTCAATACATGAAAAACTACACCGTCTCTTTGACCTATGAGTCTGAATGAAAAAGGAGGCCCATGCACCACACCACACAGCTCAGCAAGCCACATGCACCAAGCAGTTTTTATGGTGCAAGGTGAACAGTAACCACCAGCCCAAGCCAGATGCCCCACGCAGGGAGGAACATTTCTTTCCACTGGTCTTGGCAGCACCAAGACCCCAATGCATCAGACTTCCCATCTGTGCCAGAGGTGGACAGAGAAAGAGCAGCAAGCTGTAATTTATAACATCTAGATTCAATACTGAAATTGCCTGCCTCTTCTTACCAGACATGACTCACTGCACAGGCCCTACCAGGCAGCACAAAGGCCATGCAATGCAGCCACACAGAAGCTCAGCTTCTATCCTGTCTTGACTCGGTCTCTCTAAGAACAGCACACTTCCACAAGCACTCACTTTGCCAAAGTTTCACGGCAAGCTCACTCTGCATGTGGCAGTTGCTGCATCTCCTTAATCTTCTGTCTTCCTATATTATTACTATTTATTCACTGTGGTTCCTCTATTAAAGTGTGACACCTCAGGGCACCTCACTGAGACGTGCATCATGTCACCAGGGCATTGCCCTGGTAGGAGCTCAGCATCTGACTTGAAGGAAGCTTAAAGGCTTACCCTGCCTATAGGAAGGTGTCAAGGAACAATTGCCAAAGATGGAAAGAGCATAGTTAGAGGCACACAAAGAGCGCCGGCCCCATGTGGAAAGGCAACTGCCTAAGGCTCCAACACTGCTGGGAGCAACAGCCCACACAGCTCGCTGGAGCAGTGGCCCAGAGACCTAAAGGGTGCAGAGAGGGAAATGCTTTCCTTTTTAGAAGCAAAGCATACTTTGCATTCTCAAGCAGACAGTGGTCCCTGCTCAGCTACAAGAGCACAGGACCAAGGCAGCTGCAGCGTGCAGTACCGTAAAGACACTCCAAGTCCTCCTGCCCTGAGATCAGCCAGCTCCTGAAGAGGCGCAGGTGGTAGGAGCACTGCTGGAGGTGATGGGCTAGAGTGGCATCCAGAGAGATGTTCCGGCTGGTGGCACAGTCAGAGGAAAAACAGCGCAGCAACTGGGCAACGTGGTGGTGCTCAAACACATCTGGAGGAAAGGGGCCAGAGTAAGAGGAGAGGGGCAGGAGAGCTGGGGACAGAGAAGCTGTGGAGATGTGGGGATGGTGCTGCCAGCACCAGGGCTGCTGCGTGGGAGACACCCACAGCACACCCTGAAGCCCACCCCCACCCCGCAGCCAGCAGGGCAGGAACACCCTTAGATCTACAGACCCAGCCAGCCTGGGGCAGTGTCCACCCGGCCCAGCCTTGGCCAAGTGCAGCTTCACCTTTGTAAGCAATGGCCTAACGAGCAAAGGAATTTTAGGACACATTTCAAGTCCAATACAGTTCAGGTGTGGCTAGATGAGAAGGTCAGGCCCACACTCACCCTCCTGCAGCTCAGACAAGAAATCCAGACTGCCAACAGAGTGTTCCAGTCCTGCATCCAAAAGCAGCCAGGCACCTCAGCACATGAAGACAGCAAAGGACCCGGTGTCAAAAGAGCAGCAGCTGTGAAAGGGACGATGGGGGACAGCACAGTCTGCCCAAGAGCATAGTGCCTGGAGTGTGGAAGAACAGGGGAGGCACAGAAGTGCTTATCTCCCCTCTCTAGACTCTCAGAACAGCCCTGTGCAATCTTCTGTAGTCTCCTTGCATGTCAGACATGACACTAACATGCAGGCATGTCTTCCCCTCCACATATACAGCCTCAGGACTCATGTTGCACTCCCAAGACTCAAATGAGACCAAGGCATAAAGGATCTGGCCTGAGGCTGTGCTTGGCCACTGCTTTGATCCATCCATATTATTTCACCACACAGAGTCAGCTCTTCAGAAACAAAACCAAATTCAAAGCTGTGAATAGGTTTTGCATCCTCAATCAAGTGGTTCACGTGGCTGAACAGCCTTCCTGCTAAAACCAGTGCCAAGACTAGACCAAATATGCCTAACTTCAAGCTCACACCTCCTGGAACTTTGTCTTTCTTTTCCTGATTAAGGAGCACTTTGCTATTAGAATTATTCATCGGATGCAGTTGCTTTATAGTGGGGCTTAGGAAAGATTGATACTTGATGCAAGCTTTGCTGGCAAAAGAGAACAACACATCCTACTGACATACACAACACGAGTTCAGATGGTATCCAGACATACAAACAAATTGAGCGGCTGGCCACTCTGGGAAAAAACAAACTGAGCAAACACAGAAAATAGGCTCCTTTCAGATACTGGAAACACTAAAGCCACATTTAGCTGCCCCTTCCATCTTTCCCAAAACTTTGGTCTTCATACCAGTCTTCTGGACTCCTGTCATCTTCGTAGATTGTGCAGAGCAGAATTTCTTCACATTTACCAAAGCAACAAGATTGCAAAAGCAGCCTATATCACATAAGACAGAAATACTTAACCTGGTTTCTTTCAGTTACCTGCTTTGGTTATAACTTGTCTCAACAGCAGGAGCCATGAGGCAGGAGTGGTGCTGTGAAACAAACCTTTTCAAAGGTTTCTGTGTAAGGCTTGGGTAATAAACACTAGTTCAAGGCATCTGCTAGCAGAGAGCTTCAACCTCAAAAGACCCACAGTTCAGGTGTTCGGTTAGAAGCCGTACAAAGCAGAGGGTGAGTCAACAGAAACACTGCCAGGTGCCCTTCTATACCAAGCCTCTTCATAGCTACCAGCATGACAGATGACATCACCTGGGTGACATGGAGCCAATACCCTCCTACCCCAGGAAGCTGGCAGGTCCAAGCCAGCACTGTCCACAGAAGATGAGTGAAAGTTCGCAGGATAACATCTGCAGGAAAGGTGAGCCTAGTCCCAACAACAACACCATGCTTGGAGCAACCACCCAGGGACCACCCTAGCAGACAGGTTTGTAGATAGGAAGCCATAAAGTTACCAGCACTCCTAAGACAACTGAGCAGAGGAACACCACTTGCAGAGGAAATGCTGTGAGCACCTCCTTCTCTCCCACCTTAGACTGTGCTCTTCCAGATGACAAACAGGTAGCCTCAGGCTATCCTTATTTTGGTCCTGCAAACCTGCATTGTAGAAACTGAGGACCTAAGCTGCTGATGCTTTTATAGAACACAGAGTAGATGTCCTCCCTCTCCAAATTCAATGGTATTCTTCCCCCAGGTTCCCAACCCTTGAAAAGGGAGTGTGAAAGAAGGCCTTAAATGTTAGCAGTAAAATTAAAGGCTGCTTTAGGAGCCCATTTACAGAGCCACTGCTCTTGCTTTTATCACCTGGGACACAAATGCCTTGGGGGACAGCAGAGGAACCACTGAGCAGTAACAGGATGAATGAACCAGTTAGTCACAAGGAGACAATGGGGGAAGGCGAAGTGTGTTTGGACACCAGGTAAACAGACACAAAAAAACACAGGAAGGCTGAGGCGAGAATATGTGCAGAGAAAACTGAATGTGAGCATGGGGTTAGAAGTGTGAGGGAACGTCAAATCAAGGAAGCAAACGTACCATTAGTCGGATGCTTTGCAAACGACACAGAAAATCGTTTTACGGCTGGCATAGACAAGAGCTCTGAGGAAATAAAAACAGATCATCTCAGTTAACAGCCTGCTTCTATGGATCCCCCAACCATCATGTGCTTGCAGCTACCCTTCCACCGGGCTCACCTTCCTCTCAATCCCCACAGGACGTGCTCTGCCACAGCTCCCCTGGCACTCCCTGCCTGTGGGGATGACAGAACCTCCTGTCTCCCTCACACACTGCCAGATCCCCACACCTCTCCTGCTGCCCTGCCAGGGTCTCCACAGCACCACAGGGACCTCAGCCACAGCCCCTCAGCCATGGGCAGCACCTGGTTCCTCCCCAGCAGCCACCCTGAGAGCACCCAGGCTCAGTCTGGGGCACGAGCCAAGCAAGGGGAAAATCACTGAGGGAGGTCTCAGGACTCACCTCTGCCCAAGGAAAACCACAACCACTCTAGAGAAGAACTAAAGAGCCCTGGCACAGGTCAATGCAGCTCAGAGCATCCTCTTAGTGCAAGCTGAAGAGAGCTATTTATAAGTTTAATGCTAAATCAACTAACTAATTAGGGAGCAAACAGAAGACCCTGAAGACATGCCTCTGCAGTTCTGATGCTCAACGCATTTCAGTACAGATGAGGTTTGGGCAGACACCTGTCAGACTGGGGCAGCTGGGACTGCCTCTCCTGGCTGTGTCCCAGGCCAAGTTCTCCTGTAGAAATCACACATCATAAAGAGAGTGAACAGACAGACTCCAGGAATCTAATGTGGTGCAAACAGATGAGCTTTAAAACTCATGGATTAGTCTCCATGTGCTCAGAAAAAAAAAAGGAAAAGGCTGAAAACTTCAGTTTATTCCCACCCTGGAAATTCCTCAGCTGTCATGGGAATGAATGGCCTAGCTGAGACCATCTGTTTGTAGGATTTGATGAGCGACCCCAGCCAATCATGTATCTTGCTACTATGTAGGAACTTTTAGGAAACATTAGAATTTTTTAAAATTTATTTTTCATGTTTTGTTCTATCCAGTCAGCAGGGCCTGTATGCCTGTCCCTACATGCCAGGGTTAACAGGTACACATATCAATTTATGCTCCACACCTCCACCATGCTGCATTAGCTACACCCACCAACCTAGAAAAATAATATATATAGAACAACTCTCAAACATGATGCAATTTCCTTCGACAGCATAACAGCCCTAAAAACAGTTTTTCTTTCTTTAAACTCAACAAATAGAGCATGACTATCTTCCCCACACATGCAATCCTGTGGAAGTGCCCAAGTACTGGAGCTGCAGTCAGCCAGCTGGTAGCCACCTCCACTCCACCCCGTGCCTCACTCATGCCTTTACAGTGCATCATTTTTAATTTAAATGGTACTGCCACAAAGCTTACTGGATCCCTGCATTCAGATAAGCCAACTTCAAAACATCATCACCAGCAGATCTTCTCTCAACCTGAGGCTGGGACACAACCTTCCACTTAAATGTTTCTTAGCCCTCTTCTAGCCCCAGGCAGAGAAGACTGCAGAGATAAGGGCCCTTTTCACTTCACTCGAGCAAGTCTTTGCTAAAGTGCTATAAGACATGCACCACACCTCGAAGCATCACAGCCATGAAAAAAAAAAAATCAGAGTTCATGCAAAAATGTGCTCCAGAATCTGAAGGTTTTTAAACTCTATTATCCTGATGACCAAGTAAAAGGCCTTGATAAAATGTACTCCCAGAGCCTGAGGTAGCTGCCCTGTCACTTACTGTATTCAGCTCTAGTAATGTTTGGTTTAAACAGGAACACACATATCAAGGGTGTATTTCACATTCTATGTTCCCCAGAAGCTAAATGCCTTCCTGCCTCCTACTTGTTTTCCCAAGCCCCCCACTGATTCCTCACAATTGCTCTTACTGAGATCACAGGGAGCCACAGCACACTAGGAGACATCAAAAAAGAAGGATAACATCAGGTTGAATAATTCTGGACTGTGTTAGTCACACACTAGTTAAATAAGCCTGCCTTTCAGGTATCTGAGGGTGCAATTGCATCTTGGCAGGCAGAGACATCCTCACTAATTAAGTCTAATGCAGCAGGGCTCAGGCATGAGCAGCAGCTGCAGGCACAGCCCCCAAAGGCAGCACAGCACCAGGACCCTGCAGCACTGTATTGCTCCCAGGTGGAGGTGGAGCAAGCAGCCCATGATGCTTCTCCCTGAGGACCAGTGCTGCCTTGGAGCCATCCTGCAGAGCTGTAGAAGAAACACAGCCAGAGCCCTGGCTGGCCTTTTCAGGGGCTCTCCTGGTGTTCACACCCTCGTCTGGTGGCAAACACCATGAGCTTGTCCTGGGACCTACGAGCAGCTCAGCCTGGCACAGCAGGGCTTGAGCTCCTCTCCGTTCATCCCCCATCTCTACCCCTCACAGCTTGTTGTGTGCTGGTGAGCTACCTGGAGAGGTGAGAAGCAACACAATTTTCTCTTACATGGTGAAAAGAAGCACAGAAAGCCGGTATATGAATGGTCTCAATACAATGGCACTGTTGAGGTTACAGTAAGTCTGAGATGGTATCTCTCCACCCTAGTTTGCTAGGTCGTTCTCTTTGCCTCAAAATTGGACAAAAGTCCAAGGGAGCTAACCTCTTTTCCCCAAAGACCACAAACTACTGCCTTAATCATCTCCCCACTTTATAATCCACCAGTTCTAGGGTTCATTATTATATGATATCTAGACCAATAAATCCACCTCCACAACAGCAAGGAGTATTAAAATGTCAGAGCCAAATCAGAGCCCAGCAACACCATATGTTAGCATAAAACTCCTGGCGCAACGTTAGCTCCTGCCTTGTCCTAGCAAAGATCACAATTTCTCAGGATATGACAAAATGCACTGCTGCAGATGCGACGAATGTGCATATCCAACTCTCACTCCTCTTAGGGGTCTCAGTCTTTGTCTCAGTGGCATCCTGAGACACCAAAGTCCAAAAATAACCCCTGCTGCACAGGAACACACATACCGTCTTTGTATGTCAGGCTGCTAGCAAACTTTTTGCCATGGCTGCGTGCGTAGTCCTGGAGGTTGGGGGCACTGGAGGAGCCTCCCAGCACAGTGGTGCTAAACAGGCCGGTGCATTGTGACCCTGGAAAGGCATGGAAGGTGTTAGTATCACATCTCTACTGCATGCAACCACAGAAAAGCAGGGTTAGTCAAAGAATAAAGAATGAGCTGGCCACTCCACAGGCAATCTCAGGGGAAAAAATACGCCAGATAGCATGGGGGAGGCAGTATTCCCCATCATAAATACAGTAGTGCCAAATGCACAACAGGCAGCCTAACACTCAACACCAGAAAAGTTCCTAACTCCAGCCAGGGGATTACTTTCATTTGATTTTATTGCCCTGACCTAGGAGAAGCACCCTGACACCCTTCAGTCAGCAAATATACACAGTCATGTCAGGAAAGCCATGATGCTTGATGACATGATGATATTCATGTCACAAGGTTTAATTTCTCTGCTCCTCTGCTCTTTCTCCTTGGAAAGCTCCTTTCTCTGTAGGACACCAGGAAGACAGGACTGCCCAATAATCCAACAGGGATTCATCACTCCGTCAATCGGTAAGGAAAGCAACGAGACCACAGAGCTTCCTTTCACAAGCTGCTGCCCAGATCCACTTGGTCCTATCTTGCAACTACAGAGCAGATCCAACTGTTCCATGAACCACCCTTGCAAAGCACCAGATGCACCCACAGCACAAGCCTCACTTACCCTATAGTGAGGAATATGGCATGCAAGAGGGTCTCATGCAAAGGAGGGCAACCTGATACTGGTGACCTTGGCAAATGCTGGTATTTGTTTCTCCAAGGCAGCAGGTTCTGAGAAGTTAATTGATTTTATGTGATATTTAGGTAACATGGGGCATTTGAAACAGGTTTCTTTTGACTGAGGAGCACAATCGTGAGACAAAACCTTTTTATGGGCCAGATGAAGCTACTGACTGGCTACAAATTCTCTGCTAAACCGCCCTGATGCAGCTTTCTGTGCTGAGAATACCAACTGCTAAAACAACGTTACTCCCACATATAAAAGGCTTCCAGAAACAAGCGGGCTGATCTTGTTCTACCTTATTTGCTGGTTCAGATCAAACACTGTGGGGAGCAGAGACCTTAATGCTGCTCAACCACCTAAACGAGAGGTGTTCCCCCCACAGTGTTTGATCTGAACCAGCCCCGCTCGCTCAGCATCTCCTCGCAGGCCATGTGCTTTAGTCCCCATCCACCTCCACTGCCCCAACACATGCTGACACCCCCATCCACACCATCCCTGCCCTGGAGAGCCCCAGGCAGGACAGCAGCACCTCAAACCTGCAGGGTGCAGAGGGGAAGGACAGCTGTAATCCTGCTAAGCCAGCCAAGTGTGCTGTTGGCCTTTTTTGGAGTAAGGACACACTTGTTGCCCCATGTCTGCTCCATGCTCTTCAGGACCTCAGCTCTTACTCTGCAAGGCTCCTTTTTAGCCAGAGCTTCTTTGGACAAAACACACAGATTCTGAGTTTTGAGCTATTCACAGGTAAGCTCAGTCTAAGGTGGTAGTGTCTGCAGCAGGGGATGACAAAAAGGGTTCTCATGTGCACTGAACTTAAGCAACTCCACCACTGTGACACTGCTGGTGGCCTTCCACAGGATAGGCCAGCACATATGGGTCCTTGGACAAACAGGCAAAGGACTCTTTCCCGCAGAGTCACTGATACACAAGTCTTAAAAATTTTCCTCCTTGTGCCTCAAACTGAAGCTCAGTGCTGACTTGGCATGAACTGGAATCTGGCAGAATGCAAGCCAAATTTTGTCAAGCAGCAGCCAGACTGAAGCTCCTAATTGTTCTTCCATGGCTTAAAAACAAACAAACAAGTAAACAAACAAACAAACCAAACAGACTCATTTACAGGCAGATAAAAATGGCACAGAACGTTTTTATGACTTTCTATCTTGGGCAACCTCATGCCACTACTCATTAAGCCCAGTGTTTCTGTCATCCTACAGGAGACAGAGGCATTTTGTTAGCACCCTTAAGCTAGAAGAGAATTTACAAAAGTGACTTTGTGGACAACAGCAATTGTCTACAGTTAACTCTAGGAGACCACTGCAGCCAAAGTAACCACACATATACATGCACCCTAAAGAACATAATGGTAAACTAGACATTTGGATTTAAGATGTAGCAACATTTGCTAGAAACTATTGTATGTGCTGGATCTTTTTTGTGTATATAATTTGCAGATGTACATTCAATATTTTGTTTGTTTAAAAAATGGACATCCCTTATTTCCCTATGGGAGCCTCAGCACAAAGCTTCACAGCCACCACAAATACAGCACCTGTATTGCTTGAAGAGCAAGGAGTGATTTTACCCCACTCTGAAGTGTTCTTGTGAGCAAAGAAAGATACTGAAGCTTCTCTAGGCTTCTCAGACTAGAAGCATAAACACTATTGCAGATAATCCACAATAATGCACTTGCTCCTGCCCAGGGAAAGATGGTATACTACAAAACATCCCTTTACACAGACAAAGCAAGCTGCAGCCCACTCCTTTTCCAAACAAGCATGTCAAGGCACTTTTTAAAGTACAGTAAGACACAATTCAAGCAGGTATGGCAGCAGGGTTATTAGAGGAGCTCTGCCCTGCTCCCCATTGCAGCAGAGCTAAACACCTGAGATTGTGCCTGAAGAACCAGAGAAAAAGACAGACAGCCATTACAAGGCCAGGCAAAAAGAGATAGGTTCAGCTTAAGAAAAGCTTGGAACCAGCAGGTAGTACCTGAATGAACCCCCTCATAGCACAGCTGCTGAGACAAGTCCTAAAGCCAAAGTTCAGGCTGCTGTGAGTTCTGTACCGTTTCTCTCAGAGAGAGCACATTTCAGATCCTGAAGGGGAAGAAAATAGATTTCTACAAAAGAAGCAGGAAAGGAATCAGCAAGATTCCTTTAAGAGCTTGACTTTCACAGGTAGAGAGGCACCATTATTCTGAAGAGTTCTCAGGTTAAGAGACATTCACAGAAACAGACATCCTAATAAGCAGGGATTGTGCAAGCTAGTATTGCATCATGGGTCTCTCCTGCTCAGCCCTTCTGTGCCTACAGCTGCAGGACTATATAGAAAAGAACGATGGCTGGACTGAGTATCTAGCTAGAGATTTTATTGCCACAGATCAGGTCTATCAATTCCTTCTCAAAGTTTTATCTCTGCTGAGCTTCACAGCTGGGAAAGTGACCAGCACAGGCTTCCAAGTCAGGCAAGAACCTGAAGTTAAACCTGCTGGGATCACATTTCAGATGTCATTGTCATGGAAAAGTAGTACTGTACAAGGGCTAGAGTAGACTTCTATTGCCAAAAAAAACATTCCTCAGAAACCTGGGAAGGGCTGCAGTAAACAGCTGTAATAGCTGCTATCCAGAGCACACATCTTCTGGTGCTCAGACATATAAACAGTAAAGACAGTTTGTGTGTAGCCTTTGATGTACTCAGTAACTGTCCAAGCAAATGTACTTCCCTGAGTGTGCCATCTCAAAAATTCTCACATTGATTCACAGGGACTCACAGAATAACCCCAGGTTTCTCCAAGCCTATGCAAGGCAGACTGACAGCTTACTTACTCCTGGAGGTGGTCTGTGAAAGGCAGAAGTAGATGCACTACACAAAGTAGCACATTCAAAACCCACTATGGCCAAAGCTATTGTGCCTTCATGAAACTAATATGCATCAGCCATTCCATCTTAGATTTCTCCACTGGATGGGAGCATAGCTGTCAGACTCCAGGGACACTTCCTGGCCACTCTGGAGAAAATTTCCTTTACTTGGTAAGAATTAGCTTCCAAAACAGCAGGTCATTCAGAAGTGACAAAGGAATGATCAGACTGTTCACAAGTCTCTTGGCTGCAGGATGTCCACACAACAGAGTGAAGAACTGATGAGTCAAAACTGCTGCAAGTCTACAGACCTGTCATAATGCAAAAATGGTTTTAAAGAAAAAGAAAGTGGGCCTAACATGTGGGCATTTCCACCTCATGGTGTTTATTAGTCATCTTCATGATCTAGGTTCACAGCCATCTTGAAACTCATGACAGCAAAGACAGCATTTAGTTTCCAAATAGATCTTCCTTTAGGAGAAATATTTCAGGAATAATTTAAACTATGAAGACATATTTTAGGTAAGGATGACAGGGAATGGTACTCTCAAGCACACACAGAGAACACCAAGTGCCTGAAAATATCCTCCTCTGCTGGCTACCAAGCAAAGAATGGCTAACCAGGGATTCCAGCTCAATTAGAGAGAATGCTGCAGGTAACAGATTTGGTCCATACAAGAGATGTTCATGAAACAAAGGTAGAAATAGGATAGTCTTACATAAAGAGCACCTTTCCACATAAGCTACTGTTTTGCAGAACAGAAAGCATGCTAGTTCTCATGTAACATATTTCCTTCTACCAAGTTCAGAAATTGTGTTACAAACTATAGCAATGTGGAACCAGAAGGCCAACCCATAGGTACACAGCTTGATCTGATGTTCCCATACTATAAAGGATGAAATGTGCATCTTCTGTTGCTAGAAGGTGAAGAAGAAGATCATACATAAAAGGAAATACTGCACGATAGTCTCTGCAGTGGTCCAAACAGTAATGCTAAAAGAAGACGAAACACAGAGGTAGAGATATACGAGGAACTTAAGCCTGTAAATGAGGACAGACAGATGCCCAAAGAAACACAGAGGTACAGGTGAGCAGGTTGGTTACAGGTCAAGTACAGTACCTAAGCCACTTTGCTTCATCTCAGAAGACTGCCTGGAATAAGTGCTGAAGAGGCGATAACCTCCTGATTTGGAAGAAGATTCAGATAGCACCTGCAAAGACAGACAGTATAGTCAGTGTCATGCTCTGAGTTACCCATTGGTCTCAAAAGCCTTAATACATCAATTAAAGATAAAGAAAAGTATGCCTACTCCTTAAAGTCACAATTTTCAAGAAGCATTAAGGGACTCTCATGTTAAAAATGTAACAGTGCACACTTAATTTTAATTTCACGTTTGTGTTGGGTTGTGGAACAGCGGAAACTTCAAAAGTGTGAAGGGACTTGTGTACTGAGCTCCTTGCCTCCCAAGACTCTTGCTGGAATCACTGGGACACAGGCTTCCTTCTTTAGCAGCAGGAAGGTACACCTCCTTTAACTTACTCTGTGCCTGTTACAAAGAGGCTGCATGCAATGATTGCATCATGAGTGACACAGAGATGGAAACCAGCTAATATCTCATGCCCCAACTCTCTGCTTTCACTGATTTAGAAAACAGAGAGCGAAAATGCCCGTGAAACCCCTCCAAACAGGGGGGCAATTGCTAGAGCACTTTGAAGGCACCAGCTACCTGCTGACAGTGAAGCCTTACAACACAAAATGTCCCCAAGAGAGAGAGTAAGAACAGTAAAATTAATTTTGTTACTTTAGCAAATCAGTGAACAGGACCATTCTACCTGGCAGTTTAAACACTCTGTAATAAACCCACCAGTAAGCAGGGAACTCCGAGATCTTAGATGGGCAACAGGAACAAGAAATGTGAAGCTGAACTGTGAGAAGGAGATGCTGGAGTCTAAGGGAAGGCAAAGCTGTCACCATGGCTAGGTGATCAGGTCCCATGCCACTTTGTAGCTGGTTACACTGATGCCTCTACACAGTGTGTAATCCAAGTAATTCTTGTGTTTCTCAAGCCTTTCCTTACTTTCTTTTCCTCGTGAGTTTCTCTGACCTGTGTTTCCCCTGTCCTTACTCAATGAGGGGGAGCCTGGGAGGTCTGCCTTCCAAAGTATCTCCCTAACTTCTGCAGATCCTTTCTCAGAATCAACTCAGACTCTGGAACATTAAAAGGAGCACCAGAAACCAAAACCAAGCAAAAGACCTTCATTATATCAACCAAGAGTTGATATAATGCCCAGAGCATTGTTACCTCCATGGACCCTGTTTTCCGGTTCCTGATCAGCGGTGATCTTCGCTGAATGCTGACTGGCTCGGATGACTGTGGAGACCTGGGCTGTGCACGGTCTGGCTCATCCACACCCTTCTCTTTGGAGAGGTCCTCCAGGCTGCCTCGGTCTGCTTTCTTGTCCTCATTCTGCAAATGTGGAAACATTGACACCTACAGGCATGTGGCCCGGGCAATCAGTGAAACCAGCCTTGGGTGCCCCAGCTCAAGAGGACACTGGGATTCCCGAAGACCATCCTGGCCAACCCACAGGTTGCTGGGAACAGGAGGGCAGCAGAGCCGCTGGAGCAGGAGGAGGCTGCTAGGCCCACGTTGGCTACATCCTCCGTAGCCCCAGCTCACCTCAGCCGAGGCAGGACGGAAGCCAAACCCCGTGGGCACATTCCGCTCTTCCTCACAACCTTTCACGCCAGGGCTGAAATGCAGCTCCACATGGAAACGTTCTTCTGAAGATGGGTCCTGTGAATGTGAAGCACAGGGAATGTGTAAATAAGTAAAATTCAGTCCCACTGACAGCAGAGGCCATTGTCTGGACCTGGGCCACCCGGCCATGCTGGTGCAGCACGTGTCCCACGCGCATCCTTTGCGGAAGCAACAAGAAACCACAAACATAATGGCTCTTGGTTTGTCTCATCTGAAAGGACAGCCCTTGTTAGCATAAAGCTGAGGCATTCAAACTGCTACTATTTTGTGACAACAGCCACCAGAGGACCAAAACAGAACTGGGATAGATTTATACATCCACACAAATCTAAACATAGCTGTAGTGACATGAGGCAACCAGGTGCCAATAATTGCCAGGTAGTGGGCTTGACCTCGTGTTAAGCCCACCTGTGTCTAATTAGGGCACAGTACTGCTCATGCGCAGTAGGGGCCTGCCCTAATTAGGCACAGGTGGGCTTAACACGAGGTCAAGCCCATTATCTGGCAATTATTGGCACCTGGTTGCCTCATGTCACTACACATAGCCCCTTCCTGACCCCTTCCAGCTGCAAAACCAGCACATATGGGGGCTGGGAGAGACTGGTTCCCTCATGGACCTTTAGTAAGGTTGTTCCAAGATTTAAGTAACTGTCTCTAACTTTAATTTTTCATATTTTTTTAAAGGAAGCCAGAGCTTTTACAGTATGTGGCACTAATGATGTAAACAAGTTTCACAGTCCCTACTCGGTGACAGATTTACAACACTCTCCAGAGTTCTATTCAGATTTTCTTTTTTGACAAACAGCACTAGGGAATATTTCACTTCTACTATTATAACCCCTCATCAGTTCTGTGAGTACAAGATTCTGGCTCTATAGCACACAGAGGAAAGGGACTGCTCCCCTCACACAACAGTCTGTAGTGCAGGACCAGGGTCACAGGAACTGGAGCTTAGTACATGCAGTTTGGTGCCAAACATGCTTACAGTCATCACCACCAGCTTCCACATCCCAGCTGGTTTCTAAATTATTCTCTTTACTTCCTGATGAGATCAGTACATACTTCCCCAACTATATCAAGTATATTTAAAAAAATGTGGAATTTCAGAATCATTCTTATAAATTTATGGAAAAAACTGGCAAACGTAATTTGCTTGGGTATTTTGTTGTGTTGGTTTTTTCCTACTGTTCATTTGCAATTAATATTAAGAAACAGCAAACTATTTTGTGTCAGGAAATGCCTTGAAATAGATATTATTTATTACTTAAGCTTGGAATTACTGCTCAGGGTGGCATTCTGCTCACATGCAGACTTCAAGCATAAGTCCTATGAGGAAGGGCTCAGAGAGCTGGGGCTGTTTGGTCTGGAGAAGAAGAGTCTCAGGGGAGACCTCATCACTCTCAACAACTCCCTGAAAGGAGGTTGGAGCCGGGGGGGGGATCGGGTTCTTCTCCCAGGCAGCTCTCAGTAGGACAAGAGGCCATGGGCTTAAGCTCTGCCAGGGGAGGTTTAGGTTGGATATTAGGAAGAAATTCTTTACAGAGGGGGTGATCAGGCATTGGAATGGGCTGCCCAGGGAGGTGGTGGGTTCTCCATCCCTGGAGGTTTTTAAGAAGACACTGAATGTGCCACTCAGTGCCATGGTCTGGGAACCACAGTGGTAGTGGATCAAGGGTTGGACTTGATGATCTCAGAGGTCCTTTCCAACCTGGCTGATTCTGTGATTCTATGATTCTATGCAACAAGCATTAACTGGGTTACTGCCTTCCACCTAAAACCAAAAACTAGCAGTTGTATTAATGTGTCTGTCTAGTCACAAGTGGAGAGAGCTCAGGTTACAAACTTCCCAGTGGAACTCATCTCAGGGACTGTGCTCTACATCATGGCAGGAAGGATTTTATCCTACTGCTATATCCCTCACCTTGTTGTTGTCCTCGTAGAGCATGATAACAATCTGGGTCATGTAGTTCAGCTCTGAGATAGCACTCAAATAGTCCATGGCTCTCTTCCACTGCTGGTCTTTGTTTTCCTGATATATACACACAAACAGTCGCATGGGATAAGCAACAGCAGACACTTTGAAGCATTCAATGAAATGACTCTGAGAGAGTTTGTCCCTCCATAAGATAACAACATTGTCAGGACAGAAAACACCTTGCTAAACTTGCATGAAGAGAGATGACCTTGCAATGAGGGTGCTGACAGTGAGGAGCAGCAGCACAGAGGGATAATGCAGCCACCCACACCACCCCTGCAGACACAGCCAGCTGCCAGCGCCCTGCCCTGGGGATGGAGGGAAAGCATCACCCACAGCAGGCCCCCAGACACCCTCATCCCTAAACAGCAGCCTACAGAATGGGGTCTTTCAGAGAAACCTCAAAAAAAGCACGAGGGAAAAATTTGTGCTAAACAGGGGCTCAACACAGCATCCCCTGCCACCCAAGTCAGGGATTAAAGTAGTATCACGATCACTGCCTACAGACACACTGAGCTTCCACAGATGCCTGCTAAGCAAACCCAAACGCTCAAGGCATTTCAGAACACCGTGCTTAAAAATGGGAAAATAATTCAGAAAGCCTCTCGAAGAACCTAAAGCAGAGCTTTTCTCAGGGTCTGCATGCCAGTTCCTTCAGGGAGCAGGGTATAGGAGCAAGTGACGGTGGGATCAGATGAGTTAGTCTCCTCAAAATATGCCATCTGTCCCTCTGCAGAGGGACAGCACTCCTATGCATTTGCAACCTCAGGTCACTTTCTCTGTAAGCAAACCTATTTTCTTGACTTAGAATTACAATGTCACTAAGTAACAGGGACCAAGCTCTTGAACTAAAGGGCTGAAGGAAGCAGGGAGAGAGAAATTCCCTCACCCACACTGCCTCATACAGCAGTATGCCTACACAGAAACCAGCAGGACAGCTCTTGGAGAAAACATGCCCCTGTACAAGCACAGCAGGCAGTGCCAGGACTGAGGAGGACCAACCCTCCTACATGTCGGAGAGGTGGGAAGCTTCAGCACACAAACACAGCAGAGACAGGGCTGGTCAGAGGCCGCTGGTGCGCATCACTGCTGGGGGAGCCGGCTAGAGAGGCAACCTACACACACTGTCCACCTTGGGATGGGCCACTGAGAAAAAACAGGGGAGCTTACTCTGTGAGCATTGCTGGGACACTTACATCCAGGAGCCCCCCATAGCGGAAAATACTGAGCAGAGAGTGCACATGGCTCTCACTGGTGAAGTAGAGCCGCGTCCGAACGTGGCGACCTGGTGACAGAACTCCTCTTGAGTACCTTGAACCAAAATCAGCTCAGTGTTACTCACAGCCTGACAACGAATGTCCATCTATCATACAACAGCATTTCTGCACACTAAACAGAATAAAGTAACCCTGCACTGGGAACTGTCAAAGAGCAGCAGGACAGACCAAGCAGTGAGAGCACTGGGCACAGAAGCAGCAAGTTTTGTGTATCACCCTAACAGATACATGTTGGGGCAGAAGTGGCCTCATCACACCAGCACTTGTCCCTTGCAGAGACAGGGATGAAGGCACCACAATCCAACTACAGTGGGTTTAAGCTTCTGTGGCACCATGCTCCCACTCAGCAAGCAGTCTCACTGTGCTTTACCACTTTCCTTCCAGTTCGAGAAGCATCAATGTGCCTCCCTCTCTGTGTGTCCTTCAGTGCATCCTTCCACACCAGCACTCTTATGGTGTGGCTCCCACACACTGCACCAAAGCTGCCCTCCCCACTATCAGCAGCATGCAGCACAATCCTTACAAGGGATGTAGTTTGTTGACAGACTCATCTTCATGGGTTCTCTGTAGGTCCAACTGGATCTTTTTAATAAGAGGAAGACAAAAGCCAATAGCAATCTCCAGTTTCTCCTCTTTATTGATGCCATATTCCTGCAGAAAAAAAAAAACATAATAGATATCCCTGAGCCCTGGTTCTTTGCCACATCCTCACATGAGAGGAGGCTGGACTTGACCTGTCCACAAGCATCACCACAGCTAGGCAAGGACAGAAAGGGAAACATCACTCAGCACCTTCCTTTCTTTTTCCCCTACATAACTGCACAGGGTAACAAAGGACAGAGACTCCTTCAAGAACCCCAGGCTGTCTAGACATGATGGCTATTTGCTAAGACAAAATCTGAAGTGCTATGCTGGAAATAGCCAAATTGCATCTCATCAGGAACACTTGAAAACGTTTAGACAATCACTCCTGCTCTACGTGAGCATAAGTGCAATTGGGTCTTCTTGGCAGAAGCTCATCCCATATAAACAAAGCATTTCTGCCTATGTGGCCCTCCTTCCCCCTCCCATGTTCATGGGTATGAACTTTGAGAAGCAAGCTAACTTTGCACAAGCTAACTTTGCACACTGAACAAGTTCTAGTTTGACATGAATAACAAACCTGCTCTATAGAACAAGCCTTTGCTTTAACACAGAAATCTCTCTTTCCCCTACAATGTGAAGAATGGTATGCCACTACAGCACATGCACTCAGCTCAAAGCTGTGCTGTAACACACTATGAAGAGCATGGAAAAGCTTGGGTCAGCTCTTCACTACCCTGACAGTCAGAATCCTCATCCAGGAAGCAAGACCTCCCACAACCTAGTTTTGGACTTACACAAACATTAAGTGATATATCTGAGAAATACCTGTGATATGCTGCCTTGGGAGTTAATGTGCATGAGAACTGAAAAAAGGCAGAGAGGGAGAGAGTCAGACACTGACACCACAGACATCGTCACACATACCTGGGGTATGATCACATCTGCCAGGGCTTTGGAGAGTTTGAAAAGCTCAGCTGTGCCTTCCAGTTTCAGTGCACAATTGTGCTGCACATCATACTTGATGCAGTCGTAGATATCAGGGATCTTGCTGATGTCGTAACGTCCATTCTTCATGCGGAAATCTCGCTCCAGCTTACTCCAGCGCTGCAGCATCAGTTCTAAAGTCTCACTGTGGTACAGCTGCAGGTCTAAACAGGGAACACCAAACCATGGTCACACCCCGACTACTTCTATGTAGACTTCAGGTAGACTGACTTTTCCCTGCAGAGAAGGGCTCTGATTGTTATGTCACCCATAGAAACCCCAGACTGGAAATGTCATTGGACCTGTTACAGAGAGTTTTGACCTGCAGCAAAAAGCTAGTTTTGAAGTATTTGAGAAATGAGAAACTGCTTGTGTTGGTTTATATCTGACATAAATCACGTGAGATGTCCCACAGAAGAGTTTTTTAAAACTTCTGCAGCACCCTTAGGATATTTTTTAGAGAGGAGCAAATTGTGACTGGAAAACTTGCTGTTTATATTCTCGAGCTCCCCTCCAAGAAATGCTTGAAAAAATCAGGCTATACCACTGCTGTTGACACTCCAAACTCAAGCTGCACATACCATTACCTTTACACTACATCTCTCTAACAGTAGTTGAAAGTGGAGCCTTCTACACCAATAGCAGATACAGCATTTAACTTTAAAATTCCTTTGCTACAGACACAAACATAAACCACAGTGGTGTTTGGGAGCTCTGAAGATATAACAGTAAATGAATCTGCTCCAGACCCTTTTCAGTTCTGACGCTCACCTGCAGATTTTGGGTCTTCCAGACGTTTTTGTATCTGGGAGGTGAGATTCTCAATCAGGGTGAACACCTGGTTACAGACCTCTACTGGATTCTGGATAAATGTCATGGAGTTGAGCAGAGAAGCACTTCCTGTAGGTGCTAGCTGAGAGACAACACCAGCAGAGATTAGCCAGCATCTTTACAAACCAGGAACACAAAATGCCGTTCGCAGTTGTGCCACTTTCTGATTAGGTACAAAAGTTGTGCTCCCAACTGAGCATAATAATCTGGCCTGTTCCTAGAGGTAGTTAGGCATGTTTTAAAAACTTCCTCAAGTCCAAACTCAAAGGGAGTAAAAAACTGCTCCTATCACATCAGATACACCTACAATATTCACTGTCATCTCACTTTGCATCTGTGTTTGAGCAGAACGGATTCAAAGAAGTCTTTAGTAGTTCTTCAAGGTGGTAAATGTGCTCCTCAGTGGTAATGGATTTCAGACTCCTAATCATATCTCAGAGTCTGGGAAAAAATAGTGTTTCGGGTACCTGTCAGAGAAGCAGCTATAGTGCTTTTATTGGTCACTGTTCTAGAGGTAGCCCATGCTCTATACTCTGCAGCTATCAAGACACTGACCTGAGCACTGAAGGGTTTGTATCCAAAAGGTCTGTTCACACATGCACAGAGCTGTTCAGCAGGCTTCACATAACACAACTGCAGCATTGCTTTTTCCTTACAGATATAAAAGGTAATAAAGCCACACAGGTGCTTTACCTTTTCATAATCCTCTTCACAGAACTCTGCATCCTTCTGCATGATTTCACGCAGTCGTGCCTTCACTCTGTGTTGACAGCTGCTAAGGGAATCACTGTCACTGTCCAGGAGACCATTCATATTGGCACTTTTCACCATTTGCACCAAGATGGGGGTCAGCTCTCCTTCCAGGGCCAGCAGACCCTAAAAGCAATACAGGACAAGATTTCAGTTATTTGCAACCCAAGCAACAGACATTTTTGGTAGTTTCACAGCCAGCCTTTAATCACCTTGAGTGAAATTTCATCTGTTCTTTAAGAGCATTTTTACAGCAACAGAATCTACAGTCACCAATTACATGGCATGCTTCTAGAGCTGTTGGAGGTGAAAGGCTAGCTGCCCCAGATTTGCCTAGGCAACTGTAGAGCAGCCAACTCAGTTTGTTGGAAACTGTTGATACAGCAGAGGCTCTGAAGCTTAGCTAAGGTCACCACAGGATTCCCCTTGGCTCAAGCTTTAACTGCAGATGAACCTGCCTTTTCCCCTACCCTTACCCCACACTGCACCAAAGGCATTTTATTCATCTTTTAAATTCAGCAGTCAGGGAAAAACCCCTGTGACTGGGCTGTCATCCAAGAAACTCTCCTTTTGTAAGCAATTAATACTCAGCAACTCAGGTACTCTAACATCAACCAGCAACACCCCGTAAATAACTCCTTCTCTGGTCAGAGACCTGTCCTGGACAGGATACTAAAGGTAGCACACACATGCAGCCACACTGGATCTCCACTATTGTCCCAGACACTTGCTATGAGCACAGTGTACCACAGAGGAAGATCCTAGGACAGCTCCTCCTCACCAGAGGTTTTCCTTTATAACTGGCATATTTTAAGACTAATGTAGCAAAACTACTGCCCAAAAGAGAGGAAAGACCTTTGCAAAAGCTGCTGCTGTCATCTGGACTCGTCCCTCATCTGAGGCATAGATCTTGAGATCATGACGGTAGGTGCTGTGCAGCCTGAGCAAGCCACATCCAGGGAAACCAGCATAATCACCTGAGCAGAGAACAAATTCAACATTCTGACAGCTGCAAAACTATCAGCTGAATATATTGCTTTAGACAATGAACTCTACTGTTGTAACAAAGCTATGTAGAGAATTACCTGTACGCCAAAATAGATTTCTTCTGTTCTCTTTATCTGACTTAATTCCTTGTTAATCATACCTAAATTTTAAGTTGTACTTGCTGCATCAGAATGCATCTTACTAGAATGGCTTCCCTTTTTAATTACTGGCACAGTAATTAAAATAATGCTCCAAGACATAATAAAGTTTAACACTGCAGCAAACACTCTAGCCAGCTTTGGGATCTTCAAGTGCAAAACTCAAATTATCTTTCGCTACCAGGTCAACTCCACAGAACAAAAAACAGTGACCTGAGTATAGGCTGCCTATATCCCAGAGATGTTGGAGCACCCCTTGGGTGCAGATAAGTCAGCTGGGCTGGGTAGCCTGGCACAGGGCCAGGAGAGGACCAGAGATGGAGGGACAAAGCTTACCTTGGCCACCAGGGTACATACAGCGAAAGGCTCTCCCCAGCTCCTCTGCCTGGACTCTTCCTGCTGGTGTCAGCTCTCCACCCCACTTAAGCACCAAGAGAAGAGATGGGGAAGATTCTCGACGAGCTTCTAGGAGACAAGGAGATACTCACTACAACACATCTCAAAGCAGAGCTTGCAGGGGGAGAGAAGGGGAGAAAAAGAGGTTGTCATTGGAGCCTTGAGGAGCATCCTCAACCCAAGGCAGATGCAAAATCCTTAGGAACCAAACAAGCAAGTACAAAATTAAGAGTTTCTACTTTTTGAAAGTACAGGCTGACCTTCATGAAATCAGAAGCATAAGCCCCGTGGCACCATCCCGTACGTAATGGTGCACTACAATATGCATCACTCCCCCCATATGATGTGAGCAAAGGCAAGGTATGGGCCACTCATTTGGCTTGCATGTCCAGCTGTTGATAATGAGTAGGAAGGCTGCACACACTCTTGAACACCAGGCTTTAAGATCATGGCAGCAACAGCAGGTTTCTTTACCTTCATCTTCACTTGCAGCTTTTGGATGTCCATGAGGCAGATAGGTCAACTGCACCTTACGGTTTATGCCAGAAAAATGTCCATACCTGTCACGAGGAGGAGGGGTAATGTAAACATATCAACTCCACTCACACTTCACTCAGAGGTCCCTGGGCAGCATGCAGCAAAAATACAGCACAGATAAGAGACTTTCTGCTGCAACAAGGGACAAGGAACATGAACAATTTTTTTGCTATCTACCTGTGATCTGGCACACACTTCCAAAAGAAGCTAAACAACCCCCCAAATGAAAATCAAAGATACACTTACTTGCCTGCTCTTTAGCTGCTCTCACCCCCCAGTGGGGCTTTAATTGACTTTAGTTAATTTCTACCTACATCTTTAACAAGTGAATTAATGGGATCACAGAGGGAAAAAAAAAAAAAAAAAAAAAAAATGATCTCCAGCTGCTCTGAGGATAACCACATCTCTAATGAGCAGAAAGAGCAGGGAAAGGGACCATGGCAAAAATTCACCCCGTGCTCCACAGTCACAGCTTGAACACAGACATTGCTTGTGCCTGTGTACAACACGTAAGAGCACACAAACATGTTTCACAAGCTCCTTCTTTTGACACCAGGACAGCCTTATTTAAAACAAGGTTTTGTTAAAAATTTATCAAAATCACTCATATCCATGGGGTCCCTACAGGACATCAGTTCCTCTCCCGTAGCAAAGGAAGCTGTTTAGCCAAAAACCAGACACACTTGCAACAAGAGTCAGCAGTGGCTCCGGCGGTAAGGTGAGCATGGCACCTTTCATGAACAGCTGCTAACAGAGGAGGCAGGAGACTCTGACCTCCTCCCAGAGGAGACTCTGGGAGCCAGGTGGCCAGGACATCTGCAGCACAGCTTGTTTGTACATTGCATGCTGACCCACAGCTCTGAGACAAACAGTACCCTGAGATAAGAACCCTTACATCTCCAAGACGCTCTTCAGCTGCTCCAGTTTGGATTTCCTCTCCTCAATCTCACAGTCACTGTGGGTTCCCAGTTCCACCACAAGCTCTCGTGCGATGTCCAGCACTTCCTGTTGGAGAGCATGCACTGTCTCACACACCCAGCAATTCTGCCTCAGACTAAACACTGTACTCTTGCAAGGCACCCTGCTGAGTGCGCACAGGGTAGGGAATGAGCTAGGCTTTTTGTGACAGACCATTGCGCTTTCAGGGTTTCCACCCTCCCAAACAATTGCCTCATTCTGGTATCTGTGTTACATGCATCTCCCAGAGAGTCACCCCAGAGAGAACTCCCCTCACCTGCAGCTGCTCTGGTTTCTTCAGCTTCAACTTCCCTGTCTTGTAGCCATCATATTTCTCAAATAATTCAAAGAACCTGAACAGAGGACAAAGAACCCTGATTCATTTTCTGTTATTTCAGTGCTACAAACACTGTCATCCCTTCACATGCTTCTATGCTCTGCTCTGCAGAGCCTGCAGCCTCCTTCTCGGCCTTCAGAAATTTTGAAAAAACCCAAGCATTTCCAGCCACAGGTATGAACAGGAAGCAGACACTCAATTCTCATTTAGGGAGGCACTTCCCTTTGCAGCACCCAGCAGACCTTTTCTTCCAGTGTTCACAAAGAAGGTGCCTGGATCCTAATGGGGAAAGGGCACTCCCTCACCTGAGCAGAAATCATTTGCTTGAAGGAGCCAGGGAATGCCCTGCCTCCCATGCACCCAGCCCTTCTGCTCCGCCTCTGGATTCAGAGAAAGTGCCCTCTTCACTTCCCGGGAGCACAGCAAGCATCTTCCTGCTTTGATTCTTACCGGGGATGCTTAACTTCCATCTTCATCTTCTGCTTTGGGGTACGATCTCCATGCCGGATGACTGCAATAACGCAACGAAGCTCCATCCTGGGGAAACACATGACAAATGGAGAATGCCAAGCTGCTGGGTGATGTCTGTCACCTGGGCAGGGTTTGCACTTTGCCCCTCATGTAGCCCTCACCAATATGCTTTTGAGAAGACAGCAGGTACTCACATGGTGCCTGAAGTTGTGGGGACAATGGGAATGTCTTCTGCCTCTGTTGGGATGGACCAGGGAATATGGAACTGGGGAGCCAATTCCCGCATAATGATATTTCTGGGAGAAATTAAGAATACAAAACTCACAAGAAAATTCCATTCCACCTCCTCCCTAGCAGTTCAGCTGAAAGTTTTGAATAGAGAGACAGAATTTCTCCTGCCTTTCCTCACAGAGACATCTGTCTCACCATGGGCTAGATAGAGCACCCCAGAGGGACACCAATTGCCTTCACATCACCAATACTGTAGATGGGCTTAGCATACAATGAAAACTCCTGCAAGACAGATCTTGCTGCAGACATAGACAGCTAATGCCAATGCAGGCAGGAGCTCCAGGGGCTAAAAGTGATTAAATAATTTCTCCCAGAGCCAAGCTTTCACTGGCTGAACAAATGTCTCCATATGAAACACCTTTAGACTTCCCTAACACACTGATCAGGACTCCACATTCATCTTACTTGGCTGTGTACTACCTTGCCTGCTACCAAAACTTGAATTTCACATACCCAAGGATTTTGGCACAGTCATCATAATACTTCATTGAGTTCTTCACAAAACTGAAGCCATTCACGTCGCAAACAAAGGAGTGGCCATTGGCCCGCAGGAGGTCAAACCCACACACGGTTTGCTAAATGAGGAAGCAGAGGAGAGAGGCTGAGGGTCAGGCTGTGGGGAGCCCCAGCCATGGGCACACCTGCCCCCACTCCCTGACCTCATGAACTGTGAGACAGTGTGACAACATGGCCAACAGCCAGCAGCAGCAGGGCTTGTAGAGGGACCTTGACAGCTACCTCTAAGGCCCAACCTACAAGTGCAGGATTAAGCCATCAGGACCTTCCCCCACCTCCCAAAGCTCTAAAGGCTTAAGACAGCAGCTCCTGGCTCTCCTGCTCTTGTCTCTAAATCCAGCCAGACTCTCAAGCACAGACAGTAAGTGGTGCAGGCACAGACACCCCTTACAGTAAAGAAAATGCTACAAAACAAGGCCACAACTATCGGCAGAGCTGTGGGGGCTGCGGAATGCAGCGAAACAGGAACAAGCAGCCAAAAGCTGCTTCTGACCATACGCAGACACACACCCACTCTACTGACCTGTGAAACAGCACAAACATGCAACAAGCCAGGGCAAAAACAGAGAAAGAAAAAAGGCGGGATGAGTGCAGGTCAGACGGTCAGCAGCATGCTCACATTCTGTCATTAAAAGCTCAGATGTACACTGGATACCAGCCACCTGCCAGCACAGAAGACATTTGCTGCTGGCCCTCCTGCCTTCCCTGCCAGCCCTGACCAACAAAATGCCATGGCCAGCAGCTGTCAGCAGGCATGTGAGATGCCCTACTGGAGACACCCCAGGGTAACAGAGCTCAAGGCTCAACATTGACCAAGATTCCAGTCAGGTATTTGTGCAGTACCCTGCTTGCAGAAGAGAGGAAACACCAACCTTAAAGGCTACGCAGACTTTCCGGGCAACCAGTTTTTCCATGGCAGTCAGCATGACTGGGTATCGGATTTCCTTCCCTTCGCTGTCCCGTTCAACCTTCCCATCCAAAGCTGGTGACTTGCGAGCCTCCGCGTGGGCGTAGTCCGGCCCAACAGTGTACACCTGGGGACATGACAGACAACACTGTACACGCCTGACATGACAGACTGGTAATGCAGACACAGAGATCAGATGTACTCTGAACACCCTACAGAACACTCACTTCCTACTGTGGGATCCAAACTGCAGTCAGAACCTCACCACTTAAGCAAACACTCCAGAGCTGAAGTAGGACTATGAAGGACTACCCAACCTTCAGCTATCCCAGGCCTGGAGAAGGAAGGGGCTGGTCCAGGCTTCTCCTTACCTTTACATCTGTGCCATCTGTAGGCATGAACTCCTCGTAAATGTAGGAGCCTGTCTTCCTCACACTGCTCTCTGGGGAGTACACACTACTCCGGCTGCCAATCTGAAAGTAGAACGAACACCTTAGGGAAGAGGGCTCCTTTTCTCAGATGGAAGAACAAAAAGCCTGATGTGCAGAGAATTAACAGATTGCCTCTCAGAACCCCCAGCTATTACAGGACACTTATTTATGGAGAAGAAAAGAGACTCCAAAACACAGGCAGTAGATATGTCCTTTTCCAGGCCTGAAAGAGGAGAGAAGTTATGGAGTGTTAAGGTGACTTCAGTCACTATAAAATACATGGAACAAAACCAGTGGATAAAGACCTAGGAAGTAAGGAGCACAGCTAATAAGCAAATGAAAATAAATGATGACAGGTGAAAATCAGACCAACTTCTAGGACAGCTGACTGATCTCATGCACAGACCATGATAATGTTCCCATTTTTTGTAAGGCAGCAAGCAGAATGCCTGCACATCAGCTAAGGAAACAATAATTTTAAGGTTATTAATCTTAAATAATCTTAAATAATCTTAAATAATCTTAAATAATCTTAAATAATCTTAAATAATCTTAAATAATCTTAAATAATCTTAAATAATCTTAAATAATCTTAAATAATATGTAGATGCATGAAATAAGGGTTTTTTTTAAAAGTAATTATTTTATAAACTGAGGAAGTGATCTGGAAAAACAGCATGCGATTCAGCAAGGGACACAGCTCTCCACAGCTGTTGGACAGGACACAGGTAAAACAGAAGATAGAGAAGGCCAAGTCAGCACCACCATGAAAACATGTTTTTCTGCAACTCCCAGGTAGATAAGGTTGAACTAAAAGTTCTAACAAGGTCTAGTAAAAACACAAAAACTTCCTTTTCCCTTCATCTGTCACAACATTCCCTCCCGAATCCACATGGGTCTCAGAACCACAGGTCTGAGCTGACAGAGACCCCCACCTCACCTTGCGGAAGAGGCGCTGGCTGCCGCCGCCTGCTGATGTCGGGTAGTAAATGTACACATTGTGATCCTCAGCACTGACTGGCTTCTCTACAAATGGCTTTGGGAAGACAGCTCCATTTACCTCCACGTGGTCCTCTCCTTCCACCAAGTTGCACTCTGAAGACAAAGCACAGCAGCAGCGTGTTAGGAAAGGGTGAGACAGCTCTGCTGCAGAGGTGAAGCCCTCCAGTCCTGCCCACTCGGACAGCTTTGCTGGCAGGGCCTTCGTCCACAAAGAACAACAGACCTGTGAATCGGGCCTCTTCAAGAAGATTCTCTGTACCTGTGCTCTGAAGGTTATCTTAAATACTACTGTCAAGAGTTTGAGCATGAGGAACTAGAGTAGGAGAGCTTTCAGACTCTAAGAGGGGCAGCACACAGAGAGGTCTATTCCCTCCCATCCCTGCCCATACTCCATCAAGGTCATGCCGACCATCAGCCCCTCCTCTCTTTCAACCACTCCATGCTTGGCTGCTGTTCCCTGTGCTCCTTTACCACCACCTCCCCACATGCTCTTCAGAATCCACATCCATCAGGTGCTGGGCAGAGCCCTGGAGCCCTCTCCTGAGTCAGCCCTGAAGCAGGTGCCCTCAAGCACCCATCCCTGCCAGCATCCAGATCAGGTTGCACACATATTTGTATACATTTGTATTTTTGTTCTTTATCCCTTCTGTTACTGCCTTTCCCCTGTTCTAGTAAATCCATTTCCAATTTTTTTTTCATTTCCAATTTTAAGTCTTTCATCTTTATTCACCATTTATCTTCCCTTTGGAAGGGTGGAGGGGGGGGTAATAGAGAATAATTCTGTCCTCTGGTTTTTAGTCCACCTAAACTGCTAAGACATGGCAAGTACAGTATGTGAAAATGGCTTTCAGTAGAGCCTGGACACCAACCTTCTGGTCTGTCAGGGTCTCGATTAAGCACAGCATAGCGAGGCAAGTCTATTCCCTCTTCTTGAAGGATCCGATACACTTCACGCCTGCAGAGGACAGAAACAGTGTCAGAAGACTCTAGAAGGTCCTCCACATGCCAAGAGAAAGGTTTCACTCCCACTGATGATGAACAAAGTCAGAGGAACACAAAAAAGCCTCAAGACAGCGAGCAGATACTTCTCAGCACGTGCTCTGCTGGTAAGATCTACAGGCTATGGGGCATGCCTCAGTCCTACTCCAGACACCTAGAACATGCCACCCACCCCAGATCTGCCCTGTCACGCTAAGCTGCTCAATGCCCAGGCCAGGCAGGTGCAGCAGGGACTCTTTCCATCCTGTGTCAGTTGGGAAACTCCCATTCTGTGAGACCCCTTCCACTTCCTGCTTCATCTAGCCATTCCTTACAAGACATCTGCACCAGAAAACCAAACGTGGCAAGTCTCAATGGTTTTACCCCCAAACCTATCCCCCTCCCTGTTTTGGAGAAACAACCCCAAAAGCCACTGCTAAGGACCACTTCCTCCCCACCTCACTTCTCCGCTTGTGGCCAGGAAGGCAAATTCTACACAGCATATTGCAGAGGAGAATCAGACAAAGGAAGAGGGAAGGGGCCTTACAGAGAGGCCAGACACCCACCTGTCCTGGATGTAATACTGCATATCAAGGTCATTAATCAGAAATGGCTTGCACAACTTGGCATAAGCAACTGCTTTATCCAGGGGGAATCCTGAAATACAGGGGAAGGGGGGAAGAATGAGTAGAAGCTCCCTTGTCCAGATGTCAACTAGGCTGAGGCCTGCGACAGACTTGTTACCTTTGGAGTGGAATGATATCAGGCAGTCACAAGAGGGCCAGTTCTCCACTGGTTCATTCAGAATAACATCTTCCCCCATAATCACCACAGTGATATACTCAAACTTGCACAGACGCTCCAGAATCTGTGTCATGGGCTTTGACTTGGACTTTTTGGTCATAGCACAAATTCCAACCACAATCTGTCGTTCAGGTGGCTAGGGAAAAACAGATCAGTTTAGTACAGAGTCAAGTACTTTACTTAATTTAAGCTATATCAGTGTAGAAATGCAGCAATGCGGAACACGGGATTCTGTTACAACCTTATGCTCTCACAGGTCCTGCTAGACTCTTAACCTACACACACTTCCAGCTCCCACTTAAGAGTTGACTGAAGGACATGATGAAGGAGCATCCCAAAACAACCTCTTCTTTGCCAGGTAGTAGGTGCCTCCTCCTTTCACTGGGCACTGATGTTAAGGAAAGAAATAGATATCTGGCACCTGAACAAGCAGCAGGGACTGGAACCCCACACCATGGTCTCTGGCTCATAACTCACCAAGACACCTGGGGGACTTAGGCAAGCTCACAGAAGAGCCACAAATGTTTTATAGCAAAAAGTTCAGGAGCTTGGTATTTTTGTCTTATCTGAGAAAAAATGAAGGGGAGATTACAACAGCAAGTAGCTATGAGTAAAAGAGAAATAGTATCAAGTGTTCTTCCATATATCTGATAAAAGTACAAGATCCAGTAGGACAAAGTTAAGTTGAGTAAGTCAAAAGAGAAGGTATGCATACAAAAAGCACAGGGAAGCGTAACGGAGGAACGGGTGAGGAAACCCCAGACTGGATGTTTTCCTGATAGATTAATTATAGCCCAAGCAGGATTAGATGCAGTGAGATCATCTGAAGTGATACACACAGGACCGTGGGTTACCCAGCACAAACAATTGTGGCTTTAAACCGTAACCTGAGACTTCAGAAATTACTGCACTGACTTGCAAAGCCAAGGTTCCATAGCAAGAACAACAGCTGGGAAGTGAAAGGGTTTCAAATCATTCACCACACGTGATAAACAAGTTTCTCAGTGAGCATCACAGTACCTAACACCACATGGGTTTGAAGGAAGCCCATATAGGCTCCTAAGTCCCCAGCCCACTTGTGATGGAAACTGAGACAACAGAAACCACCACTGCACTGGCATAAGGTCCCAGAAATGCACGTAGCCTGCAGCAGCATCCTGCACCATCCAAGTCCCAGATGCAGAACAGTAAATCTAACATTTAATATAGCACTGCATGGGGGCCAAAAGCAGCCAGGAGATGGAGATCATTCTCATTTCTGCATATTGTCCCTGGAGGCTAAAGAAAACAATAAATGTTTCCTTTTTGCAGACACACCTTTGGCCTTTTCGCAGTTCCCAGTTTTCCTAAAAAATTTCCCTGGATAAACAGGGAGGTTTACAGCAGTGTGAGGGTTAAGCAGCTAGGATAAAGAAATCCACTATTATACCTGAAGAAGACCAGCCAGATGGTCTGGGATCTACATCAGTGTGAGGCAGCAAGCATGGCAGTGTGACTGTGCAACATGTCTTGTCAGAAATGACACTGTTGTTCCCCAGGGCCATGCCACACAGCCCGATGCCACATCCCGGTGCCTGAAGTCCCGACTGCTTGCGGCCTCAGCCACAACCGCCCAAACCCTGGCTGAGACCCAGGAATCCTGCACAGATGTCCCAACCCCAAATGCCCAGACCTCCTTACCGACTCCTCCTCTTCTTCATCTTCAAAGAAATCAGTTTCATCTGTCTTCATGTTTGATCCCAGAAAGTCTGTCTCATCATCCCTGGAACCGACAACAAACCTGGGAGCAGAATTCTCTCCCTCACTGGAGGTCGTCAGGGACGACATTGCAGCTTCGGTGGCCAACCATCCCGCTCTGGAATCACAGGGTACAAAAAGGGACAGAGAAGGTCAGGGCAGGGTGAGCCTGGGGTTGGCTGTGCTACGGGATGAAGTTGACAGCGGGAAGGGCAGGGACTGATCTGGCATAAGTGAGCCCAAGGACATGCTACCCAGGAGGAGACCCTGGGGGTGGGAGAGGATCCATGACTCAGGCTCATGTTAGAGAGGCAGCTCCATTGTGCAATGAACCCCACTGCACCCACTGGGAAAGGGACAGTGCAACCACCAGTGCTGAAACCACATGAAGCTTACAGTGATGCATGGTCCAAGCCACTGTCTAAACCATGGAAGAGGACAGCTGACACTCTCACAGGCTTGTACACCCAAAGGCACCAACTGAGACTCCAGAAGTTAGGATGAAGCTTAGGACAGTGACAGTGACTTTCCAGTTGCCAATTTTCATCCTTTCATCTCAAGAAGACCTGCAGTAACAGAGAGACCAATTTGAGAGGAGGGAAAATGGAGAAGTGACAACTCTTTGGCAAGGAAAGAGAACACAGAGGAAGCAGCAGAAAGAGCTTGGGTTGCAGGTCGGGGCTCCTGGGTTTGCAAGCTGGCTCTGATTTACTCTGTGACCATGGAAGCAGATTATCAGGATCCAAGCTATGCTTCATGAACACCAGGAAAGGACCATGTCCTGCACTGTCACCTACAACAGCACTGACTGCCACAGAAATGGTAAGGTTTGAATACCCAGTACATGAGACCCATCCACACAAAGTACACAGCTGTTCATCTCTGACCATAGTTGCACACACAAAAATGTCAGCCCACTGCCCTTCATTCAGGCCACTGCCCTTCAGTGTGTTTTCCCCAACTGTAAAAAGGTGAAAAGCATTCCTTCCACATAACCAAGTGCAACCTTTAGTAGAGGATGCTCTTAACACCTCATGTCAAGTGCTTCCTAAAAATTGACACAAGATGCTCTCTGCCACTGATTCTCATGCTCTCACGTGATCTCCACCTCTCCCCAGAGTTTCCTCCTCATTTGAACAGGTTTTCCCTTACAGCCAGTGCACTGTAGGAGCCTGTACAGTGATGTACAGCTGGCAATCCCCAGTCCCCTGGCAGCTCCTCCCCACAGAGCAGAGGCACACCCAATGCCACCAACGGCTGCCAACATGGTCCCGCTGCAGGTGAGAACCTCCTCACCTAGAGCAAAGGAGGAAGGTTGCCTTGATCCATTTGACCAGGGTGGGAACAGGCAAAAGAAACAAGCTCTCAAAGAGCAACCCAGCTGCTTGTGGAAATCCCTTGGAAAGAAGGGTAGAAATAAAGCACAGCTCCCCACAGACAGACTGCAGGCTCCTGGGAAGGACAGGGTAAGCACTGGGAGGCCCCAGAGGAGCAGGAGGGCAGCAGAGCAGGTCCCACATCATGCTGCCCAGTGCGGGATCGGCACCCAGCCTGTCAGCCACCCAGATTTACCAGGCAGCCAACACCAGCACAACTGAGACCAGAGGAGACAGAATGAGACTGGACTCTGTACTCACCATGCTGAGGGTGATTCCAAGCTGCTCCGCCTGACTCCCAGCTCAGCCAGTCTCCTGCTTGATCACCAAGCCAGGTGTTGCCTGCTCCCACACAGACCTTGAGGTACAGCACTGAGTGTCCCAACAGAGCTCAAGCTGTAATTCCCACCTATGCTCTGCTGGCGGGAGCAACAGTGTCAGCAGACCAGGCTACACGGGAATTCTGCTGTGTGCTCTGTATAGCCCTACTATTTCCATAGGACGACTGGAGTAAAATTCCCAGCATGCTCAGGACGCATTTTCATTCCTGTGCCCTGCTGCCTCAGCATGCCAGCACAGCACAAGACCCTAGCAAGTACACTACCAGCTTGGCAGCTGATGACTTAATGAAGTAAACAATGCAAGAAGGAGGAGAGTTGTTTCTCCAATCCTGTACTCTCCCCTCCCTCCTGGAAAAAACAGATCAAGCAGCAGGTGTAGTGAAATGAGGCAACCAGGTGCCACTAATTGCCAGGTAGGGGGCATGAGCTTGTGTTAAACCCACCTGTGCCTGATTAGGGCGGGCCCCAACTGCGCACAAGCAGGATTAGGGGGCCAATAAAAGGTAAGCCTAGGAGCACAAGCTCATGCCCTCTACCTGGCAATTAGTGGCACCTGGTTGCCTCATTTCACAACAAGCAGGAAAACCTTTGCCCTAAGAACTACAAAAGCAACGGTTCTCTACATTCCTGCACCCATCCAAGAAAAAAAAGTCTCTGCTTTGCTCTTAGTATTGATAAAGGCTGTGACACCACACTTAAACCAGGTCAAAACCTAAAGCCTCGCTGAATCTGACAGCCAAGGATGGACCAGGCATTCCCTGGTGTTAACAGGGAAAAACCTCGTTATCTCAGGTTGTTTCTGGTGTGGGGAAAGGGGAAGGGTACAATCAAGATCTTTTTTCAGGTTTCTCTGTAAAGTAGATCCTTTAACTGACTACATTTATACCAAGAGAGCCTACAGACTTGTGATGAAACACAACTTTTAGCTACAGGCATAACTAAATAATCTAAAACTCAGGCAGACTGTTGCTTTTAAAGGGAAACAGACACATGCACCTCTATTCTAGTGTCAAAGACTAGCAATTGGAGGTTTTGCCCACCATGCCTGCATCAGCTCTAGTGATCATCATCTAGGTTATCACCATCATCATCGTGACCACCATCATCATACAGGCTATCAAAGAGTTTCTATACCAGGAGTTAGCAATTTCCCTTAGAGAAATAATACTGTGCTCTGCCCATGACACCACCACATTGTTACCTCTTCAAACCTGCAGCTGAGAGAGAGGCACTGACAGTGCCTGATGTCAATGGTCTGCATCATCCTCACTGCTTCCTGAGCTTGCTGCACCCAGAGGTCAGACATCTGCAGGTCTCACCTTTCACTAATCACAGCAAGAAAATTGTGTTGAATTCATGCTGCTGACTGTGTTGCCCAAGAGAAACAAAAGCGTTAACACAGCCCTGGCACACACACACAAAGAAGTAAAGATGCTTCTGGCTTATTGGGAATATCCAGGCCTGGTTGTCCCATCCCAAATACAGAAGGAAGTACACAGGCACCAGCCACACCAGCTGAAGACATTCTTGCACACCTTTTCCAGGAAGGGCAGTTACGATATGCTACACAACCATACCAAAGGTTACCCTAATCACCTAAACACCTTCAGTCAGAAGCTGCTGACACACAGCCTGAAACTGAGACACAGATCCTGCCTCTAAGTGCCCCGGGGCTAATTCAGCTCCTTAAGATTACCATGCATCAGCAATAAGAAATGAAACAGGGAGTTGTTTTTTTGTTCCCCATTAGATCACTCTGGCTCTGTTCAGATGTTCACAGAATAAAGAGGCCTATTCTTTATTACCCACTTCTGAGGTACCAGAAATGCAAGAGAGAAGAAGGTATGGCCAGGTCTTGTACTGACTTTGCACTCAAGTGTAGCTTTAGCCACTACGAGTGGGTTTGGGTGTTGTTTTTTGGTTTATTTTTTAAACACAGCCCACTCTAGGTGCAGATGCACAATTTGAAAGCACAGCCCCTACAGCAGAAGGCTGAAGGACAAAGGCTGCAGCAACCAAATGAAGCTGGTGGCTGCTCCAGGAAGGGAGACTGGGTCTGCACACACTGGGGAGCATCAGTAGAGGTCTGAGGGGTACAGGGCACCAATGCAGGCAGACAGGCTACAAGGATGATTTCCACAGCATGACTTAAACCAGGACGAGCCTCTGCAGGATCATAACCTTTACGGATACACATGCCTGACATTTTAAAATGCTAATGCTGGCAATGTCTTGTTCAACTGCCTAAAACTGCTGTGGGCACTAAAACCAACCAGATAACACAAACAAACAAAAAAGCCCAAACCCTGAAAGTTTAGGCCTCAATCAGTAAAGTACCTATGCACTCAGCGAAGTGTCTTTGCCCAGAAAGCTACCCCCATTGTCACAAGAGCTATGGTATTCAGGTTAATTACATACTTAGATTCAAAAGGTGAAAGTTGTACTCCTATCACAGGCACCTAATTACTTCAGAAGAATGCCTATTCCAGAGTTAATAATTAAAAGCTATTTGGACCTGGTGTATCCAAGAAAGATCTCCATGCTCTATGAACACAGTTCAATGTGTTTCACAACTAGGAAGCTGAAATCAAGCTTCTAGACGTAAAGCTCAGCCTGCTCGACCAGCGTATTTATTAATTCCAAATCTACCAGTACCTCCAAACCCAACACAGCAACAGGGAAAACGATCCAGTTTCCTGAGCAGAACAACACCATCTGCAGATTTACTAAAAACCTCTTGGTTTATCACTTCTGCATCTGAGCAAGTGTTGTTGTTCCCAGAGCTCCTCTGTGTCAGCTCCTCTGATCAATTACTGTCTCAGAATATGGTTTTAATGAGAATTTTTAACGAGATTTACGAGATTGTTAAGTGTAACAGCACAAATTCTTCACACCATCAGAATTTCTCCGAGACTGTTAATAAAGGTTTAGCAACAAACGGACCGCAGCGCTGCTCCCGCCCAAGAACGGGGCCGATGCATACACACAGCCCGGCGCTCCGGGGACCGGACCGGATCCTTCCCCTCGGCAGCCACCGGGACACGGCCGACCTCCGCGAGCCGCCCCGAGGCCGAGGGGACGGGATCGGCGCCGCCCAGACAAAGGTACCGGCACGACCACGGCCAGGCCGAGCCGCAGCATCCCAGAGGGCCCCCCGCTCCCCGCCAGACCCCGCAGCCGCGGGGAGGGGCTGCGGGACCGCTCAGCCGAGTCAGGGACGGTCCACAGCCCCCCCGCCGGCCCGCCCGGGCAGAGCCCGCTGCAGCGCCCGGAGCGGCCTGCTGCGCCCTCCGCCGAAGGACATCTCTCGGCCCGGGGGTAGGCCAGGCACACCGGGCCCGAGAGACCCGCGCGGGGGGACACAGGCCTCCGGCTCGGCCTTGACCGGCCGCAGCTGCGACCTACCCGGCGCTCCCCGACAGCTGCCGGCGAGCCGGGCCCAGCGGCGGCAGGGCCGGCCGCCCCCCCCCCCGTTCGCTTCTCTCCCTTTGCCCAGCCCGCAGCCACCGCCCCCCGCCCCAGCCCCGGGCTCATCCCGGCCCCGCCGGCGGCAGCAGCAGGGGGCGCCACCCCAGCCGCCGCCATTTCCCTCCGCTCACCTGCGGCCTCCGAGCGCACCCTTCTCTGCCGGCGCAGGCGTCAGCCAATCAGGGGCTGCTGACGGCGGCAGCCAGCCAATCAGCGGAGAGGGGGGCGGGCCCCGGGAGAGCGCGGCGTGGCGGGCCGTGGCGGCGGCGGCGACAGCAGGGGGCGCTGCGGTCCGAGTATGCCGCGCGCACGTGGATCTCGGGCCCTGCGCTGGGCACGGGCATCGCCGCCGGGTCCCGCGTTACCACGGCAACGGCGCCGCACGGGCCCTCCTCGCCCTGCGGGACCCCGGGCAGGGCCGTAACTCTGCCGGGCCGCCGGTCCCGCTGCGCCGGAGGAGCCGGGCGTTGCGCTCCCGGCCAGCGCTCACTGCCGCTCCCGTCCCCCGCGGTCCGTGGCGGTAGAACGGGGCGCGCTCCATGCCCCGCCGGTGAAAGTCCGCCGGTGCGGCCCCGACGGAGCCGCGGGCAAGGGGTGCGCTGACTGACCGTCCTGCCCCGGAGTGCGGGGACCGCAGAGGGAGAGACCGGCGCCGAGTGGTGGCGCGGACCGTGGCGGGAGGCCGGTGGCCGCCGCCCACCCCAGGCTGTGCCGCCCAGAATGGCCGCCGGCCCTCGAACCACTCTAGGTCTCGGGACGCCGGAACACCGGAGAGCTGCGTCCGCCGCTCCCGTCTCCAGGTGTTCGGACTTCCCGCAGCCGCGCCCTGGCCGCCGCGGGCTATGCTGTGCTGTGCCGTGCCGTGCCGTGCCCACCCGCACCGTGAGGGGGTCCGGTTCGAGGCCCCGTGCGTGGGTTCGGTGTGGGGCCCGGCCCGGCGCTGTCCGCCGCTCGGTGCTGAAGGCGGCGGCGGCGGCCCCGGGGCGGCGGGCGGGGCGGGGCGGGGCGGGAGGGGCGCCCGAGCAGGTGGCGGTGCCACCGCCCCCCCCTCATGCCCCGCCGGTTCCCCGCCCCCCACCCCCCTCCTGCCGCCGTTCCCATTCCCATTATTACGTCCGTCCGCCCGCCCGCCCGTCGGCCCCGCCACACTCTCTCCGCTGCTCCGCGATGGCCAGCACCTTCGGTCGCGCCCTCTCCGCCCGCCGCTCTGCCGGCCTCCTGGCCATGGTGGGTGCCGGCTCCCTCGCCGCCGGTTTCCTGCTTTCCCGGGACTCGGTCAGCGCGGGCGACCGGCAGCGGCGGCGCTACCCGCCCAGGTACCGGCCGCACGAGACGGTGGCGCACGTATGGGGGGCGGCGGGCGGGAATCGGGCTCTGCGGCACCGGCACCGGGAAGGGCGCATAGCTCCCCGGCCGGGGAGGGGGTCCCGGGGAGGCCTGTGGGGGTGGCGAGATGCACGGTGCTCCTCTGCAGGCTGGGGCCCAGGACGCCCGGGAAGCGATCCCCCGCTGGCACCGGGACCCGCGGCACCGGTGGCCCTCGGCGGGACGGCTCCTTTCCCGCACCCAAGAGCAGTGGCGCCTCCGCGGCGGGTCCCCCGCCGCCCTGCCCGGCCTCCCCGAGCGGCTGGCGGCCCCCCGCGCCGCGCCGGGCCCTGTTCGCCAGTCTGGGCACGCCCGCACTGGCCGGGCTGCTCCGGGGCCCCGCCGTGGGACCCCCGCTGAGGCGGGGGTCGTGGGTACCTCTCTGGCCATCTCCTCTCGGCCTCGTCACCTGGCCGGTGACGGAGCACCGGGACAGGGAAGGGGGCAAGTGCTGGGAACTGCCGGGGAGGAGGGTCAGCCGGCGGAGCAGCATGGCCAGGGTGGGACATTAGCCCAGGCTCGGCCCCATTGCTGGGGGAGTCAGGGAAGACTTGCCAATGTCCTGGTGGGAACAGGACGCAGCAGAGGGCTCCTTTTCTCCTCCTGGAGAAACACCCGGGAACACCCGGGCAGCGAGAGCTGGAGTCAGAGCAGGGACAGAAGCTCCCGGGCAGCCCCGGGGCTGGCGACAGCTCCTGGCCCGACCCCATCTGGCTGTACCAGCCTTCCCACGCGACTGCCTCAGGGACAGGGACTTCTCTATCCAAAAGAAAAGGTTTCCTGGCAGGTCTCACTCTTCCGTCTCCCGGGGGCAGTTTTTTAAAGGGAGAACTTGAGGGTCCCGCGGGTGCCCAGCCTGCGGGTAAGCTCTGGGTCTGGATGAGCCCCGAGGTGTGCAACCAGGGCTCCTGGGAGGTGGGAATGGGGCCAGGAAGGGCCGGGTGGGTTCACACTTGGCTGTGGCCTGGCTTAGGGGTACTTCTGGGGTAATGCTGGCTCTGCAGGAGCCGCTGGCCCGATTTACACAACCTGTGCCTAATCCCTTAAGCCAGATAAGTGCCAGAGCTGCAGAGTAGTGCCAAGGTTCAAGCTGCAGCTCTGGTCTTGTGTCAGGCCCGCTTTGAACTGCTCCTTACCTTGGGTGGGCCTGAGGAGCCTAGGCAGGCCCTAGGAGGGCCAGGCTGCTACGTGGAGCCCCCAAGGAATGTCCTGTCTGTGTTGCCTGGCCCAAGCAGCATGGAGAGCCCAGGTACAGGATGGGCTGGGGGCAGGAGCTGCCTGTGCCTCACAGGGACCAGGCAGGGTAGGGACTGAGAGGGGAGAGGGACATGGTGGCCACCATCCTGTCCTTTTGCCTTGCACCGTCACTGTCTGCTCAGCCTGGCACAGCTCAGAGGCAGGTCAGGAAAGTGAGGATTGGGTTTTCCTCCCCATCCTGATGCTCACAGAGGCTGCGCACTGTGAAGGAGAGGAGTGGGGAAGGAGGCAGCACGTTCCTGCTCCAAACACATGCGGCTGCTGTGATCCCTGCACCAAACACCATGCAGTGAGCGAGCAGCGCTGCATTGCAGGCGGAGAGCCCTGTGCAGAGCTGTGCGCAGGGGGCTCGGGCGTGTGGCATCGGGCCACAGAAATGAGGGAAGGCAGATGGAGTGAATTTGAAGAACGCTGAAGGCTGGATGTTACTGTTTATGCTCCTCCACAGAGGGATGTATTTTGAAGTTTTCTGAACAACAGCAGGGCCACAGACATCAGGTCTTCACTGAGTGAGGAGGGTGAGGGAAAACCACCACAACCTGTGAGACCTTCTGGCATCCCACCCATGCCCTGCTCCTGCAAACAGGGCACTGGGGCTGGGGAGAGCTGACCTGTCTCCTGCAAACCTGGACACACAAGTGTCCCCTTGCACACACAAAGCATCGGCTGTGTCCTTGTTGTAGCTAGGGGCAGGGGCCAAGCTGGCTGTGCTTGGTGGCTGGGGAAAAGCAGCAGGTCAGAATGCTGGTGCTTAAAACAAGGAAGAGGCTGGGGAAACAGCCAGGCACTGTCTGGGCAAAGGAGGGGTCTGAGGTGAGTCTGGAGGAGAGGATGAAATCAAGGTAGGGGATGTGGCTGAGAAGCTCTATGTTTTTTTCTGTGAGGGTCTGTTTGGGAATGGTTTTGTGGGCGTGAGTGAACCAGCCGGGGGCTTATTCCTTTAGTCTTTAAGTTACAGAGACATTGGTAACGGCCTTGAGGGATCTGAACTGGGCTCCAGTGTCTTGGCAAAGGTGCCACAGTACAAATGGCCACACCAAGTGGGCATGGACACACCCCAGAAACAATGTGAGCAGGGATGTGCCCAGTGCCAGGCAAGGTCCCACACCAGGCATGGTGCCACATTTAGATGGTTACTCCAGGGCTCCCTTCCAAAGCCCAAGCCCCCTCCTCAAGGCAGAAATGAGCGATCTGCTGGGCTGTCTGCAGCACCCTGACAGCACGCCGCTCCTGCTGCTACTGCTGGCAAGCTGGTGGCTTGGGGAGAGTGCTGGAGGGTGCTGGATTAGCCATGAGGAGCTGCCGTAAGGAAGGGCAGAGAGATGCAGGAGGTGCCACTTCAGGAAGTGCTGCCCATTAGATGGACTAATAATACCTGCTGGGTGCTTAGCAGGTCTCATCCGTGTGAAGCACCTCCGGGCAAAGGGCAGAGAGGGCAGGACCTGTAGGGAGATGCTACCTGGGGTTACAGACAAAGGCGGCAGCACCAGGCGGCCCAGCAGGACTGCACCAGCGGCAGCAAAGGGCCCAAAACAAGTTGCCCTCATGGCAGACACCCACCTCCCACTGAAGACGCTTCCAGCCTTTGTGGCAGCCAGGGGGAGAGCCCATCCCATTGCTCAGCCACGTGGCACTGGGAACAAAAGATCATAGAATCAGAATCATGGAATGGCTTGGGTCAAAAGAGACCTTAAAGCTCATCTTGTCCCAACCCTCCTTCATGGGCAGGGACACTTTCCATTAAACCAGGCTGTTTCAAGCCTCATCCAGCCTGGCCTTGAACACTGCCAGGCACGATGGGACAGCCACAGCTTCTCAGGGCAGCCTAGGCCAGTGTCCCACCACCCTGACAGCAAATATGGTGCTGAAAGAGTCATAATTCACAGACCAGCTTTGCATACAAAACCTAAGGGGACAAGGCAGCCCCAGTAAGGCCAAGTGCAGTGTTGCCTTCATGCCTATAGCAGAGGACATGGGGACACCAAGGAGAATGCAGCAGGGGCACAGTGCCAGGATTCAACTGGCTGAAGGAATGGGCTGTGTCCCCTGCGGTGCTGCTCCAGCTCTGTGTGGCACTGCTTGTGAGCACAGGGCTGAGCCTGCAGCACCTTCATCCCTGCACTGCCTGCACCATCCACTGCCTGGCACCATCCAGCCTCATCCAGGTGCTCTAGAAAGGCTGAAGAGAGATTTCCCAGATTTGTTGGCTCTGGTTCAAGGCTGTTCTTGGAGAGGATGCGTTCAGACCAGGAGCTAAACCTGCACTGCAGCAAGCACAGATGCTGCAGGCAGGGGTGAGGGACTCGGAGTTTTGGGTTCTCTGAACACCTCTGTGAAGATACAGACTGCCCGCAGCAGGCAGCATGCTGAAACCTTCAGCAGTCTTCTGCTTACTGGAGTAAGCTTGCTTTCCTTAGCAACCTTTGCTGTCCCTCTGGCTGTAGTCTGCTGCCCCCAGGCTGGAAGCACAGCAAGCTATGGGCCCGGCATGCCAGACAGCACCAGCTGAGCTGGAGGTCAGGGAGGACTTGTCCAAGTGTCCCATTCTGATCAGCAAATGCGTCAAAATATCAGAGCATCTCTCCCTGGGGAGGCAGGGCAGGAGCAGCGGGGGACTCTGGGGCAAGGCTGTGTCCCGTGTACAAGTCAGCCTCTGAACTGGAGCATCTGAACAGAGCACAGATGTGTGTGGGCTGGGGGAGCAGCCCTCAGCCTGCACGGCCTGGGGCGAGCTCCTGCCTGTAGCAAACGCCTCCTGGCACTGCCCCAGGCTGGAGCTGCCAGCCCTTTCTTGTGCGGAGCAGACAATGTCAGCCCTACCTCCTTGCTTTCTGCAAAGCGCAGGAAGCCACCAGCAGTAGCCAAGCAGTAGGCGAAGGGCCAACGCACATTCCTTGGCCTGCAGACCCAGGGTGGAGGCGGCAGCAGCACCCTGCATTGCAGCACGGGACGGGCTGCAGCCAGAGCCGCTGCCCTGCAGCAGGACCGGGAGAATGCCAAGGGCTCACTGCTGGGGGTGCTGCTGCCTGCTGCTCCCACCGACCAGGACCTGCCCTAGCCCCACATCCCCTTTTCCCACATGGACACCCTCACACACAAGGCAGCACCCCTCCTGGGAGAGGTAACGTGTCCCCAAGGCTGCAGGACCCCTCCATTCTCCAGCCTGCCTGGGCTGGCTGGGGCAGTTCTGTCCTGCCGAGGTGAGTGGAGGCACCACCTCCTAGAAGGAGGGATCTGGCCGAGGCGAGTACTGTCAGGGTCCTGCCTTACCAATCCCCCCTGAGCACAGAACAAGCACAAAGCCTGGCTAAAGTGGGAATGAGGTCAGGAGACGGCCTCTCACTAAGCTGATTAGAGGAAAGCGTCTCCCTAATACAATAAACTGTGCCAGAACAGGGCGGTTCCCACTGGTGCGGATTGGGGCCAATCCATCTCCTGCCCCCAAGCATGCGGGGATCCGATGGGGTTTGCACAGGCTGTGTGCCCTGCCTGCCCTGCTGGCTGCACTTGGTGGGGGTAGAAGGGGCAGCGGGGGCAACCCCCTCCCTTTGGGGCAGCATTGGGGCAGCCCCAGGGGGAAGGTGTGTTAGACCCCCCTCCATGGCCAGGCCACCCTGGCTGCTTGTCCCCCAACAGCTGCCAGTGCCCCAGAGGGCCTGTGGCTGACATAGCCCCCACCGCTCGGCTGCTGAGCTCTCCCAACCGTGGGCCCCTGGTGTGTGGCTGATAAGGGCCACACCCCAACAATCGGCCAGGTCTGCTTGTGGACTCTTGTCCTTGTGGCAGTGTCAGCCCTCAGCTCGGCCTGCACCCTGCCCTCCCCGTGGGGTGCTGGTGGCTGTCTTCTCTCTCCCTGCTGGCTTTTGCTGGTGGGGACAAGCAGAGCAGCTTGACCTTCCTCCCCAGAGCTTCCCATGCCCACACCTGCCCTGAGGGTCTCTGTGGGGCCAGGGCAGGAGCACTGCTGTCCCCTGGCCCCAAAGGACTCATCAGTCTCTCCTCCTGCAGCGCTGAGTACCCAGACCTGCGGAAACACAACAACTGCATGGCCAGCAACCTGACACCAGCCCTCTATGCCAAGCTCTGTGACAAAGCAACCCCAAATGGATGGACCTTAGACCAGTGCATCCAGACAGGTGTCGACAACCCTGGCCACCCATTCATCAAGACAGTGGGCATAGTGGCTGGCGATGAGGAAACCTATGAGGTGAGTGTTGCTGGAGCCCTGTCAGGCTTCAGGCTCCCTGGGGTGCCAGAGCAGGTCTGGTACCTGTGGCACATCATCAGCTGGGGATGTTACTGCCCACCTCCTCCTCGCCAGCCCCTGGGGACACAGAGCTCCTTCAGAGCCGTGCCATCTTCTTCTCCTTGCCCCAAGTCCCACTTCCTTGGGCAGCCTGGGTAGCCCCTTGCATTGCAGGATTTGCTGTGGCTCCCAGCCACCCTCTGTCCCCTGCTGCCATGTCCCCCACACTGGCAGTGGGACTGCACTCTTGGCAGAGGCTTTGTGCAGAGCTCTTGGCACAGCTGCACATCCTCCTGCTTGCTTCCAGGTGTTTGCAGACCTGTTTGACCCCGTGATTCAGGAGCGGCACAATGGGTACAACCCCCGCACCATGAAGCATATCACGGACCTGGATGCCAGCAAGGTGTGTGAGCCAGGCAGTGGTGCCATGCTTGGAGACCTGCCCTGGGTCTTGGGGGACAGGGCTTCCACCAGCACCAGTGCCACCCCATGAGCACTGCCCGGCTCATCTCTGTTCCAGATAAGGCTTGGCCAGTTTGATGAGCGATACGTGCTCTCATCCCGGGTCCGGACTGGGCGCAGCATCCGTGGGCTGAGCCTGCCGCCAGCCTGCACCCGCGCTGAGCGGCGAGAGGTGGAGAAGGTGACTGTGGATGCACTGAACGGCCTCACCGGAGACCTGGCCGGCCGGTACTACCGCCTCAGCGAGATGACAGAGAAGGAGCAACAGCAGCTCATTGATGTGAGTGGATGCAGCTCCCAGCCAGCCACCCTGGGTGCCCACAGGGCAGGACCCTTTCCCCAGAACTGCCTCTCCAGGAGGCCATGTCCTCCTTTCCCAGCCCTAGTGTCCTGTGGGATCAGGGCATCCTTCCCCATCAAAGTCACACAATGGGGCAGAGGGTGCTCATGATGCTGCTCAGCCCTCCCCCTGGACACAGCTCCAGCAGCTCACAGCCCCTTGTAGCTCTTGCCTCATGTCCCTGCCCATGCCCAGGGGAAGTGGTCATGTGGCACATGGCTGGTGCCACACCAGCCCCTGGTATGGGGTGGCAGTGCACCAGCAGCCTTGTGTCTTTCTGGCCAGGGAGGCAGGGACTCCTGCCTACAGGTGGGGACAGCAGGAAAGCTTGTCCTGCTTGGGGCAGCCACTGTGCATCACCTGCAGGGCAGCTGGGGCTGGTGAGACAGGGTGCCCTGGCACCAGCCATGCAGCCCTAGTGAGCCCACACACTCTCTCTCCAGGACCACTTCCTCTTCGACAAGCCAGTGTCCCCACTCCTGACGGCAGCAGGAATGGCCCGGGACTGGCCCGACGCCCGAGGGATCTGGTGAGGATCCACCCTGGAATTGGACAATCAGAAGGGCAGGGGATGCTGCTGCCCTCTGCGGCTGCTCCCGGAGCCCCCTATGCTCCCCTGGGCCACTCTCACCCCAGGCTCTGTGGTGACACAGAGCTGGGCTCCCTCTGCTCCTGCCTGTCCTGGGAGCCCCTTGTGCCCTGCAGCTAGTAGCCAGACTCTGAACACAAGCCACAGTGTCCTCCTAAGAAGTCAGAGTTCAGAGCCGGCCGCTGCTGCTGGTGCTTCCCCCTCTCACCATCCCACAGCACCTTGCATGCTGAGCTGCTGAAACCCTGTAACTTCCTTCTGCTCCCCTGGCCATCCCCAGCACTCTTCCTGGCTCTCCACACACTCTTCCTGCCCCTAAACTTACCCTGCCACCTTACTGTTCTCTCCAGCATCTCTGCTCAGCCACACAGCACCCCACACAACAGCCCACGACCCCGTGGAGTGTCAGCCAGCACACGTGGTCACCCCCACCAGCCTTGCTGGCACAGCAGCTTGGTGGCAGCCCTGTGGAAAACACCTCCATGGCACACGTGGTCCCCAGCTCCAGCCACCCCTGAACCCAGCATCCCAACGCACACCCCACATCTCACAGCCCCCTCCTGGTGCCTGCATGGTGCAGGAGCTGTGCTGCTGTCCCCAAGCCAGGGAGGGTTGTCAACATGCTGACATCATTCAGCTCGCCTTCTCCCACAGATCCAGAGCCCAGGACCCATTGCCTGCTGTGGCTTATAGGGATGAACACTGGCCCATCTCCAGGAGCTTCTCCTGGCTGCCCTGCATGGTCACAGGAGCAGAAGGGGCATGGTTATGGGTGGCCAGGTGGGCACAGGGGCTCTGCTGTCTGCCAGCACAGCTGAACACTGCCCTGTCCCTAGGCACAACAACCTGAAGACATTCCTGATCTGGATCAATGAGGAGGACCACACACGCATAATTTCCATGGAGAAGGGGGGCAACATGAAGCGTGTCTTTGAGCGCTTCTGTCGGGGCCTGAAGGAGGTGAGCACCCACCAGTCAGCCCCACAGACAGACAGACAGGGAGAGGGACCCCCGCAGGGCTGTTCCCCTGTGCTGGGCTGGGCAGCAACCCAGAAGCAGGCATGCCATGCCAGGGGCTGAGCAGCTGTTGGTGTCTCTGCCCCAGGTGGAGCGGCTAATCCAGGAGCGAGGCTGGGAGTTCATGTGGAACGAGCGGCTGGGATACATCCTGACCTGCCCCTCCAACCTAGGCACTGGGCTGCGAGCAGGTGTCCACATAAAGCTGCCACTGCTCAGCAAGGTATGACCATGGCTGGTTCTGTGGATAGCCCAGACAGGGCTGCAGAGAGCCATGGGATGCAAGGAGCCCATCCATGTGAGAGGTGCAGGGCTGCATGGGACCCAGACCTGGACCTCTCTCAAGTTGTCCCAGGAAACGTATGGTCCAGCTCCCATCTGCATTCGCAGCTGGAAGGACTAGGGACCTGGGTGTCACCCTGGTCTGCCCAGGGCAGGGCTTCCTCATGAGCCCACTGATGGGCCCAATGGGTGGGTCAAGGTGCCCCAGGGAGCAGCTGTCTGCAGAGGCCCAGCTCCCTTGCTGATGGCCTCTCTGAGTACTGACACCTTCTCTGACCACCAGGATAGCCGCTTCCCTAAGATCCTGGAGAACCTCCGGCTACAGAAGCGTGGGACAGGTGGTGTGGACACCGCAGCTACTGGCAGCGTTTTTGACATCTCCAACCTGGACCGGCTGGGGAAGTCAGAGGTGGGTGCTGGGAAGAGCTGCTCTTGGAGAGAGCAGTTCTGGAGTGTCTGTATGACAGGTCTGCAGCACCCAAACATCTCCAGGCCCGTGGGCTGGGGCAGTGTGTGGGGATGGGTGGCAGTGCCAGCCCTTTGTGGAGTGGGGCCACAGTGCCGTGGATGGCACCTTGAGTTAGGACCTTGTGTGCTCCTGGTGCAGGTGGAGCTGGTGCAGCTGGTGATCGATGGTGTGAACTACCTGATCGAGTGTGAGCGGCGGCTGGAGAAAGGGCAGGACATCCGTATCCCCTCACCAGTGCCGCAATTCCGGCACTGAGCTGGACCATGGCAGCACCAGCCCCACGGGACCCAGCAGCCCCCGTAGCTTACGTGATCTCTGTGCCCAACATGTCGCTGTGTCCTGTTACCTGCAACGCGCCAGGCCAGACCCCGTAAACGTGTTCTGCTGTAGCCATGGCTCTGTCTCCTTCTTACCCCACCACCCACCCATGTCCCTAGCGCCCTGTGCCCTTCCAGGGACACCCTCCCGGGTCTGGGTTCCCTGAGCTGCCAAGCCCGGGTTCTCCCGAGCCACTGCTCCCCTGAGGGAGATGGGGGACAGCTGGGGCTGCCCTGCTCTGAGGGGCTGCAAGGGACTGCTGCATGCAAGGGATCCGGGCTAGGTGCAGTGCCGGGTGCGGTCCCCGCGGCGCTGACCGGAGCAGGACCCGCCCTCCCGTATCCCCTCCGGTGCCTCGCGGAGGGCAGCGCCCCCTGCTGGCTCCGGGCTGGCACTGCCCGTTAAACGGGGGGCGGGCGCCGGGGTCCCGGCGGGCCGGACAGCACTTCCCAGGCCATGGTCTCGGGCCAGTCCTGGTGCCCAGCCCGTCTCCGGGCTCTGCCACCTCTGCAGGGGTGAGGACCCACCGGTCAGCCCCGTTTCCCCGGAGCCCCGTTTCCCCGACACCTGTGGCTGAGCTGGGCCGATCCGGCCCAACCCTGCCCTGCTCCTGCAGTGCCGGGGGTCAGGCGGCGCGGTCAGGTGTGTGCGCGGGGCTGGGCTGCCCTTCCGCCGCCGTCACACGGGGAAAAGGCCCTGCCGGCACCCGCTCCTACCACCCCATCCGAGCCAGCGTGGTGCCGGTAATGCCGGTAATGCCTGCTGCTCCGGCACAGACGGGCCGGGGGTCAGCTTCACCCGGGGCCCTGATCTGCAGCAGCATTTGTCCGTCCAGCTGCTTCAGGTGAACTGGCCAAAAAAGACCGCATCCCGGTGAGCAGCTGCTTCCCCCGGGTCTTTGTCTTCACGTCGGTCACCGGCTCCCCAAAGGTCCCAAGGTGGCTGGGTCAGGGTGCTGTGGGTCCGTCAGTCCCAGAATTCCTGACATTACGCTGTTTGATTCAAGTAGGGGGATCCCTGACTCCTCTGGCAGTAACTAGGCCAGCTCAGATGAGGGGCAGAACGGAGCTCTGCAGCTCCGCCGGAGCAGGGCTCCTGTGGGCATCTCCAAGGTCTGGCAGTTTCCCACCCATTGCTCCGGTATCACTGCCGGGCATCTGTTCTTGGCACCGTGGTCCCCTGTTCCCTGTCTTTTGTTCCTAGATGACTCTTTTTCCTTCTCAGGCCGCTTCATCAATTATTTCCTCTTTGATTTTTATTTTCTTCATCTTCCTAAACATTTGCTAGCCTACTCTGGTTTGGGATCCTTTAGCAGAAAAAAAAAATAAAAAACAAAAAAACCCGGATGATAATTTTGTTTCTGCAACAGGGCAGATGGGATTTTTTCAGCCCAGCCAATTGAAGGACCCTCTCTGGAGTCTTTCCCCATTCCTGAGGGTGACACACCGGCGGCGAGGGGCACTCTGGCGGAGCAGCACCGGTCACTGGGGTCACTACGTGGCAGACCCGGTCCCGGGAGCAGAGCCACCGGGGCTAGCGGCTCGGCAGAGGCCGGTGTCCGCGAGGGCCAGGGGGTGGGCGGTGCGAGTGGAGCATGTCCAACCCCCTCGGCCCGGCCACGGCGGCGGCTGAACAATGACTGAATAACTGAACGAAACCCCTCGGGAAGCGGCAGGGCAGCGACAAGCGGCTGCGGGGCCCCGCACCCGAACCCTGATCGCGGCCGCCCCAACAGCCGCTGCCGCTCCCGCCCCGAGCTGCGCTCAGACCTGTGCCCGGGCCGGGAGGGGCGGAGGGTTGCCGCTGGCCCCACCCTCTGACGCCGACATCCCATTGGTCGGAGCTGGCGTGACTCGAGGCGCGTCGTCCAATGGGAAGCTGCCACACGGCAGATCCGGCTGGGGGGGCGGGACTTCCGTCCTGCGCCCCCCGGCGCCTCTTCAGCCGCCGCCGCTGCTGCCGAGGGATCCCCACGCCGCCATGTCCGGGCTGCGGCCGCTGCCCGCCGCTCTCCTGCTGCCGCTCCTCGCCCTCGCCGCCCGCGCCTCCGACGTGGTGGAGCTCAGCGATGCCGACTTCGAGAGCGGCCTGGCCGAGCGCCCGGGGCTGGTTCTGGTGGAGTTCTTCGCGCCCTGGTGAGGGGCCGCCGGGGGCCTGGGGGGAGCGGGGCCCTGCGGGCGGGGAAGGGACGCTCCGGGACGGCCTAACTCCCCCCGCTGCTGTTCTAGGTGCGGGCACTGCAAGCGGCTGGCGCCAGAGTACGAGTCGGCGGCGACCAGGCTGAAGGGGATCGTGCCGCTGGTGAAGGTGAGGACGGGCCGCGGTGCGGAGGGGTCCCAGGGGAGGCTCCCGGGTGCAGCCGGGGTCGTGTGGAAGATTCCCTGCCGCAGACCGTTCAGGGCTTGCTGACCGGTGCCTGCCGAGCTCTTTGCACGCTATTTGACATCTTATAGGCCTTGTCTATGTAAAGCTGGGGAAGGGCCTAGAGCAGAAGTCTGCCCAGGAGCAGCTGAGGGTCCTGGGGGTGCTGATCCTGGAACAGAGGAGGCTGAGGGGAGACCTTCTGGCTCTCTGCAACCCCCTGAGAGGAGGTTGGAGCCAGGGGGGGTCGGGCTCTGCTCCAAGGAACAAGGGATGGGAGAAGAGGAACTTTTGGCCTCAAGTTGTGCCAGGGGAGGTTTAGGTTGGAGCTGGGGAACAATTTCTCCCTGGAAAGGGTTGTCAGGGCCTGGCCCAGGATGCCCAGGGCATGGGTGGAGTCCCCATCCCTAGAGAGGCTTCCAGGCCATGCAGATGTGGTGCTGAGGGACATGTGTTAGTGGTGGCCTTGGCAGTGCTGGGTTAATGAATTATTTTTAAGGTCTGTTCTAACCTGAACAATTCAATGAGTCTAAGATGTAGACATCAGGCAACAATCGGGAAGCCAAATCCTGGGAGGGCTGCAGCCAGGCAGATGGTGTGTGAGCACACAGTGGGTGTGCTGTGTCTGGAAGGCCTCACCCAGGCTGGAGGAAGGAGCCTTCTCCAAGCTGTGTAATCCCACCTGAGAACCAGCACAGTGCTGTACCTCATGGTGTTGGCCCTTGACTTAAAAAGTAAGGGTTGGTGTCCCAGAGGTTTCTTTTCTCAAATCAGGGTCTTCCTTTCTGGGAAGTGCCATGGCCTCCTGGTTGTTTTAGCTCATCCTGTTCTATTCAGGCATTGTTGGAACTGTAGGATGGATGAACGTGCTAAAAACAACTGATTACTGCTAAGTCTGTCACTGAGTGTGAGAACTGACCCTTTCTCTTCTTTTTCTTGTGTGTAGTCTGGCCAAAATCACAACTGTTTAATCTTTCTAACATTTTGTAAAATATTTTTCTGGGCCTGTTGTTACACCCACACTACCTCCTTCCTCAGTGGAGATTCTCCAGCTTTTGGCTGTATCAGTGCTTGCAGATGCTTACACTTTGTGTGGAGGAAACCAAACCTCAGTTAGAGACACAGGAGACCTGTCAGGCCCCTTGAACTTTGCAGTCAGTAACGTGGGCAGCTGCAGAGCTGCCTTCTCTGTGCTCACGGGCAGCTGAGTCACTCGGCAGCAATGTTTCTCCTCCTTTAGGTTGACTGTACAGCCAACTCCAACACCTGCAATAAGTACGGGGTCAGTGGATATCCCACCTTAAAGATTTTCCGAGATGGAGAAGAGGCAGGAACCTATGATGGGCCCAGGACAGCAGGTAAGAGGTCACTGGCAAACACCTGGTGTGCCAACACAGTGCTGGAGGATAGGCCCACAGGTAACAGACTTGTGCCAGGGCTGCTGTGTGTGCTGAGGGACACAAGGAAGGTTCCCACCTACACACACACGCCCTGCCCTCAGCCTTTCCCGAGAGCCCCTGGTGTTTGTTATACCTTAAGTTTCTCCTTTAAAGGTGAAGGTTTCTCTGCTATTTTTAACTCCCTGTACCCTTGGTGGGCAGTATCTTGAAAGTTCCTGTGTGAGGTTGGTGATAGCACTTGCTTAATTCATGTCACTCTTGGGATATTTGGATTCTGCAGGAACACCTTGTGTTTTAGGAGGCTTGAAAAATATTATGTGGAGCTCAATACTGATCCTGTTCATCTCACTTTTCTTTTAAGATGGGATTGTCAGTCACCTCAAGAAACAGGCAGGACCTGCTTCGGTGGCTCTCAGTTCTGTGGCTGATTTTGAGAAATTCATTGGTGATAAAGATGCTTCTGTTGTGGGTGAGTAGAGGCAGATACTGGAACGAGCATGACTGGGGAATATGCTGTTGCAGGGGGAGGGTCATAGGCTGTACCCAGAGAAATTCCAAATGGACATGAACAAAGAAGTTTGTCTTGATGAGAACAATAAAACACTGGAACGTGTGCTCAGTTCAGATTTTGAAACATTCAGTGGGACGATTGTCCAAATTCAGCTGGACAAAGCTCAGAGCAGCCTGATCTGACTGAAGCTGGTCCTTCTCTGGGCAGGAGGTTGAACTTGGTGACCTCTGGGGATTCCTTCCAACTTTTTCTTTTTTTTTCTTTTTTCTTTTTTTTTCTTTTTTTTTTTTTTCTTTTCTTTTTTTTTTTTTCTTTTTTTTTTTTTTTCTTTTCCTGTGACTGGTTATCTGTCAGACCTCCTGGCACCATGGTGTATACTTTTTTAAGGTTTGTTGCTTTTTTGTCTGGATGACAACAGGTATCTCTATGTCGCTAGAGAATACATTTGGGTGCTGTCCTGTGACATGAGTGGGCTGTCCACGTCCTACAATGTGATCATGGTTCACAAGTGGCAATAGCAGCTTCCCCTTAGGCTGGTCAGGTCTGGTCTTACAAGTGCAGCCAGATGAGTGCTCCCAGGCATGAAGTACCACTGGCTGTTTCCACCAACAGTGGTGCCACACGGTCACAACAAAGGTGTCTGTGCTCAGAGGAAAGCTGACTGGGCTGTGTGGGGACAGCTGCTGAGGCCCTTTGGGGTCACCATCTGTCTTTCTGCTGCAGGCTTCTTTGGAGATGCATCTGGTGATGCTTACTCAGAATTCATGAAAGCTGCCAACAACCTCAGAGATAACTACCGTTTTGCACACACCAGTGTGGACCAACTGGTACAGAAGTATGAGGAAGATGGAGAGTAAGTTGTTTAACATGAGGATTTCTTGTTTTGAAACATCTGGATCAGAGCCATGGATTCTAGTTGTTAACTGGATTTGCTTTCTGAACAGACCTTAAGCTCATGTTCCTTCCCCAGCAGCCAGTGCCATGTCTCTCTTCTCTTTGGAATTGAGATGGAAAGGTACAAGTGGCTGCAGGCCCTGGGGGTCAGTGGCTGCCTCTGGAGGGGAGGTGTCTCAGCAGAGGTGTTTGCCTTTCCACTTGCTTGTTACAGGTTCTTTTTCTCATGGTGGCCTGTCTGAATAACAAAGAAGGGTCTTACAGGCAGGTCTAGCACAGCAGTGCCAGCAGGAAGCCAGGCAGCCTTGTTGAAGCTCTGAACCCTGACTGGGTGTGCGCTGGAGACAGGCTGCTCACCTCATCAGCTGCTGCCTTTGGTGGTTTAAACTGACCCATGACACCTGCTTCCCTGCAGGGGCATAATCTTGTTCCGACCTCCACGCCTGACGAACAAGTTTGAGGACAGCTCTGTCAAGTATCCTGAAGACAAAATCACCAGTGGGAAGATCAAGAAATTTATCCAGGAGAACATGTGAGTTTCTTTGGTACTGAATGTTCTTGGGTGGGAAGCAGGAAGTGCTGCTGCAGCAGCCCATCCAAGAAGGTGATGGGTTATGAGCAGTGGAGATGAGACTGCTAACATGTGTCTCGTTGACAGCTTTGGCATCTGTCCACACATGACTGAGGACAACAAGGACTTGATACAGGGCAAGGACTTGCTGGTGGCATACTATGATGTGGACTATGAGAAGAATGCGAAGGGATCCAACTACTGGCGCAACAGGTACAGGGTGGCAGTGCTGAACAGCCCTCTCCCCCATGTTTAGCACCCATGCTCTTCCCAAGCTCAGCTGACAAAGCTTCTCCTGATGCTCATAGCTGAATCCTTGTCTCCCAAAAACCTTCCAGCTGAATTTCTAACTGCAGCTATTGGGGTAGCTGCTGCAGGGTGTGTCCTTTGATGCCCCACCTGCTAGCTTTGGGATCCCAAGTCCTTAGACCTTAAACATGAACTTCCCTAGGGGTGTTGGGTGGGGCTCTGTCCTTTCTCTGGTGCCTGAGTCCCTGGTGGTTGTGTAGACAGGTGGAGAATTAATGCATAATGTTTGCTCAGGCCTCCTTCACAGCAGACATAAGCTCACTCCTCTGCTCCTCAGCACCATTTCTGTAGGTCTTACCTGTGCAGGACACACCACTGAATTCCTCCTCCAGCACACACTTCAGCTGAAGGGTGTTGAGGTAACGTTCCAAGTGTGTTTTTTTGTTGTTGTGGGTTTTTTTCCCCTCAGAGTTATGATGGTTGCAAAGAAGTTCTTGGATGCTGGCCACAAGCTGTTCTTTGCTGTCGCTAGTCGGAAAACCTTTGGCCATGAACTGTCAGAGTTTGGTCTAGACAGCAGCGTGGGTGAGGCTCCAGTTGTTGCCATCAGAACTGCCAAAGGAGATAAATATGTCATGCAGGAAGAGTTCTCGTAAGTTGATGAAAGTGGCTGTGTCTCCTCTGACTTGGAGGACTTTGGCCTGCGGGTCTCTTGACCAGATTAGACTTTGTGAGCTTGGAGGAAATGGGAAAGCTGGATGTTCCAGCTGGAAGAAATGATTTATGGGTCAGAACAGCTCCTACTGGTGTGTTTCCCTGCCCTCCAGAGACCTTGCAGCCCCTCCTGTTACACAAAAGCAGATAGATTAATTCAAGATACTTTAGGGTCTGTTTGGGAGCTAAGATGTGTTAAAGGGCACGGGAAATAGTAGAAGCTTCCTTCTTGAAAAAAAGTAACTGTAGAGTGCTGGAAAGCATAATACTTATAATAGGATGTGCATTCAGCCTCCTGTCAGAACATGAGGGCATCTTTCCACTTTTCTGGAGTCTTCTAAACCAGCCTGTGGCTGGCACTCAGGGAGTGGCATCTGTTCTGTGGGTGGAAGGAGCTTAAATCAGCCTTGAAAGGTTTTCCCTCACATCCCGCATGTATGATGATGGCTGTAAAACGTCATTTCCTTTTCAGCCGTGATGGAAAGGCTCTAGAGAGGTTCCTGCAAGATTACTTCGATGGAAACTTGAAAAAGTATCTGAAATCGGAGCCTGTCCCTGAAAGCAACGATGGCCCTGTGAAGGTGAGTGCTGCACCCAGCCCAGCAGTGTCCAGCAGCAGCTCCTGTGTCCTGTGGTGTCTGGAGAAGCCCCTTCTGGGACAGATGGAAGAATTCACTCCCCTGTTGTACTGCAGTTTTCTGAGCCGAGGGAGGGATGCAGCTTGCAGTTGTAATTCCAGTTTGTTCTCTCAGCACAGGAACCACTGCTTGAGCCACACCAGTGCTGAGCTCAGCTCCCAAGCATGGGACCATCTGGGGAAGGCTTCTGCTCCCTCAGGGCCTGGCCCTCCCCTGGGTCCTCAGGGCACTGTTTCTGAGGAGGTTCATCACTGGGGCATGGTGTAATTCCTGTCTTTCCTCCCTCCAAGGGAATTCTGCCCTGAAGGATAGCATTCCATGGCCTGGCTTTACAATGAGGGAGTGGAAATCACTGTGTTGTGGGTGGGGATGGCCTCAGCCAGCCTTGTTAAACTGATCCCTCACCCCAGAACTTGCTGGGGTTAAGACTTAATGATCCTCCTGTGGGTGTACCAGATACACAGATCACTTGCAGGTGATGCTAGTGCCTTCTGACAGGTTTTTACCTGCAGTTCAAGGATGTTGCAGCTCAGTGAAGAGTGGTGTGCTGGGACATTTTGCTGCTTGCTGGGTGGTGAAGTGTCACTTCTGCAGGAGGGCTGGCCTGTCTCAGGCCATGTTACAGACCCACTGCTGACAGGAGAACTGACTTGTTTGATCAAATATCAGGTGGTGGTTGCTGAGAACTTTGATGAAATTGTAAATGCAGAAGACAAAGATGTCCTGATAGAGTTCTACGCACCCTGGTGTGGCCATTGCAAGAATCTGGAGCCCAAATACAAAGAGTTGGGGGAGAAGGTAGGTCTGGGATATGGCTGTAAATGCAAACTAGTATTTTGCAGCACTAAACATGGGTTCTGTCTGTCCAGGCTCTCTGTAGTAACAGGGCATAACTGCCTTCCTGAGGGCTGTGAGTCCTGGCATCTCCTGTGAATGCAGAAGTACATTAGCAGGATCTGGAATGTGGTAGCAACCACCCTTAAGATGTTTTTTTCCTGTGCTCTTGCTGCTGAACATAAATATTCCCTTTTTGGGTCCTTTCCCTCTGCATGATGATAATCCCCTGTCTGGTGAGGCATCAGACCAGCTCAGCTGATACTGTTGGAGTTGTGTCTCCAGGCAGCTGATTCTGAAAGCACTTTGTTCCCTCTGCCACTCCTGAGGCAAAAGAAAACAAGACATTTTCTTCCCTTGTATCATACCGTGTGTGCTGCCTGCTGACATCACTATCTTGGTGATTTTCTGATGTGAACTACTGTGGTTTGCTTACTAATAAGCTCTTTCTACCAACAGCTCAGTAAAGACCCCAATATTGTTATTGCCAAAATGGATGCTACAGCCAATGATGTGCCTTCTCCATATGAAGTCAGAGGGTAGGTCTTTCTGTTGTCACACCATTGTGTCAGTGGGTGAGCTCAGCCAGTTCTGTGGACAGGCACAGGCCTCTGGAGGCCACAGCTCAGGAGCTGCTGAAGCTGTTCCCACATTGACCCGGGAGACATGCAGGGTGCAAGTCCCTTTAGTAAGGTCTGAAAAAAAGAGCACATTGGGAGCTCAAATGTCTCTTCTCTTTCCCCAGCTTCCCCACCATCTATTTTGCTCCAGCTGGCAAGAAGCAGTCTCCAAAGAAGTACGAGGTGAGTCTTCCACTGTGTCACAAAGAATTGAGGCAGCATCCATGTGTGCAAATGATGCTGAGCCTTTCTGGAGTGTTTCTGTGGTTTTCCTGGGGGCGCAACTGGCGGTACCTGCTGAAAGTGCTGTGTGTGCTGCAGGCCCACAGGGAGAGCTCTGGTCTCTTCCTGGGACCTGATCCCCCCACCTGAGCCAAGGCAAGTCCCAGTGGGGGTGTTTAGGCACTGCCTCACTGTCTTGTGCTTCCTGCAGGGTGGCAGAGAAGTGAGTGACTTCGTCAGCTACTTGAAGCGGGAGGCCACCAACACTCCTGTGCTGCAGGAGGAAGATAAACCCAAGAAATCCAAGAAGAAGGTGAAGGAGGACTTGTAAAGTACCCACTCACCATCTTGTCAGAATGAGCTCTGTGTGAATTGGGGAAGGACTGGGCAGACTGGGGCCAGTTCTGGGTTGTGAAGAGCCAGTGACCATGTGGGCTGAGGGGACCCAGCTGCTGTATCTAGTTCTGTTTCATTTTCTGCCGTCTCTTAGCTGCACTGTTGTGGGGCTCCCCAGACTGGTTTGTTTTGTGGTTAGGGAGGGGGTGGGGGGTAGGGTTATTTTCTAATTTTTTTTGTACATTTGGAGAAGTGAAACACAATAAAACAACCCCCTTAAGACCAAGTGTTCTTGTGCTGTGCAGCCCTGTCAAACCGAGCACCAGGATCCTGCTCTTAGAGATGTTAAGGTCAGACTTTAGCCTGTTCTTCCTTGGCTGATTAAAGTCCTTTCCCAATGTGCAGTGTGGTTAGTACAGGGAAGACCAGTTAATTGTAAGACTTCTTGGTAGGAAGTGGGCTGGTAGCTGTGGCTTTCTGTTTGAGAGAGGAGCAGGGTTCTGTGTAGCAGTCAGTGTGGGCTGTGACTGCACAACAGGGCGTCCGAGCATCCCCACATCCCTTTGGCCCAGAGGGGAAGGTCAGGAGTGAGGGTGGGTGAAGGAAGAGGGTATGGGCTGTCACTACGCTGGCTCTGGGTTCCTTGGGCTGCCTGTGAGCTGGAGTGAGGAGCAGCAGCCTCAAGGCGCTGCTGTTGCAGCAGTTACCATGGTAAGAGCTGGTCTTGCTTTCTCTGTGGATTCCTCCCCCACAGCTCTAAAGGCTCTGTGCCAATTATTTATTGCTGCTGGAATTCTTCAGGTACACAGTGCTCAGCACAGGGCTCTCTGTCTACAGCAGCTACGAGGTACAAGAATTTCTTCCCCACCTACATGGTGTCTGCCCAGATGTCCTTTCCCGAGTTCTGCAACTAAAGTGCAGCTAATGAATCACATCTGAGGAAGGATGCCCTGGTGGCAGCAGGACATTTCTGAACCTCATCCTTAGTCTAATGCACCCTCCAGGATCTGCTCCCTCCATCACTTCAGGGGCAAATCCTGATAAGCAAGGAAAAAAATTGGAGCAGGGGAGCGTCTAGGAGCTCCCACTTCTTTCAAACTGCAGAATCAGGCTTTTGATGTGGGACAACTTCTGATGGAGGTATTCACAGCGATTCTTCTCCTGCTGGCAGCTGGGGTAAGACTGAAGGGGAAAGAAAAAAAAACAACACATGGATGAGCTCTGGCAGGGAACCCAGACCCTGCCCTGCCCCCAGCCTCACCTTCTTGATGGGGCTGTACTCATGCAAAATTGTAGCTTCAAGTGCCTAAAACCCAAAAGAAGAGGGTGAGCAGAACCCAACCTTAGCTGCATGGTGCCCTTACAACACAGGTCTTCTGCTTGCCTTGTGTTCCTCTGTTCCTTGTTTTGCTGTCCTCATTTTGGCTCCCAGATGGATGAATCTCTGGGTCACATTCCCAACGAGCAGTCTGGTAGTTCTGCCATGACCAGGAGAAGCTGGGTCTCCCTGGGCCTGTGGGACCTCTGCAGCAGAGCAGAGCCCTTGCTCCCGGGGTAGTGGGGGTAGCTGGTCTGCCTCCTCGGCATGCAGCGGGAGAGGGAGAAAGCGAAGACCTGCGGGGGGTCCCCTAGACTTCTCGGCATCATCAAGCACCGGCGGCGGGACGGGCTGTCAGTGCTACCCCGAGTTACCCCCCGAGCCTCCGCGGATCCACCTCGCGGCCCAACCCTTCGATTTCCCCTGTGCCCCAACCCACTCACCCCTCTCCATTCCCTGTCCCCGTTCCTCCCCCAATCCACCAGCCCCCCACTGCTCTGGGGTCCTCCCGGTTCCTCGTGACTCTCAAGCCCCCCGGGTCGTCTTGTGTGCCCCCACTCACCCCCTGGCTGCCCTGGAAGGCGATCACGGGTCCCGGCGCCCCCTGCAACAATAGCGGGGGGAGATGGGTCCAGTCTGTCCCTGCTGGGCCCGGCTCTCCCCGCCCTGCCCGGTCCTACCTGCCGCCGTCCACAGCCCCCCCACCGCTCCGCACCGAGAGCCGCACGTGCAGGAGGCTGAGCCGGGGGCCCGGCCCACAGGCACGGTACCGGAGCCGCCCGCGCAGCTCCGCCTGCGGTCGCGGCATGGCCCGGAGTGCGGGACCGTGGCGGGTGGGGCGGGCGGTCGCGGGGGCAGCAGCGGGGCGGGGCGGCGGCGGGAGCTCCGCTGCGGGGCTCGGCCTGAGCCGGCTATTTTTGCCGCCAGCCCCAGCTAATCCCCTGAGCGGCTTCCCGGTGTTAGGTAACGGCCCGGAGGGTTGCGCTCGGCGGCGCCCCCGGCCAGGGCGGCCCTGGGCAGTCGCGGCACGGCCGGTGCGGGCTGGGGGCTGCGGAAGCCCACCGCCGAGCTCCGGGGGAGCCTGAACCGAGGCCAGCTCGTAGCGGCGAGCGGCAGGGTGGGCCGGGGGTGGACATGCCGGGACACTCTCCCGACGGTTCCCCGGATCTCGAGTCGGGGGACGAAGGGCGGTCACGGAGGCCCGGCGAGGGCAGGCGGGTGCGGTTCGACCTGCCCCACACCGCCATCCTGCTGCCGTCGGAGCGTGATGAGGAGCAGCTCTTCTACCAGCGGCTGGAGGAAGTGGCGGCCCCGGGCACCGGAGGTTTCGCGCCGCTCTTCGCGGCCGACGGCTGGAGCGACCTGACAGGTGAGCGCTCGGAATAAGAGCCGGGGGTGGGGGTCCCGGCAACAGCTGAGCCGAGGGATTCGGGGAGAATCGGGCCCAGGGGTTCTGGGGCATCTCTCAGGGCATCCCCCGCTCGCAGAGGACCGGCTGCTGCGGAAGCGTGTAGTGCGGGACGGATGGGACAGGCCGCGGCCGCAGCCGGGCCAGGAGGTGTCCGTGAAGGTGCTGGGCGCCCTGGAGGACGGCGGGCTGGTAGAACGCGACCAGCGGCTCACCTTCGTGCCGGGACACGGCGACGTCGTGCAGGTCAGCCCCGGCCGGGGCGCGGTGAGGGGCTGAGTGATGCTCGGTACCGCGCCCGGCCAGCCCCGCCCTGCCCGTCCCCGCAGGCCCTGGAGCTGGGCGTCCCCACCATGCAGCCCGGCGAGGTCTCCTTCTTCCTCGCCGCCTTCCCCTACGGCTACGGACGCCCGGGCAGGTAAGGTGGGTCGGTGACCAGGGGGTCCGGGTGGGCCGGGGGGAGATCAGGGGCAGGAGCGGGGAGGGCAGGGGCAGTGGGGCCGGGCGAGCAGGAGGTCAGGGGCAGCCAGTGGCAGGAGCCGGGCAGGGACAGCCGTCGCTGTGTCCGCAGAGAGCCAGACGTGCCTCCCGAAGCGTCGCTGCTGTTCGAGGTGACGCTGCTGGAGGTGCGGGACGACCCCGACCCGCAGCCGCTGCCGCCTGGTGCCCGCCTGCGTCTGGGCTCGCAGCGCCGGGAGCGGGGCAACTTCCACTTCGCCCGGGGTGACTTCGAGGCGGCCTTGCGTTCGTACCGCCTGGCCCTGCGCGCCCTGGGCGGCCCCGCCGCCGGTAAGAGCGGGCGCGGAGAGAGAAGGGGGAGCTGCAGAGGGGATCCGGGCGCTGAGGCCGCTCTCGCCCCGCAGTCCCACCCGGACCGCAGGAGGAAGAGGAGCTGCGGGAGCAGCGCGTCAAGTGCCTCAACAACTGCGCGGCCGCCGCCCTGAAGTTGGAGCGGGGGGACGAGGCGCTGGCAGCCTGCGAGGAAGTGCTGGGCATCAGCCCCGACAACGGCCGGGCGCTGCTCCGGCGGGGGCAGGTGGGCCCCACGCCTCCCGCCCCACCCCACGCCCCCCGCCTCGGCCTCCCGCCACCCCTCTGCTCCTCTTTCCATAGCTGCTGGCGCAGCAGGGCCGCGACGCAGAGGCTGCGATCGACCTGAAGAGAGCCCTGGAGCTAGACCCGGCCAGCAAGGTCCGGCCCAACGGGGCGCGGCGGGAGCGATGGAGCGGGCGGGAGGCTGCAGGAACTCGGCACTGGGGCCGTCGGGGGTCCGCAGGAGCCGGGCACGGGGAGTGCTGGGTGGACAGGGGTCCCACAGGATCCCGGATCGAGGGGCACCGGGACCGTCAAAGGTCCCGCTACATCCGCCACGCTGCCCGCAGGTGATCCACGCCGAGCTGTCCCGGCTGGTGAAGCGCCGGAGCCCCCTGGGCCGCGCCGCTCCCGAGGAGCCCCGCCACAGCCCGATGCCGCCGCCCAGTCCTGAGTGCGTATCACCGCCGGCGGACCGGGGACGGGCCGTCGGGAGGCGTGAACATGTACCCGTCCCGGGTCCGGTTACCCGGCCGCGTGGGTGGCTCTGACAGCAGCCCCTATCCGCAGAGCCCCGACACCGCCCGCGGAGGAGGGAGCGGCCTGAGCGTCCCTACCGAATCCCTCGGAGGTCCCCCCGGAGGATCCGCCCCGCCGGGGATGGACTGCGGGACGGGGAACGGGCCCGCATCGGTACCCCCGACTCCGCACCCATACCTCCCCTCGCACCGGTACCACCCCCGGTACCCTCCATCCATCCCCCATCCCCCCCCCCCCCCCCCCTCCCCCCCTCTCCCACCTTCGCCCCTCCCCGCACTGCCCCCGGTGCCCCCCTGGCCCCACCCCCTGCGCGTGGGCGCTGCCCCGCCGCTCCGGCGCGTGCGCTGCAGCTTCCGTCTTTTCGCCCCCGCCGGCGGAGCGGCGCTCGTAGCCCGCGGCCAATCAGGCGGGGCTGAGGTGCAGGCGGCGCACCAATAGAAAGGCAGCAAGGGCGGGCTCAGCGCGGTGATTGGCTGACGGGCGCTCTTAAAGCGCTGTGCGGGGCGGAGCGCGGGGGGGCAGTGCGGGACGTGGCGGCGGAACGGAGGGGGAGGCAGCGGCGCCATGACCCGTGAGTGCGGGCCGGGGCTGGCTGTGGGACCGGGGGGAATAGCGGTGGGGTCAGTCGGGGCGGGAGTGGGGGCAGCGCTGGGCCGATGGTCGCGGGTCTGGGCCCGGCGCGGCGCTGGGCCGTGATCCTGGGGCCGGGCCCCAGGCTGGGCCGTGCTGAGGCGACGGCGCCGTCACAGGCGGGAACCAGCGCGAACTGGCGCGGCAGAAGAACCTGAAGAAGCAGAGCGACTCGGGCAAGGGCAAGCGGCGGGACGACGGGCTCTCGGCCGCCGCTCGCAAGCAGAGGTGAGTGCCGGGCCGTCCCCGCCGCCCCCCGCCCGGCCCCCGGTCCCGCCCGGTGGTAGTGCCGGTGCCGGTACCGCTGCCAGCCCGGCACCGCGCTCTCCCGCAGGGACTCGGAGATCATGCAGCAAAAGCAGAAGAAGGCTGATGAGAAGAAGGAGGGCGCCAAGTAGCCCACGGCCGGGCCGACCGCCGGCAGGATGCCCAGCGCAGCCCCACGGTCGGGCCGCCCTGCCGGGGACCCCAGCAGTGCCCCGCGCCCACCTTGGGCCCGACTCCTATTAAAGTAGCTTGTGGAGCCCTGCAGGGCTCGTGTTCTCCCTCCGTGCGCCTGGGAGTTGGGGCTGGGCAGGTGGGTGGGCTCTATCGCTGTTCTTACCGCCTGGGCCGCGGTGGTGATTCGGAGGGATGAAGCCGGCCCGGTGGCTGCGGCGTGGAGCGGCAGCATCTTATTGGTGAGGAGCAAAGGTGGGGTCTGGCCTGCGAGGCTGCCGCAACCTCGGGCTGTGAGGACCCCGGGAACAAGGCTCGGGGAGGTGGAAGACGGATGCCCAGGGAGGATGGAATTGCTGGAACCCAAAGGAACGATAGCAGGAGATGATAGTGCAGATGAGGAATGGGCTGTAGTGAGGGTGGGGAGGAGGGCTGGGGGGTCTTGGTGGCTGTGGGGAGGGGTGGAGGGCTGAGGGGGATGGGGTGGTGGCCGGGCTGCTCCCGCAGCCAACAGGATGAGCAGGTGCAGGAGGCACAGTGGGGTGAGCTACCTGCTCTGCTGCACCACTGGGGCACGGTGGAGCAGGGGATTGTCACTGGAAGGCGACATGAAGCCAGGAGTAGCCAGATACTGCTTTAGGCCCAACATCAGTGTGGAGCTGCCCTTGGTGGGATGCTGAGGTCCAGCCCAGTGCCACGGTCTGTCTTGTTGCCCGCCAGCATGAGGGGCAGTGGCCTCTGTGTGGCCTACAGAGGTGAGGGTGGCTCAGGGCTTGGTGGGGCCAGTAGCCTCCAGCCACAGCCCTGGCCCCCTCAGGCAGCCCTCCATCTGTGTAGAACACACGCTGGCTGCCTGCCAGTGCCAGCCTCCGAGTGGAGCGTGGCTCCAGGCCCAACACAAACCCTGGGAAATGGGGGAGCGCTTCGCACTGCTCCTGGGGGTGGTGAGCAGCCCAGCTCCTGCCCCCTCATGCTTCCCAGGGACTGGGGGACATGGCACTGCCTTCTCTATGGGGATCCCAAGACCCTTCCCTCTACCTTGATGTCCTCAATCCACTGTCAGATGCTGAGGAAGCTGCTTGGGGAGCTGATGTCATGGAGGAGCAGCATCCTCCGGGCCTTGCAGAAGTAGGAGTGGGCGATGCTGGGGTACAGGGGTGTCAGGGCCAGGGGGCTGTGGGGCACTGACTACCAGCCCTAGGGGCTGCTGCTGGAGCAGGACACTGCCTGGCACAGGCACGGGAGTCCTCATGCCATGCGATCTCACCTCTCCTGCCCAGCTGTGTCCGTGATCTGTAGTGTGGTTTGCTCTCCATCCACCAGCAGCTGCTTTATCGGGAAGTCCACCCTTGCTGGGAGGGACAGTCAGATGCTGCTCCAGTGCCTCTGCCCTGCCTGGGTGCCTGTGGAGGGTGCTGGGGGTACCAAGAGTGCTGGAGATGTCTCCTCTGAACTTGGTGGTGCAGAGGTGCAGCAGGAATCTGGACTTCCCTGTGCCCATCTCCTGCCAGCACCAGCCGGTATACGGGGCAGGGGGCTGTGGGTCCTTCTCTCAGCCCCTGGCATGAGACAAGCAGCTGTGGGGGCCAGCGCAGGATGTGGGGAGCCCCGGCTGCCCCCTCCCAGCCCTTTGCAACTGATGGGGAGTTGCTGGCTACCTCTGGTGCAAAGGCAGACAGCTTCCTCTTGCCGAAAGGCCTGGCAGGGCAGTGCAGCACAGTATGGTGCCCACAGGACCCCAGGGTCTGGCATTGTTCCTGGTGTCCTAGGGCAGGTCACTGGGCCCTGCTGTCTGGGCAGGTGCTTGTTTGGGGCCCCTGTCCTTGCACTGTCCCCACCGCTGGGCCAGGCTGGTGCCCTGATGGCTCATGGGCATCTTTCAGAACACTGCAGCCAGCACTGTGTTGTCCTGGACCCATCCTTGTGTACTAGGGGTTGTGGGATTTGGCCACTCCAGGGGCTCCACCAGGACTGTGCTGGGGCACCAGTGAAGAGCTGAATGCCCTCCTGGAGCCCCATACCAGCAATCCCTGCTCTGACACCCCCGCTTGTCCCTTCCTCCAGCAGAGCCACCCCAAAGCTGCCTGCCGGGGCCATCACTGGGACAATCTGCTGCCCAGCTCCACGGCAGAGGCTCAGCTCAGAGTTTTATGTAAAAATGCATTCAAGGAGCTATTTACAAGTACATGACCACCCAGCCAGCCTCTCAGCTGGCTCTCAGCTGGCCCCACACAAGACAAGTGTCCCGGGAGCAGCCACCTCCTGAGTCCCCCCAGCCTCCCTGGTGCCGCCGCCTCCTGGGACAGGGTCCAGGCCCAGGACGCGGCAGGGACCATCTCCGGCAGCTGCCGCTTGGGGCCGGGCACAGTCCGTCCCTGCAGGGGCTACGTGGAGGCGCTGATGCGCTGCGGGGCGCGACGTCGCCGCAGGACACGCAGGGAGGGGCTGTTGCGTTGGTGTTGGGGGGAGCTGTGGAGGCAGAAGGGGCTCAGCAGTAGCCACAGGTAGAGCAGGACGCAAGCCCAGCACGAGGATGCCTTCACCCAGAAGGTTGACCAGCTGCCATGCGTGAAGGTGGTCTCCAACACCGCGTCCTCATAGCTGGCGGGAGAAGGGCTGGCGTCAGGAGCCCGAGGGATGCTGACATGGAGGGTCCCAGCACCAGGTTACCCCCTGTGCCTTCAGCTGCATGTCCCTGGGCACATTCCACAGAGCCCCCGGCCCTGCAGACCCCATCTAGCACATGCTGCCTTTGATGGGGCTGCTGCTCAAAGCAGTGTGGGTCTTCAGGTGCAGAGCCATGTGCTTCCCTGGCAGGTGACAGCTTGGGGACACTGGCAGGCCCCAGTGCAGGGGGACAAAGAGGAGAGCAATGCTACAGCCTGAGCAGGGGGTGGGATAGAGCTGGGGAGGTGGTGATTCTGGAGGGAGTCATGCTGAGCAGGGTGACAGTCGTAGGGGGGGGCACAGCTATGCTGGGGAGGTGGTGATGCTGCAGGTCTGGCTGGGCAGCAGCACGGGGCCCTACCTGAACCAGTTGGTGAGGGTCATCATGACATAGAGTGAGGCAAGGAAGAAGACAAAGTGGAAGGCTGAGTAGCTGTAGACCACCCGGTCTCGCTCATCCTGGACCATCCACTGTCCCTCATCCACCTCTTCTGCTTGCTCACACGTCTTCCGGGTGCCTGGGAAGGTGCAGGGGCTCAGCAGCTCCTGCACCCCCTCCCCACCAGCACCCCCGGGCTGGGCATGGGCTTCTGAGCATGTCTTACAACATGTGGTGCCTGAATCCCCCTGGCACCCACCTCTCAGCTCCTCCTCCATCTTGTCAGGGCAACAGAAGCAGCAGGAGGGTTCCTGTAGAGAGTGGTGTGATGGTCACTAGGGCCGTGCCTGCCACCAGGGCTGCCAGCTCTGAGGGACCAGCACAGGTGGGGGGTGTGCTATAGGACGCCCTGTGTTGGTCTGGACAAACTCCCCAGGTCTGTGCTGGGGACTCAGGAAGGGCTTGGAGCATGCCCCCCATGGGGACACAGCACATGTGGCACTGCTGGCAGGGGCAGTGTCTGCACTCACTTTAAACTCGAACCTGTAGACTTTGACCATCCATAGAGGCCCAAAGACCTCGGCGAGGTAGGAGGCTTCGTTGCTGTGCCCAGGAGAGAGGCAGAAATCATAACACAGGCACCCACCACCTGCACCAGGCCCCCAGCCCTCCCCATAGACCAACATGGCCACAGAGCTCCCACTGTGCCCTGCCTGGGGTCACCACATTGTCCCTGCCCAGCAGAGAGGCCCAGCCCTGCCACCCCTCGGGACACTCCCAGTGCTGGGGTTGGGGTCCCGCTGCAGAGCTGCCGGGGTGGCTGTGCCCAGAGGAATGGAGCTGCGGGCACCCTGCCTGCCCCAGGCCCCCAGCACACGCACCATGCAAAGAGCACGCAGGCGTACATGATGGCAGCCCCTAGGACGGCCACGGTGGTGTCCTCGGCCTGCAGCTCATCCTGCCGAACCCCCGGGAAGCAGACGGTGATGTTCTGCCCCTTGTAGAGCACTGCGGGAAGGTGGAGGTGAGACGGGCTCCCACCCTAGTGAGGGGCTGCCAGCAGCACTGTGGGGGCACCCACCTCTCTCTGGGGGACGGCTGGACAGTGCGGAGAAGGTGAGGTACATCACATAGCAGCTGATGATGGAGGACTGCAGCAGCCCTGAGCGTGGTTGCTCTGCAAGAATGGGGTCAGAGGCAGCTCTTGGGGCCCTGGGAGTGCCAGGAGGCTGTGGATGTGCCGTGAGCAGCCCCTTCCCCCCCCATACACCCTGCGCTAGGGCATATGGGGGGCTGGAGGGCACCCTGGAAAACTGGATCCCCTCCCCAGGTGTCCAAGGGCTTCCCCTAAGCTGTGACCCCACATCCATTACCAGCCAGCCCACCAGCATGGGGACCGTGCCGTGCAGTACTTACTGAGCCGCACACAGGGGGTGATGGAGATGAAGGACATGACCCCACAGAGGCTGCCATTGAGGGTCAGCAGCACTTTGTTGAGGTTGCAGGCGGCTGGGTGGGTGTAGAACTTGTAGAGGAAAGAGAAGGCAGCAGAGGCGAGGGTGTAGAAGGCGGCGGTGGCCATCAGCACGGCCAAGTACCAGCGCTTGTCCTGTGCGGCGCCCGTCAGCCTGCGGGAGAGCGGGTGAGAAGGGGCAAGGGCAGGGGGCAGCGCCCGCCCGGCCCCCCAGCACTCACCAGTTCTTGTTCCAGGTGTGTGCGAAGGCCGTGATCAGCACCAGCTGGATGAGGATGAAGGCAAAGCCCCCGCAGACTCCAGTGTAGTGCCAGGCTGTGGGGAGAGGGCAGCGTGGGGCTACCCCAGCACACCTGGGGGCCTGGGCATGCCAGCTTAGGCAGGATGGAGGACCCACCTTGCATGAAGCCATCTTCAGGGATGAAAAAGCTGGCAGCACAGAGCCCCACCAGCACCAGCACCTTCAGGAGCCAGAACCTGTGGGGTAGTGAGCATCAGGGGGACAGGGCCCCCATCAGCCCCCTTCATAGCCCTCCTCACCCCTCGGCAGCCCCCAGCCACCCCATTCCATCTCATCCCACCCCATCCCTGGGCCCCCTGGCGCAGCCCCATCCCTGTACCCATTGTGGAGCTGGGCACGGCAGTCGGTGCTGGAGCGCACGTTGAGGAGCAGGGCAGCCTGGGCCAGGTGGAAGCAGGAGGTGCCGAAGCAGACCCGGTACACGGCCGAAGAGCCCACCAGCCACTCGCAGTCCCTGCCCCCGGGGAGGTGTTGACACAGCACTGCTGAGAAGGGCACCTGCAGGAACAGCAAGCAGCAGGACAGGGCTGCTGGTGGGACCAGCACCCCTCAGCCCCGGGATGTCTGGGACCCTCACAGGGACCCCACTCACAGGGAGAATCTTGCATCTTGGGTCCCCCTGTCACCCTTTCCCTTGGACTTCCAGCATCCTCAGCACCCCTGGCAGCCTGATTCCCCCTGGTATCCCTGTGATCCCGGTATTCCCAGCAGTCCTAGCTCCCTGGGCAATTCTGGCACCTTTGGTGTTCCTGGGACCCCTGAGAGCCCCTGGGATGCCCAGCACCCCAGAATCCCCAGTACCCCCGGCACGCCCAGCACCCCAGGTGTCCCAGGTCCCCCGTCACCTTCTCCCGGAAGGCTTGTGCCACGGTGCGGGACAGCATGAGGCAGCACACGGCAGAGGCCAGGACGTGCAGCAGGGTGTAGAGGATGCGGGTGCCGGTGGAGACACGGAGCCCGCGGCAGGGGCTGCAGCCACAGCACAGCTGGGGGGAACGTGGTAAGCAGGGACCCCCCTGGCCCGAGCTGCACCCCAGGCTGAGCTGTCACCCCCCCAGTCCCACACCCCGAGCCCCAGCAGTCCCCTCGGTCCCACCTGGCCGAGCGAATGCAGGAGGCGGCCCTGTGCCCGTGTGCCCGCCATGGCCTGGCTCAGCTCCCCGCCGCCCCTCCCTGCCCTGATGGGATTAGGGGGATTGTCAGCTCGGCCCACCCCACCATCTGCTCCCTGCCACCTCCAGCCACCGGGGCACTCCATGTGGAGCCGGTCCAGGGACCAACGGTGACCTCAGCCATGGGGTCACCTGCCCAGAGTCCTGGGTCCTCACTGGGCAGGATGAGTCCCCCGGATGGCCTGGGGGGTCTGTGGGGTGCTGTCACCTGCGTGGCCGTGGTTGGGGACAGTGGGGGTACTCAAGGGCACCCAAGAGACACGGGCAGGCATGAAGATGGGGAGCAGAATCTCCCCTCTGTGGGCAGGAGCTTGGTGTGTTTTCCCTCTTTCCTTCACAGGTTGAAGTGTCCTGAACTCATGAGAATTTTTACTTTTACAGCTCTTGTTCTCTCCCTGTCCCGCTGCGGGTGGGTGCGTGGCTGCTGAGGGTCAGCCCAGCGCAGTCCGGGGGGTTGGAGCGTGCAAAGGGCGTGTGATGGCGGCGGTAGCCAAATCGGGATCTCTAACCCTCTTACTCGTCTTAGCGCCGGACCGGCCGTGGGGAGCCCGGGGGGGCGGCCCCACTGCGTCCTCCCCCGAGACCCGGCAGCGCCAGGGGGAACCCCTCGGCCGGGACCGGAACCAGAACCGGGACTGGGGCTGGGGGGGCCGAGGGTAAAAGGGGGAGGTGCGAAGCCACGGGCGGTAGGGGGGGTTGCAGTGGGCAGGGCTTGTCCGCCCCCGCCCCCAGCGCCGCTCTATCCCCGCGGCGGCGCCGCTTGCTAGTCCATGCGGCGCACGTGACCGGAAGTGGGTGCCGGCGGCGCGATGGCGGCGGAGGGGGACGTGGAGCTGGAGCTGGAGACGGAGCCCAACGGCGGGGGCGGCGGCAGCGATGGAGCGGGCGGGCGGCAGGCCGAGAAGCCACGGAAGCACGACAGCGGGGCGGCAGACCTGGAGCGCGTCACCGACTACGCGGAGGAGAAGGAAATTCAGAGCTCCAACCTGGAGACGGTGTGGCGGGACCGGGACCGGAGCGGGAGGGAGGGAGGGAGCTGCTTGCGGGGCGGCTGCCTGCACCGGCACCGGGGGCCCCTCCGGTGCCGGCAGTGCTGTGACTGTGCTCGTCCCGGCAGGCGATGTCGGTGATAGGAGACCGGAGGTCCCGGGAGCAGAAGGCGAAGCAGGAGAGGTAACGGGGGGGCTGCCGATCACCGGGGGAGGCTGTGGGCCACCGCAGGGGCGGGGCCGTCGGTCACGGGCGTTTATGTGTGTCTGGCTGCAGGGAGAAGGAACTGGCCAAGGTGACCATCAAGAAGGAGGACCTGGAGCTGATCGTGAGTGGGGGGACACGGGGCGGGGAGCACCCGCGGCGGGGGGGGAGCCGGGCTGAACATCCCCCGGTGCCGATCCCCCGGCAGATGACAGAGATGGAGATCTCCCGGGCGGCAGCTGAGCGCAGCCTGCGGGAGCACATGGGGAACGTGGTGGAGGCCCTCATCGCCCTCACCAACTGAGTGCCAGCCTGGCACCGCCCTTGCCAGCGGAACACCGGGCCCAGGATTGCCCCTGCCGGACGGGCACCGGCCCCGGCACCGTCCTCACCACCGAGTGCTGGGCCAGAACTGGCTCTGCTGCAGCAGGCATGGGGCAGCTGGGCTAGGAGTGGTACCAAACCCAATAAAGGCACTGGTGGGAGCAGGTGTCACAGCGGGGTGTGTCTGTGCCACTCGGGGTCACCAGGAGGGACAGGCAGGAGCCCCAGGACCCCTGTCCTGGGGAGCAGCTGTGACCTGGGTGTGGTGACAGCCACCCTTCCACTTGGGCAGCACCAGCACATCAGGGCAGAGGGAGGCACAAGGGCACAGCCACACCCCCAAAACACACCCACAACACCTATGAAAAGACTGATTTAATCAAAACTCCCCCACCCCACGCAGGTGTAAAAGCCAAGCCCTGTGGAAATGGGGAGGGGACGAGGTCACTGCTGTCCCACACCAAATGGGACCCCAGCTCCAGGGCAGATAAATGTGATGGGGTACAAAAGTCCATGAACTCCTCCAGAATGGTGAGTGGTGGGGCTGTTCCCAGGTGCCTGTAGGGCCGCATCAGGCGCCGTCGTGGCTCAGGCAGGTCACCAACCCCTGCAGCACTGGGGCAGGAGCCCACGGTGTCACGGGGGCGTGGCACTGCAGGTTGGTCACCACAGGAGTCCCCGTGCCACCCTGTGTCCCCTCTGTCCCTGGGAAGCAGGGAGCCCCCCTGCCCTTAGGTGGTTTTCCGCTTCTTGGCCGAGGGTCTCTCGAAGACGTCCCGCACGCCTGCTGCCTTCTGCTTGAAGAACTTGGTGTTCTGGGCACTCTCCTGGCCCCAGGCTGAGTCAAAGGAGGTGGTGTCCTGGTCCACCAGGTGCGTGTACTTGGTCCGCCCTGAGCGCCCGAAGTTCTTGACCTGGGGAGCAGAAGAGCCTCTCAGCAGTGCTTGGAGGGTCCCTGACCTTCACCCCCCGGCGCCCTCAGCCCTGACACCTACCTGCATGACTTTGGGCAGGATGGTCTTGTTGAAGTGGTCCTCGAGGGTGGGGGCGCTGAAGTCCCTCTTGTAAACCTCCTCATCCTCGTCCTGTGGGAGAGGGACAGGGGCCGCTCAGCCTGTGGCTTCGGGTGGGCAGCTCCCGCGCCAGCCCCGTGCCCGTCCCACTCACCATGAAGAAGGCTCCCCGGTGGTAGTACTTCTGCAGGAACTTGTACTTGCCCTTCACTGCCTTGTTGGTGATGACCTTGCCGTTGGCCCGCAGCTCGGCGCGGCGCTCCTCCTCCGTCAGGTTCCTCATGCGCTCGATCTCTGCCTTCTCCTTCTCCATCCTAGACAGGAGAGACCCCTGAGACCCTCCCGAACGGCAGAGGGGAGGAGCTCGGGCCTCCCGAGGTGGGCAGGAGGGTCGTTGTGGGACCCCTTCCCAGGGCAGGGCAGGGCAGACTCACGCCTCTCGCTCCTCCCGGTCCCGCTTGATGCGTTTCAGCTCCCGCACCTTCCAGGCCTCGTACTCCTCCTCGTCGTTCTCATCGTCCGTGTCCAGCGCGTCCAGCGCCGCCAGCGAACGCTTGTTCTCCTCCAGCTCCTTCTTGGCCTCCTCCTCCACGATCTGCACGGGGAGGGGGCTCAGCTGGCTGTGCCCGCAGCCCCCTCCCCGCGCAGCCCCCGTGCCCCCGCACCTTCAGCGTGTACTTGCGCCTCTCCTCCGCCATCCTCTTGGCCTCCTGCTCCAGCTCCTTCTGCTTCAGGGCCTCTGCCTCCCGCTCCTGCACCGTGATCCGGTCCTTCCTGCCCACGAGACCACCTCAGCCCCTCTGGTGGCTGCTACAGACCCCCCCCCCTGCTCTGCAGCCATCGTCTCCTCCCCCCTGCAGGTGACGGGGACTCAGCCCCATTGCTGCCCTCAGGACTTGACAAGGGTTCCAGTCAGACCCCTCCTCAGCCTGCAGCCGGATCCCTCAGCTGCCGAGGAGCTGTGGGTGCTGGGATCACCTCGTGTGCCCCCTGAGGCTGCTGCTGTCCGTCCCCCCAGCACACCTAAGGGTCCCCTGGGGTCCCTCTGGCCCCACCCCGTGTCCCCAGGGCACCCACTTGCGGATGAAGACAGGCTTGAGGCGCGGCTCCATCTCATCCTCGCTGTCCGTGTACTCCTCGTACTCAGACTCTGACTCAGACTCCTCTCCAGAGCGACCCTCATCCTCCAGCTCCATCACCTCCAGCTCCTCGGTTTTCCTCTCCTGGGCTCGTTGTCGCATCATCCCGCGCCGGCGCTCGATCTCCTGAGGGGGGCACAGGGGTCAGACCTGCCCCGATGCTGCTTCCCTGCTGGCCTCGTGCCCAGAGTCTCAGCTCCAGGACGAGCTGCCCCTCCCTCCAGACGTGGGGTGGCCCCTCCTGTCACACCCGTGCCACTCAGAGGCTTCTCTGGGCTGGCTGCTCAGCTCCACACCTCATCATCGATCTCCTCCTCCTCCTCCTCGCTGGTGTCCTCCCGCTCCAGGCGCCAGGCCTCCCCCTCCACCTCTGAGTCACTTTCTCCAACCACCTCAGGCTCCACGATCTTGCGGTGTCTTGCCAGCCTGCAGCAGACCCCAGTTACGTGACAGCACTGAGCAGGGAGAGGCTGCAAGAACTGGCTGTTTGTCTGCTCCGTGTCAGACTGTCCCTTCCCACCAGCCCTCCCTAAGCACCCTGCAGTAACTTTGATTCTAGAGCCTCTTGTTACCTGCACCCATCGAGGCACAGGGCAGAGCTGAGGAGCCAGAGGTGCTGCTGTACTGCAGCCACCTCCAGCCCGGCCTGCCCGGCCCCCCGTGAGGGTGCAGAGAGTCCCTGCTGGCCCATCACTCACCGCTCCTCCACATCCTCGGCGATGCGGTTCTGGAGGCGGCGGAGCCGGGGATCGTTGGCCAGCTCCTCCTCCTGCTCCTCGGGCTCCACCTCCTGCTCCTTCGCCTTTTTGATGAACTGGAACTCCTCGTCCTCCTCCTCCGAGGACTCCATGGGCGCGTAGTCGGGCCGCTTCCCCGACACGTACCGCTTCACCTTCACCTTCTCCATGGACAGCTCGCCTGCGGGCACCCGGGCAGTCACCGGGGGCTCCGCGCCCACATCCCCCCGACGCTCGGCCCGGCCCGGCCCTGGCCGCCCCCCCCCCACTCACCCTTCTCGTTGCGGACGGGCACGGCGCCCGCCGTGGACTGGATCGGCGGCTGCTTCATCAGGGCGCTGGGGACCGACATGGCGGCGGCGGCGGAGCCGGGCCGGGCCCGGGGCTGTGACAGGGACAAGACCGGGGACGAAACCGGGGATGAGATCGGGCCGGGCCGGGCGGAGCGGCGGCCGCTGACACCGCGCAGCTGCGCACCCGGAACGGCAACAGCGGGGCCGCTTCCGCCGGAATCGGAAACAGCTGCCGGGTGACCGGAAGTGGTGCTCAAGAGGAGCGGGAGTCACTTCCGCGGTGCGGCGGGAGGCGGCGGCCCCGGTGCGAGGCCTGGGCTGGGCTCGTCCTGCGCGGAGCAGGCGGCGTCTTGGGCGGGTCGGGGAGCTCCGGGCGGGAGCAGGGTGCGGGCGGCTGCCCCCGCTTCCTTCCACTGACGCAGCGGGGCGTTTTTTCCGGGAAAAAACAAGTGAGGGCCGCTCCGCACGGGCGGGGTTGGGGCCTGGCTGTGTCCTCCCTGCTCCCCCATCTCCCAGCCGGGGATTTCGCGGAAAACCAAACCTCTTCATCTGGCCGGAAGGCGGCACAGGCGGCTGCGGCTGCTCGTGACGCAGTTTTGCCCAATTCGCAGAGAATTCTTCTCTCCTGCGGCTCCCTGCCCTCGCGTCTTCCCCGCAGCACCGGGAGCCCTGAGGCAGCACCGGCTGCCGGCGGGAAACCCTTCCCGGCTGCCGCGAAGCAGCCCCGGTCCCTTCCAGTACAGGCAGGGCCAGCGGGACGTCCTGGCACTCAGTTTATGCAATCGTTGGCTGAAAATGCACTCTTTTAAAAAAATTATTTCCTAATTGTCAGGTTTTCACTCCCTGCGCCCACCCCTAAAAAATCTCTTAAATGCATGGTGAGATCTTGGGATTTCTGCAATTAATGGTTTGTTACTGCAAATGAACTCAGTGCTCATCTTTACAGGTGGACACTCTGATATAACAACACTAATTCTGCTCTTGTGCGTGTGAGGGTTGTTTCACACCAGACATCCTGCCGTGGATCTCAGCACCCAGAGACAAGTGTGCTTCTCCAGTGGGGTCAGTGCTGGGCTGCAGCCCCAAAGGATTCTACTCCCAGGTTCAGCCTTGCCCAGGGGCAGCCAGAGCTCGCTGGGCTCTTTCTGGCCTTGGTACCTGGATGATAATTGGAGTGTTTGGTCACCTGGTGAGATCAGGGTCTGGTGTGTGCTGACAGCGTGTCCCCCGTGGCAGGGGCAGCACACAAGGCACAGGCTGTCCTGGGAAGGTGAAGCAGAAGGGAAAACCTGAGCAAACAGGGAAACGCTCTCATGGCCCAGGGTGTCTCTGTCACCGCAGGCACTGGAGGAGCAGCCCCAGCCTGACACGTGGCTGAACATGGGGCAGGAACACGTGTCGGGCTGGGGCTGCTCCCCCACACTCATCCACATCCCCGCTCCTGGCTCACCAAACCCTGTGGGGCGTGTGTGGAAGGGCTGAGCTGGGGTTCTGCTGCTGTTCACGGGTGTGGAACCCCCCGAGTGCTGCTGGCACCTCACGGGAAGGCACAGGGATAGCTGTGGGGGCAGGCGATGGCAGGGTGGGTGCTGTGGGTTGGTGTTAGAGTGGTGGTGGGGCTGCTGGCGTCAGCTGGAGGCTGATAACGCCAGACTCGGCCCTGTTGGTGTCTGCAGCTGTGACGGGGCAAGGACAGGGTGTGGGGGCAGGGCCGGGTGTCCCCGCCTGTGCCTGCAGCGGGTGTTGTGTCTGCAGTGTGGCCCTGGGCAGTGCTAGGGGGGCCCTGCAGAACCCCCATCCTGGCTGGTGCTGGGGCCTTCCCAGGAGCCAGGCAGTGCCCAGCAGTGAGGGAGCAGGGGGGAAAGGAGGATGTGGATGGAGCTTCAGGAGGGATCACAGGGGGGCTGGGGAAGGGCAGAAGGGCACAGGCAGAGTGGGTCGCTGTGCTCCAGATACGTGCGGTCCCTCGGGTGTCCCCTACCTGCCTCTCTGCTTTTCCCTGCTGTTTGTGAGGGCCCTTGGCCCTTCCTCCACCAGCTCCTGCTCACTGGGCTGCCACTGAGCAGTGCCATGGCCCCTGACTGCATCCCCGAGCCCCTCTGGGTAGGGGCGCAGCCGCCTCACTGCCCTACCCCCTGGCAAGCTGGGGCAGAGAGCAGTTGCATCACTGTCAGGGCTTGTGCAGTCCCTGCCAGAGAAAAGCCTAAAATTGACCTGATTTTTCCATGGAAGTGGGTTTGTGTCAATGGCTGCGTGCTGCCGTGCCGTGCCACGCCGCAGCGTGGTGCAGGGGGGTCACTCCCCAGTGCTCGGGATGGGGGCTCATGCTCCTGGCAGACCCCCTGTGAGGAAGGGGACGCTGAGCAGCCCTTTGGGTCTGGCCTGGCCCTGTTCAGTGCTCCCTCTGGTGCTCCCTCTGGCCCTGGGGGCTGCTGGTCCGGTGGCCTCTCTGGCCCCGTTGTCTTTGGCAGGGGTGCAGGGTCAGCGTGCAGGGCCAACACCAACAGTTGGTGTAAAGGAGCAGTTCCTCCTGCCCGTGGCACACAGATAAGTGTACAAGGGCCCTTTGTCAGCTCCTCTCCCCAGGTGCCATGGCTTGTCACCAGCTGGGGCACAGCCAGCACCCCAGTGTGGCGGGGGCAGGGGGAGGCCCTGCTGGGCTGGGGTCAGGCTCAGGACCTGCCCCTGGCACACGGATCCCCCCATATATCCCCATGGGTGCTCCCGGGACATCAGGAACAGGCTCCTGAGCAGGCTGTGGGGGTGTGGGGTGACTGCTGTGTGTCCTGGGATGCTGGGGATTCCCCGGGACTGGGGCACTGGAGGGTGGTCCCAGGGTCCCCGGTGGCTCTCAGGGCCAGGGGTCAGGGTCTGTGTCCCAGGGAAAGCTGCAGCCGGGGGTGTCCTGCGGAACTAACCCAGTTTCACAGAAATCTGTCCTGTGCCAGATTTTCTGGGCTGTTCTCGGCATCCCGGTTACCACGGTGACTGCTTCCTGTGCGATCGTGAGAGCCGCACGATCTGAGCGCTGATAAGTGCTGTTCGGTGACAACCCAGCCAGTCCCTTCCCTCTGCCTGGACCCGCCGCAGGATCCAGGATCCAGGTCAGTTTGGGTTCTGCTGCCTTGGCTCTTCGGTCCCGGCTGTCTCCTCTCTCGACACGCTCCCGCGCACCGGGACAGGAGCGCTCTGCGTTTCTGGAAGCCGCAGCTCACCCCGCACCTCTCCTCCGCGGCTCAAGTCTCTCTCCTGGGTTTTCCAGGTGTTGCCGCTTCCCGGAACCCCGTCGGGAGTGCAGCCCCCGCGGTACGAGAAGGCCGGTGCCGTTGGCCCGGTTGAGGAACCCCGTGTTCTGGCAGCTGCTGGGGCTGAAACGGGACGGCCTGGGTGGGCTTGTGTCCCACCAGCCCTCAGAGCAGGGACGTGGGACGAGGTGTCTTTGAGGGCCCATCTCTGTGGGCACCCAGCATCCTGGGCTGTGCCCAGGACCCACGGGGGTCTGGGCCCTTTGGGGCAGGTCCAGGACTACTGCACGGAGGGCACGGGCAAGTCCTTGGTGGGCACCGGCAGGCCCCGGTGGGCACGGGCGGCTCCGAGTGGGCACTGAATGTCCCCAGTGGGCATCGGCGGTCTCGGGTGGGCACCGGCTGTCCCCAGAGGGCACGGGAAGACCCAAATGCACGTGGACAGTCCTGAGTGGGCACTGGCAGCACCGGGTGGGCACGGGCATCCCCCAATGCACGTGGGCAGCACCGGGTGGGCATGGGCAGCTCCCAGTGGCCGCCGACCGGTCCGGGGTCAGCCCCGTGGTATCCTTGCCATGCCCGTTGCGGGCGGAGGGCCGTTGTCCGCAGGCCCAGGCGGGTTTTTTGCGGTGCTGCGGGAGGGTATCGGTCCCCGCTGCGCCCGGGGGTCCGCGTCCCCCTGTCGGGGCGGGCGGGGCGGTCGTCGGTGACGGCATCCGGCAGCGCCCGGCGGAGCGGCGGGGCCGGTCCGGGCCGTGCCGGTCCGTGGGCGGGCGGAGCGGTCCCGGCGCAACGGGGCCGGTGGGCGCGGGGAGGGGCGGGACGAGGTCCTGACAGCTGCGGGGCTGGTAAACAAGCGGCCCCGCCGGCCGTCCCGGCCGCCCCTGCCTGGGCCGGGCCCGGCTCCGGGGCGGGCGCTGCGGGCGGCGTGACGCGGCGGCGCCGCCGACATTGGGGCCGGGCCGGCGGCGGGACGGGACCGGGAGCGGAACCGGGAGAGGCCGCGGTAAGGGAACGGCCCCACGGCGGGGGGAAAACCCGGGTTTTGGGGGGAGGAAGGGGTCAGGACGCTTCCCGGCATGGTCGGGGGCCACGGCCGAGCCGCCAGCCGTCCCCACGGCGCGAAGGTGGCCGTGGGGACGGCTGGCGGCTCGACCGTGCCCCCGGGGAATGTGTTGGGACTGGCGAGGAGGGTTAGCATCCCGGATAGGCTGGGGAAGGGCTTTCTGGGCACTGCAGAGCATGGCGGCACGGCTTCCCTCGCCTTCTGCCTTCTCTCTCCCCTCCTGCCTCATCCCCTCCGTGTTTGGAAGCGCGGAGTCTAAGTACACATTGGGCAATGCGAAGGTAAACATCGGAGGTAAACAGGCGGGACAAACCATGCACAGAGCCACCACGGGGTGACAGCAGGCACTCTGTGCCCAAAGCCCCTTGCCCCCACGCCAGGTCTCGGTCCGGTGCCTTTCCCAAGCTCTGACGGCTCTTTCCTCTCTCCACAGATCGTGCTGCTGCCCCGGACGGTGTGTCCCTGCCGGTGTCCCCACCTCAGCTGTCACGGGCTCGTCCCCATGCCCCCTCGGGCTGAGCGGTGGCCAGCGGGGCAGAGAGGCCAGTGTGCCCCGGGGTGCTGAGGCTGGGAGGTCACTGGACCCCCTGCTTCCGGGACCCTCCTGCTCCCTGGCCAGAGGAACCCCGATTCTCTGATGGATCTGAGACCCTGCTCGCTGCTCCTGCTCCTGCTCCAGACACTGGTGCTTGCCCTCGCTCTCCTAGCCCAGGAGGTGCTGGCCCAGCGGGTTTACACCAACACCTGGGCTGTGCTTGTCCCTGCGGGGCCCCAGGAGGCTGACAGGCTGGCCAGGAAGCATGGATTCCTCAACCTGGGCCCGGTAAGTTCCCAGCTTTCCTTTGCCTGTGGAATCAGTGTCGTCTGCTGGCTCTGCTGAGGCAGATGGGCAATGGGCTCACTTCAGGGCTGCTCTGTCTGGCAGTGGAGTCAGTGCATGTCCACCTCTTCCCTGCTACCTCCTAGCACCCACTGCCTTAACTGGAGGGTGGTGATTACCTGGATGGAGCTGGGGCCTCCTCCTGCCAGCGGGATGGTCTGATGGCACATCATGGCACAACATGGCATAGCACACATTGCCTGCTAGAGGGGGAACCAGGAAAACTGATCCCAGCGTGAAAAAATTGGGAGTGCCTAGTGCTGGTGGAGGAGGAGAGCCATGTGTCCTCAACCCTGAGCTGCCCTTGGCAGGAGGTGTCTCAGCAGCTCCCGATCACTCTGGACTCTGTCTTTGGCAAGGGCTGCCACGTGGCTTTGCCAGCCCCCAGCAGGGGTCTGTTACCCCTAGATCAGGGTGGTGCAGGGCTGGGCTGGCTCTCTGGGAAGGAAGCAAGGGGTGAAATCCCAGAGGAAATTGCACAACTCATGGCTGTGGTGTCAGGACCTCTCTGGGAGCAGCTCTGGGAGCCATGGTGGGTGGGGAGGGTGGCTGCCACCTCAGCTGATCCCTGCTGGGGACAGGGAGCCCCAAATCCTGAGGGGCTCATGCCTGAGGAAGGGGCTATGGGGGGGGGCAGGTCCCACTGAGGGTCTCTGTGCTGCAGGGGCTGTAGGCAGCCTCATACTGGTGCTGTCTGCATGGAGATGACTGAGAGATGATGTCAGGGCAAGGGACGTGTGGGGCCAGAGCTGCTGCTGTGCAGAGGGGACTGGGATGTGCCCTACTGGTCTGAGTCTCTGCCAGGACCCCTGCGAGTGGGAATGGGGCTGAGGTGCTGGGCTCCATCATCATTCCCCATTGTGCTGCAGAGCTGGGTCCCAGATCCAGCTGCCGGGGCCAAGGGGCACTGGTCTCAATAGCCATGCCTCCCCTGGCCCAGGGGTGCCCATCAGGCCTTGTGCTACAATGGAGAACCAGCTGTGTCAGGCCTTGTGGCTCAGCAGGGAGCCCAGGCCCATCTGGGATCTGTCTTCACAAGCCATGGAGGCTCCATGCCAGCTCTGTGCCCACCTTGTCCCCATGCTGTTTGCTCTGTGGCTGGATCTGGCACCTCCCAGCTCTCCTGGCCTGCTCCGTGGCTGGCAGGACATTCAGGCAGAGCCCCATGGGTTGGGTAGGGCCTGCGGGTCTGGGTTCAGTTTCTCCCCTTCTGTAGCCTGTCCTGGTGTCAGGGCTGGGGGGAGCCAGGCTTCCCCAGTGGGTTCCTGGGCTGCTGTTCCTGTGGGGTGCCGCTGGAACAGGATGTGCAGTTGGGACAGGGAGGATGGGACAGGGCGTTTCTGGTGCCCCGTGAGAGGCCCCCAGGGTCCTTATCTGAGAGGATCCTGGCCTCAGCACAGGGTCTGGACACTGTCCTCGCAGGCGTGCTGTCCTGGTGTACACCCTGCTCCTCCACCACATGCGTCCCGGGGCAGCCCCCTGCTCTGCCGGGACCCACATCCACTGCTGGTGGTCTTGCAGGGGCTGCAGAGCACAGTGAGGGTTCCTCCTCCTCTCAGAGGAGAGGGATGGAATGCAGCATTGGGGTGGGAGCATGGTGGTTCATGCACTCTCACCTCCTACACCCCTGGGGTACAGGTCCTTGCTGGTACATTGCCCTGCTCCCAGGGGACACTGGTGGGAGCAGAGCTGGCTGGGGGGGCCATGAGCTGTGGCAGGAGGTGGGGGCAGGAGCAGGGATGGCTGTCGGGGATGCAGGGGTCTGGGGGCAGCTGTGCCTTTGCTGAGGACAGGGATTGTGGGGATTAGGGTGGAAGCGTGTGGGCCCTGCCTGCCACCACGGTGTCCCTGCAGACCTAATCCAGCCGGATAGCCAGGCAGAGCTGCAGCCTCAGAGCAGGAACAATCAGGGCTCTGTCCTTACCCCTGGAGGGGTGGAGGTGCTGGGGGAGGGTGGTGAGCCTGCAGCTCACTGTCACCTCTGCCAGCCCAGTGCGGTGGCCTCACCCCGGCACCTCCCTGAGTGCTGGAGCTGCCGGGAGTCCCAGCCTGTGCCAGTCAGACACCTTTCCCCTTCTGCCCGGTGGTGTGGTGGCACATCTGCAGGGCTCTGATAAACCAGAGGGGGGGGGGTTTGTTAACTCCAACCAAGCTGTTTGCAGCAGCCCGGGGCAGTGGGGGTGAAACATCCTCTCCTTTGTGTTCTCGCAGCCCTTGAAGCCGTATCCTGTGGCTGCCATGGCCTCATGGCTTCCAGGGGGGCAGAGTGGGCTTTCAGCCCCTTCTCCCCTGCCCAGGCAGGCTGCTGGGCTGCAGGCCCTGGGTGGTGGGGATCAGCACAGCCAGGACAGCCTCTGGGATGTGATGGAGGGGATAAGGAAATGACAGCATAGGAAAGGGTTCAGGGTTTAAAAATAACTATCTGGGTGGCTGGGTGGCTGATGTCCTCCCAGCCCAGCCAGGCTGCACTGGAGTCCCTTCCTGCCTCAGCCCCGCTGGGCTGTCCCTGTCTGTGGGGCTGAGCCAGTGCCATGGCAGCACCATTGCTGTCCCCTGGGGTCAGACATCTGCATGCCCCTCTGAGTGGAGCGTGGTGGGCAGAGGCTGCATTGCCACAGCCCCAGCTTGTCACCAGTGCTGCAATCTGTCACCAGCGGTCCTGCCCTGAGTGTCCAAACACAATCCCCACCATCCCTGTGGCTCAGGATGGCAGCTGGGGTATGGGGAGACTGGGCTCTCATTGCCATCCTGCTTTCTTCTCCCCTGCAGATCTTTGGTGACTATTACCACTTTCGGCACAGCGGTGTGGTGAAGCGTTCCCTCTCTCCCCACCAGTCCTGGCACAGCCGTTTGGCCAGGGAGCCACAGGTATGTGCAGGGGGGGGTCCTGCCCACCATCTGCAGTGGGCTGGCCCCAGTCTCGGGGGCTTCACCATCAGGCCTGGGGCAACCATGGCTGGGCAGAGCTCTGTGCCGTGCCCTCTCTGTCTCCAGAGTCCCACAACCTCTCTGTCCCCAGGTGCAGTGGCTGGAGCAGCAGGTGGCGAAACGCAGGACCAAGAGAGACGTTTTCATGGAGCCCACAGACCCCAAGTTCCCTCAGCAATGGTACCTGGTGAGTGCCAGGCAGGGCAGGGAGCTGCAGAGTTGTGACAGGAACGGGATCCTTGCCCCTGCCTGTCTGTGTCTTGGGCACAAGCCTGATCTCCATGCAGGGAGCTGTGTGCATGTGGCCCAGGCACAGCCTGGGCCTCCGTCTCGTTTCAGAGTGGCTCCTCGGGTGGCCATGCCCAGCTCTCTGTGCCCAGTCCCTGGGGTCTTCTTGTCCCTGTGGCCCACTGAGCAGGGTGAGGGGCAGCCAGGAAGTGTCTGGGCAGACCCCACCGTGGTGCCAGACCTGGGCACAGCTCCTATTGCCAGGACTTTTTTTGCAGTACAACACCAACCAGCGGGATCTGAACGTGCGCCAGGCCTGGGCGCAGGGCTACACGGGCAAGGGCATCGTGGTCTCCATCCTGGATGATGGCATTGAGAAGAACCACCCTGACCTGGAGGCCAATTATGTAAGTGTGGGTGATGCTACAGGGCAGTGTGCAACAGAAACCTGCCTGGGCTGCCCTGAAGCTGCCTGGCAGAGGGCTCCTGCCTGCCCTGGTGGGATGTGGAGGAAAGTGGTGGAGGTGCGTCTGGAGCCTGCTCCCCCTGCTCAGCTCAGCTCAGCCCCAGGGCAGGGAGCACAGGCGTGGCCCCAGGGTGGTGGGGCTTGGTGAGCCTGGTGGATGGTCTCTGACTGCCAGATCTGCCTTTCAGGATCCGGGGGCCAGCTTTGATGTCAATGACCAGGACCCAGACCCACAGCCCCGCTACACGCAGATGAATGACAACAGGTGAGGCAAGTTCAGAGCAGCAGAGCCCAGCCACAGCAGAGATTGGGTGGCAGGACCAGCCCACAGCACTGCTGGAGGAGCAGGAACATACTTCTGCCCCATGGAGCAACCACCTGCCTCCTGTTATGATAGATCAGCATCCTTTGGGACTGCTCAATGCCAGCACTGACCATTCGGTCCCCCCAGCTCTGGAGCAGAGGAGGGATGGAGGAGCCCCACGGGGCCTCTCTCAGCCACCCGGTGCGGGAGGGAAGGGAGGCAGCCTGGGTGCTGGTCCCTCTGGCTATGGCTGGTGCCCAGCCCCACACTCGTTGTGCCCTGTCTGAGCACTCTTGGTCCTGTTTGAACTGCAGACACGGCACACGCTGCGCTGGGGAAGTTGCTGCGGTGGCAAACAACGGTATCTGTGGTGTTGGCGTGGCTTACAATGCCAGGATTGGAGGTGGGTGCCCCCTGTCCTGTGCCAGGCTCTGCGGGTGCCCTGCAGCCAGCAGGAGTGGGCTGTGCTGGGGGTCTTGGTGCTGCTGGCCAAGGCAGGCCTGCAGTGGCTGGTGGCATGGGGTGGCTGTGGTGGCCAGAGGGCCCTTGCCATTGACACAGCTGCCCTGTGGCCACCCTGCCCTGCGGCCACCCTGCCCCGTGACATCTGCTCTCTGGCCCTAGGCGTGCGCATGCTGGATGGGGAGGTGACTGATGCTGTGGAGGCCCATTCACTAGGTCTCAATCCCAACCACATCCACATCTACAGCGCCAGCTGGGGCCCCGAGGATGATGGCAAGACAGTGGATGGCCCTGCCCGGCTGGCAGAGGAGGCTTTCTTCCGTGGGGTCAACCAGGTGAGCCGACCCGTAGCTCAGGTGGAGCTCCTGGCCCTTCCCCTGCTCTGCTGTCCCTGGCTGCTCTCCTGGCACTCCCACAGTGTCTTCCAGTCCAGCTCCAGGATCAGGCTCTGTTGGTTTTTCCTGTTCTTCCTGCAGGGTGGCTCTGAGTCAGGGCTCCTCCTGTGCTGCTTATCCCTGTCCTCTCCTTGCTTTCCAAAGACCTGTGCTCCTGCCTGGCTCTGTGCCAGGCCCTCCATTGCCCTACCCCTTCGCCCTGTGCTGTCCCTGCTTGCTTGCTGTCAGCCTTGGCCAAGTCACTGGTTGGGATGTTCTGCTGAGCTCCTGCAGTGCTGCAGGTCCCACGCAGGCTGTCAACCTGGGTGACTTTCCAGTGGGAAAGATATTGGCTGGTGAAAGCCCCGCTTGAGTGGGGGCCTCCTCTTGCCCTCAACACTGACCTCCCAGAGCAGTCCCCGTAGCTTCGGCAGAGGCGTCCGGGCACTCTCGGTAGGCACAGCAGTGGTGAGGGGTGGCAGTGCTGGGTGCCCAGGCTGGCAGCTGTGACTGGTGGTGTCCCCGTCCCCCAGTGTCCCAGCTGCATCTGCTCCATCTTTCCCACTCCCGCTACAGGAGCCCCGGGGCTGGCACTGTTGACTTGTCTCCAGATCCAGCCCTCACCCTGCCTCTGTCACCAGGGCCGAGGGGGATTGGGCTCCATCTTTGTCTGGGCATCTGGGAACGGGGGCCGCGAGCACGACAGCTGCAATTGTGACGGTTACACCAACAGCATCTACACCCTGTCCATCAGCAGCACCACGCAGTACGGCAACGTGCCCTGGTACAGCGAGGCCTGCTCCTCCACCCTCGCCACCACCTACAGCAGTGGCAACCAGGACGAGAAGCAGATTGTGAGTTGGGGCTGTGGGTCCCTGGGGACAGGATGCTCTGTGACCCGTGGGGATCCCTCTGAGAGCTGAGCTGCCATGGTGCTGGGGGCAGGGCTAGTCCTGGCTGCCACCCCTGGGTCACATGAGTTTGAGGGGAAGATCATGAGTGGCCCCAGAACAGTGTCTCTGCCTCATCTCTCATGCCCTTTGTGGGGACACCAAAAGCCCCCAGGCCAGCTCCTGGACATGACTGGTGCCTGCAGCACCCACCCTGGTGCTCCTCCTTGCAGGTGACCACTGACCTTAGGCAGAAATGCACCGAATCGCACACGGGGACGTCGGCCTCGGCGCCGCTGGCTGCCGGCATCATCGCCCTTGCCCTGGAAGCCAAGTAAGGGCCTGGGGAGCGGGGCTGGGGCAGCTGCACAGGGCAGGAACCCTCCTGGGTCGTTGCCTGAGCCCCGCATCTCCCTGCAGCAAGAACCTGACCTGGCGGGACATGCAGCACCTGGTGGTGCAGACCTCGAAGCCCTCTCACCTCAATGCCAACGACTGGGTTACCAACGGCGTTGGCCGCAAAGGTACCGGGGGGCTAGGGACAGGCTAGGTGCTGGGGAGGAGTACCCAGCAGCCCTGGGTGCAAAGGCACACATCCCCACCAGTGTTCTGTGGCCCTGGGAGCACTGCTGACCCCCTCTCTGCCCACAGTCAGCCACTCCTACGGCTATGGCCTGCTGGATGCTGGTGCCATGGTGAACCTGGCCAAGAACTGGACCACAGTGGGACCTCAGCGGAAGTGTGTCATTGATGTCCTCACGGAGCCAAAGTAAGGGCCAGTGAGCTCAGGAGGGCATCGCCCTGTAGCTGCCTGTGCACGGGCCCACACAGGAGCCCTAGTGCCTTAGGGTCCAAGGCAGGGAGTGGAAGGATCTTGGGGGCTGAGGTGCCCCAAGAGCCCTACCATCCTCCCAGGAGAGCTCTGGGAGAGCTGCCGTCAGCCACCTAGCACCGAGGTCAGCTGCTGAGCCTGCTGGATCTGACGGGGCTGGGCGCTGCGGTTTGGGAGCCACCAGCAGGAGTCATCCTGGACAGAGGGGCTTTTCAGGGGTGCACAGAAGCTCCTTTTTCTCCTGCTTGGCTGCTGCCACCACAACACAACATGTGCTGAGTCTCGTGTGCGGCAGGGATGCTCCCTGGGGACCCTGGGGGTGGGAGCATCCCAGGGCACGGAGAAGGCCGGGGCTAGGCTCTGCCTGCTGCACCTCCACTGTCCCCTGGGAGCAGCCCTGCCCATCCAGGGCAGGCACTTCTTGTGAAATGAAGGATGGCTGAGCCTGTAATGTCCCCAGCCATGCCAAGCAGGGTGGAGTCAGCTCTGTGGTGGGTGAAGAAAGGTCCCATTCAGGGCCAGCACAGAGAAGCACTGGGGAGATGTGTCCCTGGGCTGGGCCCAGTCCCACTCTTGTCTCTGCTGGCAGGGACATCGGGAAGCGCCTGGAGGTGCGGCGGAAGGTGGATGCCTGCCTGGGGAAAGCCAACTACATCAGCCGTCTGGAGCACGCACAGGCACGGCTGACGCTGTCCTACAACCGACGTGGGGACTTGGCCATCCACCTCGTCAGTCCCATGGGCACCCGCTCCACCCTGCTGGCTGCCAGGTAGGTGCCGGGCTCTGGGGTGCTGGACTGGCACTGGGGGTCCGCAGGACACCAGCACCCACCTGTTGCCCCTCCTCGCCCAGGCCCCATGACTTCTCAGCTGATGGGTTTAATGACTGGGCCTTCATGACAACACACTCGTGGGACGAGGACCCCTCCGGGGAGTGGGTGCTGGAGATTGAGAACACCAGCGATGCCAACAACTATGGTAGGGCTGGGCTGACCTTGCACCCCTGAGCCTTGGGTGGGAGTGGGAGCAGAGCTGGCTCCCAGCATCCCCCTCCCCAGGCCAAGGGGCTGGTGGCACCTTGGGTGCTTTGCTGGACCTGGCTGCGGGAGAGGCTGGAGTTGGACATGTGGGGAGGGGATGTGGCTGCTCCAGGGAGGGTGAGGGTCAGGGCCTGGGGCAGCAAGTGCCCTCCATGCCAACTGAACTGAATCCCTCCTGCCCTGTGGGCAGCCTTTTACAGGGGCCATGGTTCCATGTCAGGGGCTCCAGGCAATGGGCACAGCCCCAGTGCCCCCTGAAAACCCTGAGTGGTGCAAGCCCCCTCCCTGTGCCTGTCCCATGTGCAGGCAGTGTCCCTTGTGGTCCTCACCCCTGTGGTGCCCCCAGTGGTCCTCACCCTGTGTGGTTGCAGGCACACTGACCAAGTTCACGCTCGTGCTGTACGGGACGGCCACCGAATCCCCCAGCCTCTCCAACCAGCTGGAGAGCAGTGGCTGCAAGACCCTGACCCCCAGCCAGACCTGCGTGGGTGAGTGTGGGGCTTGTGGGGTGGGGATGGGGGCACAGGCAGCCCCCTGCCCATGCTGACCCTGCCCTTCCTGCAGTCTGTGAGGAGGGGTACTACCTGCACCAGAAGAGCTGCCTGAAGCACTGCCCTCCCGGCTTCGCACCTGGCATCCAGAGCACCCACTACAACCTGGAGAACAGTGTGGAGCCCATCACACCCCACCTCTGCCTGCCCTGCCACCCCTCCTGTGCCACCTGTGTTGGGCCCGGCCCCAACCAGTGCCTGACCTGCCCCGCACACTCCCACTTCAGCAGCCTAGACCTCTCCTGCTCCCACCAGACGCAGAGCAGCCGCGCGTCCCCTGCCCTCACAGACAGCGAGGGGCTGGCTGAACCCCCTGCTTCAGCCAACCTGCCCGTCCTCATCGCCAGCCTCAGCTGTGTCCTCATCGTGGTCATCTTTGTCACTGTCTTCCTGGTGCTACAGGCGCGCTCAGGCTTCAGCCTGCGGGGCGTGAAGGTCTATGCCCTGGACAGTGGGATCATCTCCTACAAGGGCCTCCCCTCTGACATCTGGCAGGAGGAGGGTCCCTCGGAGTCGGATGGTGAGGAGAATGAAGCTCGCAGTGAGAGGACTGCCTTCATCAGAGACCAAAGTGCCCTTTGATGAGCCCTCCTGCCCCTCCCTCCTCCCTGCCCAGCACCGTGGGCCCGGGGCAGGTGAGGCCGAGGGGCCCCGGACTCTGCCCCTGTCCCCCTCCCACACCGCAGCAGCCCAGGGCTCCCCCCCAGCCAACACCATCTCTCGGCCCCAGCCTCAGCTGCTGGGCACAGCCCTGCCAGCACCGTCCCCAGCACCACAACCTGCATCCTGCACCATCTCTCTTGGCCCCCACGTCCATCCTGTGCCCCCCAAGGGGTGTTTGATGGCAGCGGGGCCCTGGCACTCACTGCCCCTGCACTGGCAGCCATATCCCTGCTGCAGGTGGCTGCTGGGGGTCACACCAGTTCCCCAGGGCAGCCAGCCTGTGGGGTCCCTGGGTGCTGGTTGCTCAGGCCAGGACAGGGGCAACTCTGCCCAGAGCCTGGGATGTGCTCTGCCCACTGGGGCTGAGTCCACCCCTGGCATGGCCCACCCTCTGCAATCGAGGCACCCGCCAGGCTCTGCCAGTGTCCTGGGTCCCCACCGCCTCCCCTGGGCCCTGTCTGCCTGCACCGTGCCCTTCAACAGCAATAATGGCCGGGCCTCCGCTGCCCGCAGAGCGTGGGGCAGGGCAGCGCCTTCCCCTGCGCCCGAGACTCAGCCCCCGGCACGGGTAGGGACCCCCTCGCACAACCCCTGCCCCGGCCCCCCCACCCCCCCCGTCTTGGCCCCGGCAGGGCTGTGCCGCTGCTGGCCGGGGGGTCGTGCCCGTTCTGCCTGTGCTGGGCAGAGCCCGGCGCCCCTGCGGCCCCAGCCCCCCGACGTGCCTTGCCCCCATTTGGTGACAATCCGTTCTGCTCCCCGCTGGAGCTCCTGCCCTCGCCGCTCCCTTCCCGCGGGCTGGGGGCCGGTGCCACAGCCCCCTTGCCGTCCGCACACCGGGGCCGTGGCACGGGCACCCACCAGCCCCGTGCCAGCGCTGGCTCTGGCCCACTAAGGACGGAGCTGCCGGCCGGGGGCCACAGGACTATTTTTCTATAATAACTTTTTTTGGTGCACAGTAATTTTTTCTCGTAATTTAATCAGCCGGGAGCTGCCTCCTGAGCCTGTTTTTAATTTAATGGATGTGGATATAACGCTAGAGAGACTGAGTTATTAAATGTTCAGAACTATGCAAACCAGCTCCACTGCCTGTGCTCTGTGTCCCGCGGCCGGGCTCTGCTGGGGACCCGGCACCAGACCACCTCCCCCCCCCCCCCCCCCCGCAGCTCCCCCTTGCAGCCAGAACCGGACCTGGGATTGCACCGGAACAACCCCTGCGTGCCACGGCCAGCTCTGGCAGAGCCCACCCGAGACCCCCGCAGGGTGACAGCTCCCAAGAGGGTGCTGCTGGGTCCTGCGCCTCTGCGCGGTGGCCGTGATGGCTTTCTGCGGTCAGGACCGAGGTCCCCGCACGGACGCTTCTTGCCCGCATCTTCCTTTTTCGTGGGTCTGGGCCCCTGCCGCCCCTCGGCTCCGTGGGTCCGGGCTGGCAGCTGCTGCGACAGGGGTCCAGGGCCGGGCTGCGGGCGTGGGGTCCTGCTGGGCAGCGGGTGGAGGGCTATGCTGGCTGCCGAACGGGGACACAGGATGTGAAACTGGGTGAGACGAGGTGCGGCTGCCGCAACCTTCCTGCTGCCGGCTGTGTCGGGGTTTCCAGGGAAGGGGATTTAAGCTGCGCTCGTCCAAAGCCTCGCAGCACAGTCCTGACCGTCCTGGTACTGCAGGGGGGTGCAGCCCTCGCCCCACGCCCCAGGCCCAGGTTTGGGTGTCTCCCACCAGCTGTGCCCGGTGTCTCTGGTGCAGCCTGGAGCAGGCAGGAGGGCTCCTGCGCTGCCTGGGGGTGCCGGAGGGATGCTGGTGGTGCAGAAGAGCCCTTCGGCCCGGTTTGCAAACCCCTCGCTAAGCTCATGGCAATTCCGCAGGTGTCTGTGCAGCCGGAGGGCTGCTGGGAGCACCTGCAGCGCCGGTGCTGGCGGAGCTGCTTCCACCCGCTAATGAGCTCTGAAAAGCGCCTTTCCGAGGGAGCCTCAGCAGCACTGAGGGCTCCGGGGAGCTGCATGGGGCACAGAGGGCACCGTGGCAGACCCTGGCTGTGCCATGCCATGCCATGCCTTGCCATTGTGCTGCTCCTCGGTGTCACCACTCAAGCATTGCTCAGCTCTGGGAAGGCAAATCAGCAGCACTCCATTTGACACGGTTTCTTACCTCAGCTTCCTCCAAAAGTGGAATGAACTCAGCTGTGTCCCACAGGGGACCGTTGCCCCTGGGGCCTGCTGTCCACAGAGCAGGGGCTCAGCATGGCCCCCTTCTGCGGGGCTGTTTGCAGCCTATGGGACCCACTGGGGGCCCCTCCCCAGCTCTTGCAGCCTCTTGGGGGCAAAGAAGAGTGGGGGACAGGCAGGACCAGGCACAGCTGTAGGGGCTTTGCCGGAAGAAACCTGCGGGGATGGGTGTTGGGACACAGCCAGGGCAAGGAGGATCCTGGTGGTGCCAGGACTTGGAGTGAGGTGGTTGGTGGGGCGGGGGGCTGCCCATGGGCGGCAGGGCCTTGTGCTGGCGTCGGCCCCAAGTACGGGAACTGGCAGGGAGGGGAGGAAGGGCAGGAAATCTCGCAATGGCTGTACGGTCAGCACCGGGTTTCCTGTTCCTCTCCAGGAGACGGAGTTGCACCAGGTCCAGACTGCGCCAGCCTTGATCCCAGGAGGACGCCAGCACCAGCCCTGTGGTGGGAACCTCGCAGCAGACACAGGTTGGAGGGGCTGTGCCCCAGCAAGGCCCTGGCAGGGGCAGGGGAACCTTTGTGGGCCTGGGGGGGGTCTCAGCCCTGTCCGTCTGTGGGGTTGTGGATTGTGCCAGGGGCCATCTTGCCCTTTGCAGGGATGTGCCCCAACACCCTCCTGCTCCTGCTGCACCCTTGCCGAGGTGGGGAGGGGTCTCTGTGACCCCAGCCAGGACCTGTTTGGCCCCCAACAGCTATGCTGGGGTCCTGGGTGCTGTGACTTGTCCAGGCTCACCACCCTGTAGCCCTCCTGCCAGCTTCCCACCCATGTTGTAGCCCTGGGAGCACCCCTGTTCCTGGATGACCCTGCCAGTGGGTAGAACAGGGCCAGAGCTGCTGGATGATGCCCGGACCGGGGGGGTAGGGAGGGGGCAGAGTGGCTGTGATGCCCTCAGGGGCGGCTCCACTGTGGGCAAAGATGCTGCCACTGTTTCTGACCCCAGGCTTCCTCCTCCCATGCAGGGTCCCCAGGGGCCCTGGCTGCCATGGGGCTACTGGCTACTTCCAATGCACTGTGGCAGGCGTGGGGTGGGGAGGGCTGTGCCCCCCACTCAGGCACCACCTCCTGCCGAGGGGGCAATGTGTCAGGAGGGTGCAGGGTGCGCAGCCCCACTCAGGATCTGCTGTAGCTCCACAGCCTCCCCCAGCCCAGGACAGTGGGGCCATGGGCTTTGGCCCGGAGCTGTGGAGCCCGCAGGGGCACAGCGCGCTGCTGCGGCTGCAGGACGGGGAGCTGCGGCTGCTGGAGCTGATGAAGAAGTGGATGTCACAGCGTGCCAAGAGCGACCGGGAGTATGCAGGGCTGCTACACCACATGTTCTCACAGCTGGAGAAGCAAGAGGGCTACGGGCAGCTCCGCACCGGTGACTACAGCAGCCAGATCGGGGAGGTAGCGATGGCCCAGGGTGAGCTCAGTGCAGGGTGGCAGTGAGGGCAGCTGTCCCTGACACTCTGTCCCCACAGTCCTGGTGGGTGCTGGCGAACCGGACCGAGTTGTTGAGCCAGATCCTGCGGCGACACGCTGAGGAGCTGAGTGCAGGGCCACTGGCCAAGCTGAGCCTTCTCATCCGTGACAAGCAGCAGCTCCGCAAGGCCTTCAGCGAGCGGTGGCAGCAGCTCAGCCAGGAGTACACGCGGGTACGTGGGTGCCAGGGGGCAGCGGCGGGCCCAGCCTGGCCTGGCCTCCCTGACAGCATCTACCCCCCCAGACCACGCATCAGGAGATGGAGAAGCTGAAGGCACAGTACCGCAGCCTGGCTCGTGACAGTGCCCAGGCCAAGCGCAAGTACCAGGAGGCCAGCAAAGGTGCCTGCCAGCCTGTCCCCCGCCTGCTGTGTCCCTGCCCTGGGACCCTGTCCCAGACGGCCCCCGGCCCCTTCCCTGTGATGGGACCAGCGGTGGTGGGTGTTTTCCATGGCCTCTCCCTCCAGACAAGGAGCGGGACAAAGCAAAGGAGAAGTATGTGCGCAGCCTTTGGAAGCTCTATGCCCTGCACAACCAGTATGTGCTTGCTGTGCAGGCAGCCGCGCTCCACCACCACCACCACTACCAACGGGCACTGCCTACCCTCCACCAGTCCCTCTACAGCCTGCAGCAGGAGATGGTCCTCATCCTGTAAGAACACTGCCTGCCCCACATCCCACTGCCTGCCCTGTTGTCCCTCTGCTCATCCCTGGGTATCGCTGCTGTGCTCCCTCCTCCTGCCAAAGTCTCTGCCCCATCACCTTTACCCTTCACAGTGATGTCCTGCTGCCATCTCAGTGGTGCTGCAGTGCCACCAGAAATGTGGGGACTGGCCAGCCCAGGCAGCAGTGCCAAGGCAGGGGTGGTGGCACCTAGCCTCGGGGACCCTGGGCATGGGAGGCCAGCTGCCCCCAGCATCTGCATCCCTGCAGGAAGGAGATCCTCGAGGAGTACTACAGCATCAGCAGCCTGGTGCAGGAGGATGTGCTAGCCCTGCATGAGGAAATTGCCAGTGCCATCCAGGCCATCGACCCGGCCACCGAGTACAGTGGCTTCATCCAGAGCCACAGGTATGGCCCCACGCAGCTGCAGCCCCTCTGTTGGTGTCTGGCACAGGACAGGGGGGAGGCAGAGCCATGCTGGGTGCCCGCAGGTACAGCTCTGAGGTGCCGCCGGCTGTGTCATTTGACGAGAGCTTGCTGGAGGAGACGGAGAGCCTGGAGCCAGGGCAGCTGCAGCTGAACGAACTGACTGTCGAGAGCGTCCAGCACTCGTGAGCGGGGTCGGGCCGCGGGCAGGGGCTGCTGCTGCGGGCAGCACGGCTCGGTGCCCACCGGCACGCGTGTCTTCGGCAGCCTGACGTCCATCGAAGAGGAGCTGTCAGCCGCCACCGAGGCCGTGAACAGCAAGGAGCAGCGGGTACGGGAGCTGCAGGCGGAGATCCGGAGCGAGGAGCAGGGCCGGAGCCCCGGGGAGCGGTGAGGAGCAGGGGGCGGGGGGCTAGGGCCGGGGGCGGCAGGGGCTGACCGCCCTGTCCTCTCACCAGACTGCACTTGCTGGGCAAGCGTCAGGAGCTGCAGGAGGTTCACCAGCAGCTGGAGGGCTGCCTCTGTGCCCAGGACAAGCTGCGGGCACAGCGGGACCTGCTGGCCGGGAAGCTGGGAGAGCTGGGGGCTGGGGAGCCGCTGCCCACCCTGCCTCTGCCTGAGGACCGGCAGTCTGTCTCCTCCACGGTGAGTCCTGCCTTCCTCGCCGGGTGGGGGCATGGTGGGCTGTGGTGGCCCCTCGCCCAGCGCCAAGTTCTCATCTCCCCCCAGGAGCAGGAGCGGAGTGGGCCCAGTGCGCTGGAGACCCTCAAGAACCACATCTCGGGCATCTTCAGCCCCAAGTTCTCAGTGAGTTCCTGGGCACCTCCAGCCACCCTGCCCTTCCACTTAGCTGCCTTGCCCAGGCCCCCTCCCCTCCGTGCCCCAGTCTCTCCATCCTCTGCTCCGGGTATCACTGCTGCCCCCACTGCCGACATGACGGGGAGAGCATGGCTGTGCTCAGCCCGTCTCCATCCAGCTTCCACCGCCCGTGCCCCTGATCCCGGAGGTGCAGAAGCCGCTGTGCCAGCAGGTCTGGTACCACGGGGCCATCCCACGCTCGGAGGTGCAGGAGCTGCTGAGCTGCAATGGGGATTTCTTGGTGCGGGAGAGCCAGGGCAAGCAGGAGTATGTGCTCAGCGTGCTGTGGGACGGGCAGCCCCGCCACTTCATCATCCAGGCTGCCGACGTGAGTGACAGTGGGAGGGCGGGCACAGGGCTGGGAATGGCCCTGCGGGGTCCGTGCAGGTCAGAGCTCCATCTGGGCGCCCACGGGGTCCCGTGTGAGTGCAGCATGAGTCGTGTGTGCCTGTCCTTGCACGGGGCAGGTGTGGAACCCGGGGTGCAAGGCTGGCGTGGTGTGTGTGAGCACCTGCTTGTGTGAGTTTCCCCTGCCCAATGTGCCAGAACGTCTTGTGCCATGTGCCTGCAACCAGACTCACCCACACGTGCCCACCAGCCTCCCTGAGCACACCCTTCAGCCTCTCCTCTCTGCAGGGCATGTACCGGCTGGAGGGGGAAGGCTTGCCCACCATCCCACTGCTTGTGGAGCACCTCCTGCAGAACCAGCAGCCCATCACCCGCAAGAGTGGCATTGTCCTGGCTCGGGCTGTGCCCAAGGTGGGGAGGGGGACAAGCTCCCTGCGCGGGGGGCAGCCCTTCCTGGGCCCTGACCCAAGCAGCTTCTGCAGCCAGATGGGGCGGCTCAGCCCTTGGGAGGGGGGGAGGTCCTGGGGGCTGGGAACCCCCTTCTGGGTGCCCTGAGAGAAAGGTGAGGAGCAGGAGTGTGTGGGCCTGGGGATACTGGGGTTTGGCTCACTGCCCTCCGTGTCTGCCCACTGCAGGACAAATGGGTGCTCAACCATGAGGATGTGTTGCTGGGAGAGCGCATTGGCCGGGTGAGTTGGGGGGGCTCAAGTCCCTCTCAGCGTGGGGTCTGCAGGAGGGGCACATGGGGCTGCCCCATGGGGTCTGCAGGAGGGGGGTTGCCTCAGGCCATGCTGAGGAAAGCTGGGCCAGCACACCCGTGTCCTTCGGCAGGGTAACTTTGGGGAGGTGTTCAGTGGCCGCCTGCGTGCTGACAACACCCCTGTGGCTGTGAAATCCTGCCGGGAAACCCTTGCACCTGAACTCAAGGCCAAGTTCCTGCAGGAAGCCAGGTCTGTTTATCCACAGAGCTTATCCCAGCCTGTCTGTCCATCCTCAGGACCTGGGGCTGCTCAAACCCTGCTGGACTGCAGCATCCTAGTGCTGAGGGCTGTGTCCCCCGGATGGCCAGGCAGAGAGTACTGGAGGTAGTCCCTTGCTCACAGTGCCCTTCTTTGTTCCTGCAGGATCCTCAAGCAGTACAACCACCCAAATATTGTCCGACTTATTGGCGTCTGCACCCAGAAGCAGCCCATCTACATTGTCATGGAGCTGGTGCAGGGTGAGCAGCCCCACCCTGCAGCTCTGGCCTTACAAGGAGGGTGGGCAGTGTGAAGGTGTGTGAGCTGGCCATGGCTTGCCAGGGCAGCTGCCAGCCAGCTCCTCTGTCCTGGGTGCAGGGGGCGACTTCCTCAGCTTCCTGCGCTGCGAGGGGCCCCATCTGCGGGTGAAGGAGCTGATCAAGATGACAGAGAATGCTGCTGCTGGCATGGAGTACCTGGAGAGCAAGCACTGCATCCACAGGTGGGCTTTGGCACGGGCAGGTGCCAGGCAGGGCAGGGTCAACCCCCCAGCCTTTCCTGCCGCCTGTTCTATGCCAGGTGGAGGCCCCTAGGGACAGCTGGGAGTGCAGCTTATGGCTCTGGGCTGTCCCAGGGACCTGGCTGCTCGCAACTGCCTGGTGACAGAGAAGAATGTCCTGAAGATCAGTGACTTTGGGATGTCACGGGAAGAGGAGGATGGCATCTATGCCTCCACCGGGGGCATGAAGCAGATCCCTGTCAAGTGGACTGCCCCTGAAGCACTCAATTATGGTATGGGATGGAACTAGAGGCACAGCAGGGAGCCAGGAGTCCAGGGAGGTGGAGACCCCACGGCACCCTGGCTCTCATGAGGGTAGGCACAGCCAGGGCAGCAGTGCCATGGGTGTCCCCAGCCACCAGCATCCCTCCTGCCCCATATTCCCAGGCCGATACAGCTCCGAGAGTGATGTCTGGAGCTTCGGGATCCTGCTGTGGGAAGCTTTCAGCCTGGGTGGTGTCCCCTACGCCAACCTCAGCAACCAGCAGACACGGGAGGCGGTGGAGCAGGGTAAGGGACATGGCTGGGGTCTGGCTCTCAAGGGTGGTGGGCCCAGCACTGTGGAACAGTGAACATGGGATGGGGCTGTGAGGGGCAGGCGGCCATGTCCCCTTCCCTGTCACTCCCCAGGCGTGCGGCTGGACCCCCCTGAGCAGTGCCCTGAGGAGGTGTACCGGCTGATGCAGCGGTGCTGGGAGTACGACCCCCGCAAGCGGCCCAGCTTCGGCACCATTCACCAGGACCTCACCGCCATGCGCAAGAGGCACCGGTGAGGGTGGGCGGCAGGCTCAGCTCAGGGGTAGCTCCGCACGCCCCGGATCCCTCCCGGCGTCTGTCACTGTCCCAGGGCCTCTGGGGCGGCCGGGTACGGCTGTGCCCCCTTACCGCCGCCCCCCACCCGTCCTACTTCTCCTAAGTCCCCTGCACGCCCCGGGGACGCGGCACCCGCAGCTCCTGCCGGGCTTTGTCCTGTGTAATAAAGAAATGAGCTTTGCAGCACCGTGTCTGTGGGGCACAGGGGGCACAGACCCCGGGCGGGCCAGCGGGACGACGCACCCGTCCTGCACCAGAGCAGGGCACACCGGGATGGCACACCGGGATGGCACACCAGGACTGAGCTCACCGCTACTGGGCTCACTGATACCTCGACCCAGCCCCAGGAGGATGGGGTCCCGCCCCGTTCGGCCCCGGGCGCTCGGGGGTGCCGTCTGCCGGTGCCGCCCCCGGTACCGCCCTGCAGCGCTGCCCGGCGGAGCCGCCCCCCGGTCCCGGGGCGGGGGCGGCGGGCGGGGCTTGGCCCACCGCGGCCGCGGCAGCCGGCGGGCCCGGGGCGGGCGGTGTGAGGAGCCGGGCTGGGCAGCGGAGCCGCCCCGGGTAAGAGCAGCGCGGTCCTGGCCCCCCGGTGCCCCCCGCGCACAGCACCGGTCCGCCCTGCTCGCTGCGGCTGCCGCGGCCTTTTCCGGCCCGGCCCGGCTGTAAAATACCCGGAGCCGGATTAAGCGAAGTAGGACGCGGGGGGGCGGCGGTGAGGGGCAGCGGGGCTGGGGGGTGGGCAGGGGCCGGGCTGGGCTGGGCGACTCAGGGGCCCCGCAGGGCTCAGCCCGGGAGGCGCCGTCCCCTCCTATCCTGTCCTGTACGCCCCCGTCCTCTATTTCCCCTCTTGTCCCCTCCTGTCCTGTCCGTCCCTGTCCTCTCTCCGGTTGCACCTCCCCTGGCCCTGTCCCCGGCGGGCAGTATCAGTGTCACCGCTGTGCCCCGGTCCAGGTCCGTCCCTGCAGCCCTCCGGGATGAAGCTGAAGAAGCAGGTGACAGTCTGCGGAGCTGCCATCTTCTGCGTGGCTGTCTTCTCCCTCTACCTGATGCTGGACCGGGTGCAGCACGACCCCGCACGCCACCAGAGTGGGGGCAACTTCCCCCGGGTGAGTGGCTGCCCGGGGGCGAGTGGGGGCCAGCGGGGCATAGCTTCTGGCAAAGGGATGCAGGTGACACCACGGCCTCTGTGTCCCCCAGAGCCAGATTTCGGTGCTGCAGAACCGCATCGAGCAGCTGGAGCAGCTGCTGGAGGAGAACCACGAGATCATCAGCCACATCAAGGACTCGGTGCTGGAGCTGACGGCACACGCCGAGGGGCAGCCGGCGGTGCCCCACCACACGCCCAATGGCTCCTGGGTGCTGCCTCCGGAGAGTCGGCCCAGCTTCCTCTCCATCTCCCCGCAGGACTGCCAGTTTGCCCTGGGGGGCAAGGGCCAGAGCCCAGACCTGCAGGTGAAGGGCCAGCATCCAGCCCAGCTGCTTGGGCCCTACCCCTGCCAGTGCCAGGGGTCCCTACCAGGCATCTCCAGGGGTCCTGGCTCTGCTTCTCTGGGGGTTTCTCAATCTGGTGCCTGCCCCCTGAGCCCTGTCTCTCCCCTGGCAGATGATGGCTGTGTACTCCCTGCTGCCCTTTGACAACCAGGATGGTGGTGTGTGGAAGCAGGGCTTCGATATCACCTATGAGCCCAATGAGTGGGACACGGAGCCGCTGCAGGTGTTTGTGGTGCCACACTCCCACAACGACCCAGGTGAGCAGGGGAGGGGGAGGCCAAGCCCAGCCCTTGCCACCTTACCCTCTGGCAGGGAGGGGCTGGACCCCTGCAGTGACCCCCACATGTGCTGGCAGGCTGGATCAAGACCTTTGACAAGTACTACTATGACCAGACGCAGCACATCCTCAACAGCATGGTGCTGAAGATGCAGGAGGACCCGCGCCGGCGCTTCATCTGGTCCGAGATCTCCTTCTTTTCCAAGTGGTGGGACAACATCAGCACCCAGAAGCGGGCTGCGGTGAGGAGGTAGGGCATCTGCCTGGCCCTGCTGCCCGGCGTGATCCTTGCCTGCTATGTCTATGGGGCACGTTGGGAAGATGAGGGCTGCCCTGGCTGTGTCTGTGGGCTCTGCCTGCTCACCCTCGGGTGTCCTTGAATGGCCTCCACTCCCTGGGGAGGCTGGAAGCATAGGAGAGGGGCAACTTGGGCTGCAGGGCACAGTGGAGGGGTCTGTGTAGGGCTGGGCTCTGGATGGGGTCCCAGACAGTGCAGTCCTGCAGGGGGCCTGTCTGTGTGGGGACAGGGGAGGCACTGGGGTGCAGAGGCAGTGGTGGGACCCAGGTGGCTCCATGATGGAGAAGGCTCTGCCCTGGACACAGGGCTCTGCTTGGAGCTGGTCTCAGCTCCTATGTCCCCCATGCAGGCTGGTTGGCAATGGGCAGCTGGAGATGGTGACGGGTGGCTGGGTGATGCCTGATGAAGCCAATTCCCATTACTTTGCCATGATCGACCAGCTGATTGAGGGGCACCAGTGGCTGGAGAAGAACATTGGTGAGAGCTGGTGGGATGGGGCAGGGTGCTGGCAGGGGATCCTGTCTTCTGCTCACAGGAGATGATGGTTCTCTGTGTCCCCAGGTGTGACGCCCCGCTCAGGCTGGGCTGTTGACCCGTTTGGGTACAGCTCCACCATGCCGTACCTGCTGAAGCGTTCCAACCTGACAGCCATGCTCATCCAGCGTGTGCACTATGCCATCAAGAAGCACTTTGCGGCCACCCAAAACCTGGAGTTCATGTGGAGACAGACCTGGGGTGAGGGGCTGCCACAGGGTGACTGCACCAGGGTGGGTGGCAGCAGGGAACAGCTAGCAACTGCTTTCCTGTATGTCTGGTGAGCTGAGTCCCAGGAAGAAAACACCCGTGGTGACTCCTCGACCACCCCAGGATGCTGGGGGAGGCTGCTGGGCTCTCTGGGCTCCTAGCCACTGAGCCTGTGTGCCAAGTCAGCTCTGCCCCAGCATCCATCCCCCTGCCCACCTCCTTGGGGAACAGCATGGGACAGTCCTTGCTGGTGCTGATCTGTCCTTGGCCCTACAGACACGGATGCCAGCACCGACATCTTCTGCCACATGATGCCCTTCTACAGCTATGATGTGCCCCACACCTGTGGGCCAGACCCCAAGATCTGCTGCCAGTTCGACTTCAAGCGCCTGCCAGGGGGAAGGATCAACTGCCCCTGGAAGGTGCCCCCCCGAGCCATCAACGACGCCAACGTGGTGGAGCGGTGAGTGCTGCTGGGGCAGAGGAGAGTGGCTCTGGGCCCCATGGCTCTGCAGCCATCCTGATGGCCCGGCCCCCCCTACAGAGCCCAGCTGCTGCTGGACCAGTACCGCAAGAAGTCCAAGCTGTACCGCAGCAAGGTGCTGCTGGTGCCCCTGGGAGATGATTTCCGCTACGACAAACCGCAGGAGTGGGATGCTCAGTTCCTCAACTACCAGCGCATCTTTGACTTCCTCAACTCCCAGCCCAACCTCCACGTCCAGGTGGGTGTGGGGAGCTCAGAGGGAGCCCAGGGGGAGCAGGGCCCCACGTGTGGAGCCCAGGCAGAGGGTGGGCAGTGCTGGGAGGGTGGTGGGAGCTACAGCAGGTCCCGCTGTGCTCAGGGCTTCATGGCTGTCCCGCAGGCGCAGTTTGGGACGCTCTCTGACTACTTTGATGCCCTGTACAAGAGGCTGGGCATCGTGCCAGGGATGAAGCCCCCCGGGTTCCCGGTGCTGAGCGGGGATTTCTTCTCCTATGCCGACCGGGAGGATCACTACTGGACCGGATACTTCACCTCCCGGCCCTTCTACAAGAGCCTGGACCGGGTGCTGGAAGCCCACCTCCGGTGAGGGGACAGTCCCCAGGCAGGGGTTGTGTGTGCTGGGGGCATGGGCAGGGGTTGGTGGGGACCCCTGATGACACCGTTCCTGCGTAGGGGGGCAGAGATCCTGTTCAGCCTGGCACTTGCCCACGCCCGGCACACCGGTGCCGACAGCCGGTACCCGCTCTCTGACTACGCCCTGCTGAGTAATGCCCGCCGCAACCTGGGGCTCTTCCAGCACCACGATGCCATCACTGGCACCGCCAAGGAGGCTGTGGCTGTTGACTACGGAGTCCGGTGTGTGAGGGGATTGAGGTGCAGCACAGGGTGGCTGTCTTGGGCTGGGATGGGTGGGCAGGAGGCTGGGAGCATGGTTGGGTGTGGGGTCTACCAGGGCTGCTCTCTCAGGGACAGGCAGAGGGTGCTGGGGGATGCTGGGGCAGGACAGGGGGACAGTCCTGGGTGGCTCACTCTGCCCCTGCCCCAGGCTGCTCCACTCCCTCACGAACCTCAACCACGTCATCATCAATGCTGCCCAGTACCTTGTGCTAGGGGACAAGGACACATACGGCCATGACCCCGCTGCACCCTTCCTCAGCATGGTGAGCAGCTCCTGGTGCCTGGCATGCCAAACCATGCAGGGGCAGCTGTCCTGTGCCCCTGGAGCACAGTGCTAACCCTGGCACACCCTGGCTCTGACTGTCACCCTCCCCAGGATGACACACGCCCCAGCCAGGACTCCCTCCCAGAGAAGACAGTGGTCAAACTGGACACCTCTCCCCGGTATGGACTCCTTGCCTTGCTCTGGGGGTTTGGAGGGCCATTGTGGGGTGCTGAGGAGGGACTTAGGACTCAGGGAAGTAGCGAGTGGGTGGTGCGAGGCAGGGGGCACTGGGCTGCTGTGGGGCTGGGGTGGCCATGGCTGTATCACCCTGCCCCACAGGTTCCTGGTGGTGTTCAACCCACTGGAGCAGGAGCGGCTGAGCATGGTGCCGGTGCTGGTGGACTCCTCATATGTGCGGGTGCTCTCTGAGGAGGGGCAGCCCCTGCCTGCCCAGATCAGCCCACACTGGAGCTCCTCCACTGATGTGGTGCCCGATGTCTACCAGGTATGGGGTTCCCTGGTTCCAACCCTGTCCCCACATGTGCCAGCCTCCCCTCCTCACAGACCGCCCTGTGCCCTCCTTGGAGGCAGCAGGTGTCCGTGCATCCCAGCACAGCCCGTGTCTTCACCCTGCTGGCAGCCCGCAGGTCCCAGCCACCCCCTGCAGAGGGGCCAGCTCAGGTCTCTGTGCCCCACAGGTGTCCATCCTGGCCCGGCTGCCCGCGCTGGGGCTGCGTGTCCTGCAGCTGCACCGCTCCCCCGATGGCCGCCCCGCTCCCGTGTCCTCCACACGCCTCTACCTGCAGGGCCGGGACCTGCCCCTGCGCAAGCCGCAGTCTGCTCCCGTCCACGTCTTCCCGGACAGCACCGAGGACTTCTGCCTGGAGAACCAGCACCTACGGGCGTGCTTCTCGGGACGGTCTGGCCTGCTGCAGGTCAGTGCGGGGGCCCAGGGGGGGTGCAGGAGGGGAGGGGGCTCCACACTGCCCAGTGCGAGGTGTGCTGACTGCTGTGCTGGCCCTGCAGAGCATCCGCCGAGCTGGGGAGGAGCGGGAGCAGAAGGTCAGCAGTGAATTCCTTGTCTATGGCACCAGGAGCTCCAAGGACAAAAGTGGAGCCTACCTTTTCCTACCTGATGGCGAGGCCAAGGTACCCGAATGACCCAGGAGCCGGCTGGCAGCTGTGCCCATGGCTGCCTGCCAGTCCTGCTGGCTGCAGCCCTCCTTCTCCCACAGCCCTATGCCCCCAAGGACCCACCAGTGGTGAGGGTGATGGAGGGACCCCTCTTCTCAGAGGTTACCACCTACTACCAGCACGTCCAGACTGTGGTGCGGCTTTACAATGTGCCAGGTGGGACAGAGCGAGGCTGTGCCGGGATGGCCGCTGGCCCAGGGGCTGTGCTGCCTGCGGGGCCTGGCCCCTCACTGTCTGCCCGCAGGGGTGGAGGGCCTGTCCCTGGACGTGTCCTGCCTGGTGGACATCCGTGACCATGTCAACAAGGAGCTGGCTCTGCGCTTCACCACTGACATTGAGAGCGATGACACTTTCTTCACTGACCTTAACGGCTTCCAGGTATCCAGCACCCTGGGGAGGGACAGCAGTTGCCCTGGGGGGCAGTGTCCTGCTGCCCGGCACCACAGGATCCACCTCCTGCCTCTGACCTCTGTCCCTTGGCAGATCCAGCCCCGCAGGTACCAGCGGAAGCTGCCGCTGCAGGCCAACTTCTACCCCATGCCAGCCATGGCCTACATCCAGGACATGCAGAGCCGCCTCACCCTGCACACAGCCCAAGCCCTGGGGGTCTCCAGCCTCGGCAGTGGTGAGTGGACCACCGGGACCGTGGGGCTGTGCCGTGGGGGCTGCCGCAGAACCAGGGGTGCTGGGGGCGTGCAAGGGCGTCCCAGTCCTGCCGTCCTGACGGCTCCCAGCTGGCCCTGGTTCCACCATCCCGGGTGCCCCTGGTTCCACTGGTGCGTGGGGGGGTGGCTGGCTGTGCTCATAGCCCGGCGTGGGGCCCGCTCCCCCCAGGCCAGCTGGAGGTGATCCTGGACCGGCGCCTCATGCAGGATGACAACCGGGGCCTGGGCCAGGGGCTGAAGGACAACAAGCGGACCTGCAACCGGTTCCGTCTCCTCCTGGAGCGCCGCGCCACCGCCAGCAAGGTGCGAGGGCTGCGAGGGCTGCGGAGTGGGGCTTGGGCCCTGAGAGCCCAGCCCTGCCCTGCCCCAGGACAGAGCAGGATGGGGGCATCTGCAGAAAGCCTGTGGGCTGCCGGGTGCCCCCCGTGCCTGGAGCAGGGGCTGTGGGGAGGGTGGGACTGTGGGAGCAGGGTCAGTCCCTGCAGAGCCGCCTTGCCCTGGTAATCACCCTGTTCTTGTCCCGTCCCCTCGCTGCATGCGCTGTGTCACCCACTCAGAGCTCCGGCTTCTTTTCCAAACTGGCCTCCATGTTTAAAGCCTTGGGCTTCCCCGGCACCAGGACTGGCAGCCCAGAGGTAATGGCCAGCCTGGCCCCACTGTCTGTCCCTGTCTCGTGCACTAGCTGCTAGCCACTAGCCTAGCCCAGGCCCTGTAGTCTGACCATGGGCTAGCCAGTACCCATGGTGACCCTCCTGTGGTGCTGGATCAGGGGTGCTGCGTCGGGGGGCAGTTCTAGGTGCCCTGTCCTGGCAGGTGCCTGTTCTGTGGGTGCTGCTGGAGGGGCAGCAAGGACCAGAAGTGCCACAGGTCACCATGGCTGGTGCTGACCCTCCTGCTCTCGGACAGGCGCAGGACAGCCGCCCCATCAGCTTCCCCTCCCTGCTGAGCCACATCACCTCCATGCACCTGAACGCTGAGCCCCTGGTGATGCTGGTGGCCCAGGAGAAGCCGGTCCTGCCAGTCCTGCGCTCTTTCGTGCCGCTTTCCAACACCCTGCCTTGCGACTTCCACATCCTGAACCTGCGGACACTGCAGGCTGAGGTGAGCTCCACTAAGGGCAGGGAAGCTCTGGGGGTCTGTCCCCAGCACCACCACTCACGCCCCTCTCCTGGCAGGATGATTCGCTACCCTCAGCAGAGGCAGCTCTGATCCTGCACCGCAAAGGCTTTGACTGCAGCCTGGAGGCCAAGAACCTGGGCTTCAACTGTACCACCAGCCAGGGCAAGGTAGGACAGGGCTGCCACCTCACCCAGCACCGGGTCACAGCCAGGCTGAGCCCCTGGCACGCCTGGTGCTGGCTCCCGTGCTTGTGCCAAGCAGGGATTGGAGGCTGGGAGAACCAGTGGCTGCTCAAGAGTGCCACGGTGCACCCTGCAGCTCCACTCTGCCCCTTCCTTGGGCAAAGCTGGGCGGTGCCTGTTTCTCATGAAGTGGGTCCAGAGCTCTGCACGAGCCCTGCATCTCCAGTGTGGAAAGGGAGAGCCTGGGCTGGGTCAGCAGAGTGCCCCGGGTGCCCTGGGGCTCTGCGAACCAGTTGCTGGCATGGGGCTGCCCTGTGCACAGTGCTGCAGGTACCCCACGTCCTGCTCACCAGGCTGCCCAGCCCACTCTCCCTTCTCTCTCCCCAGCTGGCCCTGGGCAGCCTGTTCCAGGGGCTGGAGCTGGGCTCCCTGCAGCCCACCTCGCTGACCTTGATGTACCCACTGGGCACGGCCTCCAACAGCACCAACATCCACCTGGACCCCATGGAAATTGCCACGTTCCGCATCCGCCTGGGGTAGCATCTCCTGGAGTGGGAGAGAAGCAGCATGGGAGCAGCACCAGCATGGCCAGGAGAGGCTGGGCCAGCGGGCCCTGGCAGGCAGGCAGGCACTGGGCAGGAGCTGCCGAACTTGCAGAGGCTGCTGCATTCTAATTTTCCTGTGTTCTCGGATAGATTTCAGAAGTGAACCTCTGCAGTGGGGCTGTGCAGGAGCTGCCAGACGCTGCCTGGGCATGGGGAGCATGAGCCGGGCTCTGCCACGGCTGCAGGGTGGGCACTGCTGCCCTGCTGCCTGCGCTCTGTGCCTGGGAGGGTGCCCGGGGGGGGCCTGTGCCCCCTGGCCCTCAGGGCAGCATGGGGGTGCTGGGAGCCCTGGCTCTGTGGACTGGAGACTGAGCTTGCCCGGAGCTTGTAGGAAACACGAGGCTGTTTCAGAGGGGCTGTGTCTGTCCATGGCTCTCACTTTGGGAGTGGGGCTGGGCAGAGGGGACAGGCAGCACCCCAAAGTGGCACCCTGGGGCTGTGGCCATGGCCAGTTTTGGTGTCAGCCTAGCAGCTTGGTCCCCACTGGGGCTGCCAGGGGCCAAGAGGCAGGTGCTGGCAGTCTCTGGGGATCCCCTAGCACCCCAGGAAGAGGGTCTGACCCAGCAGGGAGGGAATGGGGGTACATCAGAGAGCCCACCTGCAGTGCCCCAGGGGCTGCAGGAAGCTGCATCACCAAGAGCATCATCTCGGTTGCTGCTGCGCTTCCCTGGCCCTCTCGGGGCTAATTAGTGCCAAGGGGTGGCAGCAAGGAGGGCTGGTGAGGAGGGGGTGCTGGCTGGGCTCTCTTGGTTTTCCCTGCAGCATGTGGTGCAGCCCATGGGCTCAGCCATCCTGTGTCACCGCTGGCTCTGCTGGAGCCTGGCTGATGGCAAGGCTGGCCAGGGGCCAGGCTGCTGGCCTTGGGCTACCAAGTGGCTATGGGGGTCTGTCCCCCTGCTCACAGCCCCCGGGTTGGGCATTGGCCCCAAGCCTCAGCCTGGTCATCACCCATGACACCCAGGGTCCCCAGAGGGGCCAAAGTGCCCCACAGAGCCCGATGCCCCACTGTGGGGTGGGGAAGGCAATTGTGGCCCCACACTCGCCCAGAGCAGCTCATCAGTGATGTTCCCTCCTCCTGCCCTGGTCCCTGCGGAGTAGGCAGAGTGCAGGAGGCTCTAATGGCTCTGAGCAGCTCCTGATGGGCCGCGATAGGGGCGGGGGCAGGAGGGGCTGCGGTTTCTGCCTCTGCCGCAGCCAGAGCTGCCTCTGCCTAGGGCTGGCTGGGAAGATGCTGGGTGGGCTCCTGCTCCGGCTGCTCCTCGCCATGGCGCTGTGCCCTGGGTTCAGAACAGGTACAGCCCCGCTCCTCCTGCCCTTGGACCCTTCCTCCCCATCCCTCAGAGTCTGGTCCCCCAAGCTAGGGGTCTGCACCAGAAGCCAGTGGTCCGTGCTGGGGACAGCGACCCTGGTGTGCTGGGGCTGGTCCCACTGCAGTGTGGCTGTGGGGCGAGTCCCTATGGGGTGGTGGGGATGAGGAGGGGGTTCAGCATAGGGTGATGGGGCTGGTTGGGGATCTGTCCCCTTCCCTCCACCATCATCACACTCCTCTCCTGGGTTTGCTCTTACCGGGGCCAGTGCTGCCCACCTTGGCATGCAGCCCACTGGAGCTGAGCCCACCCCCAGGGCTGAGCTGGGGCTCCTGTGGTGTGTTGGTGAGATCCTGCATGGCCAGGGCACGGGGAGCTTTGCAGTGTCCCTGCAATGGTCCCACCATCCCACACCTGGCACCACCTCACCTCGACACCCGGCTCTGGGGGCCAAGCCCCGGCACTGGCCAAGCGTCTGCTCCTACCCGCAGCCTTGGGGCAGAACCTGCACCTCTGCGAGGGCTACGCTGGCCCTGACGGCCGCCTCCACCCCGGCTTCTACTGCCCGCGGCTGAGCGACCCTCCCGGGCACCGCTTCTGCTGCCACCCCGGCCCCCACGCCCTCAAGTCCTGCTGCTCCCAGCAGGCCCTGGAGGCCCTCACTGGGGTGAACCTCTCCAGCATGGCCGCCCCTGACCTCCTCCGGTGAGCGTGGTGAGGGGCAGCAGGGCTGGGGGACGGTTGCTGCCGTGTGCCCCGGTGTCCCCAGCCTGGGCTCTCCCCTGTGATGGTGCCATTGTGCCAGCCACAGCCACCCCCTTCCTGAGGTTCCCCCCCTGCAGGAACCCCCTGGCTCTGCCCTTCGTGGGGCTCTATGGGCTTCTCATCCTCCTCCTCATGGCCGTCGATCTCCTCCACTTCTACCGCACCCACCGTTGCTGTCTCGGCCGCCTCCTGCCCTGCAGACCCTGCAGACCCCCGGGGGGGTGTCAGCAGCCCCGCTCCCACCCACCCCACAGCTCTCGTGACCCCGAGGAGCTCCCAGTGACCCCCAGCAGTGGCTGCTGAGGGGGAGGGCAGAGCAGGGGGGTTAAGGGAAGGGGGACACGGGGTGTGACACATGAGGGGGGTGACACATGAGGGGGGTGACACATGAGGGAGGGGGATGCATGGGGGGGGATGCATGGGGGGGAGCATGTGAAACACGGGGGTTGAAACTGAAGCACGGGGGGGGGGTGACACACAGGAGGGTCACACACGCGGGGGGCACACACGAGGGGGGGGCTACGAGGGGGGTGTGGGTGTGGGTGTGACACACGAAGCCACGCACAGGACGTGGCACGTGGCCAGTGCCGGCACCACCGGTCCGCCAGGGGGCGCTGGAGGCTCCATCAGGCCCTGCCCCTTTCAGGCCCCGCCCCGTTACGTGACGCGGGCGGTGGCGTCCGGTTTCCCCGAGCGATGCGCGGTGACGTCACGGGCGTGGCCAGAGGGACGGGATGGAGGAGGCGGTGAGGGGGAGACCGGGCCGGGCAGGGGATTGATTGCCGGGGCTGGGGAGGGGGCTGCGGGGGCCGGATGAACGGGGGAGGACCGGACCGGGGCGGGGCGGGCGCTGCCGAGACCGGGCTGGGGTCTGCCGAAGCGAGGGGACCCGGGGAGGGCAGGGCGGCTGCCGCCAGGCCCTGCGTGATGGAGTCCGGGGCCGCCGGTCCCTCGCCCCTGTCGCCTGTGCCATCCGGTGACCCTCAGCAGGTGACGGCGGAGCAGCTGCGGGCGCAGGGCAACGCGCTCTTCCAGGCCGGGGACCATGCCGCGGCCCTCGCCGTGTACACGCAGGCACTGAGCCTCTGCGATGCGGGACCGGAGAGAGCCGTGCTGCACCGCAACCGGGCCGCCTGCCACCTGAAACTGGTGAGCGCGGGGGCGGCACCGCGGGACTGCCAGAACCTGCCCGGCTGACCCGGGCTCTGCACCGCGCCTGTGCCGGGAGGGCACGGCTGTCCCCGGGCAGGACGCTGCCGGGTATTTCCTAGGCTCACCCTTCCCTGGGGCCCTGCCCGATGTGCCTGGCAGCTGTCAGGGCTGGGGCAGGGCATCCCTCTCCACATCTAGGCTGTCTGTGCTCTGGGGCTTCCCCACTTGGTCACAGCCTCTCTGATTTCCCACCACGTCTGTGAGCCAAAAAGGAACAAAAGGGGCTCCAGTAGACCAGCAGCATTCAGAAGTAATCAGGGGGTCCTGATGTCCTGCTGCTCTGGCTCACTGTCCTCAGGGATGCTGTTCCCATCCCCAAGCTGCCCTCCCCTCCCCTGCCCTCTGAGGTGTCCGTGCTGGCTGTGCAGCCTGTCCAGCTCTGCCTTCTCACTGTCTCTCTCCACAGGAGGACTATGTCAAGGCAGAGGCTGATGCATCTAAAGGTTGGTGATGGCTGGCAGGGCACCAGGCTCTGTGCACTGCCCGTGTGGGCAGGCTGGCAGGGTCTGGGGGCTCTGCAATCCACCCCCTGTCCCCCCGCAGCCATTGAAGCCAACGGGCGGGATGTGAAGGCTCTGTTCCGCCGCAGCCAGGCCCTGCAGAAGTTGGGACACCTGGACCAGGCTGTGTGTGACCTGCAGCGCTGCGTCAGCCTGGAGCCACGCAACAAGGCCTTCCAGGAGGCCCTGCATGCCCTGGGCAGCAGCATGCATGAGAAGGTGAGGGGGGCAACACGCAGTGGGAGCTGCTGTGCCCCTCTGGGGTGTGCTGGGCTCTGGGAGCTGGTGAGGACTGAGCTGCTTTTTCTGCTGCGTCTCAGATGAAGACCATGTCCTGCACGGACTCAAAGGTGGAACAGATGTTCCAGATCTTGCTGGATTCTGGAGAAAAAGATGCAGACAAGAAGCAAAAGGTCTGAGCTCTGGGGAGCAGGGGGACGATGGGGCTTGGCTGGAGGCAAGGAGGGGAGAGGCAATGTTTCCTGACCAGCACTGTTGGCAGGATGGGCTCACCGCAGGCTGGAGGTCTGGGGGCTGCTCTGGCTGCCACAGGAAGGTCCTGTGCGTGGTGGGCTGCGTTCTGCCAGGTGGGTGACTTGGGGGTTGCTCTCCTTCCCTAGGCTGCGCAGAACCTGATCGTGCTGGCACGGGAGGAGGCTGGAGCAGATAAAATCTTCCAGAGCGATGGTGTGAGGCTGCTGACCCAGCTGCTGGACACAGCCAAGGCTGACCTGATGCTGGCAGCCCTGCGCACCCTCGTGGGGCTGTGCTCTGGCCACCGCTCCCGGGTAGGTCCCCCCACAGCCTGGCTCCTGTGGGACAGGGTCTGTGCAGGAAATGGGCGTGGGGCAGGGGATGGGTGCTGGGCTGGCTGCAGACTGGCTGGGATGAGCAGGCCAGAGCTGAATTTGTGACAGGGAATGTCATGGTGAGGGTCTGAGCAGCACCAAGGCTTCCCCAGTGCCTGCAGCAGATGGTTTGTGCTTGCACCCCAGACCACAGCCATCCTGGCAGAGCTGGGCACCCCACGTCTCTCAGCGGTGCTGGGTGTGGAGCACGAACAGGTTTCCCTGGCTGCCTGCAACCTCTTGCACACCGTGTTTGACTCCCTGAAGGAGGGGATGCAGAGGGATTTCCGTGGCAAGGAGGATGCTGTGGTGCTGGGTGAGTGTCCTGGGGTGGGCAGGGCTGAGCTGTGCTGGGTTCAGCTCCTGCTGGCCACCCTCTCCCTACCACAAAGCTGGGGTGAGCATGGGGGTGGGTGGAGAGGCAGGACCCCCCGGCCACAGCAGCATCTCCCTGGCCATGGTGGGGGTGAGGCCAGTGCCCCAGGCATTGACTGCACTGGCCCTGCTGGAAGATTCTTCCAAGGACCTAAAACTGCTGATCAAGCACCTCCTGGAGCTGCTGGTGCTGGAAGGGGCCTCTGCCCATGGCCGTGACAACGCGCTCAACCTGCTCATCAAGGTGGTGCCAAGGAAGTCACCAAAGGAGACCAACAACATCCTGAGCCTCTGGGTGATCGACCAGGGTGAGCAGACAGCCTGCAGCATCCTGCTGGGATGTCTGCCTTGGAGTGCCACACCTTGGCTTCCCTGCCCTCCCTGTTTTTCTTCTCACTGGACCTTCATGTCCTCCTAGGCCTGAAGAAGATCCTGGAGGTGGGCAGCACAGTGTGTGGTGCACCGGGCAGTCTGCCTGTAACAGAGAACAGCCGGATGAGCGCCTCGGTGTTGCTCAGCAAGCTTTATGATGACCTGAAGTGTGATGCTGAGAGGGAGAACTTCTACTGCTTGTGTGAGGACTACGTGAGGTAAGCTGGAGTGTCCCTGAGGGGGCTCAATCTCATTTGGCCGGGGGGGTCACACCATCCCATCCCAGAGCTTTCTGCTCTTGGTGTTAAAAGCAGGTTACAGACCCTCTGGAGAGCTGCTGTTCCAGGGCTCAGCGGGTGGGGCTGTGGGTGGGAGCAGCCTCATCCTTCCTGGTGGTCTTCCCCTGCAGGAGCTGGTTTGAGGGGCAGGAGCTGGCCGGGAAGCTGCGAGCCATCCAGGCAGTATCCTGCCTGCTGCAGGGACCCTCAGATGCTGGGAACCGGGTTCTGGAGCTGGAGGGGATCATGGACAGCGTGCTGTCCCTCTGCGCCTCGGTCCGGGAGTCACACCAGCTGGTGGCAGTAGAGGCCCTGATCCACGCGGCCGACAAGGCCAAGCGCGCCTCCTTCATCACGGCCAACGGCGTCAGCCTGCTCAAGGAGATCTACAAGCACAGCGAGAAGGACAGCATCCGCATCCGAGCACTGGTGGTGAGCAGGCTGGGCTGGGAGGAGCAGCCCTGCCCAGCCCGCGGGTCCCCTGCACCGTCCCCTCCCTGGTCACCCCTGTGCCCACCCTGGCCTGACGCTGCTCCCCCCGCAGGGGCTCTGCAAGCTGGGCTCTGCCGGAGGCACCGATTTCAGCATGAAGCAGTTTGCTGAGGGCTCCACCATGAAGTTGGCCAAGCAGTGCCGCAAGTGAGTGCCAGGGGGTGGAGGGAGGCGGGCAGGGAGGCCCCTGCTGCTGGGCTCATGGGCTCACCCCCCCTTTCCCAGGTGGCTCTGCAACGAGGCCATCGACGCGGGCACGCGGCGCTGGGCTGTGGAGGGCCTGGCCTACCTCACCTTTGATGCTGATGTCAAGGAGGAGTTTGTGGAGGACAAGGCAGCCATGCAGGCGATGTTCCACCTGGCCAAGGTGGGTGATGAGCACTGTGGTGGCCACCCCAGCACCAGGAGGCTTGCCAGAGTGGGATGTGGGGCTCTTACTCTGGGGCTGAGGTGCACGGAAGGGGCTGGTGGCACTGGGTGGGCTGTCCCCTCCATTGCGGGTGTGATGGGTCCCCTGTTATCACCACAGTCAGAGGACAGGAGTGTGCTCTACGCTGTTGCCTCCACGCTGGTGAACTGCACCAACAGCTACGACCACGAGGAGCCAGACCCACAGATGTTGGAGCTGGCCAAGTATGCCAAGCAGCACATTCCGGAGCAGCACCCCAAGGTGAGTGGGACATGGCGTGAGAGGACAGGGTCCTCAGAGGGGACAGGCTGTCCTTGGGGCCCTCAGGCATGAGGCCAGGGAGCTGGCAGCAGATGGCTGTGCCACCACGCTCAGCAGTGACCCTGCCCCTGGGACAGGACAAGCCAGACTTCGTGAAGCGCCGAGTGCGGAAGCTGCTGACAGCAGGGGTGGTGTCTGCTCTGTCCTGCATGGTGAAGAGTGAGAACCCAGCACTCACCAACTCCTGCCGGGAGCTCATCTCCAGGTATGGGCATGCTGGGAGGGAGCCAGGCTCTGAGGCTGCTGCTGTTCTGCCAGAGAACTTGGGTGCCTGCAACAAATGCAAGCTCCTAGGAGAAGACAGTGGTGTCAGGAGTCTGGCGTAGCCCACTGCAGGTCTCTGGGTGCTGTTGGGACCCTCTGTGGCAGGTCCCCAACTCCTCCCATCTCCCTAGGGTGTTCCTGGCACTGGTGGAGGAGGCAGAAGATCGAGGTGGTGTGGTTGCACAGGGAGGAGGCAAGGTGAGAGGACCGTTCCCAGAGTGCTGCTGGCCTGTGCCACAGCATGGGGCTCAGGGGGTGGCCATGCCTGCTTTGACCTCCTCCCCCATGAAATCTGGGGGGACTGGGGCTACTGTGACCTGGCTGCATCTTTCTGGCTGCAGGCTCTCATCCCTCTGTCGCTGGAGGGCACTGAGGTGGGGCAGACCAAGGCAGCTCAGGCCCTGGCAAAGATCACCATCACCTCCAACCCTGAGATGGCCTTCCCTGGAGAGCGGGTGAGTGTCACTGCTGTGGGCTGGTGGAGAACAGGGCCCTGGGTGGGCAGCTGGGGCAGACAGGGCACAGACTTGCTGCCTTGCTTTTTCCTTGGGGTGCAGAGCCCCTTCCTGCCTCTTGCTCAGAATTCCAGCCCTGCTCTGCTGTCCTACAGATCTATGAGGTGGTCCGTCCACTGGTGAGCCTGCTGCACCTCCAGCGCACGGGCCTGGAGAACTTCGAGGGGCTGATGGCATTGACCAACCTGGCTGGCATCAGCGAGAGGCTGCGGTAGGGGCTGGGCTGGGCAGGGGTCTCTGTCCCAGGGGACACACTGCCCTCCCCGTCACACATACCCCACCCCAGGCAGAAGATCCTGAAGGAGAAGGCTGTGCCCATGATCGAGGGCTACATGTTTGAGGAGCATGAGCTGATCCGTCTGGCTGCGACAGAGTGCATGTGCAACATGGCCATGAGCAAGGAGGTGAGGTCTGGGGGGGGCTGGAGGGCTGTGGGGGGCTGCCAGCACCCCCACCACACCCCCCTACACCTCCCCTGCAGGTGCAGGAGCTGTTCCTGGCTGAGGGCAGTGACCGGCTGAAGCTGATGGTCCTGTACAGTGGGGAGGAGGATGAGAAGCTGCGGCGGGCAGCCTCGGGGACCCTGGCCATGCTGACTGCCCTGCACCCCCTCATCTGCAAGCGGATCCCCCAGGTGGTGCGTGCCCGGGGGGGTGGATGGGGGAACCCAGGACCCCCCTGGGACAGCGCCCAGTATCCTCTGTTCCCTCCTGTAGTGTCCTGGAGTCTCCCAGTGGGAGACTGAGCAGCCGGTGCTGAGCTCAGCTGCACTGGGGGTGTTGGGGGCTCTCAGAGGGTGGGGAGCTGCCCCACTGATGGGGGGCAGCGCTGAGGGAGACCCCGCTGTCCCTGCAGACGGTGCACTGGCTGGAGATCCTGCAGGCCCTGCTGCTGAGCCCCAGCACTGAGCTGCAGCACCGTGGGGCTGTGGTGGTGATGAACATGATGGCAGCTGAGCGGGAGGTTGCTGAGCAGCTCATTGCCAGTGAGATGCTGGAGATCCTCTCCGTGCTCGCCAAGGACAAGGACAAGCCCCGTGTGGCCCAGGCTGCCAAGGCGAGCCTGGCACAGGCTGTGGCCTTCGGTCTCATCAAGCCCAACCCCGGCCAGGAGTGAGGGCCTGGCCAGGGGTCCTGCACATGCTGCTGCACGGGGAGGGGGGTCCCGGCTGGGGTCGCACAACCCAACTGGTTGGGGGTGAGGGGGAAAGGGACCTTAAAGCCCACCTCGTCCCACCCCTGCAGGGGCAGGGACCCCTCCCACTACACGAGGGTGCCCTAAGCCCTGTCACGCGGGAGCCATCACGATGCTGCTGCTGCTGCCACGGCGAGGCCGGGGCTGGGCTGGAGGTACCGCCCGGTGTCCCGGGGAGGAGGGAGCTCGCTGCTGCCTCTGCTACCGACTGCCTTAACCGGGGGGGCCGGGCCGGGCCCGGCAAGGGGGCGGGCCCGCCCGGTGACACCGCACTAAAGCTGCTCTTGGACCACAGCCCGGCTCTGTCATTCTGTCCGTCTCGGTCTTGTCGGTCCGAACCCTCGGGCCCGCCCCTGACACAGGTCCCGCCCCTCGCCCACCATGGCGGCGCCGCGTCGGTCCTGGTTCGTCTTCGGCTTCAGCCCCGAGGAGGCCGCGGGGGAAGCGGGACCGGGAGCGGCTCCGAGGCGGCTGGAGCCGAACCCCGAGCGGATCCGCCGCGTCTGGCCCGCCTGGAGCTACGTGGTTGTGGAGAGCGGTGAGCGCCCGGCACCCTGCTGCTGCCGATCCCGCCTCCCACGAGGTGCCGGTGCCGCCCGGTTCGCCTCTCCGTTCCCCCCGCCTCGGGCCCCCGATGTGTCCCTGTCCCCGTCCGCTCTCTCGGTGCTGGTCCCCCCCCGGTCCTCCCCCAGACCCGGGGTGTCCCTGTCCCCCTTCCTGATGATGTTTTCCCGGGACGCCCCTCCCTGCGCTGACGGTTCTCCCGGGTTCTGTCGTTGTCCCGCAGCCCCGGGATGTGCCCGTCCTGTCGCGATGCCTCATCCCCCCCCCAGCTTTTCCCCCTCGCCCCACCGGGATGTCCCCGTCCCTCGTCCCGTTTCTCCCCGGATGTCCCCGTCCCCGGGATGCCCGCACCCCACGGGCTCCCCCGTTTCCCTGTGGCTGACGGTCCCTCCGCAGACACGGGGCTGGAGCTGCGGGGTGCGGGGCTGCGGCGGCGGCTGCGGGGATGGTCCGAGGCTCTGCCCTCCGAAACCCACCTGGTGCTGCGGGGGGCGGCGGCAGCGCGGGCCTGGCCGCGGGGGGGGCTGCGGGGACCCCCTGCCTGGAGCCGGGCGCTGCCGCCGCGGTCCCGCCGCCGCCCCCCGCCGCTGCCGCTGCTGCCCGGCGGCTTCGCCCGCCCTCGCCCACCCTTCTTCTTCCCCCTGACCCTGCCCGCGGGGGTGCGGGCCCGACAGCTGGCTCTGGGCCACGAACACGCACTGGCACTCGCCACCAGCGGGGAGGTGTATACCTGGGGGGGTGGCAGGTGAGCCCCGGGGGGGCACGGGAGAGGGGTGTGCGGGGCTCGGGGGGGATGCACCTGCGATGCAGAAGGGGTGCAAGGGACAGGGTGGGTGCACGGGGGCAATGTGGGGGCACAAGAGGAAGGAGCAGGAGGGGTGCAGGGTGTGGGAAAGGCGATGGCAGGGTATGGAGTATAGGAGGGCTGCGGGGAGGGGGTACAGTGTGTACAAAGGGGAGGGGGAGGATAGGGGTGTGCAGGGAAGGGATGCAAAGGGGATGGGGGATATGGAGGTGCAGGAAGGATAGAGGCACAGGAGGGGTCCCTGGACGGGATACAGGGTGTACAAAGAAGATTGGGGGATATGGGAGTGCAGGGAGGGGTACAGGGTGTACAAAGGCTGTGTGGGGCATAGGAGGCACAGAGAGGTGCAAGAGAAGTAGGGGGATGGCCCTGGGGGCTGCAGCAGGGGGGGGGGAGGTTAAGGACACAAGGGGGTGATGTGGATGCTGAGTGTTTCAGGGGGATGCAGAAAGAATGATGGACGATCGGGGCTGCAATAGGGACGTGGGAACACGTGGGCAATTTGGGATGCAGGTGAGAGGACACCTGGGGTGGGGGGGTGTCACTTAAGGGTCTGAGCCTCCCCTCTGAGCTCACAGGTTTAATATAAACTGGTCCAGGTTCCTGTAGCCTTGACTGATTGATTAACCAACAGGCTAAAATCTAATAAAGTGGTTACACAGTCAGTAAACTAATTGATGGGTAAGCACACCACTCGTTACTTTCTGATCCTGTTATTCTTCATGGTGTTGCACATAATTAGTGAGCTGCAAGTAATAAGCCTTAAGTCATCTTGGTTACATACAACTGGTGTTGAGTCACAGCCCTTTCTCCATTCTGGGCCTGCCTTATGGTGTGTCTGCCCCCCTCACACTGCTCAGTGATGGGGGGGCTGGCCAAGGCCCAGCTCAGGTTGTTGGTCCATCAGCTCAGCACAAACTGTTTCTGTGGGCTGGTGGCAGTGGGCACTGTGTCTGTGCCCTGCCTCCTCCATCACTTAGCTGCTTCACATCAGCTCCCGTTTCCTGCCCCTCCTTAATGTCACAAAGACACCCACCTGCCACGAAAGACCCCTTTGTTTCTGAGATGGAGAAACTACCATCTCTTAATGTGGTCAGGTGCAATCCCACTGCCACAGCCCCACCAGAGGACAGCTGACCCCTTGGGAGCAGTGTCTAAGCCCTGAGTCCTGGGCTCATCTGCCAGCAGTTGCACTGGAGAACAACAAATACCAGTTTTCTCCTACTCTGAGATACTGTGGTGTGCTCAAGAGTGACCACAGGATTTTAGCAACACTATGAGTTGTTAGTATCCATAAGGTGGGAGGGGTTATATATTCCACTGTTTATGGAAGACAAAACTCACCAAAGACTCTTGGTTGTGGTCAGAGCTGTGTGACCTGGCCATCCCTCCACATTTCTGTTCTGCTCAGGAGTGTTTTGTTCCTGGTTCTCTGGTTATTCTGGCTGGGGTCTCGGCCAGCTGATACTGAGCATAAACTCAGGTCAAGCCAGCAGTTGCTACATGTGCTGCTCTTAGCTTTTCTTGGCTTTCCCCTCAGAGGGCACTCCTGTGCACTGACGGTGTGTATTTTAGGATTAATTTAATTTAAAAAAAAGAAAAACGAACCCTAACAACTAAATGCTGTAGTTAATCTTTGGTTATTCAACAAGGCTGAGAGGCCTCTGTCACAGCTCTGCACAGCTGGTTCTTGTTCTCATGCAAGCTCTGGTAGCTCCTTCCCTACCACAGCCTAGAATTACCTTCAGCTGCTGGGGCTGGGAGCGCCTGGAGCCCCAAACCCTTCCCAGCCCTGCTAGGTTGTCTCTTCACCTATCTTTATCTTCTGCAAATCATCTCCTGAAGGAAAGGGAAAAGTCCTTCCAGAGTCGTTGGCACTGGTATTTTTTGTCCTCTTCTGACACTTTGCTAATTCCAAGCCCAGACTCATGGGATCCACAAATTTTCATTCTGATGTGCTGATTGCTGACTCAGCACAGCCACAGAACTCACCCCGGTAATTAGACAATCAACGGACCCGCCTGTAAACACATTAATTAATTTGCAGTTACTCTGCATAGTGATTGCACAAACACAGACACTTTGGTTCACGTGTGGAGCAGCTGCTCCTGATTTATAGCTCAGTCTGCTGCAGCCCACCAGGCACTGGGACCCCTCCCCATCCCCCTGGTCCTGCCCACCGCCTGGCACCAGGGCACTGGGGCACCCTGCACCCCCCAGGGAGTCCCTGTGCCCCGGCTGGGACGTGGCCCTGATGGGGGGGTCCCGGGGGGTAGCAGTGCAGAGGGGTTTGGTCATGGGGAGGCCACAGGGGCTGAGGGGTGCAGGAAGTGTCTGTCTGTGTGTCCGTTTGTGTCCCCGCAGGCACGGGCAGCTTGGCCATGGGATGCTGGAGTCGGAGCTGCATCCGCAGCTGGTGGAGGCCCTGGCGGGTGTGCCGATGGCAGTGGTGGCGGCTGGAGGGTGGCATTCGGCCAGCATCAGCGGTGAGGGGTTGTGCCAGGCACAGGGAGGGCCAGGTGGCCTTCAGCCCTGGTGGCACCAGCCCCCTCACAGCCCGGTTACTCCACGTCCCTGTTCCCGGGGGTCCCAGTGCACGGTGCGGTGCCACAGGCACTGCCGGTGCCCCAGAGCACCCAGCACTGCTGCCAAAGGGGGCTTCAGGGCTCAGCTCAGCTCTGGGGCCACCCCTGATACCCCCTCACCCCGCAGAGGCAGGAGACCTGTACATGTGGGGCTGGAATGAGTCGGGGCAGCTGGCTCTGCCCTCCAAGGCACTGGCAGAGGAGCGGGCACAGGCTGAGGACACAGGAGCAGGTGACGGTGCAGCTGGTGCGGCCACGTTGGTGTAGGGCTGGGGGGTCCCCGCCTGGCTGGGACCTGGTGGTGGCTGCTGGGGGCTGAGGGTCAGTTCTTCCCCAGGGGACTCCCCGCAGCTCCCCCAGGAGCAGCCAGTGGCCGAGGACGTGGCGTTCATTTCCATCCAGGCGTTCCCGGCCCTGCTGGATCTGCCACAGGACCTGGAGATCACTGGGGTCAGCTGCGGCTCCCGGCACACGGCTGTGGTCACACGTGAGTGCAGGGGGCAAGTGCCCTGCCGGGGGGCTGAGGGGGCCCTGGTGTGGGTGCTGGCTGATGGGTGATGTCCCTTCACAGGCAGTGGTGAGCTCTACACCTGGGGATGGGGTAAGTGGCACCGTTGCTCTGGGGTTTGGCCGGTGTGATGTGTGTAACCCTTTATTTGGTCAGTTCCATGAGCTGGATCAGTTTGTGTGGGAGTGGTCCCCTCAGACACCTGTGAGCCATCCCCTGCCAGGGCTACCCCACGGCCTCACTCTGGTGCCTGCAGGTAAATATGGGCAGCTGGGACACGGGGACAAGGCCAGCTCTGACCAACCACGCCGTGTGGAGTTCCTGGTGGCCGAGGGGCTGCGAGCAGAGGAGGTGGTGTGTGGGCCCTGGACCACCTACGTCTGTGTGCAGGAGCTGGGAGGACCCCACAGCCCCCCCACCACAGGGACACAGAGGAGCTCTGCTCTGCCCGGGACAGGCACTGCGGGGCTGCAGCTGCACAAGTGCCAAAGACAAGACTGTAAGGACTGAACAACTTTATTACATCTACTTTTCTTTAAGAGCTGTGGGGTTGCTTTGTGCTGCACAGAGGCTGGTCCCAGCTTCCCCCCGTCCCTCTGGACCCAACCCTGGCTCTGAGCCTGGTGAGGACACCCGGGGAGCCATTGGTCACCCCACAGATACACAGAGAGCAGCAGCTATGTACACATACAGGTATTATTCCCATCAACAGTATATACAGAGTTACAGAGCAAGGGGACAGAACCTGGAGAATAAATAACAGTGAGTGGGGACTGTAGTGATAACAAGTGCAAATTAGTCATGACCAGGGACAGACAACACAGAGCTTCATTAACAAAGGTGCAAAGAAGCCCTGGTGCAGAGGCTGCTACCTCCCTGGCCTCTGCCCGAGGGGAGGGCAGTGCTGGATGGAATGGAGCAGGGAGGGGGGAGACAGAAGCTGCCCCCTCCCCCTGGCAGGGAAAGAGACCTCATCCTCTTGTATCTCATGGCCTTGTCATTCATGCTCAGGCTTCTCCAAAGCTCCAGATAGGACAAAGGGAGCAGGAGGGCAGGAGCTGCTCAGCCACCAGGGCTGCAGGAGGACACTGGCTCAGGCTTCATGCCTCACCGCTTCCTGGCAGGGGCCCCCCAGCCCTGGTGCTCCTCCCCGCAGATTCCCGGACTTGCAGCTGGGATGGGAGAGATGAGACCCTGCAGCAGGGGTGAGCCCAGTGCTGGGGGGGGGGGGGGGGGGAGTGGGAGGGTGTTGAAGCAAAGGCAGGGAAGGGAAGCTGAGGCAAAGCCAGCCCCCCTGGAACAAGCCTGCTGTGATAGAGAAAGGAAGGTGCTGGTGAACAACAGCAACAGGCCATAAGAGCTGGTGACAAAGGGTATGGAGACCAGCTCTTCAAAATAGCTCCTGTCTGTCCCAGAGCATGCACCCTGGAAGGCAGAACCCCACAGTTCTGCCCCAGCTGGGCTGCCCCCAAGCCCCACCCTACCCTAATACAACCCCCAACTCAAACCTTTAATCACAAACATTTGCAAAAATTCCCTAAATAAAAGCAAGTTTTTAAAAAAGTGTCCCTTTTGCACCCTAAACCCATGGCAGGTGGCACCCCCCCAGCCCCACAGAGAACTGGGCTGGCTGGAGCGATGCCAGAGCCCTCACCCCCTCACTGGGGGACAGGGGGCTCGGGGGTCTTGGGGGGCTCTGAGGGAGCAATGACTGAATACAGCTACAAGCGTCTGGAGCAGGGCCAGCAGCACCTCAGCAGAAGGCAGTGGTAGTGGTGGAGTTCAGGACATGGGAGCTATTGTCAGACCTGGAAGCCTTGGAAAGTTCGCGCTGTGGAAAGAGGAAGCAGGAGAGAGGGATGAGGGGAGTGAGGGGGGGGTGGGAGCAGGAACCTTCCTTCATCCCAAACCAGTCCCTCCCTGCCCTGGGGCTGTGCACAGGCCTGGGATCAGAGCCTGGAGTCTCCACCTGCACAGCCCCAGGGACGGGGAACACTGCCACAGTAAGGGATGCTCCTTGGCTGTCCATGGTCAGAAGTTGTTGATCTTCTTCCCAAGATCTGATTTAAATCTTATCCTGCAGTCAGGGCAGCACCCAGCCTGGCACCCCACAGGGACCAGCAGGACAGTGGGACAGGCACCCTGTCCCTTGGCAGGCTCAGGGGAGACAGCGAGGGTGTGAGCACGTAAGGGATGAATCCATGGAGGCAGGAGGAAAAGGGCAGGAGACTCCTGAGCCCCCAGTGAGAGGGTATGGACAGAGATGTCTCCCTGCCTGGGACATCCTGCACCAAGAGACTCAGAGTAGGGGGGGAACTCTGATGGAGACAGAAAAACCTCAGGAGAGCCCCGTGCCTGTTCCCGAGGGGCTGCTCAGGGCCAGCAGGCACCAACGCGGTTTTAGTTTCTGGGTGTCTGGGCACAAAGTGAAGAGCTCTGTTGCTGTGGGCACTGACAGGAGCAGCTGCTCTGGGGGGGGGACACAGAGGGGGCCTGCACAGCCCCAGTGCTGCCTGGCGAGGGGAGGTGGGGTTAGAAGAGGTGAATTACCGCAAACTCAGAATAGGTGCTGGCCACAGAATTAACGCTGTGGTTACGCTGGGCAGGGGCTCTGGGGGTGCACCCACCGCTCAGGGTGGTCCCGTTCAGCTGCAACATGTTCTCCTTGTTCCTCTCCCTGTGTCCGGGGCGGGGGGGCTTTGCGGCTGCGCGGCTGGGGGTCCGAGCCTGAGCAAGCTGTGGGAGGGGACACAAGAACCAAGAGGAGCTGTGCTGGCTCTGAAGCCAGTCACCCTTTGGTGCCAGAGTAGTCTCTGGCTCCAGGAGCCCAGTTCCAAGCTGGGGACGTGCAGCACTTCACCCAGGCTTTGAAGGGCTGCAGGTTCGGTGCCCAGAACACTGAAAATCTGGGCTGGAGGAAGATTTCCCAAAATGCTGCTACTGCCCTCCTACTCCCTCAGGTCCCTGAAACATCCCACCAGGATGACAGCAGCTCAGTGCAGCAGGCCATGGACTGCAGGAGGGTTCTGCACCCCAGGAACTTGGCAGGGATGCACATCAGGAGCTCCTCACCTTCCCTCCGGAGGGCGGCAGCCGGGATGTTGGTGAGTGGTAGAGGGTTGCCCCGAAGGCCGAGCGAACGGTGCTGTTGGGGGTGGCACTGGAGATGGAGGTCCCGTTCAGCTGAGGCAAGAGCAGAGCAGGCATCGTACTGGGGGTGACCAGCAGTCCCATGGAGCCCCCCAAAGCATCAAAGCACAACCAGTTTTTTGTCCCCAGGCAGGACAGAGGTGCCCGTGGCCCTTTCCCTGCTCCCATCGTGCTGCTGCAGCCCCCCAGCCTCTCCTGCAACCCTTTGGGGGGCCGGGGCCAGGCCAGGCAGGGTTTCCTCCCAGCTGCAGCAGGGTCCCACAGTGCCCCTCAGCACAGATGGTTTTACCTTCCTTACTTTGCCAGGTGTGTGTGGGCCAAGCACCCGTCGCTTGATGGGGGTCCGGGGGGTGCTCCCGTACATCATCTCTGTCTCGATCTGGCGGCTTTTCTTCAGGTGCTGGGGGTGGGGGAGATGCATTGGCACTGACTCACCAAGCTCCCACAGGGGGCAGGGCCCTGCCACAGCCCCCGCTCCTGGTATTCCAGGAATTTAGGGTATTCCAAGCCAAGATGCAGCTCTGGCACAGCTGGGACCAAGAAAGGGCTCAACACAGCCACTGGCAGTGACAGCAGGACCAGTGCCCGAGAGGTGACAGTGTGTGGAACCACGGGCAGGCAGGGCAAGGAGACAGAGAGCCCTGGGCAGGGGCTGTGTGGGGCAGGGACCCATCAGCTGGCATTAAGGCAGCAGAGGAGGGGGCTCAGCTCAGCACTCACCCGCTCCTGCTTCTCCTTCTCCTTCTCCAGGCGGTACAGCTGCCACTGCTCCGTCACATACTCCAGGAACTGCTGCCCCTTCACCAGGAAAGCCCCTCCGTGCTCCTGCTCCCAGGCCTGCACCCTGCCCTCCAGCTCCTCCTGCAGCTGAGGGGAACATGAGGGTAGCATGGAGAGGCTGCCTGCCTTGGGGGAGCAGCAGAGAGCAGCAAGAGAGCTCTTGCTGGCTCCAAATGCTCTAAACAGTCCAGTCAGGGACTACATCTTCTCCAGGGCTGAACCTACCTTGGAAAGGGTCTTCTGCAGCTTTGCTCGCTGCTTCTCCTCCTTCAGCAAGTTCCCCCCGCGGTTGGCGAAGCGGCTGGGGTCAGTGGCTTTCCTCTGGTACAGAGCCAAACACACCCACTGCTCTCACACCCTGAAGCTACTGACCCTGCAAGCACAGCCCCCACCCCAAAACACAGCCCCTAGCCCCCTCACCCACGCACTGCCATTCCCAGGTGCTCCCTGGACTTCCCCAGCAGCACTTTGCCCACAATAGCAGAGTCAGGCACTGAGCCCAGCAGAGAACTTTCCTGCCTGGACAGTACCTCCAGCTCCAGGAACAGCTTCCAGTTCTCCTCCCATTTCTGGACAGCCTCAAACAGATCTTTGTGTGTTTCATAGTAGATCTTCACCTTCCCCACCTCAGCATCGTGGAGCTCAAGCAGGGTTTCTGTATAGTCCTCTGGAGAGGACAGGACAGCGGGTTCAGGAGACAGCCAGGATCCCCACGCTGTGAGCAGCCCTCAGCTCCTGCATTTCTCACCATCGTAATAGGGGCTGAAGTCTTCCCTCTGCTCCTGGCTGTAGAAGCACTTATCCCAGAGGTCAGCCAGCTCTACCCGGATTGCCTGGATCACTGACTTCATGTTTTGCAGCTTCAGCTCCTCCAGACGATCCACTTCCAGCTGCAGCTGCCAGGTGAGGAGAGCACAGACTCAGAGGGCAGCAGGATTTATCTTCTGCATAGGCCACTTTCCAGGACGAGGCAATAGCCAGCATCACCTCCCAGCTCCTCCACCCTGAGTATGAGACCCTTGGCTGCCACCCCCAGCCCTCCTCCCAAGGAGAGCCCTTACAGCTTTCCTGGTCTTGGCCCTGGACCCAGCCATGTGCACAGCAGAAGTCACTCTCTCCTCCTCAGGGACCTGCAGCCTCTCCCAGAGTGCCAGGATCCTGGAGCGCAGCTCTGTGCACACAGCTTCGTTCAGGGACCGCCGGGCTTCCAGCTGCAGGGGGAGAGCACAGGGTCAGCCTGGCCCTGAAGGGCTCATCTTCCAACAGATCCTTGGAAAACCCCCAAAAGGATGTTCTGACACCCAGCAGTTGCTCTGCACATGGTGATGCAGCACCCCAGTACCTGCTGCAGGAGGCTCTGCAGGGCAGCAATGTTGTCCAAGGACAAGCAGAAGGCTTCCTCATCCTCACACACCACATCCCGCTCGAAGCTCGTGTCTGGAGTGTGGTCCAGCTCCTCCATCAGGAGGATGATCTGTCGCTTGCTGCTGACAAACTCTTCTCGCCTTTGCTCCTGGAGGAGATAAGGGGTGTCAGAAACCAGCCAGCACCTCGTGACCCCCTCTGCCAGCTCCCAGCCCCCTCCCCGCTCACCTTCTCCTCAGTCAGGGCAGCCAAGTGGCGACGGTAGCGATCCAGGTCCTCCAGGCTGGGCACAGCATTGCTGTCAATACCAAAGGGGGTCGTGCAGAGGATGTCACACAAGTCCCGGTCCTGTTCCTGCAGGCTTTTCAGCTCCTGCTTCCTCTCTCTTTTCTGCTTCAACATCACTTCCACGCGGGTACGCAAATTTTTCTCCATCTGCAGAATGGTGCTTTCCTCCTCTGCCTGGAAAAGGCCAGACATCAGCTCTCACAGACCTGACTCACATTTTTAAGGCTTCTTGAGCAAAGACTGGGGAGCAGCAGGTTGTCATTGCCAGCAGGCCCCTTGGAGCGCAAAGCAACCTCGTACCTCAAAGGGCTCCAGATGGAGCTCCCTACAGAGGGTGTCCAGCTCCTTCCGACACACTGCAATGCTCTTCAGGAGCCGCTCCTTCAGGCTCTCCTCCTCTGCCACCATCATGTCCAGGAGACTCTGCAGCACAGGCGTGGTTGGAGGCCAAGGGGGCCCAGAAGGGCCACAACCAGCTGGGACCCGCGGGTGCTCCCGCTGGACCGGGCTGGCCCCGTGTGGCCGGGCTCGGGAGCCGCCCCGGGGTTCTCACTGCTGCCAGCGAGTGTGGGACCGCACTGCGGGCCCGGTGGAGCCCCCGCCCCATCCTAGCCCGGGGACACCCCCGCCGCTCCTCACCTTGATGTGCTTCTTGACAACATCGGTGCGCTCCAGGCGCTGCTCCTCGGGGATACCGATCTCCTCCCAGATGTCCCGCAGAGCCGCCATGGCTCGGTTCAGGCACGACACGGCCTCGGCCGCCAGCACCTCACTGAGAGAACCGGGGGCCGTAAGGGGCGGGCTCGTCCCCCGCGATCCCCAGCCCGGGTCCCCGCCGCCTCCGGTTCCCCCCCTGCCCCCGTCCCGGTCCCCCCGCACCTCTTCCTCATGGCCGCCGCTGCCTCTGCGCCCACCGCTCCCTCCGCCGATTCAAACTCTCCTCCCGGGCGCTCTCATTGGCTGAGATCGGCGCAATCGTCACCAGCCAGCCCCGCCCACAACGGCCGCTCGACGTCGCGGCAGGCGCCGGCCCCGCCCCAAGCCGGCCGTCAGCCAATGGCAGCACAAAGACTGTGGCGCTTCTGGCCAATTACAAGCCGGACCGGCGTCGCCGTAACGGCACAAGGCGCGCGCTCGGCGTTTGACAGCAACCACGTGATCTGGGGAGGGAAACGCCCTCGGGCGGGGCCCGAGAGAAACTGCGCATGCGTCAGCACCCCGGGGAGGGGACCCGGGAGGGGAGGGGGGTACCGGGAATGGGGGGTTGTTCCCCCCCCCGTTGTCATCCCACATCGCCCCCGGGAGACCCCACACAGAACCCCCAGCCGCCCTCACCGCACAGACCCCCCCAGCCACCACGGGACCCCCCCGAGCCTGGGCCAGACCCCCCAGGCCAAGCCAGATCGGATCCGTGCCAGCAGGAATATTTATTATCACGAACGGGGCGCAGGGGTGGGCTCGGCCCCCCCGGGTGGCAGCCCCCCACCCTCACGCCTTGGCCTCGATCATGGCCTCCAGCATGCGAGCACTGTTGGTGATGGCTGTGGTCAGGAAGATGAACTTCAACCCTAGGGGGTGACAGAGGTCTCGGTAGTGCCCCCCAGCCCTGGCTTGAGCCGGGGGGGCTCCCGGCTGCTCCCCAGCCCCTCAGCGTGTGGCTCCTACCTCTCTCCTTCCCCAGGAACCGCAGGGCAGCAATTTCAGAGAAGGTGCAGCCCCCCAGGAAGATGGCGAGGACGATGCGCTGGGACTCCCCAGGGGGGGTCTCCTCCCCGGTGCTGTCTGGATGGTACAGAATGTGATGGGACCCCCACTGACCCCCAGACCCCCCCCAGCAGCCCCTGGATCTCCTTGCCCAGGGCTACCTGAGACAGAAAACTCGTTGCCATTGAGCAGACGCACCACCTCCTCCAGGCCCAGCCAGCCTCGGCGCTCCAGCACCTGCAGACAGGCGTCAGGGGTAAAACCCAGCGGCCCAGGGACCCCCGACAGACCCCCAGGAGGAGCCTGGGGCTCAGGGGGTGTGTGGGGCTTACCTGCTCGATGATTTTGCAGCTCAGGGGGACATAGGCCCCGCTGAAGACGTACGCCATGTCGGGGGGCATCTTCAGGTTGTATTCCCCGTCCACCCGGGGGATCTGCAGAGACGGGTGACACGCAGGGTGCCGGACCCCTCCCCACCGCCCAGAACCCCTCCGTGGCCCTGGCATGCAGGTGGGCAGAGCAGCAGGCCAGCAGCCCCAGACAAACCTACCAACCCCAGCTTCTTGCTTATGGCTCGGAAATTGCTCTTCCTCGCTAAAGAACTAAAGGCATCGGTGATCTTCCCTGGAACAGATGAGGAGGAACAGCTCAGCCCCTCGGGTGAAGCAGGGGCCCGGGCTGTGCGGAGGGAGAGGTTCTGCCCCCCAGCACCACCCCCGGGGACGTCTCCGAGGGGCCCGGTCCCCGCTGTGGGGCCAGGGGGCCGGGGTGGCTCTCACCAGCAGCCCGGTCCGTCACCAGCTTGCTGACTCTGCTCTCCACGGCCGTCAGGGTCTCTCCAGCCGACTGCTCCGTCAGCAGCCCCACGCGCTTCAGGTTGTGGAAGGTCAGGAGGTGCTCGGGCCCGTAGCTCTGGGGAAGGGGCCCTGGTCAGCTGCTGAGTCACAGAGAGCACCCACGGGGAGCACTGTGAGCCCCCGACCCTCACCTGCAGGTACTGGGTTTTGAGGGAGCGGTAATCCTTGGGGACGAGGCCTGTGAGGAGCAGGGGTGAGCGTGGGGCCCGGCGGTGCCGCGGTGCCGCCGGCACCTCCCGCACTCACCGTTCTCCGTGATGGACAGCAGGCACATCAGGCGCAGGCTCTCGATGGGGGAGACCTGGGGGGCAGGGGGTGAGCAGCTGCAGCCCCCCAGCCCTGCAGCCCCCCAGCCCCCCGGACGGGCTCACCTGGCGGTCAATGTGCTCCTCGATGAAGCTGGTGCTCTCGCGGATGTCGAAACCCTCGAGCAGAGCTGCGGGGGGACAGGGCAGCATCAGACCAGTGACCCAGCTGGAGCCTGGGCTCAGCCTCCCTCCCCAACCCTGGGGACGGGACAGCCTCACCCCGCCACACAGCAGCCCTCTGGGGACACAGCTTGGCCCCATTTAGGATCTCCGTGTCTTGGGGACAGGGGTTAGTGTTAGCCTTGGCAGTGATGGGTTAACAGCTGTACTGGATGATCTGAAAGGTCTTTTCCAGCCCAAACAATTCCCTGATTCTCTAATTCCAGACCCAACCTGATACAAACTGGAAGGACTGTGGCTATGCAGATGGTTCCTGGGCACGAGGCTGCCCAGCTCCTGAGTGGGTGGGAGCACTGGACTGGGACGGGGCCGCCACAGCTGTGGGGCAGGGAGCAGCACTCACAGTGTTCAGCCTTGATCATCTCCTGGAAATCCTGCTTGGTTTTCTTCTTCATGATGGACTCACAGGCACCAATATCTGCAGAGCCAAGAGGAGGGGTGACAATCTCCGCTCATCCCCCAGCCCCACTGCAGACTGGTACCAGCACACAGCCCCTGCCCCCTCCCCACTGCTCAGTCCTGCCCCTCCTGGGGACCATCAGTGCCCTCCAGCATCCCAGAGCCCAGGTGCCCACTGCAGCAGACAGGGCCTCCCCTCCCCATTCTCACGCAGGCTCAGCAGACGATGCTCTTGCTTCAGTCCCTTCAGTTCCTGGGAGACAAAGTTCTTCATCTGTTTGATGTCCATGCCCCGGCGCCGCTGTGGAAGAGGGAGAGGGTGGGGAGGTGACCTGGCTGTGGAGGGACAGTGCCCTGAGGGACAGGAGGATGCTCACATCGTACTGTGCCTGCAGGTTACGTGACTTCTGGCTCAGGAAGCCAAAGACACTGGAGAAGTGCTCGTTGCGAATCTGGTTGAAGACCTGCAAAGAGAAACAGCAGTCAGCACCCACCCCCAGATCCCCTGTGCCAGCACGGTGCCCAGCACAGGGACAGCCACAGCACCTGGGGATGGCACTTGCCAGCAGTGAGACACGGTGATGTCCCCTCAGGGGGGTCAGTGCCCCAGAACACCAACCAGCTGGCACCACACACCCCTGCAGGCAGGGACTCTGCCAGCTGCAGGAGCTGAGCTGCTTTCAACCACGTTTCTCTGGTCTCTGTGCCCTGACCAATCCCAACCTGCACCCTGAGGTCCAGCCAGGACACCCGCTCAGTCTCCCCCCGTGTCACCTGGGCATGAAGCACAGCGGGGCCCTCGTCCCCCGAGGGCTCACCTTGTCCTGGGCATTGAGGAGCACCTTGATGCTCTTGTCCGAAGAGGTGACATCTGGCCCAAAATCCACACTCCCTGCAGAAAAGGATGAGGAGCTGCTTTGCCCCAGCAAGTGACATCCCTGTGTGTGCTGACCCTGCTGCACGAGGCAGCAGCCACAGGCGATGCCCCCCCAGTCTCCAGCACCCACACCAGGACTGTCCCCGTTGGCTGTAGCACCAGAGCCCTGCTCTGATGATGCTGAGCACAAAGCCCAGCTCCTGGCAGCCCCCAGGACCCACCACACTTGATGCGGAAGGTGTCATCCACCAGCCCCTCGTAGACCACCTGGGAGCACAGCGCCGTCACGTAGTCTGTGTCTGCAGGGAGAGCCAGTGCTGGGCTCTGGGTCCATCCTGCTCCCCACTGCTCCCCGGGGTGAGCAGCCCCCTCCAGCTGCTCCTCAGCCCCCACCCGCTGCGCCCTGAGCTCCAGGTACCTCTGTCCATGAGGAAGACATTGCTGATCTCGGGCTTCCTGCCCTGCCCATCGTTCTCCCCGTCCTCCTCCAGCTCCCGCCACAGCTCGTGGCTCATCTGAGGGTGGCAGAGTGTGCCAGGGCACGGGGGGCAGCCCCGGCCCCAGCCCAGCCCCGGGACAGCCCACCCATACCTTGGCACACCTGCCAATCCCATAGGCTCTGCCAAAAGGTCCATACAGGGAGTTCAGCAACTGCAGGGCTCGAGCGACCGAGGGGATCCAGCGGTGATCTCCCTCCTGCAGGGAGCACGAGGTGTTGGGACTCACTCTGGGCACAACTGACACATCAAGGGGCTTAGCTGGGGACACAGCGAGCCCTGGGCCTGGTGCTTCCAGCAGGAAATGTGCACAGGAACGTGCTGGGATGGCCCAAGGGGACTTGGGGGGAGCAGAGGAGGGGGCAGCACAGGGGCTGTGTGTGGAGGGGAGACATCAGAGCAGCCACCCCCAGCAAAAGTGACCCAAAGGCCTCCAGCATGGAGGGGACCCAGGACGTCCCACACCTTCTCCCCGAGCAAAGCTTTCTGGTCCCCAGCCTGACAGACAAGCGAGGGGACAGTTGCCACAGCTGCCACCCCACAGGGCAGCAACCCAGCAGCACCATCTCACTGACCAAGAAGTAGTCACGGAAGAACTCGGGCAGCTCCATGCTGATGATGTCTTCATCCAGGGGGAGCAGGTAGAAGGACCATTCGTCACAGGTGACATCTATGTTTGGGACAGGGAATGGTGACAGCCTGGTGACACCCATCCTGCAGCAGAAACAGCCCCAAGAACTGGGACAGCCCCAGAGAGGGCTGTGGGGAACAGAGATGGGGCCATTCCACAGGGAGTTGTGGCTCTGTCTACCCAAGAGACAGGGGAGAGGCACTGATGCTGCAGCTGTCCCTGCCAGCAGAGGGGTCCCAGCACTGGGGTTCAGAGGATTCTGCAGTGTCAGAGCCCCCCAAGCCAGCCCTAGGGAGGGGGCAGGTGCCACAGCCCCACTCACCGCCAAACACTCCCTCCTCCTCCAGCACCATCTCACAAGCATAAAACTGGAAGAGAAGGAAAAATCCTCAGGGCTCAGCCAGCTCTGAAAGGGCAGACAGTGGAGGGGACCTGCTCATTGCCAGGGAAAAGCAACTTTTGGTTTTAATTAAAGATTCCTGGGTTAGGAATGAAGAATTTTTGGTGCCCGTAGAGGAGTGGAAGGTTGGGCAGACATGAAGCAAGGGGGTTACTGGCAGCACGGTGTGGTTGGACTGACCTTCTGGGGGCTGAAGATGATCTTGTACTTCCTAGTCCTCCCTGACATCTTGTCAGCATTGACAATATCTGTGGACAGAACCCATACAGACCCTGCCCAGGCTGCCTGCCCCCCCGAACCAGCACCGCTCCTCTTGTGGGACCACGGCCCAGGTTCCCCATCTCACAGAAACCAGAACGCCCCAGGCAGAAAGAAAACTCCCGGGTGCGGGGCCCGCCCGCCGCCCGCACTCACCAGCGATGTACCGCATGGTCCGGATCCGCGGGCGCACGAGGAAGCAGAACCTGCCGGGTCAGGGCGGTGAGGGGCTGGGGGAGGCACCTGCCCCCCGCCCGACCCCCTGCTCCTGCCCGCCGGCCCCAGGACCACCGCGGGGGGGGGACTCACTGGTCACTGGCGCTGAGGGGGGGTCGGGTCTCCGCCTTGTACAGTTTGTCCACTTCGTGCTGCTGCGGGGGGAGCCGGGCGTGGGACGGCGAGCGCGGGCACCGCGGGCACCCGCCCGCCCCGGCCCCCCAGGTACCTTCAGGATGGAGACGTTGGCGATGCGGTCGAGGGGGCTCATCAGGTCGGGCTCGATGAACAGGTCCTTCTTCCCGGGGAGCTGAGGGCAGGCGGGGCGTGGGGCCGGCGATCGCCGTCTGCCCCGGGGGCTGATCCCGGGGCCGAGCCCCCTGGCCTGCCGGTACCGGGCCCCTCGCGGGACGACATCCCCGTCCGCCCGGGGCCGACCCTGATCCCGGCTCCTCCCCAACCCCCCCCGCCCGGTGCGGGAACCCTCCCGCCGCCCACTCCGGTCGGTGCCCGCCGTCCCGGACCTGCTCCAGCAGGTAGATGAGCTGGTCCCGCGCCAGCCGCTTCAGGATACCGAAGTCTGGCGGCTCGGGCACATCGCGGCGCCCGGCGAAGGCCATGGCGGGGCGGGGAGGGAGGGAGCGGCGCCCGGAACGCCCGGACGCGGAGTCGGGGCGGCCGGACCCCGGTGTCGGACCCCGGCGGCGGAAGTGCCTGTAGCTATGGCAACGAGAGGAGGCGGGACGCTCCGTTCTGTACAGCTTTATTGGTCGCCGCCGCCACCGACTCCCCCCACCCGGCCCCGGCGGTCACAGGGTGAGGCCGCGCTCCTCGAAGAGCCGTCCCAGGGCCGCCTCCAGCGGGGGACTGGTCCCGCGCAGACCGGTCACCACCTCCGCCGCCCACCGGAAGTATTCCTGCACGCGCTCCGGCGACCAGCCTGGGCGCGACACGGGCCGCGTCACCTCCGGCAGCTCCCGGAGTGCGGAGGGACCCCGGCACCACCGGCCAGAGCGCGGGCCGTGACCGGGACCCCGCCGGCGGGAGCGCTCCCCGAGCCCCGCCCGTGCTCTGCTCACGGTGCTGGGGTCCCCGTTCCCCCCGCCACCTTCCCCCTACCCCAGCACCGTGATTCTCCCCCTTCCCCCGTCCTCCCCCGCAGCTTCAGTGGGACCGAAGGCTCGCCCCGGAGTGCGGAGAGGTGCCCGCAGTACCTCGCGGGGTGCAGCGGTTGAGGTCCCGCAGGTTGTCCAGCTTGTCGGCCAGCTTGACCAGCTTGGCGCGGGGGCTGCTGCCCGCCGCCCGCTCCACCTGCAGCCGCTTGCGCTCGGCCTTGGGCAGCGCCTTGTCATCTGTCACCTCCTCCACCACCCGCCTCACCGCCGCCCCGAACCGCTCCTCGATCTCCGAGAACGTCGTGTCCGTGTCCTCCACTGTGTCGTGCAGGAGGGCAGCCTGGGACGGGCAAGGGCATAGTCGGGGGTCCCGGGCAGCGGGCGCGGGCAGGGGAGGTCGGGGGTTACCTGCAGCACCACTGTGTCCGTCACGCCGGCCTCGAGGGCCAGGATCCTGGCTACGCCTGCGGGGAGAGCCCGAGAGTGGGGAGTGGGCACAGGACGGGGAGGATAGGCAGCTCCCGGGGACCACTGAGCAGTGCGGGGGCCCCAGGGTCTGCCCGGTTCCACCCGCTGCGGGGTGAAAGCTTTGAGCCGGGGCAGGCTGCGGGGGGCTGGCTGTCCCCAGGGTGCGCAGGGGACTGCGGGGCCGGGAATCACTGGGCCGGGCGGGGGAGCAGCTCCCGAAGGCAGCGCAAGAGCGTGGGGGAGCGCCGGGGCACGGGAAGGAAGAGCCCCCGGGGAGGGGGGGCGGCTGGGATTGTCTCCTGGGGGTGGGCAGTGTCCGGAAGACTCAGACCCCAATCGGGCGGCAGGAGAGGGGAGCGGGCACCCTCCGGGGGCCGGGGCGAAGGGATCACAGAGGCGGGCAGCGCTCTAGAACAGCGGGGAAGGTTGGCGAGGTAATGTGTCCCGGCGCGGGTTGGGGGCAGCGGTCTGGAGTGGCAAGGAGAGGGCTGGAGGTGGCTCCAGGGGGCGGGCAGCGCTCCGGAATAGGAGGGGCCACGGGTGTCCTTCCCGGGGGCGGGCGGTGCTCGGGACAAGAGGGGGGATCCCGGGGGTGGGTTCTCCGCACCGATGGGGTGGTTGATGAAGGGGGTGCCCTCGGGGTCCTTCCGCCGCTGCCCCTTGTGCTTCTTGGCGGCGAAGTCCACGGCCTCCAGCAGTGCCGCCGCCTCGGAACCCATATCCGGCGCGAATGAAGCGGCGCGGGGCGGGCGGAGGCGGGTCCCGGTCCAGTCGTTTATTGCGCGTTGTCCCCAGGCCCGCCCCAACCCCGCGGCAGGCGGTACAGCAGTGACCCGTCGGAGGCGCGCACCTCCCCGACGGCGGACAGTCCCGGTGCCGGTCTCGGTGCCGATGCCTTGGCGATCGCCCGCTCGTCCTGCCGCAGGCGGCGGCGCGCGGGGGGGCAGCCCCGGCTCCGCAGTACCCGCCGCACCTCCTCGGGGCTGACGCCGAAGCCCCGGGCCAGGCGCTCCGGAGGCCACTCCTCGGGCAGCTCCCGCCACAGGAACCTGCGGGCCCGGGCAGGGTCACCGGGGCCCGGGCAGGGACACCGGAACCCTCCCCCAGCCCGCTCTCCGCACCCCGCTCACCGCATCTGCTCCATGGCCGCCCAGGTCAGGGTGCGCTCGGGGGCTCCGCGCTGCCCGTCCAGCTCCCGCCGCAGCCGCCGCAGCCGCGCTGCCGCCCGCCGCCGCCGGGCCCTGCGGGGAGAGACGTGAGACACGGCCCCGGCCCCCGGCCCGCCGCCCCGGCCAGGCCCTGCCGCCCCGCACCTCTGCTCCTCCTCCAGCACCGGGTCCGCCGGCTCCGTGTCCCCTGACCAGGCGGCCAGGGCCCGCCGCGGGGCCCCGGCGAGGAGTGCGGCCGTCCGCAGCCCGCGCCGCAGCAAGGCCGCCATGGCCGGGAACGCGGAACGAGAACCGGGCGGGGCCGGCGGCGGGGCGGCCCCGGAGGGGTGGGGGCGCGGGGGATCCGGCGAGAAGCCCGTCAGGGCAGCCCCGGGGTCCCGGGAGGGGCTGAGCTGCGTGCAGGCAGGGCTGCAGTGCGGGCAGGGCCTGGCAGAGGTGAAGCTGCTGTCCGGGGACCCCATCAGGGGGTGCAGCAACCGGCCCCGGCTCTGCCCGGGGTGACCCTCCCCATCCCGCAGCCCCCGTTCCCCCGTGAGCTCCCCGGGGTCCCCGCTGCTGCCTCACCTGCGCTGCTCCCAGCAGCGTGGTGCGGGGTGAAGGGCAGCTCCTGTCCTGCGGCACTACTGAGGATGCCATTGCTTGTGGCTGTCCCCGTGGTGCTGGCTGGGGACCCCGGGTGACCACTGCTGGTGTAGAAGGACAGACTGCCAGCTTCATCCGGGAAGAGCACAGATGGGGAAGGCAGGTAGACATGGCAGAGTCCACAAGTGTCCTCTCTGTATGTCCCACAGCCAACACACCCCTGACTCCAGCCCTCTGAGCTTCCCACACTTCCCCATCCCCTGACATCAACCCTTGGTCCTGGGAAACCTTGCCCACAAAGATGGGGCACTACTGGCCTGGGCAGGGACTCACAGAGGTCACCAGTCACCAAAGAACTCAGTGTCCTCTCCACAGGCACTCCAAGGACTCTGAGTCCCATCCAGCCCACCCCCCCTTCCCACCACAACAGACCCAGGAGCACCCACAGGTCCCAACCCTCCCCCTATGGTTCTGCTCACAGACTGCATGGTGCTGATGCCCAGAGCCAAGGGAAGGTAACACAGACTCACAGCTTTCAGCCTGGACTCTGGTGCTGGGGAGCTGGTGACCTCTGGCCAGCATGCCCTGGGGTTTGGTGCAGGGCTGGGGAACCACTGCTGGACCAGGCAGCCAACCCGTGTCCTGGCCCCCCAGCCGCTGCTGCACCTTGTGCTGCCCACGGGGAGGGATGCTCAGGCCTCGAATGGAGAGGGTTCCCACGGCTGCTGGATCTCTGCCCAGGCGTGGGGCCTCAGCTCGGGGGTTGTGCAGGAGCTGCTGTCCCAAAGGCCGGGCTGGACCCCCCAGGAGCGAGAGCGGGACGAGCATCATGAACCTGTGGCTGTCCTGGCCCCCGAGCGCACCCCAGAGGAACGGCGGCTGGAAGGGAAGGGAGGGGAGGGAAAGGGAGTGGCTGCAGCTCAGCTGAGAGCAGCCCAGCCTCAGCCTCAGCCCGGCAGGGCTGATCCCGGCAGCCCTCGATTACCTGGATCCTGGAGATGCCGGATCCCTGGGGGGGGCCTGGCCTGTGGGCTGTGGGGAGCAGCCGGCAGAGCTGGTCAATGATGCCCAGCCCTCGGATAAGGTTCTCACGCTGCACAAGAGCATTTACTCTTCTCTTCTCCTCATTTTCCAGGATATCCTGGGGTTGCATGGAGTTGTACTGCGGGCGTTGTGTCTAGGGAAAAGAAAGGTTGGGGTCAGAGCAGAGCTGTGGAGCTGTGGCAAGGCACAAGAGGCAAAGCCACAGACTGCACCAGGCCCTGAGGAGAGTCACAGGCTTTGGGGTGGAGTGGAATGAAGATCCCAGTGGGAGACAACAGGGAAGGGACAACACTGGAGCCTACAAGAGCCCCCCAGCACAAGCTGTCAGCTCTCTGGACCTGATGAAGTGGCTTTAAACTTCTGTTCCTTGGGAAGTACCCACAGCCCAGCACCATTCCCAGTGCCACGTTATTGTCTAAGAGCCCCCTGTAAGCCAGTGACAAGAACCAGGTACCCTTCTCTCCCATATCCTGGTGCTTCTGTAGGTGAGGTGGGTTGGAGGAGCTGTGGCTCTATTACGGATCTGGCGTTTGTCTCCAGCTGACTCTCCAGGCTGATCTTTCCTCACTTTTTTCTTCTTCCTGGTAATAGCTTCCCACTTTTCTTTTTTCAGGCGAATTTCTTCCAGTTGCTGCCTGCCACAGAACAGTCATCTTAGTCACTGGTTCAGTAAGAGCCACAACAGCCAAAGGCTATTTTGAAGCTTTCAACCTGATACATTTTACTGCAGTCATAAGTTCTGTAGTGAACAGATCGCTATTGAAGCATGCCAAGAAAGGGACCAGGAGTTCCTTTAAAGAGACTCCCCAATGCAAGAAATATCCTTGGGTGAGGCTGTGCCTGCCAGAAGGGTGGAGGACACCTGCAACAAGGTGTGTCCAGAGCCCAAAAGTCAGTGGGATGTGGCATGTGGCTCTCAAGGGCCCAGGGTGGAGGGAAGGCGTGGTGACACAGCCCATGCAGCTGCCTTCCCCTCTGGCTCCCACCCCTTTTGTACCCCTGTTACGTCCCCAAGAAGGGGTCAGAGGCGAGCAGCCTCTGTGTCAGCCCGTGGGCAGTGGGTGTCCTGTGGGAGCAGCGTACCTGGCACACTCCTCTCGTGCCTTGGATGATGCTGTTTCCTTGAAGAGGGAACTGCTCTGCTGGAAGAAGGGCTCGTACCTCTCTGTCCCCTGTGCTGGGTAAATGCGACGGAAACCACCCAGGTGGGAGTCCTCATACTGCTCTGCCTGGGAGAGCCGGGCAGCCTGGGTGCTCTCCAGCTCCTCACGTCTGCACACCAGGAGACAACACAGGCAGAGAGACAGGCTGGGAGGCTCCGGGTGCTCTCCTGGCTGGTGGACAGGGCCTGGCTGGTGCTTCCCCCATCTTTCCCCGTGTGGGAGCCCGTGGGTGCACTGCAGGGGCTCCTCACAACCCTCCCTTCTCCATCCTCTACCTGCAGAGGGCTGGTGAAGCATCTCCAGACCTCTGACACCTGCCCACCAGCCAACAAACTCAGTGACAATAGCAGGTCATTAAAATGTGCCCACTCACGGTGTATCTGCCACCCTGCCTGCTGCTGGGACCTTCCACAGAATCATGGAATCATTCTGTTTGGAAAAGACCTTTAAGATCCAACCTCTAACCCAGCACTGCCAAGGCCACCACTAACACATGTCCCTCAGCACCACATCTCCACAGCTTGGAAACCCCTCCAGGGATGGGGACTCCATCTGAGCAGCCTGGGCCACAGCCTGACAACCTTTTTTCAGGGAAGAAACTCCTTCCAGTTTCCAGCCTCAACCTCCTCTGGCACAACTTGAGGCCAGAAGTTCCTCTTCTCCCATCCCTTGCTATCCCTCCCATCCCTTCTCCCATCCCTTGTGTCTGGCATGCTCCCTTAGCTCCCAGGGCAAGGGAAGTTCCTCTTCTCCCATCCCTTGCTCCTTGGGAGCAGAGCCCGACCCCCCCTGGCTCCAACCTCCTCTCAGGGGGTTGCAGAGAGCCAGAAGGTCTCCCCTCAGCCTCCTCTGCTCCAGGATCAGCACCCACAGCTCCCTCAGCTGCTCCTGGGCAGACTTCTGCTCCAGACCCTTCCCCAACTGGGAATCTGGGAGCAGCTGGGGCCTGAGGGACAGGCAGAGCACAGGGTGAACACGCTCAGCATCTCCAGCCTGGAGTTCTCTCATTGCCCTGGGAGCTAAGGGAGCATGCCAGACACAGCCTGGAGAACAGGCTCAGGAAAGGACAGACAGACAAAGGGGGAAACCCCAGCCCTGGAAGAAGGCGCCCTGCTCTGGTTCCTGGAGCTCTTCCTTGCAGGATGCAGATGGCTCAGGAGGTCTCTCTCTATCTCTAGGCCTCTTGAGCTAGGATTTAGGAACACCCAGCCTTGATTTCAGCTGTGCCCCCCCTCATCTCACTGGGGCCCTGCAGTGCTGTGGGGCAGAGCAGTACCTGGCTGCACGGAGAGCCTGGTGGCCCTGGAGGAGCCGCTCCTTCACCCGCTGCTTGTCCTCCTCCAGCACTTTCCTTCTGTTGCAGGCGTGCACGTTTATCAGGTTGATGGTGTCACAGAGCAGAGCATCCTTCACCTCCCGGTCCAGGCGTGAGTCCGTGGTGAAGCTGGGAGAGTGGTTCACCTGCCAAACAAGGAGCTGCTCCCACCTTCCCTTCCAAGTGCACCCCTCCCACGCAGCCTACAGCAGGTTTCCTGGCTGCTTGTCCTCACTGCTTGTTTGATTTTGTGGAGGATGTGGCCCTTTTTAATCACATGACTTCTGTTCATCCCACTACCCCATGCTCTGGAGTCTATCCCCACCAAGCAGCTCCTGGATACCTGCTGCTTCCAGGTGTCTCTTTCCTCACCTCCAGCAGCCAGGGCTTCAGCTTCCTGTCCAGCAGAATATCAAAGCCCAGAATCTCAAAGCAGGCACAGCCAGCACTGTGGTTGGGGAAGCAGCTTTGGTAATTGTGCTTTACCACAGGGTGAATGGAAATAAGAGTCTTTATAATAATATCTTCAATATCTGCCCAGAGTTTTGTTGTGTCGTAGCTGTGATCAGCCATCCAGGCATTCAGGGTGGACAGTTTCCTGGGTGGGGACAGGAGGTGATGAGCTGAGCTCATCTGCCCCAAGGAAGACAGAAGTAAATCAGTGTCTTCCAGACAGCTTCCCTGCAGGGCTGCATTTCCTGCACAGGACTATACCTTTTACTGCCCGTCGTGTCATCCTGGATGAAGTTTTCATTGTGTTTGTTGATAGCATAATTAGTCAAATGCATGCAGATATCACCCTGGGAGAGGAACCACAAGAGACTCAACCACAGAGCATCAGTAGAACCAGCCCCATCAGCTCTAATCCTGCCACCAGCTTTGCCCACATCTGCCTCCTCTCTGTGGCGGTGACCTGCAGCAAGGGGTTAACCATGCTGCTAATTCCCTCCAGACAGAAGTTCTGCCCTCTCAAAATCTTATCCTTATCTGGGGGAGAGCACAGGAGTTGGCCTCACTAAAGCACAAGGGCCTCCTCAGGATAGGAGCTGCAGGAAATTTCTGCAGACTCTTCCTTTGCTGACCCAGAGCAGAAGAGCTCTCCAAGACACGTAAGGGAGCGAGGGAAGGCACCCACCCAAACTGCTCTGGGATGAGTGGGCAGCCAGCCCGAAGCTGGGTATCTCCTGGCACAGCAGTGTCCTGCTGGGATCTGACAGGCTGGACCCCTGCTTGGAGATGGGTACAGCCAAACTCTGCACTGAGCCTTCCTGGTTCCCTGCCCTGTCTCTCCCAGACTGTTCCAATACCAACAGATAATTCCAAGGTCCCTCTTTTCCACCTGAAGCAGACAAGGAATGGTGGGGACCTGAGAATGCTCATGAGGGCAAGAAGCAGCAGGAGTGATGCCTTGGGGTCTCTGTCCTTGCAGATTTGCAAGCCCTGTCTTGAGGGGGACCCTGAGAAACCAGATCTGGGTTTATTGTTGACCTGGTTTTGAGCAGAAGTTTGGACTTGAAACCTTCTAAGTGAGCCAACCCCATGATTCTGTGAGAACACCAGTAAAGAGCCCAGATGTTGGGCCTGGGAGTAGATCTATTTCAGACATTCCTGAAATACCTTCTGTGAGGAGAAGGAGGTACAGAGGGAGGGGGAAGCAGGAAAGAAAAAAGTCAGGTCCCACGAAACCCACCAGTTCCCGCTTTTTCAAGGTCTGGAATGCCCCTAGGACAAGTTAGGGACTAACACCTACAGATACTACGCTTTTTTTGAAAGTTCTCTTTTTTTACCAGGTTTCTGCTGCTGGGATCGATGTACCTCATGGTGGCAAAGCGGGCCAAACCCTCCTGATAGACAAAAATCCTCAGTGGGTCACAAGATGTGACGAGCACGTAGATGCGCATGTCAAACTTAAAGCCATCAATAAGGAAAGGCTGTGAGGAAAAAAAGGAACAGGAGTGAGCATGAGGGAGAGAAACACACTGCTGGGGTGCAGCAGTGACTGGCAGCTGGCTGCACAGCTTCTGCAGCAAAAGGACCACTCAGCAGGGAGGACAGAGCCCAGCTTTCACCGTGGCAGAAGATGCAGAGCAAAGGATGGAGGACCTGGGGTGCTGGGAGAGTGAGAGGGCTGCAGCCCTCTGCCTGCACTTCCAGCCTGTCCCCTTCACCTTGGAGATGTACTGCTGGCAGATCATGTGCTCGCCGTGTTTGATCTCCTCTGGGTTACGTGTGATGAAGATGCCTCTCCCCTGGCAGCCACTCTCTGGCTTGCAGATGAAGGTCCTCACTCTCCTCGCACGTCGGTAGGCCTGGAACTCTCCATAGCTGTGCAAGGACAGGAGGGACTGTTACAAACTGCAAAAAAACAGACCCTGAACTCTCTCAGAACAGTTGGTCACTCAAACTGTGGTGCTGTGGGCAGGCAGTACACCTACTCCTGAGCTACATGAGAGACAAATTGGTCCTTGGACCTGACATGGACCTCCCGGTGCCACGTTTTGCTGACACACATCTCCACCTCTGCTGGAGGGGTTGTAGGAAGTGGCCACCACGGGGCACACAGGGGCCAGTGAAATTTTGGTTCTGGTGCTGCAGAGCAGGAGAAAATAAAGCCCTGACTGCAAAAGAGGAGGTCACAGGTCTCTGCATCCCCTTTCCTGCTGCTCACCAGCAGGCAGGAGGCCTCAGCCAGCATGCTGAGCAGGACACAGAGGCTCATCATGTTATGTGGCTGATCTCCAAGAGGAGATGTGCTTTGGAATCAAGCCCATCTGCCAATTAGATCATTTTCTGCAGATGGAGGAACACCATCTTTCCAGTGGGTACTGCATTTAGGGAGGGAGGCAAAGAGCAGAAATTCCTGAAAGCAGCACTATAAAAAATGAGAGGGCAGGAAATGCAATCTGGAAAGAAAGAGGAGAGACCTACGTCTGCCTTCTCCAGAAATGGGAGGACAGGGTGGCAGCCTTCCTGGACAAACTCCAGCACACCACTGTCCCCCAAGGCCAGTGGAATGGGAGAAGCAGCAAGTGTGACTCTCCCAGCAAAGACACTTTAGGTGAGAGATGAACAAAATCTTTCCAACTGTGAGGAGAGTTCAGGTACAGAACAGGCAACAGGAGCAAGCCCAACTTCAAAGTCTTCAGGAAATGGTAAGAATAAAGTCTGCCAAGAACGGGTATCTTGTCCCTTACCAGCACGCAGACTTCGACTACTCTTTGGTCTCTCTCAGACATATTTTTGGCTCCCACTCCCTAATTTGAAAGCCCTGCTCTCAGCTGCAGTAGCACGTGTCACTCACTCAGCAGGCAGGCACCACGTGCGGGGAAATATGTTGTACTCCTTGGGGAAGAGCCTGAGCATGCGGTTGAGGTTGCGAGCCAGCAAGTCCTTACGGCAGATCTCAATCATGCCTGGGAAATGGTTGATTTTCTGAAAGAGGTGAAGACAGAAACCAGGATCAGAGAAGGAAGAGCAGGGATCCTCCTCCAGAACCATGGGGGCCCAAACGGGAAGCTGGGCCTGTGGTTGCCTTGAACGTCTGCTGAGAGAGAAGATTGCACCACAACTGCTTTATCTGAACTTCACCAGTGTGATTTATCTGCTCATTCCATCTCAGTTCTGCCTCCCTGGAGTACCACAGCTCCGGAAAGGGAGCCCTTTGTCATCAACAACAATTTATTTCATGCTCCACGAAAGGGGCTGGCAGCTTCCCAGCTCGGAGAGGCTGCCAGAGCCCTGCACCAGTGGCAGAACAGAAGTAAGGGCTCGTGAACCTGTGTCCTCCAGAACCCGTGCAGAGAAAAGGGGGCATGGGTGCTCGTCTGGGCACTTCTGTTTCATTGCACAACACATTGTTCCACCACCAGCCCCACCCCAGACCTTCCCAGGGGCACTTACCTGGAACCTCTTCATCTCCATGAGGCGCTCCAGGGACACTGAGTAGTCTGTCCAACACACCGTCCACTCCTCGTCCTCTCCCGCCTCCTTCAGCCCGCAGCACCGCGCCGCACGCCGCACTGCACCGGGGCACCCAGGTGACAGGGGGACAGGCAGAGGACACGGGCACTGTTAAATCCCCAGAGGAACCAGGGACACTGGGGAACAAAGCTCCCCGGGCTGCGGTTCCCCTCTGAGACACGAGGCATTGAGAGGGCTTCAGGAGGTGTCAGAACAGCTGTACCTGGCTGAACACCCCCAGGGGTCCAGGGAGACACCAGCACTGTTACCTCTGTACACTGTGGGGTCCCAGAGCCCCCCTGAGCTACAGCAGGCTCGAGTGCCCCATGGCTCAGACCCCAGCTGGGCAGATACAAGTCTTCTGAAGGTATGACTGTCATCTTTGGAATGCATTTGTCAGCAGAACACACAAGCTGGGGAGCAGAAGGTTGCTGCTGGGATGGTTAATTAATGCCAGTTTTGAATTTGGGCTGGGGAGATGATGGGGGTCAGTGCCACACCACCTCCCACTGTGGGTCCCCATCCACCTGCATCACCAAACTGCCTGAGCATGGAACATGCAGTGCCCAACAAACCCTGCCTGCCTTGCCCAGACAGCCAGGCTGTGACCTTCAACAGTGTGGCTGCACTGCTAGGACAGCCATCAGCACCTTGGCTAATAACATCCAACAAGTGTCTGCCTGGTTATGATCAGCTTGTGGCAGCAAAGGGGAGCAGGTGAGGGGACCAGCTCCCTGGAGCTCACCACTGGAGACAGGGCAAAGGGAGAAATTCCTGGCACCAGTCCTACATGTTGAGCAGCTGGGAGCTCTCACTTCAGCCCTCCCAAGCACAGATACCTCTGCCTTCACACCACCCTTAACCCTTCTCACCTATTTTGCATACCTGGGCAATGCGGGCACTCGGGGGGGGGCACAGGCATGAACTGCTGTGGCACTTTCAGGCTCATTAAACCAATAAATGCATGTACCAAAAAAGGACCGTGGTGTGGGAACTGGTTACTGGCTCTCCTCCCTGGCTCAGGGCACCCGAGGGGTCTGTTGTTGGTGGGCTGATCCGAAGGGAGACCTTGCAGCACCTGGGACTTACCACTCTCGTACCTGCAGCTGGTCAGGTTGATGGTGGGGACACTGGAATTGAGAGACAACACAACAGTGGCTACTCAGTGATCAGCCAGAACCTCTCCAGGGTGTGTGGGAGGCAGCTTGTGCTCCACAAGACGAACGGGCAATTCTGATCTGGAGCCACCACGGGCCGGGCACAGGGTGAGAATGGCACCAAGCGTGGGCCCAGCCCCGGACGTGTCACGCTTGGGATTATTGGGACGAGTGGAGGGAAAGAGCGTTTATTGTCCGGGTCGGAGGAGCCCTAGGAAGCCGCTGGGGCTGGGGAGCAGAGGGCCCACCGGCACACCGCCATTCGGGCCCGGGCCGGACCGTACTCCAGCCGCTGCGGGCCCTGCTGGGGGCTGAGGCCTGCTCGGCAGCCCGCTGCCCGCCGCCCACCTGCGCTTCCTCTGCCTCCTTCGCGGCTGGAGGGCAGCGGGCTGGCCTGAGGAGGATCCTGGAGGGGGCTCCGGAAGGGGTTTCAGGGGGGGTTCCGGGGGGGGTTCCGGGGGGAGTTCCGGGGGGGGTCCCGGGGCCGGGCCCCCCCCGTCACCGCCCTTCTGCATCGTGCCCGCTGCCGGGGTCCGCCCCGTTGCCATGGCGACGAGGCAGCAGCGGCAGGGGCGGGGCCAGAGCGCCTCCCCGTCAGTCACGTTGCCAGCAGCCGTGCAGCCCCACTGCTGCTTAGCGCCCCCTTGCGGGCAGCGCGGGTACCGGGAGCGGCACCGACCCCAGCACGCCGGGCCGGGCCCGCTCATCCCGGCAGCAGCCGCAGCAGCTCCTCTGCCAGGCGCAGCAGCTCCGGCTCCGGCAGCAGGGGCTCGCGGATGACACGCAGGGCCTCGGCCTCGGTGATCTCCCGGTACAGCGGCTCCGCCGGCAGCGGCAGGTGCCCCGCCAGCTCGCAGAGCGCCACGTTGAAGGCCGCGCTCTCCTTGGCGCCGAAGCTGGGCCTGCGAGCCCACAGCAGCACCCGCAGACCCCGCCCGGCACCGGCCCCCGCCGGCGCGTCCCCCCGTGTGGCCATGAGGTTGCAGGCCAGGCCGGTGTCGGCCAGGTGCTCCGCCGCCCGGCAGACGTCCCGTGCCAGCGCCCCCAGCTCGGCGGGGCTGGCGGTGTAGAAGAGGAAGGCGGGGGCCGGGACGTGGTGCAGGAGGCAGAGGCGGCCCGGCGGGCGGAGGGGCTGGGCGGGCGCCGACTCCACGAGCAGCGGCCGGGGCAGGTAGAGGCCGTGGAAGTGGAGGTGGTTGACGGAGGCGCAGCCCCCCAGCCCGTTGAAGCCCACTCGGAAGCCGGGGTGGGCGCTGAGCAGGGCGGCCTCCAGCGCCCCGTGCAGCCCAGCGGGGGTGAGGGTCTGCGGCAGCCGCCGCGCCGGGTCGGGCAGCAGCAGGACGTGTCCCCGCTCCAGCGGGCTGACGTTGATGGCCACCAGGAGCGGGTCGGGGGCCGCGGGGCCGCCGTCCCCGGCCCGGCGCAGGCGGAGCAGCCCCTCGGCGGGGCGTATGCGAGTGAAGTTGAAGTCCTGGGGGTCGAAGGGCTGGCGGAGGCTGCACACGAGCTGGGGCGGGCGGCGCTGGGTGCCGCGCTGGGCGTTCAGCTGGGCCACCAGCCGCATGGGGCCAGGCAGCAGGCGGGTGGGCAGCGGGCCCAGCCGGTACCGGAACAGGCCCCGCGCCATCCGGTCACTCCAGCCCGCCAGCAGCGCCCGATCGAAGCGGGAGGGAGCGGAGCCCGGGTCGTCCCCCCATCCCGCGGCCGGCAGGACCAGCTCCTCTTCCCCGTAGACGAACTCCTCGGGCTCCGGCTCCTCGCCCGCCGCCGCCATGACGGGAGAGGGGCGGGGCCAGCGGCGCGCGGGCGCGGTGTTGCCGTGGGAGCGGCTGAGTGACAGATGGGGGCGGGGCTATGAGCCGTTGGTGGGCGGGGCGTTTCCATGGTAGCGGGTGATTGACGGGCGAAGAGGAAGCAGCGCGGGAGTCATGGGGGGCTCGGCCAGCCTGCTGCCACGGGAGGCCCTGAGCGAGTACCAGGTGCGGGGGCACCGGCACCGGCACCGGCACCGGCACCGGCACCGGGGGGGGGGGGGGGGATCCCAGCGGGGTGGGGGACGCGAGGCCAAGGGACCCGGTTCCAGGGTGCACCGGGCTGAACCATGGCTCTCCCCACAGGAGCTGACGTTCCTGAGCAAGCAGGAGATCGTGCTGTGAGTACGGCCGTGGGGCAGGGAGTGGGACCGTTGGCTGGAGGTGGGTGCTGGTCCCACAGGGGGCTTCGCCTCCGCCGTGGGGCCGTTGCCCTGTGGTACCGGTGCCCGCTGGGCCGTTCCCTGCCGGCCGGATGCCGGGGGCAAAGGTCTGGGGGTGCCGCCCTAAGGAGTGGAGCGGGGCGATGGCAGCGGGGCCGGCCTGGAGACAGCTCCTTCCCCAAGCCCCAGCCGTAGGGATGGGCAGGCAGCAGCCCGACTCCTCTCCCTCACCGCCTGGGTCTCGGGAGCCAGTGCGGGACCACCCGTGCGGGCACAGCTGGCAGGGAGCTGTGGGAACGGGGCCGTCGGCCTCGGAGCAGCGCTGGGAAGAGCTGCCCGCACCAGCCGTGCCCGCAGGGCCGCCCCCCGCCCCATTCCCCCCACACAGCCGCTCTTGTTCTTGCCTCTTCAAGTGCCTACAAGAGGTTCCGTGAACTGCTGCCAAGGGAGGAGAGGGAGAATGCCTTTTCTGCACGCGTTCCCAAGAGCCAGATCCTGACGCTGCCGGAGCTGCGGGTACGGAGCCTGGCAGGCAGCCGGGGCTCCCGGGGTCCGGGCGAGTTTGGGCAGGGCCCGGTTTACCCGCCGCGGTGCCGTGGCTCTACCCTCGACTTGCTGCCCCAGCAGTCACCCCGGGGAAGCTCTTCGCTTCCCACACCTCAGTTCTGCCAAAAAGCAGCTTCCAGATCCCTCCTGTGCCATGGAGGATCCCTGCGATCCCGGCTGTTCAGGGACAGGAATGGTGCTGCCATGCGTGACAGACCTGTGTTGGCAGGCAAACCCCTTCCAGCACCGGATCTGCCGGGTGTTCTCCACTTCAGACGATGACAGCATGTCCTTTGAAGATTTCCTTGACATGCTGAGTGTCTTCAGTGACTCTGCTACCTCCGACATCAAATCCCACTATGCCTTCCGCATCTTTGGTGAGGCTGGGGGGCAAATGCCATGTCCTGGGGTTCTCGCACGTCAGGTGGGTGGGAAGGTATGAATCTTTGTTTCTGAGGGCCAGCAATGTCCTGGGAGCACGCACAGGGATGGAGCCTGTAGGAATTCCCTGTGGAACCACTGGGCTGGCATGATGCCATGCACTAAGAGCTGAGATGTGGAGCCTGCAGGGGCCTCAGCGCTGAGCTGAGCACAGGCACTCATGACTTTTCGAGTCTGCTGTGGCCCTGCCAAAATGTAACTTTCCTCTCCCCACAGACTTTGATGACGATGGGACTCTGGACAGAAAGGACCTGGAGAAACTGGTGAACTGCCTGACAGGGCAAGGGGAGGAGTGCCGGCTGAGTGATGAGGAGATGGAGCAGCTCATCCAAAATGTGAGGACCATCAGGTGGGGCATGGGCTGCTGCACAGCCACTGTGAGCCCATACAGAGCTCACCATGTGCCTTACCTTCTCCTACAGATCCTGGAGGAGTCTGACATTGACAAGGATGGCACCATCAACCTCTCCGAGTTCCAGCACGTCATCTCCCGCTCCCCAGACTTTGCCAGGTATGGTGGCCTTCAGCAGCACAGCTTGTCCTCATGGTTTGCCCACCTTGGTCACTGTGCCAGTGGTGGACCAGAGCTCTTGGTGGCAGTGGGGCAAGGCTTCCCTGCACAAGGGAAGCATGGGATGCAGTTCCCTCTCCTCACTCTGCAGAGACCTCTGCCGTGCAGGGCAATGCTTCTTCCCTGCAGCACTGGGTGCTGGCAAACCACTCGCATGTGATCCAGTGAGGAGGTGCAGAACCTGTTGTGTCTCTTGCAGCTCCTTCAAGATTGTCCTGTGAGAGCCCTGCAGCTCTCTGGTAGAACTGCTCTGTCTGCTGCAGCTCTTCGTGGTCTCAGACATTTCCTCTTCCAGCAGCATGGCAGAAGCTGCTACTCCTCACCAGCATGGCTGTGCCGCAGTGCCTTGGGCAGGACACCCCTGGCCTCAAAGAGGTGGGCTCAGGGCAGCTGCCATGTCTGCAGCCCCTCTGCTCTCCCAGGATTGGATTTTAGTGCCTTACACAAACCTTGTGCAGCACTCAGCTGTGGGCATACCCAGCACAGCCTGCCCTCAGTACCAATTTGTGCCTTCCTTTAGAAGGCAGGGAGCTGCCTCCCCCCTGCTGAGCTCTCTCCTGGGGAGGCAGCTCCCTGCTGCAACCAGGATCCATTTCTCCAAGCAATAACCCAAACCTGGATCAATTTTTCCAAGCAATAACCCAAACCTGAATCCATTTCTCCAAGCAGTAACCCAGCTCCTCTGTGGGTGGGCCATCCCAATGCCTCCCCACAGCAGCAGGACCCCCTTCCTGCTGCCCACAGTCATCTCGTCCCACTCTGGGCTTGTTCCCCTTCTCCTTCCTTCTGCCTCTCCTCTGGCTCCAGCTCAGCAGCTGCTCTGCCGCCCTGGCCTCTTCCTCCCCCTGCTCCCGCAGGACACAAATAAAGGGCTCTGGTTTCACCCCCACTCTGTGCTGCCTTTGTCTCACTGTGGGGACAGAGGGGCTGCTGCAGCCCTGCTGTGGGACGGCTGCCACCAGGGTGCTGGGGACACGGTCTCCTGCCAGCACAGCTCCAGGGGACGGCTCCCAAGTCCCGCTGGGTGACAGCCCTTTCCGTGGGCCACCTCCTTCCTCCAAACCCGGGGCCTGTTCTCAGCCTCGCCACACAAAGAGCTCTGCACAAAGGGAAATCCAGGGCAGGCCAGCGGGTACCTTTGCCGCGGCCCCCGCCAGAACCCTTTGTGTCTGTTCATCCACTGGCTGGGCCCTGGCCCGCGGCCAGCAGTGGCCAACGGCTCGGATGGGGCTTTGCCATGAGACCCCCCCCCGAGTTGTACCAGGGACTGGTGCAATGCCGGGAGGAGGGGGAGGCCAGTGGGGTGCCGAGGGTCCAGCTGGCTCTGCAGGAGCCCCAGCCCATCTCCCCTCACCTCTCGCATCCCCCCTATCCCCGCGGGTCTGCCCCCCGGCCCGGTAACCCCGCGGTGCTGATGGTATCTGTGCCCCTGCAGCCCCGGGGGCCACGTCTGCTGGCGTGGCACCAACCGACGCCTCCGGTGGCTTTTTTGATGTCCCAGAACAGGCTGGGCAGGAAGCTGGGTCCAGCCGGGAGCCAGGCAGTGCTGGTTCCTGGGGGGGGAGCCAGCCCCGACACGCCGACTCTGTGGAGCTCAGGGCTCCCACGGGCCCCGCGATGCCAGCGCTTCCCAGGCATGAGAGCTCACAGCAAGGCGCAGCCATCACCCGTCACCCAGCCGGCACAGGGGGTCTGCAGGATGGGGACAAGGACGTGCCCGTGCCCCAGGCTGGCAGCACAACACACCACGGTCACAGAAGGGGCTGCCCGCCCCCAGTCCAAGCCAGACACCATTCCTCTCTGCAGGGACACCAAGATGGTCCCCAGGATGGCGACATGCAGCGCACACGTGTCCAAAGGAGACACCTGGACTTTATATAAAAACCACAGACGTTTCTGCACACGCACGTGGGGATGTGGGGGCTGCCCAGCCTGGCTCCCAGCTCCCTCCCGGGGACACAATTCACATTTTCAACGTATGAAAAAACGAACCAAGCACAGACACACGGCACATGCCGCGGGGTTGCAGCACACGGCTCCAAGTCCTGCAGCCAGACATCACAGTGAGTCAGGGCACGGGGGGCCGTGGCCACCCCCCCCTCCTGCCCTCTGCATAGAGCTGGGCACTGCACCCACCCCCACAATGGGGACACCGGGCAGGGGAACAGTCCCGCTCATCCCTGGAAGGCACGGAGCACCCTCGTACCCGGAGCTGCCAGCACCATTCCGGGCAGCTGAGGCGAAGGCCGGGGAGGTCTGGGGGAGCCGAGTCCCGCCACGGGCTCTGGGCATGCACACACAGACAACGTGGACCCCGGCCAGTCCGGAGAGGCTCAGCAGAGCAGAGGCAGTGGTGGGTGAGGGCTCGGCTCTTGTCCCCCATCACACCACCGAGTCCTGGATCTCAGAGCCCAGACGCACCCGGGGTCTTTGGCAGGCAGGAGACACCTCCACGAAGCTGTCCCGGACATGGAGGGGCCTCTTCTCCGATTCGGAGAAGGCGCGTGGGGGACCCGGGGGCTCGTGCACCGGGGTGCTGACGATGTAGTTGTCCTGCAGGGCCTGGTAGCCCTTGTGCTCAGGCACAGTGCTGGGCAGGCTGCTGCCGTTCAGGGGCAGGCTCTCCACTGGTTTGCGGGGTGGCTTCTGGTGCCGGCTGGGGTCTCCGGGCTCCAGCAGGGCTTTCATGCCGTTGCGGTGCCGGTGCAGGAGGAAGAAGGCCAGCACCAGGACAGTGGTGACGAAGAGCACACACATCACCAGAAACTCGGTCCAGTAGGTCTTGCCATCCAGCCGTGCTGCTGCACTGCCCACTGCCGAGGTGCTCCTGGACGTGCTGACAGTCTCCAGGGCATCCCGGCCGCTGGCCACCTTCCTGCTGGGGTCTGGTAGCCCAAGGGCCAGTTCCTGCACACCCACGCAGTAGCTGGCCATCAGCTTGCGGAAACCTTCCTCCAGTGACCAGCACTCGTAGGTGCCGGCCCGCTCAGGGCTGCCCACCAGGATGAGGGCCCCGTCAGGCAGCACCAGGTAGGAGGCGTTGACAGGGGCCCCGTCGTGCAGCCAGCGCCGCGACGCCAGGTTGGAGAGCAGCCGGCACGGCAGCGGCTGCACCGCGTTGGGGGGCAGCTGGATCCGCTGACATGGGGCACCTGAGGCTGCAGGGAGACAACCCACGGGGGGATGTCAGCAAGGCTGGGGGGACACTGGGGACAGCGGGGAGGACCCCGGGATGACCTGGGATAGTAGCAGCCTCAGCTGCAGGGGCAAAACCTCACCTGGGGGCAGAAGGACGCGAGGACGAGGCTGGGAAGCGTTGGGCAGCTGGCAGAGCCGCTCCGTGTCGGCATCCTCAATGTCCTGCGCCCAGAGCCTGGGATAAAAGAGAGGGCTCAGGGTGGTGGCAGGGTGCAGGGGGAAAGAGAGGGGCGGCAGGGGGAAGGATGGGGGTGCAGCACTTACTGGGGGTGTGCCGGGGGGTGCGAGGTGACACTGCGGCAGGCGCCCCGGCTCCATGCGCAGAAGGGGTCTCGTGCCAGCACACACTCACCGCAGCTGCGGTACAGGCTGCAGTTGGCAAAGGGCACCTGAGCCACTGCCGTGTAGGTGGCTGCATAGACCAGACCCTGTGGGAGGGGACACAGGGCAGTCAACAGCCAGCTCTGGTGCCCGAGCTGTGCAGGGGGATTACCTCCTGCACCCCCCCGCCCACCAGCGGGACCTGCCCCATGCAGGCTGAGCCCACACCGTCCCCCCGTCACCCCAGTGTGCCCGTGCCCAGCTCCTGCCTTGTCCTGGTCCAGCAGCAGCTGGAGAACGGGCTGGCCAGCGGGGAAGAGGCGGATCTCCTCAATGATGTGCACCCCGTGGTCCACGCGCACAGCCTTGTGCAAGCGGCCATCATCTGCAAACACAAGGGCTGTGGTGAGCGAGGTGGGGTGCAGGCGGTGTGCCGGCACCTCTGCCATCGGCACCCCGTGGCAGCACCCACCTGTGCCCAGGAAGAGGACGTCATAGGTGCCATGGAGGCCCTGCGTGCGGTGGACGCCGATCTGGTGGTAGCGCAGGCGGCTCTGCAGGAGGAGGGGCTGGCTGCGCACCGGGCTGTCCATCAGGAAATGGTCTTTGATGAAGTTCAGCACCCGGTCCGGCATCTGCAGGGACGAGTTGATCTTCAGGTGCCGCGTGTGGCTGGTGATACACTGGGGAGAAAGGAGGGGGCTTGACCAGGGCACGCAGCTGGCAAGCGGTGGCCGGTGGCTTGCAGGACCAGGAGGGGCTGTGCCACGTCCTGTGCCCAGGCAGGTGTTTGGGGAGGGACATACCGTGCCTGGCCGGGGCTCCGGCACAGGGCCGGTGTCTGTGTACCACTGCTGTGTCTCCCGGTTCACCTCCTTGTACAGCCCGGCGAAGGCTTGCTGCACGCTGCGCATGGGGAAGGCACAGACAGCAGAGCTGCCCAGGCCACCCTTGTTCCTGGGAGGGGAGAAGCGAAGCCTGTGTCAGGGTCCAATGAGCCCCCCACCCTCCCCAGGACCCCAGCTCTGCCTGCTGCTCACCACTGCGAGGTAAAGACCCCATAGAAGAGGGTGTCCCTCCAGTGCAGCTGCCCCGGGGTGAGCACAAAGATGTCCTGCAGCACGTTGAAGGGGAAGCCATCCTCAGGGTGGGAACAGAGCAGCTGTGCCTTCAGGAACGTGGTCCAGCGTCGCTGCAGCACGCGCTCCCCACCTTGGTCCCCCTGAGTGATGCAGAGGGTCACGGTATGATGCCATGGGGACCCCCACAGGGCCAGGTGAGCAGAGCAGGAGTCTGTCTGTCTGTCTGTGCAGCAGTGTGAGACCCCGGCGGAACAGACCCGGTATTAGGGAGGCACAGGTGATGGGTGCCCAGGAGAAGGAATATGGGACCCAAGAGGAGAATGGGATTCATGTTCCTTCCAGAGAGAGGTCAGAAGAGACGGGAACAGGTCACTGGCACCAACGGGGCCAGTGGGAGCAGTGGGACTCAAGCCACAGCCCTGGGCTGGGCACTCCACAGATGTAACTGCCCCAGAGGGGCCTCCCACGGGTGCTGGGCCCAGAAACCAGGGGTCAGAGCTGCGCAGGGTGGTCCCACATCCCCCCACCCCAGCAGTGAGCAACACCTTGGGCTCAGCCCCCCACGTGCCACCCACCTTACAGACGCGTGCAATGCGGGACACAATGGTGTTCTCGAAGTAATCGAACTCCTTGCCGGTCTCGCTGAAGAAGAAGTAGACTTTGTCATCGTCACCCTCAGGGTTGCCGGCGGGCAAGCTCTCACGCAGGTATGCTGAGCCCACGAAGACGGGGTCTGGGGACACAGGGACACTCATCACGGCATGGTCACTGGGGCTGGCCCCATCCCCATGGGGTGTGGAGACTCCAGCCTGACCCTGTCCCCCTCACCCTGCAGCCAGTTGAGGGAGTTCTCGGTCTTGAGGGCGATGCGGCTCTCCTGGCTGCGGGAGATGGTGGGCTCGTTGCCCTGGAAGTTGCTGACAGTCCCAGCATAGAGCTCACCATCTGCCAAAGAGACGCTCCCGCTGGGACCCGGCACACGCCACAGCACACGCTGGGCTCCTTTTGGCACAGCTCAGCCTGGCTGAGCATCCAGAACTACAGTGGGCGAGGGTCTGGGGTGGGGGTCCTTACCGACCATGACGGCCGTGGAGCGGTACTCAGGGTCAAAGGGGCAGCGTCCCTTCCCATCCTCCAGCAACACCTTCCCTGACCTGTCCCGTTCCAGGCTGAAGTGCTGGACGTTCTGCAAAAGGACAAGGCTGTGAGCCAGCAGTCCCCCCAGCACCCAGGAACCCCCCCACTGCACAGGACCACCCGCAGCCCCACTCCCCGGGCTCACGATGTAGGTGCAGGCTGGGCTGAAGGCACAGGTCCCGCAGGTGTAGAGGTGGGTGCTGTTCAGCTGCAGCAGCATCTTGACATAGTTGTGACAGTCCTTCTGCAGGGGAGAGGGGACCCAGCTCAGCACCCCTGCCTGCACAGTGCCCAGTGTGGGCACTACCAGCCCCTGCCGCAGCCCCCAGCCCCCCACCAACAGTTGGGCTAACCTGGGGGTCCTTGCCCTTGAACACACATTGCCTCTTCTTTTCCTCATCCGCACCCCAGGGCAGCTGCAGAGAGGGGACAGTCACCGGGAGCCCCCTGACACTGCCCTAGCATCAACATCCTCCCCCCCTCAGTGGGGCTGAGCACCCACTGCCCAGAGCAGCTGCTGATCCCAAATGCTGCTGGAGGGCAACCCAGCCCCAGCCCAGCCCTGGGGTCTCTGCGGTCCTGAGCAGTGGGTGGGCTCACCCTGCGTGCTGGCGCTCCAGGATGGAAGTGGCTGGTGTTGACAGCAAGGAGCAGCTCACGGGCCCCCAGGTACAGGGTGCCACCGTCTGGGCTGAGCAGCAGGGCTGTGTAGTTGGAGACTCCGGGCATCCTGAACCGCTGCACCACCCGCTCAGCCGAGTCTGGGAAGAAGGGAGAGCCACGGCGTCGGCCACGGACATCAGCCATGGGCAACGGCCTCGTGTGGGCAACACCTGACCCCTGGGCTTCTCAGACCATGGCTTGCTCCTCGACAGCTTGGCACTGCTGCCCCAGCTTCACACTTCGCCCACCTGGAGCCACCAGCACCAGACCTGGCTCTGCCCACAGGGTCACTGCTGAGAACCTTGGCAGCCACAACAGAGCCTGTGGGCAGCACCCGTGTTGCTGCGGTACAAATCACTGCCTCATCCCAGCCCCAGAGACAGCCCCAGGTCCCGCTGCAGCCGCCCTGCCTGCGGCTCTCACGTGCCCAAACCCCCCAGGGCTCAGCCCTGTGGGACCCTGGAGTTCACAGAAGGGAGCGATGGGTACCAGGACTGGACACCCACTCAGGTGCCCACAGCTGCCGGTGCCAGACACCAGGGCAGAGCTGCCAGGTGAGTCACGGGGCGCTGATCCCATCCCATCCTGCAGGGGTGGCCGGGCCCAGGAAGCCTTTCCTCCCGCAGCTGCCCTGAATCAGACGGGCACGGCTGTGTCAGCGGGACACGTCGGGCTGACTCATGCTGCCAACTCCCTGAACCCCGCACACCAGGGACACCTCCACCTGCCTTGACCCCCTTCTGGCTCCTGGACCCTGCCAGGACAGCCCTGGGGCTCCTGCCAGCCCCGTGAAATGCAAACCACTGCCAGGGCTTGAGGACCCTGCTCCTCTCCCCCTGCCCTGTCACTCCACCAGCCCCAGATGCCACTGGACACGCTGGCAAATCCCCAGTCCTGGGAGGCTCGGCTGGTCCCAGCTCAGCACCTGTGCTGCACAGAGGAGGGGATGCAGCCCCCCAGTGCCAGGCCCATGCTGAGCACAGCCAAGGGGCAGGGGTGGCCCTGCAGAGCTGGCCTGGCCTGGGGAGCCACGGGAACCGGTGCCGGCTGCCAGGGACCTGTCAGGACAAGACCTGCTTCTTCCAGACAAACCTGCTGGAGGCTCAGCCAGCGCTCCCAGGGGAGCAGCTCCCTGCTCCTCCTGCCCAACACCCATGAGCCCCAATGCACCCGTGCCCCCTGCAGTGCTGGGGACTGGGTTGGGACCCCCAGTTCCTGCCTGTGAGCTGTGGCCCCCGCAGGCGGTGCCCGTCCAGGACAGGTCCACGCAGGCAGGGCCGGGCAGCACAGTTCGACGCCGTGTGGCACCGCGTGGCACGATGCCGAGCCAGGCTGTCCCGCTGGCTCCCGGGGCTCCCGCCCAGCTCAGTGGGTCCCAGAGCTGCTGGTGCCACTACACTGGTGGTCACGGGGCATGTGGGGGGGGCACGTGGCGGGGCCACGTCCACACCAAAGAACCACGAAGAACCACCCAGCTGCTGCACCACGCTGCCAGCGCTGGCCCGGCCCAAACCACGGCACCCTCCAGGGCCGCCCAGCCGGCAGCCAGCACGGGATGGGCTCCATGGGCCACTGGCAGCTGGATTTAGCCACCAGCCCAGACACATGTGGGCGGCCCCTGCCAAACACAGCCCCAGCGCTGGACAAAGGAGCTGGGGCCTGCAGCTGCTGATGCTGAGCCCAAGCTGCCCTGGAGCCCACCCTGCTGCCCCTGCTCCTGGGGAGCTCTGCAGGGCGAGGTGGGGCTGCAGGCCAGGCCCCCCCCACAGGGCCTCTCCTTCCCAGCCCCAGTGCAGCCCCAAGCCCTGGGGGGCTGCAGCAGGTGCTGGAGCAGCCTGAGGCTGGGCACAGCATGGTCCCCATGTCACCAGGGAGCACCACCCCCCAGACCCTGCACCGCACTTCCTCGGTTCGCCCCCGTGCCCCCCCGGGAGCACAGCCACCAGCCACAGCACCCCACTGCCCTGCATCCCCCCGTGTCCCCAGAGAGCACAGTCACCCCAGCCCCTGGGCCACGGTGGTCCCCCATGTGCCCAGGGAGTGTAGCCACAAGCCCAAGTCCCTGCACCCCACTGCTATGTGTCCCTCGATGTCCCTGTGTGCCCCGGCCGTCCCCCCCAGCCCCTCGGCGGGTGTTGTGCAGCCTCAGCACCATCAGTGTCACACGGTGTTCCCACGCGGGGCCACCCTGTCCCGCAGCGCAGGGAGCCGGGAGGACTGGGGGAGTTCCAGGGGGTGCTCAGCCGCCCCGGGAGGGAGTGGGGGGGCCCGCCGCAGCCCCGCGGGGCAGACACTCACCGTAGGGCAGGCTGACCCGCGGGACCGGCTCCGGAGCCGCCGAGAGCAGAACCGCCGCCAGCATCGACTGGGCCAAGACGGGCAGCGCCGGCCGCGCCGCCATCCCGGGCCGGGCAGAGCCGGGCAGAGCCGAGCCGGGCCGGGTTGGGCCGGGCCTCCGCCACCTCCCGCTGAGCCGCCCGGGCGCTGCAGACCTGCGGGGAGAGACGGGCTGAGCGGCGGAGCCCGGCCCCGGGGGGTACCTCCCGCCCGACGCCCCGGGGCTGCTCCCCGCCCCGCCGTACCCAGCCCCACCGCCCGGTACCGATCGGGCTAACCGAGCCCCGGGCGGGGCGGGCTGCTCGGAAGAGGAGGCGGCCGGTTCCCCGCCGGCACCGCCCCCGCCCCGCCCCGCAGACCCGCTCCCGCGGCACGGCGGTGCTTCCCCCCCGCGACCTGACCGGGCTGCCGGCTGTGCCCCCGACCCCCTACCCACCACCCCCTCCAGCAACAGCCGGGGGCGGTACGGAGGGACCAGTGCTTTATGCTAGTGGGGGTCCCCCGCACCTACACTCGTGTCCCTACAGCGGGAAGAACTGGGGGGTGGGGTCTGTCCCAGGGGTGACTGTCTCGGGGTGTCTGTCCTGGGGACAGCTCAGCCCCAAAGCTGCTGGCGGTGCCCGTGGCTCCCAGCACTGTTCCCACAACCCCTCGGCTCAAGCTTTGTTCCGTCTCTGCTCTCTGCAGAGGCTTTCCCAGCTGCCCTGCCTGCAGCGGGCTAGGGTCTCTGTGTGGGACATGTCCCCGTCCCCAGGACAGCCCGGCGCTCCCTGCCCTCCCGAGGGCACGAAGGGCTCCCAGGGGACACGGCAAAGCCGGGCAGTGGGTGCCAGCCTACCCCACGAGGACACGCTCACCAGCTCTGTGTCCACACCAGGCAGCACCCAGGGGCACAAGAAGTATCCCTGCCTGTCCCACCGGCCTGTCGCCCAGGATGTGGGATGAGCACAGCCATGAAAGAGATGCAGAATGGGAGGGTGGCATTGGGCTTAAAGTTGCTGGGCAGAACCCTCTGCCCTGGCCCATGGTGGGCTCTGTACCCTGGCTGGGTATGGGTGGGGCTTGCAGCCCCCTGGCACAAGTGCATGCAGACCCCAGGGAATCACCCGCTCGTCCAGCAGTTGCCATGGCAACTCATTATTAATGACAGCTGCTTATTTTGCCATGGCAACAGGGGGAAGGGTCTCTCTTCCAGCAAGCAGTGATCCTGAGCCTGGACCACCACACCACTGCCCTCCCCACAGGCAGCAGAGCCCCAGGCCATCCTGCCCAGCCAGCCCTGGCCCCAGGGCCCATCACCAGCCTGCTGACAGGACCCTCCGTGAGCCCCCCCAGCAGGGACAAGGGCACCCCACAATGCTGGGATGGCTGCACCCACACAGGGGGCTCTGACCACTCAGCACGGTGGGACGGTGCTGGCTCTGTGGGGTGTACCTGGAACCCAGGGGTGATGGCAGTGCCCCTGCTTTGCTCCGGGCTCAGCTCCCTTCCTGCTCCATGGCCGACGTTCCTTCCTGGGCCAAGGACAGCCTCGACAGCTCCACCCCACCTTATCAGCACCCTTTGGCTGGGAAATGCCACAGATGGGACAGGGCACTCTACGTCACCAGCTGGTCACTCTGCATGGGGTGGGGGCAAATGCCTGCCCCACAGCCACGGCCATGCAGCACCCCGTGTGTCCCTAGGGGACTCTGGGGACTCGCCATTGCCTGCGCAGTAGGAGTGTCATGTCAACACGCTGGTGTGATGGCACGAACCCCCCACACGTGGGGGGGCAGAGAGGGGGCAGGCAGGCAGGAGCCCAGGCAGGGCAGCAGCAGGCAGCAGGCAGCAGCCAGGCCAGGGCCTGTGCCTTTAAGCGTGTCACTCCCCACGGCTGCTGGCAGCCCGGCTGTTTACGCCAAACTCCCCGTTCCTCCCCTCCCTGCCCACGCAGCTGCCAGCGCGGGCGGCGCCGGGGGCACCCACAGCACCCTGCCCCACGTCCTGCCCTGCACCGCTCAGCAGGCACCAGCACGCACCGGTACCGGCCCGCCCGCCCAGGATGGGGAAACCGCTCGGGGGGGCCGGGCACGGGCAGCACCAAAACCTATGGCCCGGGGTCACCGGGCAGGCGGGGCGGCAGCTCCTGCACCCCATTCCCACGCCAGCGCCCTCCGCCCCACTCCCGCGGGGGCCTGGGAAACCGGGCACGGAGCCGAGTCCTGCTGCAAGGAGCAGGGCCAGGGCTGCCTGCACCCCATTACTGCTACCTGCACCCCGCTGCTGCTGCTGCTGCTGCTGAGTGCTCACACCTTGCTCCCGCAGCCTGCAGGCAGCAGTGCGTGCACATCCCCTGCTCACAGCTGCTCTGGCTCGCACACAGCCCACGCGCACAGGCTCTCCCTGCCAACCCACGTCTCCCCCACCCCCCTGCAGGGCTCTCCCACCTGCCCCCAGCCTGGCCCCCTCCCACTGGCTGCCAGACAGCACCGAACCCCCGAGTCACTGCGCAACGCGTGAGCCCATGCTTGCACACACACCCGCAGCCCCGCAGCCCCCCCAGCCCAGCTGTGCAGCACCAGCAGTCCAGCAATGGTCGTGTGTCCCCTTGGAGGCGAGTTGTGCCGATGGCACAGCCATGGCCAGCATGGCAGGGATGCAGTGTGGGCACGCCAGCTCTGCTTTGCTGCACCCCAGCAGAGGAACAGCCCTGCTTGGGATGAGGGGAAGGAGCAGGGGCTGGAACATGGGAAGCAAAGCCCAGTGCTGGCCCCACTGCAGAGCCCCCTGTGGGCTCCCCACAAGGACCTCGGGGCATCCTCCCCATCCCATGGGAACCCTGCCTGAGCCAAGGGCTTTTCATGGGCCTTGGCTCTGCTCTCTGCCCCTCCACACAAAGCCTGGCTGCCCCCCATGCACCCCAGCCAGCTCTGACCCCACTGCCAGGATCCCCAGGTGCCTGTTTGAGGGCAACACGCAGCCATTCCCACAGCCCCTGGACCCAGACTGGTGGTGACTCCACAAAAACAGCCATCCCATTGCTCCTACTGCTGCCCTGCCCCAGTGCTGGGCTATGAGGACCACGGGGTATCCCCAGGATTCAGCTCCCCCCTGTGTGCCAGCGCCCGCCTGCACCCACATGCTGCGTGCACCCAAACGATGCCCAAGAAACTGCAGCCCCCTCTGCTGCTGTCAGGCACCACTGGCACTGGGCAACACAGCGAGCACCCCCCTTGGAGAGCAGGAACCAGGGGGTCCTGGCCCAGCAATACGTGACCCCTGGGGTCACAGGCAGCACTCCTGAGACACGCACCCAGTGTGCCCCCTGCAAGGGTCCAGGGCATGTCCACAGCGCACACGCGTGCCCCATGCCTGACCCTGTGTGTGCACACAAGGCCTCCAGCACACACGTCCAGAGCTCCCTGCATGCCCTCGCACGACGCGCCCCGACACGCGTGTAAACACACGCAGGGAACTGACGTGCTGCACACACCCCAGGCGGCAAACACACGCCTGGGAACACCCCACGGGAGCCCTACGCTGCGGGGCGGGCTCCAGTGCGCGCCCACCCCGGGAGGGCCTGCACCCGGTGTGCACACACGTATTCACGTGCACACACGCACACTCACACACATGCACAGGCACACACCCTCCCCGGCTCTCAGCCACCCCCCCCGCCAACACTTCCATCGGGGACCCCCCGTACACGAGCACACTCCCTCCCACACACGCCGTCCCCCCGCCTCCATCGCGCACATCCTCCCCCACTCGTATGCAGCCTCCCCTTGCACACGCACCGCTCCCTCCTCCCGTGCCCGCACCCCCCGCCTCCCCCGTGCCCGGTGCCCCCCGCCCAGGCTCCCCCCCGCCCCTCACCGTTCGGCGGCGGCGGGACCCGCCGGCAGCGGGGGCGGCTCTGGGCGGCTCCGGCTGCTCCGCCCGCCGTGGGCAACAAAGGGAAGGGCCGCCCCGCCCGACCGCCCCCACCGCTCCGCTCTGCCACCAGCAGCAGGGGGCCGGGGGCTGGGGTGTCGGTTGGCCCTGGCTCGGGGGGGTCAGCCCCAGTTTAGGGGTGCGGGAGCTGGGGGGGGAGTGGCTCAGCGTCAGGGAGGGGGGGCACCAAGGGATAAGGGGGGTGATGGTGGTCCTGGGCTAGTGCTGGACCATCCCCGGCTGGCCCATCCCATCCCCTAGGCCGGCGGCGTGCTGCCCGCTCAACCCCCGCACAGCCAGCGTGGCCTTGGGGGCGGGCACAGCGTCCCGTGGGGTGGCTGCGGGGACACCCCGGGCGGCTGCACGTGTCTCCAGGAGTGGCCGGGGGGTGGGGGACACTCTGCCCCAGAAGCCTTGGGGCGGCTCCAGGCTCGGGGCAGATGGGGTGACACACAGCTCTCCTCCGGTTTGGGTAGCCTACGGCTCCAGGCGTCCCCACAGGGACACGCTGGGAGTTGGAGGCTCCTGGCTGGGTGACAGCGGCTCTGGAGCCTGAAAACAGAGAGCAGAGGGTGGGCATGCTGCCCCCATGGGGTGTGAGAGGAGCCCACGGCCCTGGCAGGGGTGGGCAAGGCAGGAGGTGGCCGTGCCCTGGGCAGAGAGGAGTGAGTGGAGTGGGGGGCCGCACAGGGGTCCTGGCAGAGGTCCCAGCAGGGTCCCAGTACCAGTCAGCCGTGGCCTTGCAATCCCCTTCCCGGATCACCCTTCCCAGCTGTGCCATTCCTATCCTTCCTCCTGCCCCCGAGCGCTGCCGTCTGCCCCTCTGGGCCCCCCCCCCGCAGTTCCCGGCTGCTCGGCCCGACGTGTCATCGTGTCCCCAGAGCAGCCCTGCCACCTCGCCCTGTGCGGCACAGGCAGCCCTTGGCCATGCCACTGGATCTGTGACAGCAGGCAGCTGTCTGCTCCCTGCACCCCTGGGCCTGGAGGGAGGGTGGTGGCGGGGCTGTGCCCCTGCTCCCGTCCACACCAGTGCAGCCCCTGGGAGGCAGAGAGGTGCCTGGGGGAGCATGCAGCCCCCCAGCCTGCAGGCTGGCAGCTCAGACCAGTACACGTGGGGGCTCCGTGTTCCGGGGTCACACACGGAAACAGGGTGGGACTGCCTGCAGGGTGCATGCCTGGACAGAACCCACTCGTTTCCAGGTCCCTGCTCACGGTCTCGTTGGGCTCTCAGTGTCCCCAACCCGCAGGAGCAACAGCTCTCCCGGGACACGTTACTTTCCAGAGCTCGGCCCCAGCCATCTGGGATTCCCCCCCCCCCTGCGGGGCCAGAACGCTGGGGGAAGCTGGTTTGGCAGCGGCCTGGGGCGTGTGGACTGTTCTGGGGCCAGGGATGGCCGCTGTGTCCGAGGGCAGCCGGTTCCTGGGCCGATGCCACATGGCCACTCTCCTCAGGGGGCGGGGGGGGTCACAGCTGCCGCGCTGGCCTGACCTCGTCCTGCCGGAGCCGCGGCCACCGGGCGGCTCTGACCGAAGGAAGGGGGCGAGGGCAGTCCCCTCGGGCCCCGCCCTGCTGGGGGGCAACACTGCCCGGTCCTGCAGGGTGACACGGGGGGGGCAGCAGGGACGCCCCGGACCCTGCCGCCCCGCCCCGCCGCAGTGGGTGCCAGCCCAGCCCCCAGCCCCGCGGCTTCTGCTCTGGTTAATGTTAAAGCCAGGCAGACGTCAGAATGCGCGGCCCTCCCCCCGCTCCCCCCAGCCCCTCTGCCGGGGGCTGCCAGCTCCGGCGGGGCTGTTTTTCCTCCGGGAGCGGGATCTGACTGTCCCTCGAGGCTAAAAAAAGCCCTGGGCTTGGCCAGTGCCAGAGGGACAGCAAAACCTCCGGGGCCAGTGGCTCCCAGCACGCCGCCTGGCTTCCCCCGGCCTTCTCTTTGGGGTGCATCACCCCCACCCCCTCACCCCCGTCCAATATCCTCCGTGCTGGGAACAGAGAAAGTCACTCCAGGGTGAATGGTGGCAGTGCCAGTCCCCAGGTCGCGCTGCCCGCATATGGCATCACTCGGTGCTCTGAAGGGAAAAAACGAACCCTCTCTAACCCGTGGGAACAACCTGTGTGTCCCCCCCGGGCCCACCAGATATGGAAGAGGGACCACAGTCAGACGCCTTAATCCTTGCACCCCACACCACGCAGTGATGGGCACGTCCACAGTGTTTTTAAGAGCACACGTGGCGAGGGGGGATACCCACAATGTTTATGGGGGCACACATAACGTGGTGGGATGCCCGCCAGTCTTTGGGGGGGCACATGATGAAATGTGATGGGTGGGAAGGGGAGAGGCACACGTGACACCCGCCCTTGTCCAAGGACCCCGTTGAAAACTAATCCTCGGCCTCACCGATCACCTCGTGCCTTGGCGCCCAGCACCAAGCGGCATCTCCTTACCCCACTTCACCCACCCGAGGCGGGCTGTGAGACACTTCCCAACCTGCGTGATGGGGGAGGGGATGAAGCAATGGCCCGGACCACCCCGTGAGGCCCCTCGCGGGGCCCCACGGAGTGGTCCGGGCTTGCACCGCCCCGGGGAGGAGCGAACCGCGTCCCCGCTCCGCTGCCACCTCCCCCGTCGTGTCCGCCCCGTCGCGCCCCGCCATGGCCGCCCGCTACCTCCGCGCCGCCCCCGCCCTCGGCCTCCTGCCCCACTGCCCCCTCCCCGCCACCGCCGTGGGGCAGCGACGACACTGTGAGTGGGGTGGTCTTGGGGGTGTGGGGGAGTTAACCACCCGTGTCAGAGGGGGCGACCCCCCGACCACCAAGAGGGGTTTTTTGGGGGGGTTGCATCTGGGGCTGTAATGCCCGCTTATAGCCGGGCCCGGGGCGGAGGGGGGGGATTGCAACCGGTTATGGTTATTGCAGCCGGTTGCAGCCACGGGGGAGCTTAGCAGCTCGGTCTGGTCCAGGAGGGGGTCGTGGATTGCTCCCGGTTCCACGAGGAGTTTTGCAGCTCGACTCGCAGCCAGATTTGACCCCCAGAAAAATTTGCTCTAAGTCCCACGGGGGCGTTTTCAGCCGTGTCTGGTCCCGGGGGGCGGGGGGGAGTGTGCTTGTGGTCCCGATCTCATGATGGTTTTGCAGCCCCACACGCAGCCAGGTTTGACCCCCGTAAGCGTTTGCTCTTGTGCCAGTTCCACGGGAGGTTTTGCACCCCAACGTTAATCCGGGTCCAGCCCCGAGAGGGGTTTGTCCCCAGTCCCGGTCCCACGCGGGCTTTTCCCGCCGGCTCCTCGGCCACATTTGGCCTCCAGGAGGTTTTTCTTCTGATCCCGCTCCCACCGCGTTCTCCAGCCCAGCTGCACCCGGGGGGGGTTACCCCTGGTCCCGGCCCCGCATGGGGTTTTATAACCCGACCCACAGCCGGGTTTGACCCCCCGGGGGGGTTTCCTCCTAGTCCCTGTCCCCTTCTGCACCCAAGCAGGTTGGTTTGCACCCTGACCTGCGCCCAGCCCTGAGACACGGTGGCACCCGAGCCCTGCCAGATGGGGCCTCACAGTCCCCAGGGGACATCACCTGTCTCCAAAAAGGTGGTGAGCTGTGGATCTGGGTGTGCACCCCTAACCCTGCCCCACTGCTCCCCAGATGCCAACAAGCGGATCAAGGTGGCCAACCCAGTGGTGGAGATGGATGGAGATGAGATGACACGGATCATCTGGGCCTTCATCAAGGACAAGGTGATGGGGAGGGTCTGCCTGGGGAGCAGGGGAGCAGGTGGGTGCTGGACAGGGGCTGGGCAGGCCATGTCCTACCCGTTTGTCCTCTCTCCATTGTCTGTCTGCAGGAAGCAGGTGGTGAAAACAGAAACAGCTTCCAAAGGGACCTGGAAGCGAAGGGTTCCTGGGCAGGGGGCACCATCCTGAGCAGGGAGGACCGTCCTGGGCAGGGGGGACTGTGATGGGCAGGGGGGACAGTCTCAGAAAGGAAGGACACACTGGGGCAAGGGGAATGGTCCCAGGGCAGCAGCTGGGGCTGGGGGCCAGGGCTGGCTGTGCTCCTCCCTGGGCACCCTGCACCGTCCCCCCCTGACGCTCTCTGGGTCCTCCAGCTCATCCTGCCCAACGTGGACGTCCAGCTCAAGTATTTTGACCTGGGACTTCCTCACCGGGACAAGACAGATGACCAGGTCACCATAGACTCGGCGCTGGCCACCCAGAAGTACAGCGTGGCTGTCAAGTGTGCCACCATCACACCAGATGAGGCCAGGGTGGAAGGTGGGCAGGGGGAAAGGGGTTCTGAGCCCCCTGTGTGTGCCTGGACCCCTGGTCAGCAGTGATCCTCCCCTCAATGGCTCAGGTCTCTGGAGGGTTGGGAGCTGCACGCTGTGCCCACACACACACCCCAGGGGGGCTTGGGGGAGCTCTGGGGACCCTGTGGGTGTGGGGCTGGGGACAGTCTGGGCTCTCTGATCACAAGCCTATGCTGGCTGTCCCTCCTTGGCTGCCCAGCAGTGAGCTGTGGCATTAGCAGGACACAGAGGAGCAGGGGGGGGGGGGCTGGAAGGAGTAGGGGCCGTGCCTGGTGGGGGGGTCCCTCACCTCTGTGCACCCCAGAGTTTAAGCTGAAGAAGATGTGGAAGAGCCCCAATGGCACCATCCGAAACATCCTGGGGGGCACGGTGTTCCGGGAACCCATCATCTGCAAGAACATCCCACGCCTGGTGCCCGGCTGGACCAAGCCCATCACCATCGGCAGGCATGCCCATGGTGACCAGGTGAGCCCGGCACAGGGGCTGGGCTGCAGCACGGGGGCTCTGGCAGCTCCTGCCAGACCCTGCCTGATGCTCCGCGCTGCCCCTCACAGTACAAAGCCACCGACTTCGTGGTGAGCAAGTCAGGGACCTTCAAGATGGTCTTCACGCCAAAGGATGGCAGCGGGGTGAAGGAGTGGGAGGTGTTCAACTTCCCCGGTGGTGGTGTGGGCATGGGCATGTACAACACGGATGAGGTAACGGGGGCTTGGGGGCTGCATGGGGGTTTCCCGTGGGCCAGCATGCCCTGCTATCCCTGGCAGGGGGACCTGTCCAGGCTGGTGGGATGGGGGTCCCACGGGGGTCTGCGTCCTTCCCTTGCAGTCCATCTCAGGCTTTGCACACAGCTGCTTCCAGTATGCCATCCAGAAGAAGTGGCCCCTCTACATGAGCACCAAGAACACCATCCTCAAGGCCTACGATGGGCGCTTCAAGGACATCTTCCAGGACATCTTCGATAAGTATGGGCCGGGAGGAGCTGGGGGGCAGAGCTGCTCTGGGGGCTGCCCCTCCTGGGGGGGCCAGTGCCGAGGGGTGTCAGCAGGACCCACCCTGGGCCCCCAGGCACTACAAGACGGAGTTCAGCAAGCTGAAGATTTGGTATGAGCACCGGCTCATTGACGACATGGTGGCCCAGGTGCTGAAGTCCTCGGGCGGCTTCGTCTGGGCCTGCAAGAACTACGATGGGGACGTGCAGTCTGACATCCTGGCCCAAGGTGTGGTGTGGGGCAGGCTGGGGATGTGTGGGGTGCTGTGGGGTGGGCTGCCCACGGTTGCCCACCCGGGACCCCCACCCATCCTTCTGCAGGCTTTGGCTCCCTGGGGCTGATGACCTCGGTGCTGGTGTGTCCGGACGGGAAGACCATCGAGGCAGAGGCAGCCCATGGCACTGTCACCCGCCACTACCGGGAGCACCAGAAGGTGGGTGGGCACTGCCCACGGAGGGGGGTGCAGTGGCGAGCTGCCTGCTGAGCCCCCCTCTCCACAGGGCCGACCCACCAGCACCAACCCCATCGCCAGCATCTTCGCCTGGACGCGGGGCCTGGAGCACCGGGGCAAGCTGGACTCCAACCCCGACCTCATCAAGTGAGTGGGATGGGGGCACCGGGGGGGACCCCAGAGGGTGAGGGGGGTCTGCAGTGCCGGGTGTTGGAGCTGTGCCCTGTGCTGCTGCCCCCAGGTTTGCCCAGACACTGGAGAGGGTCTGTGTGGAGACGGTGGAGAGCGGGACGATGACCAAGGACCTCGCCAGCTGCATCCACGGCCTTGATAAGTACGTGTGGCTCTGGGGTGGAGCAGCCACTGGCCATGAGGGCCAGCTGGCCACGGTGGGAGGACTCACGGTGTCTGTTTACAGCTGATGTGGTCTGGCCATGCTTGAAGCCACGCAGGGGCTGCATCCTGTGCTGTCAGAGGGGCTCTGCCCCCGCAGCCAGGCCTGCAGCGGGGGTGGGCAGGGGTCCCCCGGCCACAGGACCCCTCCATCCCCTCTCTGCCCCTGCAGTGTGAAGCTGAACGAGCACTTTGTGAACACCACCGACTTCCTGGATGCCATCAAGAACAACCTGGACAAAGCCCTGGGCAAGTAGAGGGGGGGTGTGGGGGCCACCTGGCCTCGGTGTCACTCCAAGGGACAGGACCCGGTGCCATCAGCTCACCAGAAGGGCTCAGGAACAGTCCAGTAATTTTTATAAGCGGTTTTCTATCAAATGTTTTTAAAGCCTTCCTAGCCAGGATATGTAGGGCTGGGGTAGGGGGTGGAATCTGGGGGGTGTTTGTCCAGTACTGATCCATGTACCCCCCTACAAGCCATGCCAGCAACCATTAAACACCTCACTGGCCCAGGGCACATGGTGGCAGCATGGTTTTTGGGGGGAGAGCGGCATGGGAGGGGCTAAATAAATTGCATTTATTAGTATTGCTGCTAACAGTGCTCCAAACCGAGGTGAAAAACAACAGAAACACAGCAGGGCTGTACTCCTGGGGTTGCTGATGGCTCTGTGTCACAAGAAGGGGACAGTGCAGTGACATGGCCATGTCTCTGGCACCGTCCCAAGACTCCTATCTCATCCCACCACCCAGGGCTGCTGCCTGCAGCAACCAAGACCCCTCAGCTTGGGGGGTCTCGCCCAGCTCAGAGGACATGTGTCCCAGCTTTTTGGTAACAGGACTGAGGGGGTTGTGGGGAGGGGGTTCAGGCCCTGTGGAGGGAGGTGATGGTCAGGCTGGGGGTGCCACCCCTCAGAGTCAGCCTGGGGCTTTCAGAGATGGTGTGGTGGGATGGACAGAGGTGCCAGTGCCCACTGGGGCACTGCCTGGCACCAGAGCAATGCTGTGGGTCCTGCCCGGTGCCCACCCCGAGGCAGGGAAGGTGTGGAACCAGCATGGGGGTCCCCAGCCCACCCCACAGATCACACACATCACACAAGTTTACAAAGCACATTGGTTGAAGGAAACTGAACTCAGTGAAAAGATAAATCCAACCACGCGGCACGTCTGAAAAAAATAAATTACTTTCAAAATACCATAATTTGCTCAAGGTGAACAGGGTTTGCCGGCCTTTAAATACTGCGCTCGCTGCAGCTGCTCCACACCTGGAGCCCCCTGCATCTGCTGAGCTTTGACACTAGTTTGTAAGAAAATATTCTGTTCTGTGTGTGCCCCCCAGCCCCGTGCAGCCGCTGTGCCCGTGCCAGGGTGGGACAGAGACACTGGGAAAGGCAAACCCCCTCCCACGGCAGGCAGGGGGGCTTCTGCCCCCCAGGGAACCGGGCTGCACCAGGAGGTAGAACAATCAGTAATGCTCCTCGGAGCCTGGGACCTGCCTTCCCCTGCCTGCAGCTTGGCGGGGGCTGCAGGAGGGGCAAGGGTCCCAGCTTGCCCCCCGCCGTGGGGCAGAGCAAGGGGCAGGGGAGCCACCGGAGCTCCCCGGGAGGAGGGAAGGGGCTGGGTGATGGCGAGAGCTCAGCTGGGGCTCTCCAGGCTCTGCCTTGCTGTGCCACCCAGCTCCTGCCTCTGCCCCCTGCCCATCCCTGTCTCGTCCAAGCCGGGCTGGAGCCTCCCGGGATGGTGCCAGCCCACCGGCAGCGGCTCCTTCACCCCGCCAAGGGCAGCAGCCCCCCGGCAGCCCCCTCCAGCCTCAGCTACAACATGTTGTAGTACGCCATCTCCTTCATGGCCTGCTGGGTCAGGGCATGCTCATCCGGGGGGTTGCCCACTCCCCCATAGCCATAAGAGTTCTCCTCCTCGAAGTCATCCATCTCCTGCTGCCCATCCAGCTCGGTGTGGTCGGCCCCAGACAGCTCCATGATGGGATCTACGGTTCAGCATGGGGACACCCAATGACAGACTGGCACTAAGGTCCAGAGCCAGCAGCAACCCCCTCCCTGGGTTTAGAGTCCAAAGCCCCCCAGGAGCTGCAGTTCTGCTGGGCCACAGCAGAGCCCTGCTCCTGCAGCCACCACCGAGAGACCAGAAGTGGCCGTGGTGGGGAAGACCTCAGCCCGCAGCACGACCTGCACCCACCTTGGCTGTCCAGGCTGATGTCCATCACCCCGTGCTTGACCTTCATGTGCCGGCTGAGGTTGCCCTTCAGGTTGAACTTGCTGGAGCAGTAGGGACACTTGAAGGGCTTGCTGCCGGCGTGCAGGTGCATGTGGCCCAGCAGGTTGTACATGCGGTTGAAGGACTTGCTGCAGACCTGCCACCAGACCGTTCCCACCATCAGACAGGGTGGGCAGTGGTGGCCGCTTGCCCGCCGTGGCCAGAGCTGCCACGGGCACACGGGTTTTCCAGGGCAAACCTTGCTCCTGGGGTCCCTCAGTACTCCCAACAACTCCTGAGAGCAGCGGGGCCACTTCCCTCCTCCCGCCCTGCCCTGGGAGGCCCCAGGGATGCTGTGAGGAACTGGCTGTGCTGCCCTGTGCCAGGGAGCCCGGGTGAGCTGTTTGCCCATGTGAACAGAGGGAGGCACCACAAAACTGCTGTGCTGCATGCGAGGGAGGACGAGCCAAGCCTCTGGAGCCCAGCACACCCCAGCCTGTGCTCACCCCCCGGGGTCTGCTCTCCCCCCCCGAGCCCCTGCCCGTACCTTGCATTTGAAGGGCTTCACTGGTGAGTGCACAATCATGTGGGTCTTGAGCGTCTGCTTCTGCACGAAGGTCTTGAAGCAGATGTGGCACTGGTAGGGCCGGACGCTGGTGTGGATCAGCATGTGCCGCTTCATGTTGGCCTGCAGCGTGAACTCCCGCCCGCACACCTCGCACTTGAACTCCTTCACACCCTGCCAGGGGTTTGAGAGCTGTGGGCAGGGGCAGAGCCCAGCCCCGGGCTGGGGGCACAGGGCATGGTGCTGCCGGGGGCTCTGAAAGGACCCCATTGGGGTGGGGGTCACACAAGTGGTGCTGGGCACTGTGTGGAGCGGGGACCTAAGGGACACGGGACACGGTCCTTGCTAAGGTGAGGTTAGGGGACTGTCATTGGGGTGGGCCACAGGGACTAGAGGGAGATTTGCCTGTCCCACTGCTCCCCTCTCCCTGCTCCATCTGCACTGCTGAGATCCTGGGGCTGTCCCTGTGCTGCCCCAGGGGTCATTCCCCCTGCAGCAGGCAGGATCCTGCCTCACCTTGGGTGCCATCATTTCACCCACCCTGGAAACACTCCTACAGCACCTGGAGAACCCCAGTATGGGGTCAGTGCTGCGGCAGCATCTGAGCAAAGAGCACCCAGGGGACCGGGCTGGCTGCCGTGCAGAGGCCAGCCCAGCAGGGGCACGATGGAGAGCCCTGCCTGAGCTGGTCCAGGGCTGGCTAGGACCCGGGGCACTGGGCCACCCCTCTCCACCAGCGCCTGCATCCACAGCCAGCACATCTCCGGCAGGCAGGGTGCAGGCAGCACCCTCAGGGTGCCCTATCTCCTACCTTGTGGGTGAGCGAGTGCTGCTTGAGGTGGTGGATCTGGCTGAACTCCATCCCGCACTCAGTGCAGACGAAGGGTCGGACGTCCTGGTGCTTCAGCATGTGGTTCTGCAGCTGGCTGCGGTAGTGGAAGGACTTGTTGCACTCCAGGCACTGGTAGAGCGTGGGGCCCTGGTGCGTGGCCAGGTGCCGCTTCAGCTGGGTGAGGGTGGAGAAGTCCAGCCCGCACTCCACGCAGACGTGGCAGCGGTCGCTCTGGTGCTTCACCTCGTGGGCCTTCAGCTCGCTGGGGTAGGCGAAGCCGCGGCCGCAGAAGCGGCAGCTGTAGGGCTTGATGTCGGTGTGCAGCAGCATGTGCCGCTTCAGGTGGCTGGTCTGGGTGAAGGCTTTGCTGCACACCCCGCACTTGTGGGGCCGCGTGCCCTGGTGGGTCAGCAGGTGGGTCTGCAGGTGGCTGGGCTGCTTGAAGAGCTTGTTGCAGTGGGGGCAGGAGTGGGGCTTGATGCCGTTGTGGCCCAGGATGTGGGTCACCAGGTTGTACTTGGAGGTGTAGGACTTCTCGCACATGCGGCACTGCCAGCGCTTCTGCCGGTCTCCGGCCTCCACCAGGTAGGAGTCATCGATCTGCACGTTGATGTCCAGACGGTCCAGCTGAGCCTTCTTGCTGCGCTCGCTGGTGGCACCCGCTGCCTCCAGCTCCCCCGCCTCCTGCCAGCCCGAGACCTGCTCGCTCTTTACCGGCTCCGGGGATGCCGGTGCGGGGGCCTCGGCCTCTCCGGGGGATGGGGCACCCACCTCCAAGGGGCACCGGGTCCGCAGAGCCCCCGCCGTGCCCCCCTGAGCCTGGGGGGTGCCCCCAGGGTGGCGCTCGGTGCCCCCCGGTTCCTGGTGCGTGTGCCGGCGCAGGTGCCGCAGCCGCCGGGGCTTCCTGCCGAAGGTGCCCAGGTCAATCATCCTCAGGGCACTGCTCTGCACTGCCTGCTCCGGGCTGGGGTCTGGGTCAGGGGGTGGGGGGCTGTGCTCCTGCTTGCCCTCCTCCTCCTCCTCCTCTTCCTCCTCCTCCCCGGGGACGGTCACTTCGTACACCGTCGCCTCCTCCTCCTCCTCCTCCTCCTCCGTCTTCTCGCTCTTGACCTTGGGCACCAATCTCACTGGTGGGCGCTTCCTCCTCCGGGCGTGCTTCTCCAGGGATGACTCTGTCTCCAAGGCATCCTCCTCCGGTCCCTCACCCTCCGGCTCCCCGGGCTCGGCCCCGGCAGTGTCCGGCAAGTCCCCCTCCAGCCTGGGGAAGAAGCCGTCGGGGCTGACGGTGGCGCCCAGCAGCTCATTGTCAGACACCAGGCCAAGCACGGCAGCCTGTGCCAGGGACAGCACCACCACCGCCTCCGTCTGCGTCCCGCACTCGCTGAACCGATCCATCTCTCACCGCTGGCCTACGCTGCCATGGCTGGGGAGGGAGAGAGACAGCATCAGCCCCCCTGCCCTGCCGGGGGTCACCCCAGCAGCACCCCTTTTCCTGACCGCCGTCCCCAGCAAGCCCCAGACCAAAGGGGTGAGCAGAGCACAGGTCCCCTGCCCAGGACCCCCCATGGTCGGGGTGCAGTGAGGGTCCCCCAGCAGCCCCAGTGAGGACAGGCAGGGAGCTGCCACCAGACGCAAGCGCGGAGGCTGCTGCTTCCTCCTGCGGTGAAGGATGTTCTCCTAAATATAATTATTGCTGCAGATACAACAAAGAGGAATCCTATGGGGGAGGTAAAACAGGAATAAACTCTAAACCGGATTATGTCGCAGTCCCAGGAGCGCCTGCACGGCGTGAGAGGCGACTGTGGGCTCAACACCCGCTCCCTGTGAGGAGAAACCCGTGTCACCAGCGGTGTCACCAGTGGATCAGCCCCTCACCACGGCACCCACAGGGCCCCCACACTGTGTCCAGGAGCTGCTGGAGCACCTCGGCAAACACAGCTGCAGGCAGAGCCTGCTCCTGCTCCTGCTCCTGCTGGCTGGCCCCGCAAGGAGTGTGGCCTGCGTGTCCTCCCCGTGCCCACCAAACACCAGGACACTGCTGGGACATCTCCCCCTGAGAAAGGGGAGAAGGACCCAGCCCAGCACCCTAGAGCCTCTGGGTGCTGGGTGAAATCACCCCCAGCACCCTCCCGCCTTTGCCCAGGAGGGAGAAAGGTCCAAGCCAAGTGTCCCCGCCTGCCTGGGCATCCCTTCCCTGTGGCAGTGTGGGAGGGGGCGGCCAGAAATGGAGGGGAGGGGGTCAGCTGCAGCCCAGCACACCTCCAGCCCCCAGCGGAGCCTTGCGGGACAGAGAGGAGATGGGGAGGAGAAGGAAGAGGATGGGGGGAGGAGAAGAGGAGGAAGAGGATGGGGGGAGGAGAGGAGAAGGAAGAGGATAGGGGAGGAGAGGAGGAGGAAGAGGATGGGGGGAGGAGAGGAGGAGGAAGAGGATGGGGGGAGGAGGAGAAGGAAGAGGATGCGGGAGGAGAAGGAAGAGGGTGGGAGGAGGAGGAGGAGGAAGAGAGTGGGGGGAGGTGGATAGAGGGAGAAGGATGGGGAGGGGGGAGGGAAAATGCGGAGGCAGCGGAACAAAGCGGGGAGCGGGGGAGGGCGGTGGGGGGAGGAGGAGGAGGAGGAAGGATGGTGAGGAAGAAGAGGCTGGGATCCTGCTGCCCTGCCCGGGAGAGGAGCTGGAGGAGGCTGGGCAGAGGGAAAACCTTTCGGTTGGGTCTTGGGGTTGGTTCTCCTCCCTGGTTTGGGGCAGTGCCCATGTCCCCATGCACTGGGTGTCCCTTCCTGCACAGTTCAGCTCCCATTTTTCCCCAAGGATTTTGCCACAACCAGCCACACCCATCCTGCATGGGGGGTCCTGCAGCAGCTGCCAGGATCAGAGAGGGGAGAAGGGACCCAAGTGCTCCCCCTAGGTCACCAGCAATGTGGAGGGGCCAGCCAGACACCCTCAGCCCAGCTCTGGGTGCTTTCCCCCAAGTACAAGCACCAGAAGACAAGGGAGCTGAAAGAACATGCTCCTGCCCCCAGCACTGAGGTGTTCTAAGAACAACCACCCTAAAGCAAAGGCTTTTAGAAGAAAGTAACTCATGGATTCTGAGAACAGGGACAAGCTCCGCTCCCCAGGCTCTCAGTAGGAAAATAAAAGGCTTGTCTTAAACAAAATAGTTTGCACTTTTCTCCATCAAATGCAGAAACTCCAGTACGTGACAAGTGGAGGGCAGGGAGGGCACTGGGAACGGGACAGATGCTTCTGTTCCACGTCTCACTCTCGCTTCCTCATGCAGCTTCCTGGAAATGCTGTTTCCCAACTCGCTGCCAAGCCAGGCCAGGTCATCAGCTCCCAGAGAAACACCCTGACACCCCCAGGGAGCTTCTGCTCCCTCCTCCCACCCCTGGGCTCTGCACCAGCCAGGAGCTGCTTGCCTTTTCAGCCCTTCCTCATCACATCTCTCCTGGGTTGCTGACAAACAGCTGCATGGTGACAGATTTCACCACCCCATTTTTCAACAAATTCATGCCTTTTCAGGGTGAAAGAAAAAAGAAGAAAAAACCCCATATATACTCAATAATCTGCTTCTACACTGATTCTTTCAGATCTCCTGGAGCACACCCGTGGCCCCGGCAGTGACGGAGCTGCACCACGAGGCACGTGTGCCTTTGTGCTCTTCTGCTCATCCTTCCCCTCCTGCCCTCTTATCTGTCCCCTCTGTGGGGGCAAAGTCCATGCCCGCGCCCTGTGCACAACACCCAGATCCATTCCTGAGGAAGAGCTGTGTCACTGTTGAGAGGCTTGTGCCTTAATATTGGTCTCACCAGTAATGCAAGAGCAACTCCTCTTCCTCCCTGTCTCAAGACTCCAGATCCTTCCCATGGCTCTGCTGGGCAGGGTCTCACTCACCAAACTCAGCTGCCCCTGCCACGTGCTGTGGCTGGGGACCAGACCCTTCCTGCCTTCACTCAACCCCTCTGGCTCAGGTCAGGCTCTCTCTGGCTCCTCTGCCAATGCAGACACTCACCCGGCTGCACCTTTCCCTCACGTGGAGCTACACACACACACTTGTTGGCATCCCCTCCAAAAGCCACCTGAGTCATGTTCCCAGTCTCCTGATCCCCATCTCCTGGTCCCCTCACTCCTGTGTCCCATCTCCAGCACTCGTGGGCAGGACACACCCAGGGTGGCAGCAGCCGCTCCCCTCCCTTGTGAAATTCATTTTTCTTTCAGCATTTCTCCTCCCACTCTGGGGAGGTTTTGTCTCAGTGTGATCTCTCTTCTCCTCCTGTCTTTCTCAATGCAGATGGGAAGAGCCCAGCTCTGCCTTGGCACATCCCTGAGGCTCCTGCCCACCCTGGCCACCTTCTCAGAGCCTCCACCAGCTCCTCACTCACCTCCGGGTCTCTAGGAACTTGAAATAAGTATTTTTTTTTTACATAGCTTTCAATTCCTCATGTGATTTTACTTCTATTCACCTCTTGTCCTTAGCCTCTGACTCTTACACCAGACACCCCCTTGCCCCCCCAGCAGCATCTGCCCAATGCCCTCCTCACCCCCCCATAACATTTCTTCTTGGAGTTCAAGTTTTCCAACCATACCACTCACCATATTAAGAGCTGTCCCTCTTGGGACACATTTCCTTTCCCTGTCTGAACTCCTTGGTTTCACCCAGCTCCATGGCCACACTCCCCCTGTCCCACCTGGTCTTTCTTACCACCAGGTTCTATTTCCCAACCAGTGCCCCCCTCTCCCCTCTCTTCCCACAGGAAAAGGAGCCAAGGGCACCCAAACTCTGTGGGATCTGACATTTACCTTCAGCACCATCAGCAGGAATCAGCACCCCCTGCCAGGAACCTCCTCCTCTGGGCTTATCTCTGCCCCATCAAGTGTCAGCACATGAGCAATGCCAAGGCTCAGCTGGCACCAGCAGCAGCCTCACCCCCTCCAGCTCACCTCCACCCCCCTACAGCTGTGTGACAAACCCAGCTCTACCCCTCCGTGTGACAAATCCAACAAACAGACACCTGGGAGGACCTTCTGGACTTGTTCCCTCCTGAAAGAAAACCAGTGGTGCAACCTGAGCACGCAACAGGGCTCTCCTGGCACCTCCTGCAGAGCTCCTCAGCTTCACGCCTGCCCCTTGGCAAGTCTTGGGGGGCTGAGGGTCCTAACCCGGGGGGCTGAGGGTCCTAACCCACATCCCTGCCCTGCCACAGACAGGGAGAAGAACCCCCCGGAGCTCTGGTGGCTCCCACCCCACAGACAACACTGCCAGGGCTGGGAGGCTGCTGGACACCCTTGTGGGACCCTTTGTGGGACCCCCTTTGCACGTTCCCTTTCTGAGACCCCCACGCTGGGACCCCCGCTGCAGGAGCCCCTCTGTGGGACCCCCACTGTGGAAGCCCCTTTCCTGGGCTTGAGCCTGACCTTAAATCAGAGCCAAAGATGAGGTGTGAAGTTGGGCTGGCCTTGGGGGAGGGCAAATGGGGGCGAGGGGGGCGTTAAAACTTCTCAACAGTTTTCAACAGAAAATGGCTTATCAACAGATCTGTAATACTTGTGAGAATACCTTTGATTTTATTTTGCTTCCTTTCTTAAAAGAAGCTTTCATTTAAATTTAATAAAGGGAAAACCAGTTCTTTCATCTTTTTTTTTTCTTTTTTTTTTTTTTTTTTAAGTTTTCACATAAAGCTGCTCAAAGCCCCCACAGAAATTCTAAACAGAAAAATTGTTTTCCCTGAAAAATCACAACGAGCAACTAAAATTATTCATAAAACCCATCCAGAGTGTTTGTCCTCAAGATTGACATCCAACACGGATAAACCAAGCTTTAAAGAAAGAGCCAAAGTTCTGAGGAACAGGAAGAAGGGGGAAAAAAAAAGGGAAAGAGGATGCTGGGGTGCTGCTGCTGCCAAAGAAATGCCATGTTTGGAAAGAGCCTAAAACGACTGCTCAATTCATTCAATCAGTGTCTCCGTATTAGATAGTATCTAACTCCATTTTTTAAGGAAAACTTTTGTTAATGATTTCTCCGGAAAACAGAAAAAAACACTTGCTGTAAGCTAATTAATGTGCTTCCTGACAGGGAGAGACACATGTGACACCCTGTGCACGGCGTGGAGGGCTCTGGGTGGAGGAATTAAATTTTGTATCACGCTGCAATGCGCGAAACACTAAAAATTATTACATTCTTTAGTAAGATCAGGTGGAAAAACAAGCTGGGGAGAATGACGAGTTCAGGCACACGTGACAGCTGATGGGGCAGGAGTGGTGCCCTGCCCTGACCTGGAGATGTTTGTTACAGGTTCTTGTCCCAGATGCCAGAGCTGGTCACCATGCAGGGACAGAGCTGTGGCCCCAGTGCTGCTGTGGTGTCACAGCAGACAGGATGACCCAGGACATCCCTCTCCTGTTCCTCCCTCTGCTGAAAAAACGCTTCCCACCTCCATCCCTCCACTGCTCTGCTCCTCCACTCCTCCATCCCTCTGCTCCTCCATCCCTCCCTTGCTCCCCGCCCCCAGCACCCTCAGCTCCTCCATCCCTCCTCCATCCCTCCCTCGCTCCCTCATTCTCCCCGTTTCCCTGGCAACGCCCATCTCGCGCCGGAGATCTGTCCCCTCTCTCCCTCTTATCTTTCTCCTCTCTCTTTCATCTATCTCCTAATCTCCCTCCCTGTTCCAAACCTCTGTCCTTTGCTTCCTTTCTTTCTCTCTCCCTTTTCATCTTCTACAATGTCTTCTCTGTCTTGGGGTTACAATTATCTGAATCTCACTTTAAATTAAAAAAAAAACGCTGACTTCAGGAATGCCTTGTGCCACCAGCCCCTCCGCTCCCTCTGCCACCCAAATGAGGGATTGGGATCCCTGCCCGTGTCCTGGCCCTGCAGTCACCATCCTGAGGAGGATGACATTCCTGCACTTTGGCAAGGCCCTACCCACCTTCCCATGCCGGGCCAGGGGACCAGGGAAGGCTCCTTAGGACACCACTGAGCATGGAGCCACAGCCCATGCTGGAAGCTCCAGAGATTCACCAGACCTCAGCTCCTGGAGCAAACCCCTGGCAGCCAGGGGGACCCAGGGACCACTCAGGAGCCTCAGCACAACTCCAGCACAACTCAGGAGACCACAGAGCCCAAGCCTGGAGCTGGCTGGCAGCCCACGAGCCCAGGCAGCTCTGCTCGAGGGTGGCACCAAACCTGGGCAGCAACAGCTCAGGGACCAGCCTGTTCCCCTGAGACCCGGCTGCTATCACCGTGGACTTTGGGATGTGTACGAGACCCTTCCTGCCATGGGACCACCTGAACCCATGGGGACCTCCAGTGTTCCAAAGCCCTGCATCCCCCAGACCCGACACATGGCCAGTGGGCACCCTGGGGACCCAGCACATCCCACCCTTCCCAGGGACCATTCAAGGATAACATTCCCCCTCAAAATGACCCAGATGTGGCCTCTCTGTCCCCATCCTCCTTCCAGTGTCACCAGGCTCTTGGGATCTTGTTCCAGACCTTATTGTCACGCCATGACCCAAACTGCTGCTGCTGACTCACACAGGAGCCCCAGTGACAGAAACAGTGACCAGATACAAGGAACTGGTGACCAAAGGGTGAGCCCAGACTGAGACAAGGGGCTGCTCCTGCTCCTACAGCCCCACTGAAACCATCCCTGACCCCCAGAGCTCCCCACACCTCATGGGGCTCTGGGCAGTTTGGCATGGATGGTGCTTGTGGTGAGGAGCAGGGAGAAATCCCACCCCAGCCACCCCTCAAAGCCTCTGCACAGAAACCCAGCTCTCCCTTGGAAAACAGTTTTTTTGCTTTAAAGTGAAATAAACAGGGGAAAGAAAGACTTTCAAGTTCCTCCTTGCTGCAACGACTTCTCTCCAACATACTCCCTTTCCTCTCCCAAAATAGAAGAGCTTTTCAGAAAAGATGTGAGAAGAAAAAAAAAAAGGAACTGAATAGAGGAAAGAGGAAAGAAAAAAATGGAGCCCCAAGGGGGTGGAGAAAAACAGAATGAAAAGACAGCAAAAGTAAAGAAAAGGGATGAAAAATAAAGGAGGGGGAAGAGAGAGACAGACAGAGAAGCTTTGAAAAGAAAGAATGCTCCCAGCCTGAATACAGTGTGCATGGAAAAAAGAGCGCTTGAAAAGAAACAGCCAGATGAAATGACCTCTCATTCACAGCCTGTGCCAATCACCACCACAATGTAAATCCTTTCTTCTTTTCTGCATTCTCTCTCTTTCCAGCGGGGGCAGAGGGAAGAGGAAGAAAAGGGGAGTTAATTCTCAGCACAGCAGAAAATAAATCTGCTCTCTGCTAACTCCCTGAAAGAGACGCTGAGTTACTTTTAAAAATACCTCTCCCAGTGATCACACACACAGATATGTAAAAAAAAGTAAATTAAATTCTGCTCCAAGTGGCTCTGGGAGAGTCCAGCCTGGGTATCAGCTCCCCCAGAAGAAAAGCCACCATGCTGTGCTGAGGAAAAAAACAGGGAGCAAGGAACCAGTGTGGCTGTGGAAGGCAAACAGAGATGTGGGTCACCCCTTAACCCTGCAGAGAGAGATGAGGGATGGTGGTGATGGACACAAAACTGGGGCCTGATTTTGGGCAAAGGGTGGGTGGGTGGGTGCTGGGGGGGTGAAGAATGGGTAGGTGCCCAGCACAGCCCCCTGTGAATCCCAAACCCCTTTCTGACTGCAGCACCCACAGCCCCCCCAGCAAGGAGACACCAGATGGGGCCTTGCTGAGGGTCTTCACCCCCTCAGTACCCCAAGCCTGGACCACAGCCATTCAGCAGCCCCCCTCTCAGCACCCCCCGTGCTGGGGGTTAATGATAAACTGTGGGGACCTCAGAGCAGAGCAATAAAAATGGCTGGAAGTCAGAGGAACCAACAAGCAGGAGCTCAAGCATCCTTGTGTGTAACCTGCTGGCTGGTTGTAAAAGGGGGAAAACACCCAATAATGTGATAAACAGGAGCTGTGAGAGGCACAGGAGGTGCCTGGTGGGATGTGAAGTGACCTCCTGGGGTAGGAGGATGGAGGGAAGACCCCCTGCAACTGTAGGGCAGTCTCCCTTTTGAGAGCAGCCCATATCCTTGGGAACACTTCTCATCTATGTTTTATATTCCCCATGTGCAGGGCTTGCCCAGGCGTGGGCAGGAGAGCAGCCCTGGGACTGCCTGGGTGGAGGAACAGGGACTGCCCGGGTACACACAGCAGCCAGAAATCCCCAACAGCAGCTGAGGGCTGGGAGTGAGGTGCTGACAAACTCAATCTTCCCTTCAGCAATGGGCTGGGAAATGCCCCTCTGATGTTACCCCTCCTGGTGCAGGGGAGGGGTAACCCATGGCCATGGGGAAAGCATGGACCCCAACCTTAGCACAACTGGCAGGGAAAAGTCCAAGGCTGGAGAGGAAGGAGGATTTTTGCCCTAACAGTGACCCTGGATGTGTGGCATCCTTTCAGGGGCAGTCCTGGCAGCTGTGAACACCATGGGACTTCCAGCTCTGCAAGGCAGGAGGGTTTCAGATCCTCTTCTGAGCAGCTGAACAAGATGTGTTTGCAAAATGGTTTGGGATGGGAGGGGCCCTTGATGAAATCCCAGCTCAGGCTGTGCCTGGGAATCCATCAGGAAAGGAGCAGACACCCCCAGACAGCTCCCTTGCTTTTAGCTCCTCAGAGTTCAGCTAACAGAGGTTTCCAGCCCCCCAGTGCCCAATATACCATGAACCCCCTCTGTGTGCCCTGCCCTGGTCCTGAGCCCCAGGAACACAAACTCTGTCCCAAAATACTGAAATTTGTCATTAAAGGAAAAAAAACATCCCTGGACTGGGAACCTGGCTGGACCTGGGTGAGGTGGCTGGGGCAGTGGCAGGTGACACTCGAGCTGGTGTGGGCAGGGGCTGATGTGGGACACATCTGCACACAGGAGGCCCCTGGCAGAGGGACCACGGATGGACGGCATCACTCCAGTCCCCTTTTCCATCACAGTCCACTGTACTGTCTACACTCTTTCTTCTTACAGCAAGAAAATCCTATAAATATACAGAATATTCAGCTGTTGAAATAATTTGCTTATATATGTGTCCCCTGTTGATAATCACAGAATGAACCCAAACCACTCCAGCTCCCATAAATCAAGGCTGGCTCTCTGCAGACGAGTTCCCCAATTACCCCAGTGGGCTCCACAAGCTGAACAGCCAAGGCATGAAATGGGGAAGGAGGAGAGGAAATTCAGCACAGAGGCTGAGCACCACCAGCAGAAAGAGCTCTTTCAGTTCTGTGTTCTAGAAAGGGTTTTTTCTCTGGAGAGCACCTGTCCTGTCCCCACAAACCCCAGCCCTGGGTCTGCACCAAGGCTGGCAATGAGCTGGTGGACCCAGAGTGAGGTGAGCACAGAACAGGAGAATGAACACCAATATCTGATGGGCACACTGAGGAGGGAGGTTGGTGTCTGCCTGAACATTTCATCTCTCAGATGGTTCAAAAAGCCCCCAAGATTGCAACTGGCACAGGGCAGGGAGATGTCAAAGTTGAGATTTTGTGGTGCCCTGCTTCAGATGGTCAAGGGGTCAGCATGGAGAGTGGAAAGTCCTCCCTGAGGGAGTAGAGTGCCAGAGTCCCTGTGTGTGTGTTTGTCCTGGCAGGAATGGGATCCAGCTCCTGGAATACCTATCAGAATACATGGGGCCACTGGGATGCCCCAGCCCAGCATCTGACACCCCCGGCCAGGGGCTGTCCCTAAGCCTGCTGAAAGGGCCCTGAGACCCCAGTATTGGCACAGGGCTGGGAGAACAGACCAAAGGGTGAAGGAAGGGAAAAGCAGAGGCCAGGGAGCACTGACGGAATTACTTTGACAGAAAAAGCAGGGGAAGGACAGGGAGCTCATTAGGAGCTGGAGAGCACAGAGCAGTGACCAGAAAGGGCAGGGAGGGGAGAAGTGACCCAGCCCCTCAGAGCACGGACACAAGACAAGGCTGAAAGAAACAGGAAAGATAAATTTAGAGGCAGCTGGTGAGCACTCTTCCTCCCGCAGCCCTGCCTGTCCTTCCTCCCCCTTGCCAGGTGCCCTATGGGGGGCTCCAGCCCCAGGGGGCTTTCCCTGGATGGGGCAAATCCCAGCTCTTCCCCAGCCAGGGGACAAACCCAGCCCTGCCAGCGTGCTGGCTGCGGGACACAGCCATTCCCAGGGAGAGACATCAGCAGACCCCAGAGCTTGATCTCTGCTCCAGCTCTTGGTGGTCTTCCCATGACATTCCCTCCAGCTCCCACCACCCTGCACGGGCGTCTGGCGCTGAGCAGAAACGTGGCTCCGTGTACCCAAGATGTGGAAGTAAAACAATGAACATGTTCATGTGCTGCTCCCCCAGCTCAAACACGTCCTTCCCCAAACTGCTGTGCTGAGATGAAGCCTTTAAAGGACTGGCTGATATTTCCCTCTTAGTCAAACTCCTTTGTGCCCCCACTCCCTGCCTGCTCCCATGCTGGGGGGACAAGACAAAGAGAGAGGAAGAAGTGAAGAAGAGAGGTTTGACTTGGGTCAAGTTTCCTCCTTTCCATCGGTCTGTATCCATTAAACACCCACTGGGAGTCACATCTCTCCCTGCAGCACTGGAGCCTCCAACCCCTGGGCCCACTCGGGCATGGATCAAAAACAAAAAAAAAAGCCATGAGGATTCCCGTTATTAAACATTCTCCACCAACACGTCTCTGCTCCCACCCCTGTCCTCACCAGCTCCTCTCCTACTCCCCCAGCACACCAGAGGACCCTGAACTGCTGCCACACCTGGGGGTGGGTCTGTTGGACCCCTCCCCATGGCTCATGCAGTGACAGCCCCTGCTTCAGCCCCTGACTGGGGGCATCTCCAGCAGCACTCTCCCCCCTGCTCCCCACCAGAAGCTGCAGCCCACCCATCAGCACTGTGTCCCAAAGCTCCTTGCCCCAGAAATGCTCAGGTCCAATTTGTGGTTGATTCTGTAAATTTTTAACCTTGTAAGGTGAAGAACAATCACAATTTTCCTTCCTTTCTAGGTCCCTACTCAGCCACCCAGGACATGTCACCAACACTGTGCTGGCCTGCCCGTCCCCTGTGCTGCTTCTGCAAAGCAAGTGCCACTTTTTTGGGCAATCCAGACTCTCACTGGTTTCCCATTCACCTCTTCCAGTACAAGTTGTGCATCACTAATCCCAGTGACAATCCCCCAGAGCCCCTGCCCTGCCAGCCACTGCCCCGGGACCCCCCCTTGGTCCTGCCAGCTCAGACCCTTCAGCTTGCTGCCCACAAGACCCCTCGGCTCTTGTTCCCCATCTCACTGCTGCAGACTTGCACAGACCCCTTGCAGACCCCAGCCCCACGGAGGACACTGTCTGTTTCAAATGAAAAATAATGTCTTGGGTTATTTAAGCCAATAACTGTGATGGCCCTGGGCTGCAGAACACACCTTGATCTGACTGCCCTTGCCCAGACGCTGCTGCTCCCCATCACTCAGTGATCTCCTTTATCCCAGGAGCAAGACCCGTGGAGTTTCACATGAACTTTCGATAAGTTTTTCTTGCCCTACACTGAAGAGCAATCCAGACACTGACTCTCTCCCTCATTTTCTCCGCTGTGAGATTAGAGGTGGCCGAGGAAGGAAGGAAGGAAGGAAGGAAGGGTGGGAGATGGGGCTTTTCTTCCCACTTGGGAATGTTCCAGTGATCCTGGAGACCTGGCATCTATAAACCAAGGAGCCTTCACCCCTCTGGTCACTCCTCCTTTACCAAAACACCTCTGGTACTTTGTGGAGATTGTTCTGCAAACATTCAGAGGATGGTGACAGCACAAGGGCACAGTGGAAACTGCAAGCTCCACAAAGAGATTTCTAGGCAAGAAGCTTGCACGCTGCTTCTCTTTATTCTGACTGGAAACCCTGCACCATCACTCAGATGACCAACAGGCATTGGGAGTAAAGGCCAGGAAAACTTGTAATCATGTTTTTCTCCCAGGTCACTCCAGCAAGAGCACCCTGCCCCACCGGCCCCACGCATTCCACCCACCGCCCCATAACTTCAATAGAAATGGGTTTTTTGGGGGGAAAGCCCTTGCCCTGGTCCTGGCCCCACAGGACACCAGGGAGGCATGGAGGTGCCCCTGCTCCAGCAGATGGGGAACCAGGGCCTGCTTCTCAACAAAGAATAAATGTAAAACAAACACGGGGAGTGTGGGCAGCACGTTCCCTGCGGTACAAAGCCCCCGTGTTGCCGGTCCCTTGCTGATCCCAACCATAGGCAGCTCACCCCTCCCCACAACCGGGGTCCTGAACACCTTTATAAATGAAAAATCTTTTGTGCTGCAGTCCAACAAAACCAACTACGGACACTTGCCCAGTGCTTAAACCATACCCAAAGGAACAAGAGGAGCACAGCTCCTTGGGCTCTGGGTAAGATGTCCCTACTCCTCCCACCCCTGATACCCACATTAGAGCCCCCAGAACCCCTCCCTGGTGCAGGCTGTGAATGTTCCTCAGGGTGCAGCAGAGATCAAGTTGCTGTGATCTAATTTACTGGGTTTCAGGGATATAAAGTGATGATTGTTCGAAGAGGGTGTTAATGGAGCCTCCTCACTGAAGGGGAGCCCAGCCCGGCTGGGATGTGACCTGGACCCTGCTGTGGTGGCTCTGGGTGAGGGTGACAACCCTGGGACACAGGTGGGGGACTGTCACTCAGGGGTGGCAGCAGGGGGGTCCCTTCACAAAAGGTGAAGGAGCTGGTGACCCCCAGACCCACCAAAGGGGACAGTGAGAGCTCTGACCTCAGGAACAACATGGGTCTGGGGTTTTGCTCCAGCCTCAGACACACTGGTGCCATGGCTGTGGCCGGCCCGGTGGTCGGAGGAGACGGGATGAACACGGGGGTGTCTGGAGCTGCCGAAGGTTCCAATCGGGGACACCGGGGACACCGAGCCGAGGCCAGAGCCGGTGGGGTTGGGCACGATGGGCTGTGCGATGCCACCCCCCACTCCACCTCCTCCGGGCTGCTTACAAAGAAACTACTAATGATTGACTAATTAATTAATTATGACTAATTCAACCGCCGCATCCTGTTGATGAAAAGAGAGCCACAGCCAGGCCGTCCCGGGTGAGCCCCTCTCCCCCCCGGCTTTGTCGCAGACCCCGGTCCCGCAGACCCAGACCCTGCCGGGGGCATCGAGCGGCCCCGACACCAGGAAATCCCGGACGGAACGCGCCAGCGGGCCCGGCTCGGTGCCGGACGGGCCAGGACGGTCCCCGCAGGGTCACTTCCTCCCCGCAAGGTCACCCCCTCCCCCGTTCATTTCAGCCCCCTCCTCCGTCGCCCCCCGTGGCACTCAACCTCCATCGCTAGGGATACGGGGGCACAGTCGGGACAGAGCTCCCCAAGCCGGACCCCAGCACCTGCGAACTGTCCCCAGACTTGGGGAGCAAGCAGGACGCCCCCAGCTTTTCCCCCTCCCGGCCCTATCGCCCACCCCCCGCGAGGAGGACGGGTGGCAGTGGGGGAGGGGGGCCGGGGCACCCCAGGGTTCTGCTCGGCCACCCCCCCGGCCCCCAACCCGCTCTCGGCGCCCCCAAAGCCGCATTACCCCAAGGGGGGATCCCCCGGTTCCCAAAGACCGCCCGCGCAAAGCGCAACCCGGGGCGGGGGGCGACACATCCTTGGGGGGCCGCCGCTTCTCCCTCCCTCAACAGGTCCCGACCCCGCGGCCGGGAGCCGGGACCCCCCTCCCAAAATAAAATAAAAACCAACTTTTTCGGCTTCGCGGAGAAAGTTTACGAGCGGCGACACGGCGGGAGGGGGAAGGGGGGGGGGTCGGATCCATGTGCGGAGCGGGACCCCCCCAAGGGCCCCGGGTCCCTCCCGGCGCCATCGCTCCCGTCTCCGTGGCTGGGGAAAGGGGGGGGGGGGGGGTCATGGCGGTGGCCCCGTCTGCGGACTGATGGTGTTTTTGGGGGGTGTGGGGGATCTCCCGTTCCCGGGGTGGGCACACACCCAGGCAGGACTCACCGATGGCTCCCGGGGCGGCGGCGGGCCCGGCGCTGGGTGCGCAGGAAGGAAGGAGAAGGAGGGAATGAGGCAAGGGCTGACGTGAAGGGATGTAAAAACCGGCTCCTCCTCACCCGGCCCCGCGGCCGCCCTTCATTTCCCCCCCCACCCCCTCCGCTTCCCCCTCCGGCAGCACCCAGACCCCCCCCCCCCACCCTGATTCCCCGCACCCCCGACAAGCCGGGACCGCCCTCGGGGAACAAAGCTGCCGGCGGGGGGGGCGGGAGGGCTGGGAATGCGGGGGGCTCCTATCCCCCCCTTCCCATGCACAGCTCCTCCACACAAGAGCCCCAACAGCCCCCCTCCAGGAGTTATTTCACCCCCCAGTTTTAGGGGGGTTGTCCTCCCTGGCTTTAGGGGGTGCTCGGGGTGGGGCCGTGTCTGTCATGGTGGGCGTGGGACCCCCATCTCTGCACAGCCATGGGGAAACATGGGCAGAGCCCCCCGAAAAAGACCGTGGGGGGTGTGGCACCAGCTGGCAGTCACCCACTCACAAAAAAAGAGCGGAATTGGGGGCACAGGGGTCATGTTGTACCCGCTGGTGGCTCCCCCCCCCCAAAAAAAAATAGCAAAATTGTGGGTAATGCAGGAATCTGGGAGCCCTGGGGGGGTCATACACGCTGTGTGAAGGTGGGGAGAGGGGCAGAAGGTGGCAGGTCCTGGGGCGGTGGGTGATGGGCTGTGTGCTGGTAGATGCAGTTCTCCATTTTGGGGATTTTTTTGTGTGTTTTTGGGTGAAAAATTGCCTTCTCGCCACTGGTTCCCGGTGGCTCCTGATGTCCCCAGCACAGTGGCCAAGCCCCAGCCAGGCCATGGCTGTGATGGGGCTCGGCCTGGCTTGGCCAATGGAAGCATTGACCAAAACCGGTGTTTCTCTCCCCAGAGTGGGGCTGGGCCAGGGCTTGCCCGGCGGGTGCCACGGCTGCGGCTCGAGGGCGCTGGGGTGGCCCAAGTTAGGGGGCAGCCCCCAGCCCACCCACCTGTTGGGGGGCAGCCCCACAGCGGCCTCACAGTAGCTCCAGCCAATCAGGATGAGGAGAGACGAGGCGTCAGCCAATCAGGATGAAGAGCCATAAGGCTGCAGGTGCCTCAGCCAATCAGGACGACGGAACTCGAGGGTACACCCAATCAGGACGCCTGATGGGGCGGCCCCGCAGCCTATCGGAGCTGAGGAGCGCGCAGGTCCCGGCGGTGGGGCAGGGGCCGGGGGCACTGTCCCCTTAAGAGGGGGCGTGGCCTGATCAGAGCCCCGCCCCTCCCGCCATCGCTCCTAGGCTGGCGCGCCCCCTGGCGGCTTGGGGGGGCAGTGGCGGAGATCGGAACGAGCCCGGAACGAGCCCGGAGCGGGCCCGGAGCGAGTCCGGAGTGACCTCGGTGCGGGCCCCGATGTGAGCCGGGAGCTCATCCCGGGATGAGCTCCATGCAGTCCCCAGAGCGAGCCCGGTGTGAGCCTCGTGCGTGCTCCTGTGTGAGCTCGCAGTGAGCCCCGTGCAGACCCCGCACCCCGTATCGTCCCGATTCGTACCCCGCAGCCCCCCGTGGCCCGCCCGGCCCAGCCCCCGCTTCCCGCAGCACCGCCCCGTGCCCTCCGCCGCTTCCGGGGCGGACCGGGGGTTGCTGCCGGGGACGCCGCGGGCGGGCCCCGCTCCAGCGCCGGGATGATCAACGCCATCCTGGTGTTCAACAACCACGGCAAACCAAGGCTCGTCCGCTTCTACCAGCACCTGGTGCGGGCGGGGGGCTGAGGCCCCGGGGGGGCTGCGGGCAGCCCGTACTGGGGCCCGGTGTGGGGCTGGGGGGCCGGGGTGGGGGCTGGGGCTGGGGGCAGCCGGTACCGGGGCCCGGTGTGGGGCTGGGGATCCTCCCCGGGGGTCTCGGCTGGGTCTGGTTCCCCGGGATGCCCCCTTGACCCCGCGGCTGCCCCCCTGGTCCCGAGGCAGGTGGAGGGGCTGGGGCTGCCCTCCATCTTTTGGCATCCCTTTGTGGGGATGTGGGACCCCCCACCCATGGCGCCTGCCCCGGTCTCGGTGCAGGCAGAGGAGGTCCAACAGCAGATCATCCGTGAGATTTTCCACCTGGTGCTCAAGCGGGATGACCACATCTGCAACTTCTTGGAGTGTGGCAGGTAACCCCTGCACCCTGATGAGGGGGGGCATTCCCCGGCCTGGCCGGTGTCTCTGTCGCCCCCATCCCAGACCTGTCACCTCTCCCCGTGTCCCCACAGCCTCTTTGGTGGCTCAGACTACAAGCTGATCTACCGGCACTACGCCACTTTGTACTTCGTCTTCTGCGTGGACTCCTCAGAAAGTGAGCTGGGCATCCTGGACCTCATCCAGGTGGGTCTGACCCCGGGGTACCCACCCCCCAACTGCGGACCCAGGCGGGCAGCGTAGCCCCCCCCACACCTTCTGGGTGCACTTTGTGTCTCTGGCGCCTCCTGGAAGCAGCTGAGAAGCTGTTCAGGGGCTGCGGTGGAGAGGGGGAGCTGATCCCAGCTCTTCTGCGTGGGAGCAGCTGGGGAAGTCAGTCCCAATGGATTTATTAAAGAAAAAATATTGATTTTTTTGGATTGGAAAAGATCTTTAGGATCATGTGGTCCAACCTCTAACCCAGCACTGCCAAGGCCACCACTGACCCATGTCCCTCAGCACCACATCTCCACTACCCCTTCCAGGGATGGGGACTTCATTTGGAGTCAGGGAGGCCCTTACAACCCTTTCCAGGGAGAAATTGTTCCCCAGCTCCAACCTAAACCTCCCCTGGCACAACTTGAGGCCAAAAGTTCCTCTTCTCCCATCCCTTGTTCCTTGGGAGCAGAGCCCGACCCCCCCTGGCTCCAACCTCCTCTCAGGGGGTTGCAGAGAGCCAGAAGGTCTCCCCTCAGCCTCCTCTGCTCCAGGATCAGCACCCACAGGGCCCTCAGCTGATCCTGGGCAGACTTCTGCTCTAGGCCCTTCCCCAGCTCCCTGATGGATCCTGGGCTGGTCCTGCTCATGCTGGCCTGGGGACAGGCAATTCCTGCCCCTCAAAGGGTGACAAGGTTGTTGAGAGGTTTCTGTCCCTGCTCAGGGTAACATCCTAGGGACACGTTTCTGGTGAGGGTGTGTGCAGAAAGCTCTTTGCAGTGGCCTCGTGTCCTGACCTCCCTTTCCTACCACCCCAGGTGTTTGTGGAGACGCTGGACAAGTGCTTTGAGAATGTCTGTGAGCTGGACCTCATCTTCCACATGGACAAGGTGGGTTTGGGCTCCATGTGCTCCTCCAGTTCCTTCCCAGGGGCCTGTGCTCCCAGAGCAGCTTTTGGTGTGTCAGGAGGCACTTTCTGGGGAGAAATGGAGATCCTGGGTAGGAAGTTTTCAGCATGGGGTCTTCATATGCTGCTGACATTATGTCTTCCAAGAGATCTGAGTGGCTCAGCTTTGTCCTGGGCCCTCCCTGGGTCAGCTGGCACCCATCCTGTGCTGGGGGTTGTTGGGCTGATGATTGCCACCAACGCTGTGTCACTGCAGTCAAGATACAGGGATCTGTTCCAAGGCTTTGCTCTTGGTCTTCAGCAGGGGCTGGTGATGGAGCTGTGCGGGCTCTGGCTCACGTGCCTCATGCCACTCAGAGCCCTATTACTGTTCCACCAGAGCTTCAGGGAAGAAAAAAAAAAAAAAAAAAAAGGAACAAAGAGAGTGTTTGGACTGTGTATGGTGTGTTTGGTAAACTCGAGTTTGGGCCACAGCCTGCAGTGCTTCCTCTTCAGCTGGAGAGAAGCTTTGGGCGGAAACCGTCGGCTTTGATCGTCTCCGAGATGGGGCTGGAGATAGCCAGGACTGTGCTGAGGGAGCAGAGAGGCTTGGCTGACCTGTGCCTCTTGATAAGGGTTGTCTTGCTTTGTTGAAGAAAAAGACATGCCAGCAACAGGGAGGAGTGGAAAAAAAAAAAAAGTCAATTAGGCTGTAAAATGTTCCCTTTCTGTGGGCAATTCCATCATCTGAACTTCAGCAGAGGAATGGAGTTACTGAATTCTCCCTGGAGGGGATCTGCATCCTCTGGTGAAGCAGGAGCCTGAGCTCCTCCTCTGCCCAGCTGTGAACCCCCAGCAGGTCACTGGGCTGATGAGCTTCTCAGCATCAGTGTCCTTATCACTGCTGGCAGAAGGAAGTGTGGGGAAGGAGCAGCTCCCGGGTCACCTCAGGGCACATGGTGGGGACCAAGCTCCCCAGAGCCGGGGGGTGTTCAGGGGGCTGGGAATGTGTGTGGGTCTCCTGTGGGTCCCCAGCTCCAGCCCCTTGGGTGCCTGGGCTGGGGTTTCAGTGCTGTGATGGCTCCACAGGCTCTCAGAGTCCCTGCTGGAACGAGGAACGAGGCTGATGGCAGTGGAGAAGCATGGGTTTGCTGAGAAGAGGCTGTGAATGTCCCTGACCCCAGGGATTCCAACTGGGACTGTGGGTCCTGTGGGTTTCTGCTCTTGCCTTAGGACACACCTTACCCAGCGCAGCACCCAGGGGATCAGCTGCTCCGAGTTTCCAGTCCTGGGGAGGCTGTGGGGCCATCAGGGCTTGGGTGGTTCTGGGACACTGGTGACACCAGCACCCTTGGGCTGTCATCTTCAGGAGCAGCAGCCTGAGAGGTGCTGGGACCCATTTGTTGAGGGGAGACTCCTGCCCTTCTGCTTTCTACCTTGGAGTTTCACTGAGCAGCTGCAGGGTCCCGGCGGGGACTGGGATTGTTCAGGAAGCACCGTGCTTCACTTTGCAAAACAAAGCTGGCCTGGGATTTCTGCCCTGTTGGTTTTGGCCCAACTTGGGCTGAAGCCAGATCTTGAAGGAACAACATTTCCTGCAGCCCAGATGCTCTCCTGTTGCAGGGAGCTGCCAGCACCGGCCAGGACAGTCCCCTCCCTCCAAGCAGGTTCTCTCCCTTGCTCTGTTTTTGCCCTGTCACCCCAGCAGAACCTGCCACCCAGTGTTTACAGGCACAGCCTGGCCTTGTGAAGCCATAAAACGATGTAATAACTTAACCATCCTCCAGGAACAGGCTGTTTCGGGGAAGTAACCAGAGACCCATAAAGCTGCTGACAGTGCAGGGGGGCTGGGTGAGCCTGAGCTGTGATGCTCACTGCCTCCAGCTTCATCCTGGGGGGCCCTGGGGAGGGAACAGGACCTCCAAGCAGCTTCGGGCTCTTCTTTGTGCATGTCTCATCTTTCCTAAGAGAAAGCAAGGGAGCTGGACTCTGGCCTGGCTTGCTGGGTGGATGAAAGTGGTCCTGTGAAGCAGTGTCTGGGGGGCCCTGGGGGTCTTGGTGGCCCTGGGGGATCCCGGGTCTTAGCTGCCCCATGGCCCCTCTCCAGCACGCTTTCCAGCTGTGACTCAGGGAAAGAGCAAACTTCAGTGGAGGTGTTGGAGGGGCCCAGTGGTCTGGTGGGTGATGTTTGTTCCATCTCCCCTAGTCCTGCCCTCTAGAGCTGGCTGCCAGACCCCCAGGGCTGATAAGACAGGAGGACAGTGCTGGCTTTCCGTCCCTCAGCCCCACACATGCTTCCACAGCATCCTGCAGACCCTGCAGCTGGTTACATGGGCTCCCTTCCCTCCCTTCCCTTTTCTCTCCCGCCCCTTGCAGGTTCACCACATCCTGCAGGAGGTGGTGATAGGAGGCATGGTGCTGGAGACCAACATGAACGAGATCGTGGCACAGGTGGAGGCCCAGAGCAAGCTGGAGAAGGCAGAGGTGAGCGGGGGGCTGGAGCTGATGAATCCCCAGTATCCCCAGTGTCTCCCACCTCTGCCTGCCTGGGGGGCTCTGTGGGGGTGACGGGTCCCTCTGCTCACAGGGAGGTCTCTCGGCCGCTCCGTCCCGTGCCGTCTCGGCGGTGAAGAACATCAACCTGCCCGAGATCCCCCGCAACATCAACATCGGAGACATCAACATCAAAGTGCCCAACCTGTCCCAGTTCATGTGAGCTTGGGAGTGGAGTTGAGCCCCCCCTGAGCTCCCCCTGCCCTGCTGGGTCTCTGCCCAGTGGGCACATGGGGAGGCTGGGGGGCTGGGGGGCAGTGGGGGGGTTGTCTGTTCATCTCTTAACCTTGGACCTGGGCTCTTCACAACAAGGGTGGTCCTTCCTTTCCCCCCCTCCCCATGCTGTGGGTGGAAGAGCCTCTCCCAGCACTTTGTGGCATTCCTGGTTGTAAAAATGCACCTGGAGCCAGCTGGAAGCTGCTTTCCCCTCTGTCCTCCCCGTGTCGGGCTGTCCCCTGTCCCTGGTTCCCCACAGCCTCCTGGTCCTGCTCACTGGGGTTGGTACAAGCCTGCTTGGGGCTGCTCTGGGGCCACTGGTGGCATGGATGGACTGGGGGACACTGGTGACAAGAGGTGCTTCTGCTGGATGGGCAAGCCTGTGCCCAAAGCTGCAGGGAGAAGAGCTGCCAGCTCCTGGGGTCGGGATCCCCTGGAGCCTGTTCCCATATCCTGGAACCTGTCCCCATGTCCTGGAACCTGCCCTTCTGTCCTAATAAACCACTCTGTGAACCTGTATCTCTGTGGGTGCTGCCAGCCCAGCCCTGGGGGAGCGCTGGGAAGGGACATTGGGGGGCCTGTGACAGTGGTGTCCCCTGCCCTGGGACATTGGGGTGACAGGCTGTGACCTGCAGCCCCCCTTCCTGCTCCCTGCCCCAGAGCCCCTGATCTCACTTGTCCTGGGGGGGGTTCAGGGTGGCCCTGGCTCTGCCATGGCTCCATCTGGTCACCAGCCTTGGGGCTGGCTCTGGGCCCCTTCCTTGCCTTTCCCTGCTCCAGCTCTGCTCCCCGGGCTCTGCCTGCACTTCCACTGGCAGGGAAACACTGACTCTGCCTGGAAGGAATTTTCTTGCCTTTTCCCCTCCCTGCAGCTTAATTCTTCCCCCGCTGGCCACGGGCCACCAAGGCAGCTGCTGGGAGTCAAGGAGCTGGGCAACCTGCTGCTGCTTCTCTGCCAGATCTCCTCCTCCTGTGGGCTGCGGTGCTGGGATCAGGGGAGGGGTGGTCCGGGGTGTGTGCTGGGGCTGGGACACGCGGTCTGGCAAGCACGGGGGTGGCTGGAGGGGAAAACCCCATCTTACCCCATGGGGAGGAACTCAGAGTGGTTCCCACATCCCACCCTAGTCCAGACCCAGGACATGGGGGTGACAGGTGCCAGGGGGGGCTGGGGCAGGTGGTCCTGGCTGCCATGGATCATGCCCATGCCCAGCCCCACACCAGCAGCCCCCAGTGCAGGATGTGGCTGGCCACACGTGCTTCCTTCTGCAGTGAGATATTTGTTGCACCTCTGCCTCCAGCAGCAGCTCCTGCCTTGCTGCCCCTTCCCGCATCCTGCCCCAGCCCCGGGGGTCTTCAGGAGGCTGGGGATGGCATTGGGGCAGGGTGAGCCCCTCAGTGCTCCTAGCTGTGCCCCTTCCCTTTGGCCCTGTGGAAGCGATGATGGGGATGAGCTGGGCTGCACCCCATTTCCTCACCCAGGGCTGCAGCCCTGAGCCCAGCAGCCATCAGTTGTGGTTGCCTTGGCCAGAGCAGAGGTGGCCCTGCAAGCCTTGGCTCCTTGGGGCCACCATGTCCTGATCCTACTGTTCAGTGTCCTGGCAAAGCAGAGGCCACTGAAGGTGGGACCTGGCTCCTGCTGCTGGCAGCAGTATTCCTGCCCTCGGCTGGGGTACCCTGCAATAGCCCTGTGTCCCCAAAGGGCTGCGACTGGGCCACCAGCCCCCTCCCACACCCCGGGGCAAGCTGGGGGGACGCAGCCTGCACAGGGAAGCCCAGCGCAGGGGCTGCCCGGAGGCTCTTCTGTCCCAGCTGCCCGCGTGGTCTGGAGATGGGAGATGGGGCTGGAGCCTGGCCCCTTTTCCCCTCCCCAGCCGGGCTGGGCCTTGGCACTGGTGGCTGCTGCTGGATTTTGTTGAGAGAGAAACCCCTCAGCCAGGGTTTGCTGGAGATTGTCCCCGACTCCAGGTCCCCCCCTCCCCCCCCAGCCGGGTGGGGGGTGAGAGCTGGCAATGGAGCCTGGCAGCCACCCAGCCCCCCCCGCAGGTACCTGCTCTGCAATAGGCAAATGTTTGCCCTCGCCCTGCCAAGCACCGGGAGAGCCCTGGCAGTGCTGGGTCACTCCCAGCATGGGGAGACCCTTGGGCCTGGCTGCCTCGGGGTGCTGCTGCACCCCACAAACCCTCCGTACCCCAACCACCGCCCCACAGCTTGCCCATAAGGACCAGTGGAACATCCCTGAACCCTCCGCTGCCCAGGTAGGTGGGTCTGGGCTGGGGGGGCTGAGTGGGGGTCCCCCTCAGAAGGGGCACCACTTCACGTGTTTCTGGGTAGTCTGGTGCTCTGGGGAGGGGGCACAGCCTGGCTTGGCTGCTGCTGGGTGATGGTTCATCCCCTGTCCTGCCACCCCCATGGGATGGGGGTGCTGCTCAAGGCTGGTGAGAGAGGACCCCCAGCAGCACCCCGGGGGGAGGGGGGGGGGGGTTCTGGGGTGTAGGGGCTGGGCAGGCAGGGGCAGTTTGTCCACAGTAGCGGGGTACTGCAGTTCCCAGGCTGCCTCCAGCTGGGAACTGGAGATGGGGGGTCCCGCAGTCCTGGGGAGTCCTGTTCTGCCTGGGGCTGCAGGCACCACAGCCCAGCATAGACCCCTCACCCTGTGATGGGATGGGATGTCCCGTGCTCAGCCTGGGGGCCGCCCCCCTGCACCCCCGCTGCCCTGGCCCGCTGCCTCAGGCTGTGCCCCCCCGCCCCCGGTCCGGCCAGCAGCCCAGGGGTTAAGGGGGCGAGGAGGTTCGGGACTTCCCTTAGAGCTTCAGGAGGAAACTTTTCCTCCGGCGGGCGGCTGAGCCGTAGCGGAGCTGGAGCCGGAGAGCGGGGAGCAGGCAGGGCGCAGTCCCTGGGTGCCTCCAGGGGGACGGGGTGGGCCGGAGCCCCCCTGCCTCTCGCTCTCCGCAGCTGAACCCAGGAAGGTGAGTGGGGGGCGATGCCGCTGCTCAGACCCCCCGGGGGAGGGGGCAGACCCCAAGCCAGGGGTTCTGAGGGGCCCCGCAATGGGGGTCCTTGGGCCGAGCGGGAAAAGGGACGGGTTGGGTGCAGGGCGGGGCCGGTGTGGGGTTATGGGTGTAGGACAGTGGGTGTGGGGCAGGCGGGGGGGCGTGAGGTTCGTGTGAGGGGGCGGTTATAGAGCCCGATGTGCTGTGGGGGAGCCGTGGGGGTGGAAGAGGTTATGGAAGGCTCGGGGTTGTGTGCACGGGAGGGTATAGGTTCGGGGGGGTTCGAGGGAGGGGGGCGTCCTCGTCAGTGACACCAATATCCGTACCGCGGGTGTCTGTGTGTGGGACGTGGAACACGCGTGTAGGAGGTGTCCGTGGGGGCTTTGCAGCGGGGAGACCAGGGGCCGGTGTGCGCTGGGGGAGAAGGTGTGGTGCGGCAGCAGGGGGGCAGTATGGGCAGCCTGGGGAGGGGGCGCTGATAACGCGGGGCCAGGATGTGCGGGGCAGCGGGAGGGGTCAGCAGGGATTTCAAGGGGCGGAGGGCTCCGGGGAGTGCCGGAGACAGGGCAGCATCCCGGGACTTGCCACTGTTCCCCCGGACACCACTCGGTCGTTCCCGGGGCTGCCGTTCCCGGCCGGCCCTGCGCCGTTCCTGCCGGGCACCGGGATCCCGGGAAGGGCAGTTTCCAATCCCGGGGGAGCGCCCGCCCGCCCCGCCCGGGGACTTCGCTCCGCGGATCTCTGTGTGCCCGTTCTGTCCCGCCCCAGCCCCCCCGAACTACGCGGGGGGCTTGGGCTGCTCCCCCCAACTCTCTTGGGGCGAGCCCCCCCAGCTCGTCGGGGCTGCGGTCAGCCCGGGGGGAAGGGGCGGGGGGCGTTGGGTGTGGCCCGCGGCACGTGCGGGCTCCTGTTGTCCCCAGGGCTGGTGGTCCTGGGCACGTGCCCGGTGGGGCTGGGCTGCCGTGGGCTGGAGTTTGCCCTCCCAGTGCGAGCCAGGCACTGCTGCAACCCTGGACTTTGAGAGGGCACTCGGCAGGGTGGGTCCGTCCCGGGCACAGTCCCAGCTTTCCTCCGGACCCCCGGGACACACCCCAGACCCCGCGGTTCTTCCCCCGGTGCGTGGGCAGCCGGTGAGGCGTGCGTCCCTCAGGGGGGCAGCCGGGACCCCCTGGCAGCACCTCAGACCCTGGCACTGGGAGGTGAAGTCGGGAGCGATGCTGTGGCTGGGCCCCATGGCAAGGGGGAGGACATGGCCACCAGCTGTGACTGCTTGCTCTGTCCCTCCTTTTGCAGGGCCCGGCTCGTGCTGGGCAGGGACCCCGTGCCCACCCCATGGTGCAACACCCCAGCGCCGATTTTCCACCCCAAGGGTGTTAGAGCTGGGGCAAGGCTGTGAGGGGGGTGAGAGGGAAGTGCATCCCTGGGATCATCACCCCTCCTGAGCCCGATGGTCGTTTAATCCTTCACCAATTAACTCGAACCAATAAACCTGGTGGAAGCGAGAGGCTAAAAGGCTGGCAGTGCCTCCTCTGCCACCACTGCTCCCACAGCCTCACCATGGCTGCCGGCTTCTTCATCAGCAAGAGCGTGGGCATCGTGGCCATCATGCTGGGCCTGGGGGCTGTGGCCACCATCATTGCCCTCTCAGTGGTGTATGCCCAGGAGAAGGACAAGCACTCACACCCCAGCACAGATGACACCACCACGGCTGCGCCGCCCCCCACCACGGCCGCCCCCAACAACCCCTGGAACCGGTGGAGGCTGCCAGCCACGCTGGTGCCCGAGTACTACCAGGTGACCCTGCAGCCCTTCCTGACCCCTGACCCCAGCGGCACCTACATCTTCAAGGGCAACAGCAGCGTGGTCTTCATCTGCGTGGAGGATACCGACCTCATCCTCATCCACAGCAACAAGCTGAACTACACCATGCAGGCGTCCTTCCACGCCTCGCTGGAGGGGGTGGACGGCTCCACCGCACCCGCCATCAAGACAACCTGGCTGGAGACCCCCACCCAGTACCTGGTGGTGCAGCTGGAGGAGCCCTTACGGGAGGGCCAGCGCTACCGGCTTGTCAGCATCTTCACGGGGGAGCTGGCTGACGACCTGGCTGGCTTCTACCGCAGCGAATATGTCGATGGGTCGGGTGTCAAGTAGGTGGAGGGCAGGGGGCTGGGGGGTGCGGGGCTGGCAGAGGGCATGGGATGAGGTTGGGGCACCTCTACCAATGAGGTGGGTGTCGGGGAGACACTGCACCCCCTGCATCCATGTGCTGCTACAGAGAGGATGGGAGTGGGGTGAGAGGAAGGACCCAGGGGGGCAGTCTCCCCAGAGACCCCTGGGTGCTGACGGGGTGGGCTTGCAGGAGGGTGGTGGCCACCACACAGATGCAGGCAGCGGATGCCCGGAAAGCCTTTCCCTGCTTTGATGAGCCAGCCATGAAAGCCAACTTCTCAGTGACACTGATCCACCCCTCCGACCACGAGGCCATTTCCAACATGCCAGTCAAGAGTGAGTGGGGTGGGGGGAGCCTGGGCAGGGGGGTCTGGGGAGGAAGGGGGACCTGCAGGCTGACCCACTTCCTTTTGCTCCCCACAGGCACCTCACGGCAGGAGATAGATGGGCAGAGCTGGAACATCACCGAGTTCCAAAGAACCCCCAGGATGTCCACCTACCTGCTGGCCTTCATTGTCAGCCAGTTCCAATCTGTGCACAGCATGTCTGGGGACGTGCAGGTGAGCTGGGGGTGTGGGGCACGCCCACCTGCCTGGGGATTTGGACCCCACATCTTGAGCCCCACATCTCTCCCCTCCAGATTCGCATCTGGGGCCGCCCTGAGGCCATTGGCCAGGGCCAGGGTGACTACGCACTCAATGTCACCGGCCCCATCCTCAACTTCTACGAGGGTCTCTACGGCGAAAAGTTCCCGCTCCCCAAGTCTGGTGGGTGCCTGGGGCCACAGGGGAAACTGCTGGGCAGTCTGCCCTCCTGTCAGGAGTGCACTAACAGGACCCCTCTGTCCCCCAGACCAGGTTGGTCTCCCTGACTTCAATGCGGGCGCAATGGAGAACTGGGGTCTCGTGACCTACAGGGAGAACTCGCTGCTTTTTGACCCTTCCTACTCCTCCATTGGCAACAAGGAGCGGGTGGTGACCGTCATCAGCCACGAGCTGGCCCACCAGGTACCCATTCTTTCCCCTGCCTGCCCCTGCCAGCTGGCTGGACCCCCCTGACGGGTGCTGTGTGCCCCCCAAAAGTGGTTCGGGAACCTGGTGACCCTGCGCTGGTGGAATGACCTGTGGCTGAACGAGGGCTTTGCCTCCTACGTGGAGTACCTGGGTGCTGACTCAGCAGAGCCCTCCTGGAACATTGTAAGTGCTGGGGAGCCCTGCAGGACCTGTTGGACCCCGCCGGGTCCAACCCAGCAGGGCTGAGGTGGCTTCTGGGTCCTTCCCCCTGCAGAAGGACCTGATGGTGCTGAACGAGGTGCACCTGGTGATGGCGACAGACGCCCTGAGCACCTCCCACCCCCTCTCATTCCGCGAGGAGGAGATCAACACCCCGGCCCAGATCAGTGAGGTCTTTGACAGCATTGCCTACAGCAAGGTGGGTCGGGGGGTCCCAGGGCCGGGGGGTGGCTGCAGGGTGCCCCTGGGGTCTCTCACTCTCTGTCTCCACAGGGAGCCTCGGTGCTGCGGATGGTCTCTGACTTCCTCAACGAGACAGTCTTCAAGGATGGGCTGCAGGTGGGGCTCTGCCAGAGCTGGGGGACACCAAGCCCTGGTGCAGGGGGGTGTCCTGGGGCAGGGTGCTCTGTGGGTGTCCTGCACACTGACCTTGGACTACAAGTCCTACAAGGAGCAGCTGAGGGCCCTGGGGGTGTTGATCCTGGAGCAGAGGAGGCTGAGGGGAGACCTTCTGGCTCTCTGCAACCCCCTGAGAGGAGGTTGGAGCCCGGGGGGGGTTAGGCTCTGCTCCCAAGGAACAAGGGATGGGACAAGAGGAACTTTTGGCCTCAAGTTGTGCCAGGGGAGGTTTAGGGACAATTTCCCCCTGGAAAGGGTTGTCAGGGCCTGGCCCAGGTGGAGCCCCCATCCCTGGAGGGCTTTCCAAGCCCTGGAGATGTGGTGCTGAGGGACATGGGTCAGTGGTGGCCTTGGCAGTGCTGGGTTAGAGGTTGCACTGGACGATCTAAAAGGTCTTTTCCAACCCAAACGATTCCATAATTCTGTGACTTGGTGACTCTGTGATTCTGTGTCCTGCCCTTGCCCACCCATCTCTCTTGGTGCTCTCCCACAGTCATACCTCCACACCTTCGCCTACAACAACACCATCTATGCAGACCTCTGGGTTCATCTGCAAGAGGTAGGAAGGGGATGGCAGCTCCTGGCTGCTCCCTCCAACCCAGTCTCCTCCCTGGGAGGCTCCAGAGAGCTGCCAGTGGGACATCCTGAGTCCTCCACCACACCAGACCCTCCAGCTCCTTTGACCTGTGGCACAACCCTCCCCGCAGGCTGTTGATAAGAGCAACAACACGCTGCCTGATTCCATCAGCAACATCATGGACCGCTGGACGCTGCAGATGGGTTACCCCGTGGTGACCGTGGACACCCGCACCGGCACCGCCACCCAGAGCCACTTCCTGCTGGACCCCACCTCCGTGGTGGAGAGACCCTCTGTCTTCAAGTGAGTGGGCTGGGGGGCTGGCTGCAGCACAGGGGGCCGGGGGAGGGAGGGGGCATGGTCCCCACTGCCTGGTTGTCCCCGGTACAGCTACACCTGGATTGTCCCCATCACCTGGATGACACAGGAGAAGGCTCAGGGCAGATACTGGCTAACCAAAGTCTCAGGTATGAGACCAGGGTCTCGGTGCCCTCTCTCCTGCCCTGGCCAAGGTGGGGGTCCCCCGGAGGGAGAAGCTTTGGCAGACCCTCCTCTCCCCCCCAGAAACCACTGACCAGTTCAAGGTGAATAGCACCAGCTGGCTCCTGCTCAACCTCGATGTCACCGGATACTTCCGTGTCAACTACAACCAGGAGAACTGGAACCAGCTCCTCAACCAGCTCTCTACCAACCACCAGGTATGTGGGCAGGGGGCTGTGTGGGGACCCTCACACCCCCAGACCCGGCTCAGGGCCACCCACCCTGAGATGCTGACTGTACCTTCTCCCAGGCCATCCCTGTGATCAACCGTGCCCAGATCATCGATGATGCCTTTAACCTGGCCCGGTGAGGGGGGCTGGGGGGCTGGGGCACGGGGGGACAGGGAGTGGGTGGTGGGCAGTGGCTGACACAGGCCTCACCCCTGGCAGGGCCAAGCACATCAATGTGACCTTGGCCTTGGACACGACGTTGTTCCTGAGCCGGGAGACAGCCTACATGCCCTGGCAGGCAGCCCTCAACAACCTCAACTACTTCCAGCTGATGTTTGACCGCAGTGAGGTCTTCGGGGTGATGACGGTGAGCAGGGGGCAAGGGGCTGTGCCCCAAGATGGGCAGGGGTTGCTGCCAGGGCTGATGGGCACTGCCTCCCTTCCTGCCTCCCCAGAGGTACATGCAGAAGCAGGTGACGCCCCTCTTCAACCACTACAAGAACATCACCAACAACTGGCAAAACATCTCCAGTGGCCTGATGGACCAGTGAGTGCCTCCACCCTGGGGTCGGGCTGGACCCCTGTGGTCTCCACATCACAATTGTCACCCAGTGTGTACTGGGCTGCAGTCGTCCTCAGCCCCGCGGGTCCCCTCTGTCCCCAGGTACAACCAGATCAATGCCATCACAACAGCCTGCTCCTACGGTGTTCCTGACTGCCTGCAACTCGCTGCCAGCTACTTCAGACAGTGGCAGCAAGATGCCTCCAAAAACCCGTGAGTCCCCTGGGTGCCACAGTGGGTGGCCGGGTTGGGGGCACCACGGTGTCGGGGGGAGGTTTCCCAGCTGATGTGGCTCCTTCTGCCCCACAGGATCCCCCAGAACCTACGCTCGGCCATCTACTGCAGCATAGTGGCCACTGGTGGGGAAGAGGCCTGGGACTTCCTCTGGGCCAGGTTCAAAGAGGCCAAAGTGGTGTCTGAGGCCGACAAGCTCCGCACTGCGCTCTCCTGCAGCCCCCACCCCTGGATCCTCAACCGGTGGGTGCAGGGGCTGGGGTGGTGGGTGCTGTGGCTCAGCCCTTTTCTGCCCCTGCCCCCCCTCGTCAGTGTGGCCCCCTCCCCAGGTACCTGCAGTACAGCCTGGACCCCACCAAGATCCGCAAGCAGGACGCAACCTCCACCATCAACAGCATCGTGGGGAATGTGGTGGGGCAGCCCCTGGTCTGGGACTTCATCCGTGCCAACTGGAGGACACTCTTCAGCCAGTGAGGGGGGGCTGCAGGGGCTGTGAGGGGCTTTGGGGAGGTATGAGGGTCTGCAGGGGAATGTGGGGGGCTTCAGGGGGCTGTGAGGGCCTTTGGGGGCCTGTGGGGAGCTGTGATGGGCTGCAGGGGGATATAGGGAGGCTGTGATAAGCTCTGGAGGGCTTTGGGGGCTGTTATGGGCTTTGTAGGGCAGTGAGGCTCTATGGGGGGCTGTAGGCAGGCTACAGGGGGCAGTGGGAAGCAGCAAAGGGCTGTGGGGTCTGCAGGGGCTGCGGGGAGCTTTGGGGAGCTGTAGGGACTGCAGGGAGCTGCAGGACAGCATCCCCCCTTGTGTCCCTCGGGGGATGGCACCGTCCCTTCTCTCCCCCACCCCCACGGTATTGTTCTGCTCTCCCCCTTGCTCAGCTGCCCCTCTGCTCTCCCAGGTACGGGGGTGGCTCCTTCTCCTTCTCCCGGCTGATCCTTGCCATCACCCAGCGCTTCTCCACCCAATTTGAGCTGGAGCAGGTGAGGTCGGGGGGGGGGTACACACCGGCTACCAGGGACCCTCAACCCGGCAGGCTACCGGGGTGCCCCACGGCGGCTCCAGCTCCTCTTGTCCCCCAACAGCTGGAGCAGTTCAAGAAAGACAACCAGGACATCGGTTTTGGCTCGGGGACACGGGCGCTGGAGCAGGCGCTGGAGAGAACCCGCGCCAACATCGTGTGGGTGAAGGAGAATCAAGAGAAGGTGCTGACCTGGTTCAACCTGGCCTTCTCCAACTAACCGGGAGACTCCGGCCCCCGACCACTCTCCTTCCAGCCCTCCCGCCGGGCCAGCTGCCGGGGAGCGTGAGGTGGGCTGTGGGGGGGGCTGAGCCCACCGTCCTGCAGCCGGACCCTCACCCGCTCCCCAGCTCCGCTCGCCCCATCATCTCCGGTCCCCAGCCCCAGACGCTCCCTCCTCGTGGCTCCCGCAGCCTTCCCGGGTCCTTCGCTGCTCGGGAGGGGCAGGGGCCGTGCCTGTATGATGGGCAGCGAACGGGGGGCGGGGAGCTGGAGAGAGGGTCCCGGCTGCCCTGGGCTCTGCGGGCTTGTGCAAGATCTGGGGGTGTAAATAAAAATGTGCACGTCAGCCCCCACCTGCGCGGCGCAGAGGGGATGCCTGGGGGGTCCTGAGGGGTGTCGACCTTTTGGAGGGGGAGCTGCACCAGGGTCCGGGCAGGAAGCGCCTGGGAGCCCGCGGTGGGCAGGGGGCCCCCGGGGGCAGAGCCCCCCGGGCCGTTAGGAGCCTGGTGCTAAGTGGCTCTGGGGGCTTTGCCGACGCCAGCCCTCCCGGCCCCTCCGTCTGACGGCTGCGTGCGAGCTCTCCTGCTGGGCCCCAGCCCGGCGCGAGGGGCTGGCGTCCCCATTTCCCCCGGATCCCTCTGCGGGGTATTGGCAAGAGGGGTGCTGGCAGCCCGACCACCGGGACCGTCCCACGAGGGCTACTCGGGTCTCCGAAGGGGCGGAACTGGGCGGTCCCAAAAGCACAAGGACATTTCTCGCAGCCCCGATGCCAAATCCTGGAGGGGACTTCAGGCAGGGGACCCCCGGGAGGGGAGGGGGCTTCCAGGGGACAGTGGGGATAGGGAAACCCCTGGCTGAAGGGTCCCTCCCTCACCCCAGCTCTGGGGACATACTCCTAGCTGCGAGATGGGCTGGGAGGGGGCTGCGTGTGTGGGTGGGCGTGCCAGCCGCGGGGGTCCCGCAGTAATGAGTCTGGGGGCAGGGATGCACGGCAGCTTTAATGGGGTGCCCATACGCCGTGTCCCTCCCGCGCGGCTCCGTGCCGTATCTCCTGCTCTCTCTCCGGCCGGGGGTGCAGGATCAGCTCCACCACCCCCAGTGCCATGCTGGGGGGCAGCTGGGCAGGACGGGGGCTGCATGGCCGGCCGGGGACCCCAGCCTGTCCGGGGCCGCTGGGCTGCCGAGCTGTGCAGAAAGAGTTGTGTCAGGTGAGCGGCCGTGGGGTGGCACCGTGAGCCCTCCTCGTGTCCCCCAACCCCTCTCCAGCTCGACACCCATTGTGCTGTGTCCTCCAGCCCATGCCGAGACCCCAGCCACGCCATGCAGGTGGCTTCGCTGTTGCAACACACGAGGACCACCCACCCACCCATCCCCGGCTCTCCCCCAGCCTCGCTACCCCCGGGGGTGGTGGGTGCCCGGCACGTGGGTGGGGAGGGGTCCGTGCGTACCTGGCGATGCGCAGGCAGTTGGCAGCCGCGCGCGTGGGTCCCGGGGGTCCCTGTGTCCGTCAGTCTTGCCCCGGGGTGCTTTAGGGGGGCTTCATGCTCCAGACAGCAGGAGGAGACTGTGCCAGTGCCTGTGGCCGTGGCAAGTTCCAGGGGGGGCTCCAGCGGGGTCCCTGCTCTGAGGCTGCAGGGTGGTGATGACCAGGACCCTGGGACTGAGCCAGGGGTGCCGTGCAGCTCCGGAGGGGTCCCCGCAGAGGAGCCGTAGGGCGGCGAACCCCAGGACGCCATCTCCGTGTCGGGAGCCCCAAGCAGTTCCGGGGGGGTCCCCGCCACGTGAGGTGACCCCCAGCCCAGCCTGCCGGCGGGTGCAGCATCCCGCGGGGCTGGCGGATGCAGGCGGGGGTCCGGGGACTGGCAGCAGCCCAGGCCCTGGGGACAGAGGGGGCAGTGGCGGGGGGCCGCCCCTCGCCGCCGGGCCAGCCCCCCCTGGCTGAGCCCCAGCAGGGCCGAGAGGTGGGCGATGTAGCGGATAGCGAGGCGCAGGGTCTCGATCTTGGTGAGGCTCTGCCCGGGGGGGGCCAGGGCGGGGGGCAGGTAATGCCGCAGCCGCAGCAGTGCCTGGGCCAGGCGCCGCATCCGCAGCTTCTCCCGCTCGCTGGCGCTCTGCCGAGGGACCCCCGGACCCGGGCCGCCCCATCGCCCCCCGGACCCTGCCCGCCGGCCCCGCGAGGGAATCGGGGACGCGTCGGAGGGCTTGACAGATGGGGCTGGGGAGACTGCGTTGGCCAGGACCCCGTCCTGGAGCACAGCAGAACCCGCCGCGGGTCGGAGACCCCGGATTGGGAGCGGGCCTGGGGGTCCGGCCATGGCTGGGGTCCGTTCTGCCGCCCGTGCCTGAGGGTACCCGGGTAGCCCCGGCTTTATGCGGGGCCGTTGGAGAGGTGACACTTTTGTGACCGCCCGGAGGTGTCAAAACCTACAGAGCCGGGCTGGGACCGGCCGGGAGCCTGGGAATGCTGGGCCCATTTGCAGAGGTGAGAATTCTGACTCCTCCGACCCTTAATTGGCGCTGCCCGGCGCTGGGAAGTGTGCGGGGAACAATTCACACGGCCGTGAGAGATGCTAATGCGCCCACCAGCCCTGCCAGAGCCCCCTCAGCCCCGCACAGCAGCTCTGCCAAGAGGCAGCAGGGACTTGACCCTGAGCAGCCAGTCCTGGCGGTGTCCCCGCTATCCAAGCTGTCCCCAGCCCGGGGGTCCCAGCTCCACTCACCGCTTTAAGGGCAGGGGGATGCGGCAACCGGGCTGGGAGACACTGGTGGTGGGACCAGCGGGCTCCCTTCCTAGGGGTGTCCCTGGACCCCGTGGGTTGCAGCCCAAGGGACAAGTGACAGAAGAGGAAACGTCCTCAGGTTGTGCCAGGGGAGGTTTAGATGGGAGACTGGGGACAATTTCTTCCTGCAAGGGGTTTTCAGGCCCTGGCCCGGTCTGCCCAGGGCACGGGTGGAGTCCCCACTATGCCTGGAGGGGTTTCAAAGCCGCGGAGATGCGATGCTGAGGGACATGGGGTAGTGGTGGCCTTGGCAGTGCTGCTCTGTTAGTGGTTGGACTGGATAATCTGAAAGGTCTTTTCCAGCACAAACGATTCCGTGTCTCTATGATATGGGTGACCCCGTCCGTCTCGAAGGGTGAGGGGCTGCGGCTTGTCCCTTGGGGGGCTCTGACCCCGCGGCCGGCGCTGTCACGGCCCAGCCGCACTCCAGCACTTGTCTAAACACTGGGGGAGGTGGGAAGCGTCTGCGCAGCGGGGCCACAGAACTCATTACCGGGAGTTCATCAACTAATGAGACCCAGGGGGCAAGCTGCGAACCGGGGGTGGGGGAGAGGAGCGGGGCCGGGTCAGCGCCGAGAGGTGCGGGGTTACCACTGTGCCCCGGAGCTGAGCACACCCCCACGCTGTTGTGGGTGGGGGTGTTTGGTGCCCACCTATGTGCCCCTTGTGCTGTGCCCAGCGCCGTGTGGGGGTCTCGTATCTCGAGGCTGCAGGGGCTCCGTGCCGGGGCGGTGATCCTGCTACCCCGCCCGCTCCCTGATGGATTTTCCTTCCTTCGGCGGAGCCGAGTTTCCCTGGAAACCTTCACACCCTCCAGCACTGACACCTGCGGGGCCTGGGAACGCGGCGGGGGGGGACCTCCCAGACCCGCCCCTCTCGGGGGAGTCCCTGCCTCTCTCCCGAGCACTCACCGGTACCGGGCTTGGCCGCGGCTCCACGCCGGGATCATTAGGGTCAGCGTGTGAAACGCCATTAGCGGGGGCTGCGGGGGACCTGCGGTGGGAGGGCGGGTCGGATCCCCCCGGCACCTGGATCTAGGGTCGGTGTCCCACAAAACCACCCTGGGCATCGGGGTGCCCGGCTGTGGACAGACTGCATGATGGGGGACAAATACATCCCGGAGCTGGCACATCGCACACCCCACTGCAGACCCCCACCACGGCCCGCATTGCAAACCCCAGCATAGACCCCACCGCCCAGCTCTTTGTGGACCCCATCGCAGACCCCACCGCCCAGCTTCCTGCAGACCCCATTACAGCACCCGCGTGAGGCCCAAGACCCTTCCTAAGGCCGGGCCGGGGGGTGGGCAGCACAGACCAGCCTCACACCGCTGGGGTAAAATTTGTCACCCGCCTGTTCAAAGCCCCTTCCCGCAGCCCCCCTCGGCCCCCCCCCCAGGTCTTTGAAGTGCTGCTGATGCCGGCCACGAAGGTGCCACTTCACACCTCCAGCCCCGCATAAAGCCGGGCAAGACAGGGGTCTCCAGCACACGGCCCCCACAGCCATGGCCCACTCAGCAGCCCCCGGCCTCCCGCTCCACACCTCGGCCCCGCCGCAGGGCTGGGGCTGCCGTGGACCCCCGGACCCCGAGGGCTACAGCAGCAGCAGCTCGCCCGCCTCGCCCGACTCCTGCGGCCTCTCGCCCCCCGCCGCTGACCGGGGTCCCCAACGCGGCCCCGCCGCTCCCCGCCTTCGGGGAGCCCATGGAGGCAGGAGAGGGGTTCGCGGCCCGGGTCCGGGGGTCCCTCGGCAGAGCGCCAGCGAGCGGGAGAAGCTGCGGATGCGGCGCCTGGCCCAGGCACTGCTGCGGCTGCGGCATTACCTGCCCCCCGCCCTGGCCCCCCCCGGGCAGAGCCTCACCAAGATCGAGACCCTGCGCCTCGCTATCCGCTACATCGCCCACCTCTCGGCCCTGCTGGGGCTCAGCCAGGGGGGGCTGGCCCGGCGGCGAGGGGCGGCCCCCCGCCACTGCCCCCTCTGTCCCCAGGGCCTGGGCTGCTGCCAGTCCCCGGACCCCCGCCTGCATCCGCCAGCCCCGCGGGATGCTGCACCCGCCGGCAGGCTGGGCTGGGGGTCACCTCACGTGGCGGGGACCCCCCCAGAACTGCTTGGGGCTCCCGACATGGAGATGGCGTCCTGGGGTTCGCCGCCCTACGGCTCCTCTGCGGGGACCCCTCCGGAGATGCTTGGTGTTCCCGATATGGAGACGGGGATCTGGGGGTCACACCTCTATAGCCCCGCTGCGACGAGCCCCACAGAACCGCACGCAGTTCCTGACATGGAGATGGGGGTATGGGGGTCGCCCCCCTACATCCCCACTGGTGGGACCCCCGGCGATGAGCTTCACGTGATTCTCGACATGGGAAAATCGGCCTGGGGGTCGTCCCCCTACATCCCTGCAACGGAGACACCTCTGGAGCTGCACGGGGCTGTCACCTCCAACGAGCTCTCCTGGCCCTCCCCTCCTCAACACGCAGGGTCAGAGACCCTCCCGGACGCCCCTGGAGACCCCCTCCTGGACGCGGGGCTAATGCTGCCTGAGTTAGTGGATGTCGGGACAGTCACCCAGGTACGTGCGCTGCGGGGCGGGGTGCGTGGGGGGTGGCTGAGCCTCTAGGACGGGGCTGGCAAGGAGCAGGGCTCTGCTTCCCGGCCCGCTCAGCGCCCCTCAAGCCCTTGGCTCGGTGTGGAGACTGGTTTTGGGGTATCAACATCCTTGGGTGCGGGTGGGAAGGGAGCGGTGGCCTCGTCCTCCTCGTGTCTATTGGGACAGAGGTGAGGCCGTGGTCCTGCTTGTCCCTGCCCGGGCGAGTGGGTTTGTCTGTCCCCATTTCTGCTCCCCCCGGACCCCTGCCCACTGCCTCACCCACTTTCTGCTCCCCCAGGACCTCTCCATGGACCTGATCTCTCTCTTGGAGGCTCTGCTTCCACCGCAGCCCCGGGACTGACCCCGACCAGACCCCCGTCCCCTGCGCCGCAGCCCCCGGGGACACGCGGCCCCACGAAGCTCCGACCGGACGCCGACAGCAACGGGGAAGCGTGTGCTCCTCTCGGACATTGGGAGGTTTGGGGGACAGCCCTCCGCCTCTTCCCATGAGCCCGGAGCTGATCTGGACCTGCTGTACAGAAATAAACCCTTGTGCCCCCGTGTGTGTCACCGCCTGTCAGTTTCCGCGGGCAGGGGGTGGAGGGCAGGGGTACAGGATTGGGGCACAGGTTTGGGACCTGGGGGGCGGCCGAGGGGGACAGTCCCGCTCTTCAGAGGGGGTCAGCCAAGGGCCGAGGCTCGGGCACGGATCCAGGGGCTGGAGAGACACCGAGTCGCGGCTGGGGGGGGGGGGGGTGTGTGTGAGTGGGGCAATGTCTGGAGAATATCTGGGAAAGAGACTGCGGGGGAGGCACCAGGAGAGACATCCCCTGTCCGGGGCCTGTCCATGGGCCGGGAGGGGTGGGTGTCCCCAGCACCCTCCGGCCCCGAGGCTCGCTGTGAGCTGAGCATCGCTTGCCCCGCACCCCCCCTCCTCCGTTTCAGGTGAGACCCTCTTACCAGCGCGGGGTTAAATAGGGGCATTTGGGATCTGGGGGAAGGGCTCTGTTGGGGAGGCTGGGGCTGCCCCCATCTGTCTGGAGAGCCCGCAGAGGGTCGGGATTGTAGGGCTGCAGATGGGGTGCCGCTGCCCTGCGGCTCCACGGGGTGAAGAAGCCCAAGGCCGGCCGGGTCTGGAGGGTCCCTTACAGGGGCCTCGGTGGGGCCTGGCAATCGGGTGCTAAGGGCCAGGGGCTCTTCCCCCGGGGAGGCTGGGGGCAGGGGGTCTGCATGGCTAATAAGCCCCACTTAGCTGTGAAATGACTTGCTAATAACGTTAATTCCCTCTGCCGGGAGGGGTGCGAAGCCTTTGAGATGCAAAGCAGCCCACCCTGCCCACCTTAAGCTGCAGCCCCCATGCCTCACCAGGGATCGGGGGACACGTGGGGATACTCGTGGGGATTGAGGTGGGTTTGGAGCAGGGGCCAGGCCAGATAGGGATAGGATTTGGGATGGAAAATGTGTGTGAGCACGGGGTGCCGTTACGTGTATGTGGCGGGGGGGGGGGGGGGGGGGGGAAGGGGCTGGGGAAGGAGCACTGCTTGGTGTCTGTGAGTGAGCAGGGTGCAGGGTTACATCTGTGTGTGGGTGGGTAAAGACTGAAGCTGCTCCGAGCTGCCTCAAGGACCAGCCTGATCCACCAAGGGCATCCATCCCACCACCTGCCCCTGCCAGCGGTGGTGGCTGTGGGTGCTGGTGCGAAGGGGAGCCCCCCCCCCGGCCCCCAGTACCTGCTCCACCCCTCCTCTCTCCCACCCCCGGCTCGGTGTGGATTCAGACGCCCTCGGCACACAGCCCCGGCAGCATGGCCCCACTGAGAGGTGCTGGGCAGGAGACCCCAGATGGAGGTGAGGTGGGTGGGGGGAGTGGGTGCCTGGTCCCCCGATGGGTCTCCAGTGTTGGGCTCAGAAGGTCCCTGTGCAGGACCGGGGGATGCTCCCGAGGGGATGGGTGGGCAGCAGGACTGGCTGGGGTAGGCAGTGGGTTGGGGTCAGCTGCGACGGTGTCCTCCCCACTCTGCCTGGTGCCAAGGCCCCCCTGCAGCTCCCTGGGGCTGGGGAGTTCTGGGGGAGCAGTGTGGCAGCAGAGAGCAGATGAAGACAGAAACGCAGTGAGCTGGGTGGGGGTCCTGGTGGAGGGATACAGGGGATGGGGTCTCCTACTCCAAGCATGACCCGCCCCCCACCCCAAGTCCCCACCCCAGGCAGGCTAGCACTGCCCATCTGCCTGTCACAGCAGGAAGGGGACAGCTGGACCCAGGCCCTGCAATGGGGAACATCAGCACCGGAAGCCTGTCCCCCCCTGAGTGGGGCTGCAGGAGCCCCCAGGCCAGGGGTGCTGAGGAGCCCCCGCTACTGCCCACCTTCTCCCCCGCCGCCCAGGCCCGCGTGGCCATCACCTTCACCCTCTTTGCCATCTCGGCTGGCTGCAACCTGGCCGTGCTGCGTGCGGCGGGGACGCGGCGGGGGCCTGGGGGTCCGGGACGGCGTTCCCACATCCACCTGCTGCTGCTGCACCTCGCTGCCGCTGACCTGCTGGTGACGGTGGCGGTGATGCCGCTGGATGCCATCTGGAACATTACGCTGCAGTGGCGGGCGGGTGACCTGGCCTGCCGCCTCCTCATGTACCTGAGGCTGGTGGCCATGTACGCCTCGGCTTTTGTCACCGTCGTCATCAGCCTGGACCGCCAGGCCGCCGTCCTGCGCCCACTGGCCATCGCCCGTGCCCGCCGCAGGAACCGCATCCTGCTCTACCTCGCCTGGACCCTCAGCGCCGGGCTCTCGGTGCCGCAGGTACCCGTCCCCGGGGGCTCCTCACCGGCCCCCTGCCCTGGTGACAGCTCCCAGGGTGGCTCTCAGGGCTGGCACCACCGTGGGACAGGGGTGGAGAGGGCGCAGAGGGGGCATCTGAGCTGTCAGTAAAGCCCCTTTTGCCCAGCCCCGGGCCTCCTGGGACTGGTGGCACAGGGGCCACAGTGGGTCCTGCTCACATGGGGAGGGTCTGACCTCATGGCTCGGAGCACTTTGGGAGGTCCCTGTCACCCCATGGCCCTGGGGAGGGGGCTGCTGTCCCACCTCTGCTCTGCCTCCAGCTGTTCCTCTTCCGCACGGTCACTCTCCCCGCCCCGCACAACTTCACCCAGTGCACGACCCGGGGCAGCTTCCCCCAGCCCTGGCAGGAGACCCTCTACAACATGGTGGGCTTCTCCTGCCTCTTCCTGCTGCCGCTGCTCATCATGGTTTGCTGTTACGCCCGCATCCTCCTGGAGATCTCCCGGCGCATGGGCTCCAGCTTCTGTGAGTGCCATGTCCCCATCCCCGGGGGGCTTGGCAGGGACCCTGGGATGGGGGCAGCAGAGTACAGCCCTGTCTGGGGCTGTGTAGTACCCCCCCCCCCAGCCCTCTCTCAGCACACCCTGTCCCCAGCTAAGTGTCCCCCTCGCCCCCAGTCTCCTCCCGGGATGTGTCGCTGCGGTGCTCCAGGAACAACATCCCTCGGGCTCGGATGCGTACGCTGAAGATGAGCCTGGTCATCGTCTCCTCCTTCATCCTCTGCTGGACCCCCTACTATCTGCTGGGGCTGTGGTACTGGTTCTGCCCGCGGGCCATGGAGAAGAGGGTGTCGCCCGCCCTCTCCCACATCCTCTTCATCTTCGGCCTCTTCAATGCCTGCCTGGACCCCATCACCTACGGGCTCTTCACCATCCGCTTCCGGAGAGGCTGGGGCTGCCCTTGCGGGCACCCCCCCGAGCCCCAGCCGCCCTCCCCGGCCACCGGCTCCTTCCGCTGCTCCGCCTCCTCCTCCTCCCTGCCGCCCAAGCGGGGGGGGTCCGCGGGGGCGGGGGCAGTGGGAGACCACCGGGAGCGGGCTGCCCGCGGGCACCGGTCCTGCCAGAGCAGCTCCCTCTGAGCCAGGTAGGGACACCCGGGGGCTCAGTGGGCACTGGAGCTGCGGGTGGGAGGGCACCAGTGGCAGAATTGGGAAGGCAGGAGGGGTCTGGGTCACTGCCATAGTGGGGTCCTGCTGCTCTTTTTGCAGAGTCATAGAATCGTTTGGGTTGGAAAACACCTTTGAGATCATCCAGTCCATTAACCCAGCCCTGCCAAAGCCACCACTACCCCGTGTCCCTCAGCACCACATCTCAATAGCTTGGAAACCTGTCCAGGGATGGGGACTCTACCCCTTGGCCAGGGCCTGAAATCCCTTTTGAGGCTGAAATGATTCCTAATATCTGTGTTTTCCCAGAGCACCATGTTCCTTTGTGGATGGGGGGGTTGGCATGGGTGTCCCCTGGTCCTCTGTCACCTCTCTGTGCCTGCCAAGCCCAGCACAGAAATAAAGTGCCCCAGAGCCACCTCGGGTCCTGCCCATGTCCCTGCTGATGTCACTCAGCCCGCACTGCCTGCTCCAAACGGGAGCTCTTGGCTCCAGCCCAAGGTCGTTGTGAGGCACAGGGATGGGGGCCTGGCTGCTCTGCCAACTGCCCCAAGGCCAGCGCTGCTGGGGGTCTGAAGAGGTGGGGAAGGAGTTGCTGCAGCCCCCAGCCTGGGTTGTGGGTGCCTGGGCCCCTGAGCAGCGGGGCTGAGCCCCCCCTGGATCGATGCCAGGGGGAAACCAGCATCACCCCCAGCAGGTGCTCAAGGAGGCAGAGATGGGCAGCTGGGCAGTGGCTGTGGTGGGATGGCGATGCCCAATGATGTTGGCAGGCACCACGGTCACAGGGGTTTATTACCAAGTGGCAAAGTAAGAACAGGCTCTGGAGGAGGGGTCCCGTGCCCACCCCAGGGCTGTTGGGCTCTTGCACAGGGTGGTCTCCCAAGGGCTTTTGAGGGGGTCTCTGCTTGGTGGTGCTCCAGGGCCATGGTCCCAGGGAAAGGGAGCACCTTTGCTGCCAGGGTTGGGATGGGGCTTCCTCAGCAGGGCTGGGGCAGAGCTGTGCCCACCCCCATGGTCTGCTGGGCATGGCAGGACATGGTGGGGGGGACATAAACCCTGGGCAGGGAGTTGTGTAAGTATGAAAATACCACCTTGTACAGGGCATGCTGCCTGCTCCTGTGGGGGTCAAGCACCGGGGAAATGCTTCACTGTGAGGATAGGGGCTGGCAAAGCAAAGGGAAACACTGAGCAAAAAAACCCCTGAAACCTCACCCCTGTTTTTGTGCCAGCAGCTCCCGGGATGCTGCTGCCAGCCTGGGCGACGTGGGAACCATGCTCCCCCCTCCCCTGCCCACAGGCACTGGGCAGCTCTGCCCCACATCAGGGCAGGGAGGTGAGTGCTGGGGGATCCACATCACCTGTCCCCTCACCAGCCTCACTGAGGGTGCAGCAGAGGGTCTGGGGTGTGGAGCTGACCCCAGGTGCCCACCTGCTTCCCAGGGGGCTGGAAAGTGGGAACAGAGCGGCCAGGTGAGGGGGCAGGGAGGTGCAGTGGATGAAGGCAAAGCTGGGGGTGATGCGGGGGGTGTTGGCTGGGGATGCCCCTGTTTGGTGACCATTTTCCATCGGGCTCAGCAGTGTCACATCCCCCCCTGCTCCTTGTGCAAACCAGAGGGAGCCGTGAACCCCGAGATGTCCTCCTGCCTGGCCCCCCCTGGCACAGAGGGGCTCTAGGTGCCAGCTGCACTGCCGGGTCTCTTCTCAGTGAAGAAGCTCTTGAGCAGCATCACTTGCCCAATGCTGACCACGAAGAGGATGAGGGTTTCTCCCAGAGACCAGTAGGAGACCCGGCCGTTGAGGTCCTCGGCTCTGCTCCGGTCCTGCGCTTCCCGCAGGCGGTAGTGAGTCTGGGAGTCGATCACTGTGTTCAGAGCCTCGTGGATGGTGACACAGGCAGACTCCATCTGTGGGGACAAATAGGACCCATTGCTTCTGACCCAGTACAGCTCAAGCCATGGCTACCTGGGGGAGCTGAGAGCTCTGCCAGCCCTCACCCACAAGTGGTTCTGCTTGAACGCTGGAGCTGGGGTTGGTGGAGGGAGCTGTGAACAACTCAGAGCCCTGGTGAGGGATGGGGAAGCTATGCTGTGCTTCCCCTGTGTGGAAAGGAAACTGTGGGAGTTCAGCCCCAGATCAGCACCCTCATTCCTGCCTGTGGTGGGACGGTTGGATGGCAGTTGGCACTTCTGCATTTGGAGGAGGGACCTTCTGGCTCTCTGCAACCCCCTGAGAGGAGGTTGGAGTCAGGGGGGGTCGGGCTCTGCTCCCAAGGAACAAGGGATGGGACAAGAGGAACTTTTGGCCTCAAGTTGTGCCAGGGGAGGTTTAGGTTGGAGCCTGGGGACAATTTCCCCCTGGAAAGGGTTGTCAGGGCCTGGCCCAGGTAGAGTCCCCATCCCTGGAGGGCTTTCCAAGCCCTGGAGATGTGGTGCAGAGGGACACGGGGCAGTGGTGGCCTTGGCAGTGCTGGGTTAGAGGTTGGACTGGATGATTTAAAAAGTCTTTTCCAACCAAAACAATTCTCTGATTCCATTTCATTAGCAGGAGCTGTGGCAGGACCTTCCTGTGACCCACCTGTGTCAGGGCAGTGACGCGGTTGCTCATGTCAGGCAGGATGGGGGGCTCGTCGCCCACCTGGAAGTCGAAGTAGACAGTTTTGTGGGAGAAGGTGGAGAACTCGTTGCTGAAGCAGAAGGTGTAGACGCCCTCGACTTCAGTGCGGTGCGGGAAGCTGTCGTACTGCTTCTTGGTCTCCTTGTAGATGGTCTGGCCATTGGGGTCCTCCACGTAGCAGTCCACGTCATAGTGTCCCCCACTGATCACCTGCACAAGGTGGCACTGGCCAAACTACGTGGCAAAAGCCTCTGGACCAGGAGCTCTGCCCGGCCCCATGGTGAGTGCACAGCCCTGCCCGCAGCCGGCGTCGTGCCATGGGGCCAGGATGGGGGTCAGGGTAGCTGTGCCCCATAGGGCCCACAGCTGAGGGGGGGTGTCTGGAGCTGAGCTGGGGCCATCAAGGATGGGTCAGGGGCTCCTGTGGCAGCTGCGGGCAGGTACCGGTTCTAAGCTGGGCACAGCTCCCGGTGCAGCGCGGGGGGAGCTGGGGGGGGGATTGGAAGAGGCGCAGCTGCAGCCCTGCCTGTGGGGCACGGCGGGGGGGGCACAGGTGGGGGAGCAGGGGCACGGGGCTGGGGCTGGGGCAGAGGGCGGTGGGCACAGGCCGGGCAGTACCTGGTAGTCCAGCGTGAACTTGACGCCGCGCTCCAGCTCCTGGTGGAAGCAGCGCCGAGCGCTGTCGGGCAACTCCAGAGTCAGCTCGGTGCAGCCGGCCCGCAGCGCGCACAGCCACAGCACCAGAGCCCGCAGCGAGACCCGCACCATCGCGACCCTCACCATCGTGACAAACCCGCGTCGCGCCGGCCCCGCCCCGCCTGACGTGGCGCCCGCCCCGCACCGACGGCGCTTCCGCTGAAGGCGGCCCCGCGCCGGGACCTCCCCCCGCCGGGACCTCCCCCGGCCGGCACCGGACCCCCTCGAACCCGGTGCCTGCTTTCCCCCTTTCCCCCTCTTCCTCCCCCCCCCCCCCCCGCGTTTCCCCCACTGCGGCTCTGCGGCCATCGATGAGCTCTTTATTAACAGTGACGATATCAAACCTCCGTGCTGTTACATGACGTCACCCGCCGCGCTCACACGTCACAGAAACGCAATGAACCCTGTCCGGGGGCGGACCCGCGGGACCCCCAAGCACGGCCTCAAATGTCGGTTCAAAGAGGACGACGGCAAATTATGGGAATAATTAGAAATGAGCGGAAAGGGTGAACCACGGGAGCTGAAATACCAAACGGACGTCACTGCCAGAGGGTAAACGTGCCGGGAATGCAATCGAGAAGACACTTGATCCTCAGAAAGTGTAAACCTGAAGGCTGTAGAACTAGAAGCCCGTTTTCGCCCTAATCAGCGTATTTCCATCCCCAAGCAGTCTCCATACAAGCTGGGGGAGCTCGGTGTGGTGGGGAATGCTCCTGAACCTGGGTCTTTTCGGAGCCCCTTTTTCCATCCCGGCCCACTGAAGGCACCGGGTGGCAGCACCGGGTTTAAATTGACCTCTGGAGTTTCCAAGTGCTTGGGAGCCTCTGAGGTGGAGAATTGTCTCCCTCTCCAGCACAGCGACGGCACCGATGCTTTTTCTGCCCTTTCCATTGAGCTCCTCTCCTTCCTGATAGGCACTTCACAAATACATCAGCCCCAGAGCTCCCTGGCGTGGAGCTCCTGAGGGGTTTCTGTGCCAGAACGAGCCGGGTGGAAAAAAAGTGGATTGCAAATAATGAGGAATAGGTGAAGTGTAGGCAGGAGCCTTCGTGCGACGTCCGATGACCTCGGACCGTCTGGGATCCACCTTTGAGGTGGGAAAGCTCCAGGAGTGAACAAAGAGCATGAGGGAGGCTTCAGCTCTTTGGGCTGGATGCCCGGGCTCTCCTGACAGCGCTGGCAAAGGGGGAGCAGGACCCCCACCCCGATCCATCCCCGGGCACAGGTCTGACCGCCTCAGCCCCCATCGCTTCCCTGGGCACCGGGCGACGGCTCTGTGTGGGAACTGTCACCTTCCTGCAGGGACAGCGCTGGTTTGTGACCTTTCAGGGGAGCAAATGATGCCACGGCTACTGGGCCACTATTTCCTCGAAGTCGGAGAGCTGCCGCATCTGCTCGGCGTGCACCGAATGCCTCCGCAGGAGTTTCCTCTTGGCTCGCAAGTCGCCCCGCCTGGGAGAGCTGGGGGCCACGGGGACCAGGGACTTCAAGCCGAGGGGGGAGGAAGTTTTGCTGTTGGAGCCTATGTCGGGGATCGGGGGGTTGGGGTTGATGTTAAGGGGGGGCAGACAGCCCGGCCTGGTGTGGGAGATGTGGTCCAGCAGCAGGGTCCCGGACCCCCGCCTCTCCAGCAGACCGGGTGGGCGGTGCCAGGCAGTGCCGGGCAAGGTTCCGGCGATGCCGTCCAGGGGCTCGGGTGAGGCCTCCAGTGATGCCAGGTGGGACCCACTCAGCTTCCTCCTCTCTGATGGCCCCTTCCCCACCTCGGCCGGGCTGGGGGGCTGGGGGTCACAGTCGTGGTGCTCGGTGCTCAGCCTCTGCCAGGGCAATGTGTCCATGGCTGCGGCCGAGCTGATGTTCTGGGGCTCTCCAGGGACCATGCTCCTCCAAGGCAGGCGCTGGTTCTTCTCATGGGTGGTTTTCCTGGCTGTCCCCCTCAGAGCCTGCTCTTCTACAGGGGGGAACAGAGCAGGGTCCTTGCTTCGGGTGAGGGGACCCTTTTTGGAGAGTGAGAGGTCACCGATGCCCGTGATGACCCCATTGTCAGTGCAGACCCGTGTGTCATCATGGTGCACGGGGGCTGCCAGCACCGAGGGGGCGACCAGGCCCCAGGGCTCGGATCGCAGCCGCTTCAGCTGGGGCAGGCGGGCTCTGCCGGCCCTGCGGCCCGGGGATGGGGGCTCCTCAGCCACCCTGTCCGAGGGGCTGTCCCCGGACTTGGGGGCAAAGATGCTGCCCTCCTTCTGGGTGGGAGAAGGTGACGTGGTGGGGGTTTTCAGGTGGGCACTGGAGGGTGAGGTGCACACCTCAAGGGGGGGCTTCTCCTTGAAGTCCAGCGAGGGGGGGACGTTCAGGTACTGCTTGGCGGTCCTGGTGCCAGAGGCAGATTTGTCCATGGTGATGATGATCACCTCCTTCCCTTGGGCGTTGCAGGCATTGAGGAGGTGCTGCAGCACATCTCTGTCATCAGCGTTGATGGCGTGGACCAGAGCTGATGCTCCTGAGTGGTCCTCCAGGCTGGGGTCTGCCCCGTTGGCCAGCAGCAGGGACACCACATCCCCCCCTGCGCCACAGATGCAGGCATGCATGAGGGCTGTTTTCCCAGACTTGTCCTGGATGTTGGGATCAGCACTGTTGTCCAGCAGGTACTTCACCATCTTGGCCTTGTTAATGCTCTGCTGGTCGATGTGCTTGGTGATGCAGGCCACCATCAGGGCTGTCTCCCCTTTCTCATTACTTTCGTTGATGTAAGCCCCCCCTTCCAGCAGCAGCCGGGTCAGGCGGAGCCGGCCAAGCCAGACTGCCTTCAGGAGAGAGTTCCCCCCCATCTCCAGCTCCATCCCCTCATCCATGGCACCCGTGGTCCTTACTGCTGCACAGAGGCCGTGCTGGCTGGCAGCTGGAGAAGGAACTGTGGAGGAGATGTGAGGTTTGCTCCTCAGCCCTGGCTCTCATCCCTTTCCAAGGGGTGCTGCATTCTTGGCCCAAGCTGCACATCTCACCCCGTGCCACTAGGAGCCCCCCAAAGCCACCCCAAAGGGGTAAAGACCCCTTTATTTAGCGTGCTGCCCCCCTCTCCATGATCTCCTCTCTGGGGTGTTCGGTAATTTTCTCTCTTGTCCACCTGTTCCAGACATACCAGGGGACTTGGCTGCATCAATTGCCCTTGATTGTCCTGACTAGCCTCATCTGAGGCCCCTACCCACTCACCCTCCCCCTGTGGGCTCTATTTAAATGCTGGCTCAGCCCCCCAAGTCCTGCTTTGAGCTCCAGGGTGCCTGAGCTCCCCCCACCCCGTCAGACCAGGCTCCTTCCTCAGACACCCCACACTGACCTGTGGGCCCCTTGGCCTGGTGCTCCCTGCTGATGGGACCTGTCCCTGCCCTACTGAGGAGGTCTTGGTCCCAGCCCGTGTCGTGGTCGCCCTCAGCTTTGCAGGTCAGAACAGCTCTGCTCTCGCTGCTCCCTGCAGACGCCTCTCGGTTCCTCTTGCCTTGCTCCGTTCCAGCTCGGATCCCCCGGCAGCCGCCCTTACATTCGCCTGGATGCAGCTGATTGCCCCAAGCGCCGGAGAAACCGAACCCGTCCCGACGCTCAGGTGGTTGCTATCGCAGTTCCCGGGTCCCTCGGGCTGTACCGCTGAGCCCTCCGGAGACAGCAGGAGCATCTCTCGGGCCTTGGATTGTGGCTGCTGAAGAAAGTGTGGAGCAGCTGCGGTCACACTGCCGGCAGCGATCCCCCTGGCTCCTGGGAAGCGACCCCCGCCCCCTGCACCACCGCCAGCCGGCGGGGGGCTCTTTGCACAAGGAGATCTCGGAGTGGTGCTGGAAGGACCAGCTGATGCCCAGCACCATGGAAACACCACGGAGGCACAGAACCGGACCTTGGGTCAGCGTGCCAAGGGTCCGGACGCCCTCCTGCCCCACGTCTGGTGGTCCCGCGCAGTGGTTTCCAGCCCTTCCCTGGAACATCCCCCCGTGCCAGGGGCTCGGCCGAAGACCCTCCGCGTCCCCCTGTACTCTTGGCAGCCTGCACTCGTCGGGTCTCCCCAGAGCCACCCCGTAATGGGCACAATGGCCCCCCCCCAGCCCCCCGGAGGACGAGGCTCTCCAGGACCTGCTGTAAGTGCTCGCAGCGGGGGCGTCACCCCCAGCCCCCCTCCCCAGGAACTCAAGAGGTGTCTTTCCTGCCCCCCCCCTTCCCCGGAGCCCGTACCCGGGAAGAGCCCACCTCCCTTCTTCCCGGGGGCCGAAGTTGCGAGCTTGCCCTCCGCCCCGAGGGCTGTCCCCTCTGTCACCTCGCGGGGCCACCGGAGGGTTCCAGCCCGGGCGCAGCTTCGTCTCGTCCCCTCCCGCTGCCCACCGGGGGCCCGCGGGGGCTGGCGCTTGGCCGCGGAGACGGGGGGAAGAAGCTCACCGCACCCCGGCCCGTTACCTGCTGCTCGGTTCTCCGTGCCCGGTGCCGGGCTACAGCTCCGGTGCCTTCGCCCGCATCGTTCCTTATGTGAGCTCCGTGGGGGCCGCGTCACCCCCCGCTGCTGCCCGGGGCTCTGCGAAGGGGGTGGGGGGAGAGCGGTGCATCCGCCCCCGGTGGGTGCGGGGAGCGGTGGGGTGTGGGTCTGGGTCCCTGCCCACCTGCGGGGAGTGGGTCCGTGTGCGGTGCCCACCCGTGGCTGTGTGTGACGTGGGAGTGAGTTTGTGCAGTCGCTGGGTTTGAAGGGGGGCGGGGGGCAGTTTGTGTGCACACGTCGGAGGTGCCTGCGTCCATGTGTGTCCCCACGCGTGTGGGTGGCGTGCGCCGAGCTGTACTGTGCTTCCCTCTGTGCAGGGCGCCTGGATGGGGCTGGGGGGTGCATGTCCCTTTGTGGGGCTGTATCTCTAGTGGGTGTGCCTGGACCGGAGACCCCTGAGGTCCCCTTCCTTGTTATGGACGTGGGGGCCACATCTCGGCTACCCATTGGAGTCCCTGCATGCTGCAAGGGACACAAAGCCACCTACGATATTTTTTGGGGGGAGGATGTTACCAGACCCTTCTGTCCCAGACCTCTCTTCTCCCCGGGCAGAAAACGGGTTTTTTGCGGCCTTCAGCCCTGCTGGCTCTTCAGGAGCAGCCCCAGAAGAAACAAGGACTGGGGGGCAGGGGGAGGAATGGTCAAATATGCCCAATAAATTCACTGCCACACATGGCTCTGTAATTCAGCTGCTGCCTGTATCGGTATTTATCAGAGCACTCTTGGATCAGATCAACATTAGGAGCTCAATTTTCTCTCGTGATTGCTAAAATATGATCTAAAATTACAATCTTTTTTGGTAAAAGGTGATGATAATAATAATTAGAGCTAGCAGAGAAATGAAGTAGCCCTTTATTACATTAGCAAGCATTTCGGGAAGACCTTATGGCAGCTCCTTCACTAACTCCAGCCAGGCAGAGGCTGCTCAGTAGCTGGGTAAATTGGCCGCAGAAAGGCTGAAAATATGCGTGTTGGTTCGTCTTTGTCCATCGTGGAGGTACCTCCGGGGCGGAGCTGCTGCTCCTGCGCCCCGGCACTGCTGGGGGCTTCTCCCCAGATGCTGTGAGTCACAGCCGACCTTCTCCCGGCTCTCCCTCCCCGTAGCTCTCCTCTCAATTCGCAGTGTCTGCAACAAGTGGCAGGGAGACGACCACCCCCCTCCCTGACCTGCAAAGGACCTTCCTCCCCTGCCTACCTTGTTCGTTATGGTCCTGGTGCCGTATCCCGGGCCGGCACCTCCCCTGCTCTGCACAAACCCTCTCTGTGTTTGCCTTCTGCTCCTGACTTTGTTGAATAATTCATAATGAGGGATTAATGGAGCTGGGGCCCCCCCCTTTCCCATCTGCACACGGTCACAGACTGCGTTTTCCCATTAGTTTATTGGCAGGGATTTGCTGAGTAATGTCTGCGCTGCTCCTCGGGATGGGGTTTGCTCCGGGGGGATTCAGTCCCGGCCCAAACCGGTACCGCCTGCTCAGTGCCATCGCGCCAGGCTCCCAGCACACGCTGGTCACTTGCTGCCGAGATGAGATGAGCCCAAAATAAGAGATTCTGGTTAAACGGATGGTTTGGGCTGGATGTCATCTCTCCTTCCCTTGATTTGCTTGAAGAAGGGAATGGGAAGGGGATCTGGGGACAAGTAGAGGTGTCTGGAAAGTGTCACTCTGTCATCTCAGCTCTGAGCCCTGTCCTGGGCGGTGGGAGCACGAGCAGGGGGACTGGCTCGGTGTCTACAGGTGCTGATCCCACCCTGTATTCTTCTAGGAGCTTCAGGAGAGAAGAAGCTGTCCCGAGAGAGCCAGGAGGGCAGCGGCAGAGCCCCGGGCACGGCCATGCCTGGGCTCTCCAGGATCTACTGCCTGCTATCCCGGGGAGCCGGTGAGGGCTCCTGGGAGGGGAACAGCCCCTGGAGGGCTCCGTGATCTCCAGAAGCCCCGTCCTGGCTGTGCAGAGCCAACGAGCCCATTTACCTCCATCCTCTTCCTCGCTGGCATTTGTGCCATCCCGGAGGATGCCATGGCAACGGGGCCGGCTGCTGGAGGAGAAGCTGCAGCTCGGGTGCAAGGGCTCGGAGCCCGGGTGGGATCTTTGGTGCTGCGGCGGTGCCCTGAGCGGCTTGGGGGGCTGAGTTGGGATTGAGAACCACCATCAACCTGGAGGTTCTGCTGGGGTGCCTGGGGCAGCAGCGGGGGTGTCAGTACCCGGAGCGCTCACCTGGCACAGGGTCTTCTGGCCACAGTGCTTCCTCCCGGGAGGTGACACCCGGGACACCGAGGCAAACAGCAGGGATGCCGAGTGCTTCTTGGGGCCACTCCAGCGATGTCTGCCCCCAGACAGGCTATTGGCAGCTCTCATCCCTCTGTTGCAGCTTTCTGAAGTAGAGTCTGCCCCAGCGCAGGGAGGAGGGAGCTGCTTACTGGGGCTGTACTGGGCCTGTCTGGTTTTTGTGGGTTGCAGGTGTCACCCCCAGGAGCACCCAGGCAGGGGCTGTAGTGATGCTTCGGGAGGTGGGGCCTGGGGGGTGCAGCCTCAGGAGGAGCTGCGGGGGCTTGGTGGGGGCTGATCTGGCTCCTGGGGAAGGGGCTTCTCACACAGCACTGGTCCCTGGGAGCTGTGGGGGGCACAGACGTGAGCACAACCTCAGCTAAATCAAAGCCATCTCCTGGGGCCGCAGTGCTGGTGCTATTTCAAGTGTTTTGCAGCACAGCTGGGGATCATCTCACTCCCCCCTGCCTGAGCAGCTATTTCTGCTGCTCATCCACACGCAGCCGCTTTTTATAAACCTGGAGGGATGAGCACAGGTGATGGGGTGAGGTTTCTATTCTGCCATTTTTTCGGGGGAAGGCAGGGGGGTCGAGGGGCTGGGCTGCCAGCTCTGCTGTGTGTGCTGCTGTGTCCCCATGCCTGGCCTGGGGCAGCCAGGTATCCCAGCCCTTCAGTGTGTTTCTGACTTGCTGCAGTCCGTGCTTTGGACCCCGCAGGGGGCTTGTCCCATGCTCTGCTGCTCCAGGAGGCTGCTGCGGGGGTGTGCTACTCATTAGGGCTGATGATGGGTTCCTGCAGCATCCAGAGGTTTTTCCCGCAGATCTGAGCAGGAACTCTCAGGGCTGAAGCCTGCTGCAGTTTTGCCTCTGCCTTCATTTTGATCCTGATTTCTCCTGCTGGAAAAAATTAAACAGGCGAGTTCATGGAGCAGGCAGCTGTTTGTCCCAGCACCTTGTAGCATCACCCCTTGGCAGGGGCAAAGCTCACCAGGGCTGGAGGAGGTGTCCCCATTCCTGCCCTGGCACGGTTGTAATGAAGCCCTTCTCATGTCCCCAGGAAGCTGCTGGCCCTGGAACTCCGAGTCTGGGTGTTGTAGTATGGCAGGGCTGGGCACAGGGCTGAATCCTGCATCTTGCAGATCCTGGTCCCCAAACCTTCCTGGCTTGGATAACCTCAACTTTTCCCTTCCTGCTGTTCAGAGCAGCCCAGGTCCAAGCCTCTCCTGCCCAGGGAGTGAGGAGCAGCAGGGCTGGGTGGGGAGGCTGCAGGAGTTCTGGGATGCTGTTCTGCTCCCCCTGCCCATATCTGCCCCTCTCTGCCAGATCCACCCCTCTTCCCAGTCCAGGCTGTCCTGCAGGGTGGGTTGTCCCCAGCATGGGGCTGGGGGGGAGCGCTGTGCCCAAAGCAGTGTCTCCTGCCCCGTGTTGTGGTGCTGCAGCTTCCACAGAGCATCAGGCAAGCGGGGCTCGGATCTCTATGGCAACCGCAGGGTAAAAATAGTGCAGCATCTTGGAGGAGCTGTCAGGGCCCCGTGAGCTCTGGGGATGGGGGTTCTGGGGGCCCAGGGCGGTCACCGGGGGACAGGGGGTCACTGGGATGCAGGTCTTACTGTGGTGCTGGGACCTGCTGCCTGCTTCAGGGCTGTGGGGAGCTCAGTGTGGGGGGCAGGATAGGGGACTCCCCCCCAGTAGGATGATTTGTGTGTTTTTCTTCATTTTCTACCTGTGAATGAAGCAGGAAGAGAAGCCTGGACAGAGCAGGATCCAGCCCAGTGTAAATTCAAGCCTTTGCCCTGCCCTGGTGACTCGTGTGCTCATCTCCCCTGATCCATGTCTGGAGTGGGAACAAAATTTAAAAACCCCTTGTAAGTGAGGAAGGTTTGGGAATGTGAGGGGGGGGGGAGAGGGTCCTGGGGGGAGATCTGTGCCACTCTCCATCCTCTGCTCAACTTGTGGTCTGTGAATTAGACTTTGACTCTAATAAGATGTGTTATACTCTGAAAATAGAAGTGCCACTGCTATGTGTCACCCAGCAGCCAGTGTCACCCAGCAGCCAGCACTGCTCATTGTCTAATTACTGCTTGACATTTTGCACAATTAACTCAGTGTGCTGGTCCTTGGATAACTGTGATTTCCATCCCTGGGATCCAGGGAGCTGGGGATGCAGGAATGGGTGGGATGCAGGCTGGTAGGCTCGGGGGATGCTGTACCAGGTGTCCTCCACCTCATTGAGCTGCCTGGAAAATCCTGCCTTTTCCTCTCTCCTCTCATGTGGCCCACAGGTGGGGTGGGAACGTATTTTGAAAGCAGCTGGAAAAAGCTGGAGAAGGTTTGCCGACCTTCTCCTGTCCTTATGGAGCTGCTTGCCCAGGAACAACCTTCCCTGGGAGCTTCCACAGCCCCAGGGATCCCCACACCCCTGTCCCCATCTCCTCACTCCCCCTCACTCATCCCTGCCCTGCATGGTTGCCTTGGCAACGCATCCCTCTCCATGTGCTTATCCAGCCCTTTCCCTTTGGAATCTACATTCTGGCCCCACCAGGTTGGTTTTCACCTCTCGGCTGCACTCCAGGGGAGCTTCCACCCCGGACCAATTTCCTGTTTTCGTCAGGGCTTCCCTGCCCCGGGGAATAACACGGAGCACGTGTGTCCCATCGCCGTGCTCATGCCTTCTGCTCTGCAGAGACCGAGGCCGGGGGCTGGCACCTGTGTTCCATCCCTCTCTGCTGCTGAAATCCCATTCCAGACATTTTTTTGTGTTCCAGGTGGGTTGGATAAACATCAGCCCTGGCATTCTGCACTCCTGCTGTATGCACGTAGTGCTGTGACCCACCACAACAAACAGGGTTTCATCTAAAGAAACATCTTGATTTGAGCTCGTTTATATAGAAAGAAATTTTGTTTTGACCTCATGCCAGCTCTGCTGGATGAAACATTCGTTCCTATTATTTCTCTTTCCTCAGGCTCATGTCTTGTCCCGTGACAGCAGGTGACCCCGATGCACTTGGCCAGGGTGGTGTGGAGGGAGAGAGACCTGAAAGCTGGGAAATGGCCGAGGGACCTGCGGGCAGCAAGGGGAGAGCATCCTCATTTCCCTTCCCGGGACTCCCACCAGATGATCCGGGACAGAGCTGCTGATGCTGCAAAATAACCATGTGGGCTGCGGTGTCCGACAGACGTCAGGTCCCCTGCCACCGCTGTGACACATCTTGTCCTCTGCCACCACCCAGACTTGCCACGGCTGCTGGCAGGTGAGGAGAGGTGCTCGGCGGAGGAGGGAACTGATGTGAGTTTGCATTACACGGCACACTTGTCGGAAACCAAGTGATCCGTATTTAACGACAGAGCTGTGCAATAACCTGCAATTACCTCGGCGCCGTGCGCGGGGGCGGCTCTTTCCCTGGCAGAGCAATGGGGCTGAACGCTCCGGTGCTGCTGGTGCTGCCAGGCTGGACCTGCTCCCTCCCTCCTGGGCACGGTGCTCTCGGTGCAAGGTACCGCGTCCCCGGAGTGGCCAAGCGCCGGCCCCAGGATGGGCTGCGGCAGCCACTGGTGGGCAGGGCTGGTGGCAGGTGGGGATGTGCGAGGGCTCACAGCGGGCTCCGTGGCCACCAGCCCGGTGCTGTGGCTGTAAAGTTGGAGGTCTGGCTTGTGCAGATGGGAATATCACCGGTGGGATTTGATGGCTTCCCCCGGGAGCTCTCCCGGAGCCACCGGTGGGAAGGGGTGAGGGTGACACACGGCTGTCCCCGCAGCCAGCCCCGGCACTGGATGAAGGGATGCAGCAGTTTTAATATCTCTGCTGAGTGAAATTTCCTGATTCTGCTTTCATGTCCTCTGGGACACTTATGAAATATCCGGAATCTGTGGTGTTTTGGTTTGGTTTGTTTTTGTTGGGGTTTTTTTTCCTGAAGAAGTGGAATTTCCTATTTATGGATTTAATATAAGGGCTACGTGCTCTGGGAGGGAAGCGGCTGCGGCGGTGCTGGCTCAGCCATCGCTGTCCCTTGGCTCCCACAACCCCCGGGCTGGGCTCCCCACGGCTGGGCTGGGGTCGGGAATTCGGCTGCCTCAGTAGTTTTCCAGCCGGCGCTAAGCCTGCTTTTCACGGCTGATCACACGGCTGCCGCCGGTGACATCCCAATGCACACCGACAATCCGCCGGAGGCTGTCTGCAGGGCCAGAGGGATCAGATGAAGTCCCATCCCGCTGCTCAGCCCTTCCTGCAGATGGGACCCTGAGGATGCCAACCTCCTCCTGACCCCAGGCTGCCAGGAGCACCCCGGGGTTGCTCCCCTGGACTCTCACGGGGGGTGCTAACGAGGAACTTCTCTCCCCCTGCTTGGTTTTGGGGTGTCCCCCTGGTGCTGGGGCCGCCCTGAGAGGCTGAAGGGGCTGTTCTTCCCTGTGTCCTACTGGGATGGGGACACACACGCATTCTGGGACCCCCGTGTGCTCCATGACACCGACTGTCAGTGCTTGGGGTGTCTACCTGCTGCCACCCCCCCCCCCGATACCTGTCCCCCGTGCTGTGTGTGTCTGATCCTGCCACATTTGCCCCGGGATGTTCACAGCGGGGGTAAAATCTCCCACTGAGGGCAAGGGGCAACAGAACCTGTCCCAGGTTTGGACCTGGCTGTTGTTCTGGTGGGTCTTGGTCCCTTCACGTTGGTGGCTTCAACCCACGGTGAGGGGCTGGGCCAGGTCTCCAGGGCCAGGATCTGGCTCAGATTTGGGAAGGTCTGGGCCCTGGGGTTTGGGGGCCCAGTAGCCCAGTAGCCAGTGACTGGGGTGTCTGACATGGGGCTGCCCTATGCCTGCACCTGGACATGGAGAGGATTTGGGGTACCCATCCCTGGAGGACTCTGGGACTCCCCTCAAGGCAAGGAGCGTGCAGGCAGCTATGGGGAGGGGCTTCCTATGCTGGGGTTGCCCCTTCCCCAGCCTCGGTCCCTGTGAGGAGGGTGATGGTTGAGGGACCCCTGAGGAGCCACGGGGGGACCAGGGCGAGGGCTGGGGGGATACCCCCTGCACAGAACCCTGGAAGCTGTCCTCTCCAGCCAGCCCCACAACTGAGGGGTGAGTCCCCGGGAAGGTGAGAACCCCAGTATGGGATCTGCGTCCTGGTACAACCTCCCCTGCCTCCCCAGAGCCTCGGAGGGGGGACAGGGACAGTCTGACAAACCCAAGGTAGATGGGAATGTGAAGCCAACCCTGAGGGTCTCTTGTGAGAGTGGGACAGCCCCCGCGGGACCCCCAGTGCCCCCTGCTTGGTGGGCTCTGCCGCTTGCCTCCATGCTGAGCAAATCCCCCCCATACCTCGACCTTGGGTTGCTTCCCAAAATCCCAGCTTTGTTTCTCTGGCTCCCGGGGTATTTGCTTTTCTGGCCACGCAGATCCTTGCCTCATCTGCAGCTCGAGCGGGTGGCGAACACTTGCCTCTAAAATCAGGTAAACATTCGGAATAAGTAACTTTTCATGTGAATAGTTCAGGCACACATAAAGCATCGGGGTTTGGCACGCCACGCTCGTTTCTTACTTTTGTAACGACTCCTTACACCCATTCCGAAGGATTTCAGGCCAACTCCCCTGAAACACAAAACGATAATGTGCTAAAGCAGCATTTCAGGACCCCTCGTGCAAGCAGTATTTCCAAACCTGTTTTAAACCCCTGCATTTTCCTGCAGGAGACCTGCTGTAGATGCTGAAAGAGAAAAAGCCCAGGACGACGGTGGGACCTGCCAGATCATACCGAAGAAAAAAAGTATGTTTCTTTAACCCTTGAGTCTGCTTTTCAGCCGTTTTTACCGAGAGCAGAGCTAGCAGGCAGGGCCGGGGGGCAGCCGGGGTCTGGCGTGGTGGGACAGTCGCTCGTGTCACTCGCATACCCTTATCAGTTCTCCGTCCAACAGTTACAGTGCAGAAGCTGGGCTGGAAAAGTGATAAGGAGACGAGAGCGGCCTCAGAAGATGTGTGTGTCGTCCCCCCCTCCCACCTCCAAAGCTCGGGAGCAGCGAAGGCAAGCAGCAAGTCGGTGGGGTAAGGCGTGAAATTAAGGTCAGGACATCATCGGCTCCTCTTCTCCCCGCTCGGCACGGTCTGTGGGATCCGGGCGGGAAGGCAACGGGGTTTTTGTGCGGTCGAGGGCGGGCGGTGCGGCGCTGGGACAGTCCCGGGGGTGCGAGTGTCCCCTGCCCGTGCCGAGCCCCAGCCTGCCTGCGCTGCCCCAGCCCCAGCCCCTGCCCGCGCCCCGGGGCTGCCTCTGCTCAGCCCCCCCGGACACTCCCCATTCACTAATTTCATAACCTCAGTCCCCTCCCTGCGGGGTGGGACCGTCCCCCTTGGCCCTGGGGCACCCCGGGTGCGGACCTGCCCAACGCCGGATTAAGCTCTATAAATCGTGAGGTTCGGGCTGTGACAATTCGTCTGACGCTGCAGAAAGGCACCGACAGCCGCTGCGGTGGGGCTGGGGGTCGGGGTGGGGGGGTTTGGGTGGTTGGACGAGGCCACGTCCAGCGTCTGGCTTGGCTGGAAGGTACAAACCGTCCCATGGAAAACATATGGGGGACAGGAGGAGGGAAAGGAGACAGACAGGGGCTTGCACGGAGGACAGGGAGACAGAGGGACCACCTGCCCGGGCACCACAACCACACGTCCCAGGGCCGATTGTGTCCCCTGTGGTGGGTGTGAGGGTCTGTCCCCGTGGGCACAAGTGTCTGGTGATGCCTTGTCCCCGTGGTGTGCCTGAGCTGCTTCCTGGGCTAACAGGGGCTTGTGAGAAGTGGTGATGATGCTCTCCCAGGCTAGGACCCTGTCCCTTGCCACCCATATGGCCCCAGTGGAGGGGAGAAGGTGACAGTGATGATCATGTCCCTGCTGCTCTGGATGGTGGGAGGGAAGTGGGATGTGACAAACACATGGCACCACTGAAGGGCCAAGAGAGCACCCAGGGCAGAGCAGGCCCTGCAGCTTGTCCTCCTGCCTGCGACTTTCCTGGGTCTTTCAAATTTTTTAGCTGCAAGAGGGGAGATTGAGATGAGCTCTGAGAGAGAATTTCTTCGGTGTGAGGGTGCTGAGCTCCTGGTTGCCCAGGGTGCCCCCAGAAGCTGTGGCTGCCCCATCCCTGGCAGTGTTGAAGGTTGGATGGGGCTTGGAGCACCCTGGGCTGGGGGAGAGGTCCCTGATCATGGCAGGGGTGGCACTGGGTGGGATTCAGGGTCCTTGCAACCCAAACCAGTCTGGGGTTCTGTGAGTCTGTGAGAGCTTTCAGGATGTTTTGGAAGAGCCCTGTGTCTCAAGGTCAGGGGGAGTCTTGAGCCCACTCAGCATCACCAGTGGCTCTCCTGGCACTGCCACCTGCCCCAGCCTTGCTGTGCCTCCACTGGGTGCCACTGCCCTGGCACAGTGGGAAAGCTTGGAGGGCTCAGCCAGACAAAGCCTGCGGGACCGGCTGTAGCTGGAGCCAAAGCTTTTATCTTTGTGAGCAGCCAGTGGGCAAGTACAAAAAGAGCGAGCGGGCCTGGGTGCTGTGTTGGTTTGATGATTATGTAGCTGAGTAACTCCCAGGGATGTGAACCTTTGGATCAGAGTAAACAAGACTCATGCCCAAAGCAGGTTTCTCTGCAGGAGATGCTCAGACTTGGTGCTGACGTGATGGCAGTGGGGCTGATGCCCCAAAGAGAGACTTTGTCTGTTGAGGAGTTGTGTGAACTCAGACCAGGGCTGACCTACCAGTTCTGGCAGCTGCCAGTGGGTCTGGCTGGGGCTGGGGTGTCCCATTGGGTCCTGGCTCTGTTGGGCCAGGGAGGCCTGGCTCAGGGTCCAGGTCAGAGTGAGTTTCTTTCCCTGGTAGTGTCTGTGGGTTTATCTGTGCTTACCCCCTGTTATTTCTGTTATTAAAGCAGCTCTTGCAGGAGGAGGAAAAGTGTTTGTCACCCCCTGCCCTCCGGAGAGGGGAAGGAAAGTCCCCCCGGGGTGGGAAGGAAATTGCAAATACCTCTTCATGGCCCCCCTGCCCAGCTGCTTCCCCTCCCGAGCTGCTGGACCCTCCAGCTATGGTGGTCCAGGAGACCCCAGCACCTCTAGCCAGCTCTGGAGGCTGCGGCAGCCTGGTGCCCAGTGAGGGGGGGACAAGCCATGGCCCTGGACTAGCAGCAGGCTCAGATTCCCCAGCCTCCGGTTTCGGGGATATCTCCCGATTGGATTTCACTGGTTCTGACCCGGTGTGCGTCCACCGCGGCGTGGGGCTGCATTGTCCCCCCGCAGCCACTGGATGTCACCTGCAATACGGACTGTGCGCAGCTCCTGCGCGGCTCCTCCCGGGCTTGGGCTGCCAGAACCTGACAGCAGCACCGGACACGAACCATCCCCTCGGGAGAGAGCAGGACTAGGAGCCAGGACCGGCAACCCCGGCCCCCGGCTGCCCCGGGAGAGCGGGGGAGCCGCAGCCGGGCTCGACTGTCCCTGTGCCACCAGGGCGGGGGGCGAGGGGGTTGCTGGAGACCTCCAAGAGGCTGCTTAGGAAAGCTGCTCTCAGGGCTTGGAGATGGCCAGAAAATTACCACATCCCTGATGACACGACTGCAACTACAATGTACTTCCATTTAGCTTTTTTTTTTTTTTTCTTTCTTTCCCTAGAGAGCAAATTATTCGTTATTAAGTTTCATTTTCACATCCACATTGTTCTGCTGTTGTGGGGAGACATCCTCTTAATATTTGAGATTAGTAATTGGAAGAGCCTCATGCAAACCTGTTTTCAGAACTGGCTTCTTCACCGAGGTGCTTCTGTAAAGCACCTTTTTTTTTCCTTGTTTTTCTTTTTTTCTTTTTTTTTTTTTTTTTTCTTTTTTCTCTTTTCTTTTTTTTTCTTTTCTCTCTTTTCTTTTTTCTTTTTTTCCTTTTTTTTCTTCCTTCTTCCTTCTTCCTTCTTCCTTCTTTCTTCTTTCTTCTCTCTTCTTTCTTCTTTCTTCTTTCTTCTCTCTTCTTTCTTTTTTTTTTTCCCCTCCTGTGAAGAGGCCTGATTCCCCTGGGTGCTGATTGTGCCCTGCCTGGCAGCAGTGGGACAGGAGAGGCGAGGTTGGTCCTAATTTTGCACTGGTGAATTTTGAGGAGCAGTTTCCCCACGTGCGGGTGTTGGATGTCTGGAGCTGTTCAGGCCAATTCCACCTCCCAGGCTCAGCTCCCTCCCTCCTCGCCCCCGAGGTAGGCAGAAACCCAGCATCCTCCCAAGCACGCATCCAGCCCTGCCTCATCCTCTGGCAAAATTCCCGTCCGAGCTCCTGCTCGGGAATTGGCCCCCAAAGAGCCATTTCCAAAGGGACAGAGGGAGATGCTGCTGAAACACAGCCGAGGGGTTCGGTGGGGCTGGGGGTTTGGGCTGGCATTGCCATGGGGAGGGGGCTGTGGAGGTGGCACAGCGGGAGCTGTTTGCAGAGCGGATTTAAAACCCTCTGCCCGCTGGCAGGGAACGCTGCACCCCGGCCCTGTTCCCACCTCGGGAGCAGGCATGTGAGAGAGAAAATCGGTGCTGAGCTGCGCGGCGAGATGCAGGTGGAGCCAGAGCCAAGTGCTGCAGCGGGAAGTGCCGGGGATTTGGGAAAACAATTTTTTTTCCCGTCACCTCCTACTCGGCTGTTTCAGGAGCGCGTGGAGCTACAGCTCGCTGCGTCCTCCCCCGGTGCAGCCCGGGGATGATGCTTCCCTCCCTTGTCCCCCTGCCCCCGAGGGCGGCTGCAGGGGGTGTCGGCTCCGGCAAAATTCAGAGAACGTGGAATAATCGTCCCTGCGCTCCGGAGCCTCCTCCCTGCCCAGCCCCGTGTTTGTTCTTTGCAGGCAGCATCACGGCTCGCAGCCTCCTCCCTGGCAGAGAGCACCAGGGCATCATCCTCTTTGTCACTCAGCTTTCCAGAAGAATGAAAATTGGATAAAAGATCAAAGTTCAATGAACAAGAGAGCAGAATATTTCTGGAAGGCCCGCGGGCAGCCATTGCTCATGGCCCGGTGCACACGGCGGGGCTGGTGCTGGCTGGGGGCTGCTCCAGGAGAGATGTGGGGCTGCCCCACACATCACCCGGTGACCCAACCAGACCAGGGGAGAGACCTGCGCAGTGTAGGGATCAGGGATCAGCTCTGCCCTCAGATGCTTTTTCAGGAAGCAAGATGTAGCAACAGATTTGGGGAGTTTTCCCAGGTGTGAGGACTTGGCCCCTAAACTTGTCACTGAGAGCCCACCCCGGCTGAGGTGTCCCCAGGAGGGACCCAGGGTTAATGAGGACATGTCCCCAGCTCAGGAGATGTTCCTGGGGTGCTGCAGTAGCACTGGGGTCACAGGTGTCCCCACAGGTGCTACCCAAAATGTGCTCAGACCCTTTGGGGCTGCTGAGGTGGCTCTGCAGGGATGGTCCTTGCCCAGGGAGCCTTTGGACAAGATGGTTCTGGGTGAGGGGCTGCTCCAGGACGATGGGCCTACAAGGCAAGTTGGAGAGGGGCTTTCTGCAAGGAGTGACAGGACAAGGGAGAATGGTTTTGAACTGAAACAGGGGAGATTCAGTCTAATATTGTTCTAGGGCAAAAAACATCTTCATGGCACACCAAAATTCTGAGGCCCCAGTGCAACCAGGGGGTCCCTCGGGTGCATCTCAGAAGCATCCTCCTTCTCCTTGCATGCCACCTTGACTTGATTTCCTGGTGAGAATCCCCCCTGCCACCTCTGCCTTGCAGGAAAGAGTGAGGTGGGGTGGGGCTGGTCCCCCTGGGTGACCCCCCACCACAAACCTCTCCCACCCCCTGTCCTGGGGGCACCTGGGGGCACCAGCAGCTGCGTGGGCTCAGCCCACGGGCACGGCTCCTCGGCGGCTATGGAGGGGGATGTGCTCCTCCTCTTCCCTCATTTCCATTTATTTTTGGTCCCCAAGTTGTCATAAATGATTTGAGCTCAACAGTGTTTAAAATCCAAACTCCAAACTGCTATTTAAAGCCTTGACGGGATGCAAGAGTGTATTAAAAGCTTATTTTTAGAGCCTTTTCTAGCGTGAGAGGCTCTCTCGGCAGTGGTTCCGTTCCCTCTGCATCCCACTGACTGCCTGAGACCAACCTGAAAACCCCACTGGGAGCTGTCAGGGGTGCCTGGGTGAGCAGGCACAGTGAACCCCCCATGTCCCAGCTCCCATGGCTCCAACCCCAGGGTGGGAAGGGCAGGGCAGGCACAGGGCACACAGGTATCTGCTGCCCTGGGGTCAGTGGTGGCAGATTAGGATGGATTTGTTTCCAAGAGGCTTCCAGTCTGCCGGCATAGTGGACATTAATTAGCATGTTACAGGTAAAAAAAAAAAAATTAAAAAAAATCTGCTGACAAGAGGCTCACGTTGCCCAATTTCCCAGCGCTTTGGGGTGGCAGCAGCTTCCTGAGCACCAGGCTGCTTCTCTCCACAAGCTGAGCCAGCACAAACTCAAGGGGTGCATTCACCTCCCGGGGTCCAAGGCTCCTCCTGGCCTCGCGTGTTTTATTCTCCAGTCTGGATAAACGTAACTCTGATCCAGGATATTTTTTGGCCTGCTCTTAATTAGTCATAATTCAGAGGTTTTCATAAGTCGCACACTGCACATGCTTAAGTGATAATGAGGTATTTCCATGCTGAATCACCAACTAATCATTTACAACGATGATTTTGTTATTAAATCTGCAACCCCTGGCTCTGGAGAGCAGCGTTGGGAGCAGCTTGTTTGCTAATACGTGGAGACAGCGGAATGCAAGCAGAAAATATTATGAACTCGTCATCCGAGCACTGACATATTGATGTGGCACCTGCACCTGCCTGCAGGGTTTTCCAAAAAAACGCTCTTGAGTGGGGCCTGGCAGATTGGTTGTTTTCAAATCCAGGCTGCTTGTTTCATGTATTTCAGCCAAGCTTGAGCACAAGCAGGGAACACAGGAGGAAAAAAACTCGGATGGGAACAGGGCAGAGAGGGCGCTTGCTGCCATCCAGCCCGATCCCCCAAACCTCATCCATGGGGAAAAAGGGATTTCCAGGGGCCTGGGCTCTGCATGGCCCTCCCCCATTCCCAAGCTGGGAATGCCCAACACTGTGGCACCTGCGCATCCCAGGATGAGGAGGGAGCTCCCACGGCTCCCCACCTCCCTCAGGGGGATGCTTCCCACAACCTTATGGATGCCGGAGCAGCATCCCAGAAGCCAGGGATTATTTCCCTGGCACAGAAGTGACGCTGCTTGTCTCCTCATCTTGATCCTGTCGCTGCTGCTCCTCTCATGGCCCAAGGCAGAGTTTTGCTCTCAGGGCGGGGAGACAGATTTTTTGTAGGCCTGGTGATAGGAGCTGAGCTCTCCTGGAAGGAGAAGGGGAGTGAGAGGGGATATTTTTATTTTTATTTTTTTTTTATATTCAGCACGTTCGATTCACACGGAGCAGCCCAGCCGCTTTCTGTGTGTGGAAACATCTCCGCGGGGGATGAGGGAAGTGATGCATTTAGAGGGTTTGTAGCAAGAAATTGCAAAAACGCTTCCCCAGGGGCCGAGGCAAAGCGGGCTGTTAGTGGTGGTGTTTATTCATGAGCAGACCTGGCCACGGAGCCATCGCGCTCTGCCGAGGCTCCGGGAGGGTTGCAGCGGGCTGTGCGGTCACTTGTCACCCTGCGCCGGCTGCTCCTCCGGCGGGAGAGTGCGGGTCCCTTCCCGCAGAGCGGGGCGAGACCAAGAGGTGTCCTTGGAGTGAGGTTCAAGGGCCCGAGAGCTCGATCCAGCTGGATGTTCTGGCTGCAGCAGGGCTCCAGGTGTGGCCAGGGAAGTTTGCAAGTGGCTGCGTGTGGGATTAGTAATTAAAGACCAGATTAGTAATTCAGAGCCAGGCGCTAGTGCGAGAGAATTGTTTCTGTATATTAACCCTGCTCTCAGGTTGGGGCTGAAGAGGAAAGAGGCCCTTGATCCTTGTCATAGTCCTCGCTCTGCAGCTCCACAGAGTACTTTGCGGGTGAGCAAAGGAAGAGGGGATGGGTGGGCCCTGCATGGGGGGCTGAGCCGGCTCCTAAAATGCAGACAAAATGGGGCTGGGTGGCAGAAGGGACCGGGTCCTTCTCCCTGATCCGGCTGTGCGGAGTGCTGGGGGGAAGAGACGAGCTCCAGCGGAGCTTCCTGAGGAGGGGGAGCCCCGAGAGGTGCCCAGCGCAGGGACAGAGGCAGCTCCGTGCACGGTGTCACCTCCCAGGAGGCTGGGTGCCACCATGGCCTTGTCCAACCGAGAGAGGGGCTGGGAGGGCCCCGACACTGGGCGCGGGGCTTTGTGCTTAGAAAGGAAAGGGGCACAAACTACCCCGGCTGTCCTTTCTTCCTTGTCCTTCCATTTTTTCTCCCAGTAACCAGTTATTTTTTTTCCCCAGTCATAGCACTGAGCACTGGGAGCTTCAAAGCAGGAGACGTGGCCACCGACCCCTTGTCGCCTTCCCCCCTGCCCAGGGTGGCTGTCACCATCATTTGGCATGTCACCATGTCGCCATCTTTTGTCACCCAATGTAACACGGTCTGTTCTGTGCCAGGGACACCAGCTCAAGCGTCTCTTGGGAAAAGCTCTCGTCCCCACACAAGGGAGTATGGACACGGCTGCTGCCTCCGATAGAGATGTCCCCTGGGGCTGCTGGCAGTGACAGTGACCTCTGCACCTCCCGACATGGTTCTGCTCTCTGGACGTGGCCAGCGGAGGGGCTCTGAGGATGGGTTAACCCTTCCACCGCTGCCTTGGCAGCCCCTCGGGGGTCGGGCTGTCCTGGCACGGGTGGGCGGGCAGCGTGGCAGGGATGCGGAACGAGATGGGGTTTGACAGCCCCGTCTTCCTGGGAACATCTCCATAATCTGCAATAAAATGGGCTCAGCCAGCCGGAATCACTGACTCAAAGCCCATTTCTCGTGCCGGATGAGTCCTCCCCGGGTCGGGGAGGGCACCGGCACCCCCCGTGCCAGCGGGACCCAGTGCCACAGCGGGCAGGAGGCCGAGAACATTCCCTGCCTGTTGCCACGGATTTTTTTGGGGGGCAGCGCTGGGGTCTGTTTCAGGGGAGGCTGGGCTGGGGTCCTTTGGTTAACGTGTGCAGTTTTACATTTCGCTGAGCCTTTTCGCAGCTTCACCTGACGGATACAGTTCCATTCTGCAGCTCCCCCAGCACCCGGCGCTCCTGGATTCATTGTGGGTACTATTTGATGTCCTACTTGTTCGTGCTAATTTTGTCGGCGGAAACAATGCCTCCTCCAACGCTCCGAGGCCCCTGGGTGACTCCCTTAACGAGACGGGGAAAATTCAGCGCTGCGGGTGCCCCTGCAGCAGGCTGGGGCTGTGCTGCCAGCACAACCGCGCGTCGGAAACACCGTGAAACACCCCGGAAAATGGGAATAAACTGGGAAAAAAAGCCTCAAGTGGGCCTAAACAGGAGGCAGGGAGGGGTTTCCGAGGGGTCTGTGTGAATCCTTTGGCTCTTCCACGTAGCTGAGGGGTCTGGAGGCAGAAGGAGGGTCCATCCCAGCCAGGGCCCCTCTGCCATGGACAACCCACCCTCCACCCCTGGAGGTGTCCAAGGACAGCTTGGACGGAGCAGCTTCTGCTGATCCCTGGTGGGAGATGTCCCTGCCTGTGGCGGGGAGTGGGACTGAATAGGCTTTAAGGTCCCTCCAGCCCAAACCGTGGTGACATTTCCTGGTGCTGGTGGGCAGCTCGGGGGTCCCTGTGCCTGTCGGGACCCCTCTGTAGCTGCTGGGGGACACGAGCTGTGCTCCGGGTGCTGGTGGCACTGGGACTCGCTGGCTCTCGGGAGACAAGGGTTTCCAGAGCCGCTGGGAGCCAGCGTTAGTCGCCATGGCAACCGGGCATGGAAACATCATCAAAATGTGTCAAAGGGGGGGAATTAAAAAAAAAAAATCAACCCAAACCCAACATAGCAGCGTGGTTCCAATAAACATTTCAGTTTAACGCTGCTGCTCTCGACAGCACCTCAGCTGCATCCTCGTGTCGCTTGTCGCGTGGCTCCTGTGCGGCAGCTCCCTGTGGGGACAGGGCAGAGCCACCCTCCTCCTGTCCCTCGTGTACCAAAGTCACCCAGAAAAGTCTCATTTTCCCCTGGCACACAGACGCACACCTCGGGTCGGTGGCTCCAGGAACGCGCACCCCGCCTGGGCGGAACCTCTGTGCCAGCTCCCTCCTGACACTAATTAATTGTTAATAACATGCAGCGGGATTCGTTTAAAAAATTAAATAAATAATTTCAAAAAGTAAATTGATTTGTAAACCATTTGCGCTATTTTATCTGTCACTTAAGCTTCTGGCATTTGCAATTTTAATGCATTACATCAGTTAATCAAAATTCTCTTCCAGCAACAGTTTTAATTAAACCCACTTTCACTTTTTTTTCCTGCTAACTCAGTGCTGCAGCTGAAGGCTGCTAATTAGATCATGCAGTGGGGGATTTTTGTTTGTTTTTTTGTTTTTTGGGTTTGTTTTACATTCGCCACTTGTGTTACGAAGCTTGTGAAGCGGGGGGGGGGATGTCTGGCGGAGGTCGGCTTTGCAGGGCTGTGCCGAGCTGTCGCCTCCGTGACTTCTGCTCCCCTGGGGTTCTCGGGGCGTCTCCAGCCCCAGGAGAGAGGTCCCCAGGGGCTGCGACATGATGGCTAATGAAGACCTGAGAGAAAAGGGAGTAAAAAAAACCCCGAATTTTTTGTTTTTACCTGTTGATTTTTACATGTTTAAAAGTGTGCTTCGAAACCATTAACCCCGCAGAGATATTTAAGGAAGTAGCAGCTAAATCTGCTCAGGGGAGGGGTGATGTGTCAAGCCACGGACGCAGTCCCTGCCCCTGCCAGGGTCCGGGCGTCTTAAGGGACGATTTTAGGCTGGTTCTGCAACTCCTACCTTGGCACCCGTCTCTTGCAGATGACCATTAGGTTTTGGCTGTGGAGGGAGAGGTTTCCCTGGGCTGCCCAGCTCCGTGTCCTCAGCAGGGAAATGGTAAGAAAAGCTCAGATGCTGCGTCCGCTGTTGTTGCACGCAGGCAGCTTGGCAATTAAATTAAATTAAATCAATTTAATTGCCCTGCTTCTAAGTGCTTGGGACACGAGTAACATGTGTTTTGTTCCATGTTTTTCCATGATAAACGTAGAGGCTGCCCAGGGGCACAGAAGCGCCGGAGCGGCGTGGGGAAGGGGCTGCTGTCTCTGGGGAAGCAGCCGGTGACCTCCCACCAGCCCGTGATGGGGCCACCCTGGGCTTGGGGTTTTCTCCAGCTTGGGGCCCTTCCCCCAAGGATCAGCCGTGCCAGCAGCGCTGGGGACCCCGCGCAGTGTCGAACCTTGTAGGGGTCCCAGCCCACGGTGGGACAGGGGGATGGTGGAGCTGGAGACACCTGGACCGGGCTCATCCTTTACCTTCCGTCAGCACATTCCCACCTCCCTGCCTTCCTTCCCGGTACCGGTAGCTGCCAGCTCCCTCCTGCCCACGTGCCGAGCCCGGCGAGGCCCTGGAAATGTTACGGCACTGAATCACGGGGGGCTGCCTGCCAGCCACGGCCCCCCCCCCCCCACGATGCTCCTGGGGAGGAGCTGGGGCTGGCGCTGGGGCTGTCCTGGGGGCTGTGTGGGTCTGAGGTGGGGGGTTGGAGGCTGGAGGAGATGGGGCCGAAGATCTCCCACGCGGTTCCCACCTCCACCTCTTCTCGCAGCAGGACGGAGAGGGAGGCTGGAAATCCCGGGAGAGGAGCAGGGATGCTGCGGGGTGGGAGAACCGGTCCCTGCCATCCTCCAGCCCTCGTCTGTCCCAGCGCTTTGTCCCCCCCACTGCAAACAGGGGCTGTCCCCACCTCCCAGGTGTCCCACGGCCAGTGCCCATCCTGCCATCCCCACTCCTGTCCCATCTCCACGCTGGGATGGGTGTATGTCTCTTCCCGTGCCCGGTGCCGGTGGGAAAAGTCTTCCCCAAACCCATGGTTTTCCTGTGCTTTTCCAAGCGAACATCCAGCAGAAATCCAGGAATTCCATTGCCCTGGTTGATTTATACCACAGAACCATTAAGGCAGCAGCAGCAGCGTTGTCAGATTATCTGCTGGAACCGCAAAAAACCTCAGGGAGAGCCCAGCTCCCACAGTTCTCATTTCAACCACGGCTGCTTCTCCTTCGGCTGCATTCCTGACTCCAGCAGCTCGGCAGCACCCGGCTCCTGCTCTGCCATGCGGATCCACCGGCGGTGTCTGCGCTGACAACTTGTGAACACGCTTCCACGCCAACCACCAGCAGCCCGAGACACGCGGCTCCGGCACCCGGCCCGAAATCAGCAAACGGAGAGGAGATCCAGCCCTGCCGGGACGCGGGCACCTCGCAGGGCAGCAGACAAAATAAATAGATTTTTGCTTTTCCTAGTGGCACCGCGTGTTTGCGGCAGCTCCGGGCTCCCCCACCCGTGATCCCCACCGTTCCGTGTCCCTGAGGAGCCTGGAGTCTCTCGCTCCATGTTTAGTTTTTTTTTTGTGGGTTTTTGTTTTGTTTGGTTTTGGTTTTTTCCCTGAAATGCACTTGAACAAGCCAAGGTGCCGAGCTCATCTTCACACCTCCCCCAGCGCTTCTCCCGCAGCCCTGCGGTTCCTGCTCAGCCTCTGCACGCACAGAGGTGGCTCCGATGGGTGGCATTTGGCATCCTGAAGGTTTTTAACTTAGAAAATGAAAAAAAAACCCAACCCCAACCTAAAATGATGACAAGCTTATTTGTGCAGCCGATGCTGCCATTTGCTGTATTTTAGAGGCGCTGTTTTTTTGTTTTTTTTTTTTTTTTTTTTTTCGCCATCTACTGAAGTCAGTTGTTGGAACAGGGAGCCACAATCCAACGTTTGTGACATCTCGGGCAGCTTGGAAGGGCTCCTGCACTTGCAGCACACTCAGCAGGTTTGGCATTTGAAACGCCCTGATTTCACTGCCAGGCAAAACCTTCTGCCTTTACACTGTATTTTTCCTGCTGTTCCTCAGCACAGAAATTCTGACTTTTTCAGGTTTCATACCATTATGAACAGACCAGACTGGAAAGAAAAAAAAAAATCATCTCTGCTGTAATAATAAAACTGAGTTTGAAAGGTGAGAAATGTGGCTGGCCTGGAAAACCTTTCCCCAGTGTGATGGGGGGCTGTCCTTCCAACAATGCTGGAACCAGGCACTGTCACCCTCCAGAATCTACCACCAAAGGGAAAAGAGATTTATTTTTCTCCCCTCACCTTGGAGCAGGAGGGATAGAGTGGGGATGGAGCTGGGGGGGAACAGGTTACACAGACATCCCAGCGGTGATGGGAAAACCCTGTGCTGGGTGTTGGGGTGTCAAGCAGCCCCTTGGAAATCCAAAGGGATAGAGTTTAATTAGCCCTAATTAGCAACCAGCTCTCAGATGCACTGGTAGTGGGTGTTTCTGGGTAGTTTTCAGGAATAAAAGGGGAAGATGGAGGTGGGATTGCTGTTTCTGTGGGGCTGTGCTGGTGGTTCCTGTCTTGTTCTCCTGCCTGTGCACCCCAGGTGAACAGGACAAGCACTGAATTTCTCTCGGAGGTGATTTCTGCTCCCTGTGTCCTGGCACAGCCTCACAGGAGCTGGGTGGTTGAGGATGGTGGTGCCTGGATGAGGCTGAAGCATCAGGACAGGATGAGATGTGGCACCTGCTGCAGCCAGGAGCCAGCCCCTGGAGCAGCTGGGGTGAGCCTTCTCTTTTTTATTTGTTTCTTTATTATTATGAGCAGTATTCAATCTGAGGCAGTGGTGAGGGTGTCACAAAAGGTGCTTTTCAAGGATGTGTATTTGAGTTATCTTTTTGGTGATGTTCAGAAGTTGCTATGGGGCTACAGGCCCTGTCCCCAGGAGTTTCTGAGCAGGGAGGAAAAAACAAGGTTAAAAAAGAGGTAGGTGAAAGAAATGGGTGGATACTTTGCATGTAACTGGTTGGAGAAGAATGTAAAAATTAATTAGACCCCTTCTTCGTTAAGGGAGAGGAGAGCTGTGCAAGTGCAGGGTGGTGCCAGGCTGGCACAGGACCCAGGGTGCCCACTGTGTTGGCTGAAGAAGGGGCTTGGGCAGGGGCTGGGCAGTGAGCTCAGAGTATCTCAGTCCAGAGAACAAACCTGGCTCCCTTGAACCCACAACGTTTCCTCTCTCTCCCAGGGGAGCAGGAGGGGATGTGTGTCACCCTCAGATCCCTGGCTTGGGTGTTAAAGCCTCATTAATCTGAAACCATAGACACTGGACAGGGATAATCAGGCTGAGAAGAGGAACGAACAACATTGCTCTCCAGTGGTTCGTTAATCTATTTGTCTTTATGGGTGATGAGATGCTGGCAGGTGAGGGTATTGAAGGAGTGGCAGTGTCCCAGAGCTGGGGTAGGGAGGTGCTGGCTGGGCTCTGGTGACAAACCTGCTCCCTGTGACCCTCTCAGCTGTGGGAAGTGGGGGCAGAGCAGCTCATGGCCCCCCCATCCCAGCACAGAAAATGCTTTGATATTTGAAGGAGGTAAAAGGCAGGTGCCAGGCTCCATTAATCAAGACTTGAAGGTACTGAAAGTCCCTTTTCTGGTAGAGCTTGCACTGACCTGGCACTCACTGGCCTGGATACCATGAAGAGATGGGACAGCCCTGAAGGCTTTGGACTTGTTTTGCCAGTGACCTGAAATAAAATAATTGCTGGAGTGTTTGCAGGTGACCTGACGTGGGTTTAAGGGGTAGGAAAGCAGGTTCCAGCAAATTGTTTACTCGGTGGTTGTGCAGACACCAGCAGAAGAACTGCTCCCTTAGGGCCGGGTCACTGCCCAGGAGGAAGAGGGGATGAGATGCACGGGGGATGTGGAAAACCTAGAGACCATGTAGAGAAGAGGTTTGAGCCAGATTTGGAGGACTGGAGGATCTGTTGACTTCCACAACCAAGCTCAGAGAGCAGGTACCTGCCGTGGGCATCGCTGGGGCCAGCTGGAGCCTGGGAATGGGAATTAAACCAGCCCCTGAGTGTTTCCTGGATACTTCTGGGTTCATTAGGACAACAGGACGAGTCAGTGATTGATTCTCTCCTACCAATGATGCTTGAACCACCCTGAGTGCTGCAGGCCAGCGGGTCCTGCTGGACCCAGGCTGGGATTCCCATGGTGGCAGTGTTCCCATCCAGCCCTCTGATCCCCAGTCTGCCTCTGTCCCACAGAGAGAGCACAAGAATGAATCACAGCTGATTAATTTGCCTTATCCAGAAGAATCTCCCTGAATTAGCAAATGCTTTGTTTTATTTGTTTCTATAACCAAGAGGAAAACATCCTACAGAGCCCAGCAGCTGCACCCATGGTGGTGCCAGCCCCCAGCAGCCTGCCTGGAGAGCACGGGGCTGGGGTGATCCTAGGATGGGGTGAGCCCTGGTGGGATGCACTCCCATCTGGCTTAAGATGGGCTTAAGGCACATTTATGAGCTCTGTTGCTGCCTTCCCTGGTGTTTTCCTGCTGAGTTTCCCCTGTGGGTGCTGCTGGCGCCTGCCTGGGCTCTGTGGAGATGTGCTCTGTCAGCAGCAGATGCTTAATCTGATTAAAAATAAATCTGCCACCCCTCTGTGACTGGCAGGGATCTGTCACAGCAGATCCCATTGTCATGTGGAACTGAGCAGCAGGTGCCAAACTTCGGTGCTTTCTCCCTGTTGAGCTCTGGGGAAAGTTTTGGGACCCTCGCTGGGGGCTGGGGGTGTCTCCAGGGGCTCACTGCTCTCTCCATGTGTTAATGTCCCTTCAGTGGCACAGCTGCACATAATGCAGGGAGGATGGGAGGGCTTGGGGCTTCTCCTCACTCTGCCACTGGCTGCATGGATGACCTGGGGCAGGCCACTTTGTGCCCTCTGCACTGTTTTGTCAAGGAGAGGGAAGTGATATGCACGAGCTTAAAGCTCAGGGTGGAAAGAGCAGGACAAAGGAGGGTCCTGCACATCAATGAGTGAACCATCTCTGTCCAGTGGCCAAAAAAAAAAACCAACAAACCCACAAAAATTTGCTGAGGGACTGTAACAACCTGTAAGACTTGATCTCTGGTGGCATAGGGTTGTGGTCTAGAGCTGTGCTGTGGGGATGGGGATGCTGGTGGTTGGGATTCCTGTCCCCTTGGAGGAGATAACCCCACTCACCTGTGGAAGAGGCTCAGGTAGAGTTGGTCACTGGTAGTTGTGGAGCCTTTGCCATTGTATCCTGCCCACAGCTGCCTGCCTTGCCTGGTGTGTTCACAGCCTTGTCTGCTGCCAGGGCTTGTTTCACCCCCTCAAACCATGTTCTGTGGTTCCTGCATCTCTCCAAACCACCACCTCAGCTGTACAGGAGCACTCTGTTGCCTTCTAAATCTGCTGGTAGAGAGACAGGGACCAGCTATTTCTCCATGACAATAAGTGATTAATTGCTGACAGAGATCCAGTTATTAAATTCTTAATTAAAGATGAGTGAAGGTAGTAGCAGCCAAAAGCTCCTGGCTGGGCTGTTCCTGAGAGCTTCTGTGTGCTGCCCTTGCTTCCTTGGGCTAATCCCACTGGCCCTGGGGATTACATACCCAGCACAGTGTGTCTGGCTCTGGGACGGGTTGTCCAAGGTGATCCAGCACCTTCTGCACCAGCACACGCTGAGCCCTGGGCATCCCAGCTCCCAGCTGCCCCCCCAGCACTGCTCCCTGCTCCCTGGCTGCCAAAGTCTCCTGGGACATCAGTGCAGTGTCTGTCCCACGCTGGGAGTCAGCTGGGGACCCTGCTCCTTATTTTCAAAGATCCTCACCAGAGCAGTTCTATGGTTCTGGGCCTGCAGAGCTGCCCAGGTGCTGCTGCAGAGGCTTTAGAGCAGCCTTGAGCATCACCTGGCACAGCCTGGGCTGTGAGTATGAACCCAAAGCCCCAGTCCTGGCTGGTTCCTCTTTGCACACCTCTGGCTTTGGGCTTGGCTGGCCTTGCTTGCCCTTGGGACATGTTCTGGGAAGGATGTTGTCCCCAAGGCAGGGTCTGTCACCCCATGTGCAGTAATAATCCAGCCCACGCAGGGCTGAGATATTTGCATTTTTCCAGTTCTGGCAGAAAGGAGGGGCTGGTGGTAAATCCACCCAGCTGGTACTCCTTCCCCTGACACAGGGCTTCTGTTGTACACCAAAACATGCAGAACTACCTTATCTTGAAGCACACACATGATTTGGTTAATTAGTTCTTGACTTCCACTTAAAGTCCCAGCACTTTTGCTTTTCACTGGGCATGTTCAGAGGGTGGGGGCTCCTGGGGGTGGGAGGTCCCTCCAGCTTGGTTTGAGGGTATTTTAGTTTGTTAATGAGCTAAATTCATGGTAAGATTAATCATTGTTTTCTATGATCTGTTTTACTTAGTGCTCGGGGCTAAGGACATTTGTGGTTGGCATCTTCCACGGAGCTCCTCTTCACCCCAAGGTAGGCTCAGTGAACCCCTCCATGTCCTGGTGCCAGCAGGATGCTCAGGCTCTGCCTTGCCCCCTCTCCCCATATCTCCAGGGGAGCTGGCAGGGCCTGGAGCAGCCCCAGCCTTCCAGGCAGAGCTTTGCCATCTTCTGTCCTCCCAGCTCCAAGAGCTGAGCTTGGATTCCCAGAGCATCCAGGGAATGCCAAAAATAGACTTTGCCAGATCTGCTTTTAGTGCTGCTGAGCACAGGCCTGAGAGAGTTCTCTTGAGAGGGGTGGAAGGACCCAGCCCTCTGCAGCCATTGGGAAAGCAGCAAGTTAGGGGGGAGGGAAAGCCCTTTTTCTCCACAAATATATCTATAAATAACCAATTTGGGGGATATGAAGGAGTCTGTCAGGATTGGAAGGATGCTCTTCACCAGGGATTTGTCCCCAGGCTGGGGCATCTCCTCATTTTCTGTGTGCTGGTCAGATCAGGCCCTGGGACTGACATGCAGATGCAGGTGTGGGTGAACACGTGTGCACGTGTGGGTGAACACGTGTGCACACAGTGCTCTGGGGCTGCCCCACGGCAGGCACAGCCTGCCCTTTTATTCTGCTCCTGCCTGTGTCACATCTGACACCTCATCAAGCCTTGAATTGTTTGTTTACTGGTTCCCTACTCCTAAGATCCAACACCAGCTCCATATTGCAGCTGTGGGTCGGGCTCTTCAGTGCTGGGGAGCGGTGACAAAGGTGTCACCTCTGCTTTGCCAGAGCAGCAGGGTCAGGCTGCAAATACCTTGGGATCAACCAAAGTGAACATCCACCTGCAGACAACAAACCCCCCTTGGGCTCAGAAATCAAAGCTTCCACATCTGCTCCAGCCCTGCAGGCTGGCAGCTGCTTTTCCTGGTGCCCTCCCTGTCACCTAAAGAGAGTCAGAATCTGACTGAAACCAACACCTATCTGGGGGCCTGTGTGTCACTACAGCATCTCGTACCAACTCCAGGCACAGCCCCATGGACAGCTGGGGGCTCAGCAGCCCCCAGGATGTAAAATGGCTTTTCCACTCCTGCCCAATTGCTTGCAGCAAGATCTTCCAGGTTATTATTTGGTCCCAGATTTTGCAGGCTACCACAAACGATCTCTCCTTGTAGATATTTCTTTTTCAAGGATCTTTCCAGCAGGTCCCTCTGCCCCAGGTGGTGAGGAGGAGGTGGGGGAAGGCTCTGCCATCCCTGCCCAGCTCTGCCTGGCCGCTGGGCTCTGGCTAATTCCTAGGGAGGTGGGAGGGATGTAGTGTGTCTCAGCTTCTTCTCCAGGGTTTATTCCAGCTCAGTGCTTGGCTGGCAGGATGGGTTGGCACGGGGAGCACCTTCTGCTCCATGCTCTGACCCATCTTCCCCCCCAGGCAGAGGCTGTGGTGGTGAAACAGGGTGTGGGACATCACTGATCCGGAGGGAAGGGTGGAAAGGGGGAGAGCTCTGGGTGAGGAGTGTGAGGAAAGTCCTGGAGCTAAATACCCGTTTGTTATTGGGGTGGCAGCATCCTGCCGGCCGGCGGGCAGGGGGTGCCGAGGCAGCTCCAGCACCCTTCCCAATTCCAGTCTGTTCCCTCCTGTTGCCATGGCAACCCGTGACCTCACTCACATATCCTTGGAGCTCTGCCAGCATTTTCGGGCGGAAACAAAGCTAATTAGCAGGGTTTTCCCGCTGCCCTCACTATCTGCAGGGACTGCTGGGTCAGGCTTTGGCGCCTGGGCCGATGCCGTCAAGCTGTTGCCCAGGGGCATGTGCCACCTCACAGCCGCCCCCCAAGGGCTCATCTGTGCCCATCACCGTGGTGTCGACCGGTGGCGGGACCTGCCGAGGGGGAGGCCACGAGTGGGGATGTCCCACGGGCAGCAACACACACGGGGGGGCTTCCTAGAGGAGTTGGGTGCCCAGCTGAGCCCACCCCCCACGCTGAGCCAGGGCAGGTTGGGGGTCTCACCTGGCCCGGGGGGTTCCTATTTAATGTGGGGCTCATGGCAAGGCCCAGGGTGTGCCCACCCAGGGTTTATCTCTGCTGGGGGATCCCCTCTTGGCCCCGGGTCCTGCCTCGCTGGGAGTCCCTGTCTGCACAGGGTCCTGCTGTGCCCAGGGGACCCATTTGCCCCAGGGTCCTTCCCGGCCTGAGGGCCCCTTATAGCCTGGAGCCCCACATCCCTCAGGGGTCCCCGGGGGTCTCTCCTGCAGACTTGGGGCTGCCACTGTGCCTAGGATCTGTGCTGGCGCGGGGGTCTCATCTGTCACAGTGGTCCCTCTTGGGCCGGGATTCCATTGTGCCCGGCACGGGGGTCCCGTGTACTCGGGCATCTCTCTCAGCCTGGGGATCCGGCTGTGCCCGTGGGTCCGGCGAGGTGCGGAGCGGTGGCCGTGCTGGGGGCGGGCATCCCCGGTATCCCGCGGCCCGGTGAAGGGGGGGGGCACAGCGCAGCCGCCCCCGCAGCCGGCTGGCAGGCTGGGCTGGGCTCGGTTCATCTCTGCTCGGCTGATCTCGGCTCCGCTCGGCCCGGTTCGGCGCTGACGGGCTCCCGGTGCCGCCGGCAGCTCCCGCATCACATGACCCGTCCGTCTGCGGGAGCCGCGGCCCCGGGACGCGCCGCTCCCCGGGCAGAACCGGCGGGAGGCGAGGAGTGCGCGGGCAGCGCAGCGGGGCCCGGCCCCGGTCCCGGTGTGAGCCGCCGGCGGCTCTCCGGGGGCCGCTGATGCGGGGGCTGCGGCTGCTCGCCAGGGACCCGCCCGCCGGCCGCCCGGCGGCGACCATGTGAGGAGCTGGCGGTTGCCCACCAAGATGCAGAAGGGGATGCGGCTCAATGACGGGCACGTCACCTACCTGGGGCTGCTGGCGAAGAAGGACGGCGCCAGGAAGGGCTACCTGAGCAAGCGGAGCTCCGACAACACAAAATGGCACACCAAGTGGTTTGCCCTGCTGCAGAACATGCTCTTCTACTTCGAGACCGACTCCAGCTCCCGGCCCTCGGGGCTCTACCTGCTCGAGGGATGCGTCTGCGACCGGGCGCCCTCCCCCAAGCCCTCCCTCTCGGCCAGGGACTCGCTGGAGAAGCAGGTGGGTAACACGGGGTCGCGGACACGGCGCACACTTCCCCCCCGCCGCGGCTGCTGGCTGAGGAGGATGCCCCCCGGGGTGGTCCCCGCGGGGGTCCCGGCCCTGTCCCCACCCGGAGCTGTGGCTGCGGCTCCATACTGCCCCGCCGACGCTGCCCCGTTCCCCGGGGCTCCCTGCGGCGCCCGGGACCTGGCCCACGCGTGACCCTGGCGGGGGTATGTGGTCGCGGGGGGGAAGGATGCTCCCCGGGGTGGTAGTGCCGGTCCCTTCGCCGCGTTGCCGGCGCACCCCGGGGCAGCGGGGCAGCTCACCACGGGGGTGCCGGGCTCTGCCCGGAGTTCCCCCCCCCCCTATCGCGGTTAATTAGCCGCCGGTAATTGGCGGCAGGGCTCCCCCCGGCGGCCGCGGGCTGCGGTTGGCGCAACGGAGCCCCACGCGTGTCCGCGGCCCGACCGAGTTGTCGGGGCAGTGACCCTGGGAGGTCTGGGGGTCCCCTGGGCTCGCTGCGTCCACATCGTGGCCCGGCCGTTCGGGTTCGGTTTTCCCCAGCCTCCCGCAGCCCCCCTTGAGCTGCTCTCTCTATTTGCTCTCCCCCTGTTTATCCCCTCCCACCCCCTCCGGATTTGCCAGTGCTGGGGGGGCTGACGCGCCCCCGGCCCCCTGTGTGGGCAGCCTAGGAGATGGGTGCTCAGCGCGGGTTGGGGGTCCAGGGCCTTTTTTTCACAAGGGTTTATCGTATCATCGAATGGTTTGGGTTGGAAAAGACCTGTAGCATGACCGGGTCCAGCCGTTCCCCCTGCACTGCCCGGGGCTTCACCCCGTGCCCGCTCCCGCCCGGTGTCACGGTCCCGGCCGTACACCCGCGCACCCTCTGTCCGGGCGGTGGGACCAGGGACTCCCACGGAGTCACTCGCGGGGCTGGTGCTCGCCAGATGCTGATGTCTGAGGGCTGGAACGGCTCTGAACCAGCAAAGCCGGGTCCTGGGAAGACCCCAGCCCTCCTGATGATGTCGGGACACCCCCCCCCCCCCCCCCCAGGGACAGCAGCCCCCGAGGTGCCCAGGGGTGGGTTTCTCTCCCCAGGTGGGCAGGGTGGCACTGAGCAGCGTGTGACAGTGACAATCTCAGGCTTGTTTGTCTGGTGGCATTTGCTGGAGCTCGGGGTGCATCTGGGCAGGCAGGGAAGGGATGGGGATGGACTGGTTTACAGCCTTGGGGGAGGGGGAGGACGACAATCCCTCTCGTCGCTTCCAGCATCACCTCCATCTCTCCGACGCGTTGCGGACTCCCCCGCGGTTGAATCCCCCCGTGGCCGCTGCGCTGAAGTGCGGCTGCACCCCCCCGGGGGACACGAGCGGCCCCCGGCAGGGGGGAGGGGGCTGCGTTCCCCCCGCTGCCAGCCCAGGCGGGGTGCTGGCGGGAGGCACCAGCAATTTGGGTCCAGCTCTGCAGGTCTTGCATAATTTCTGCCCGGGCGGGCTCCCGGGGAGTGGTGGCGAGCGCTGCGGACTGCGGGACAGGCCCCGGGGACTGGCAGGGAGGACATCAGCCCCTTAATTGCTTCTGGCTAATCAGGGCGCTCCCGGGAGCCCTGCCAGGAGAGCGGGGCAGTGCAGACCCCCCCCCACCCGCGGCACGGCTGCTGCCTCCCGGCAGGGAGCACGGGAATGTTGCCCTCTTCTAAACAAAATACCCATATACATATATATATATATATATTTTTTTTTTTTTTCCAAGAGCCGTGCCCCCTCGCAGCCCTGCTCTTGCCCTGGAGTGGCCCCCCACCCGTGCTCCAGCAAGAAAGGGTCTGTGTCTGGATGGGGGCGACGCTGCTGTCCTGTGCTGTCACCTGTGTCCCTTTTGCTAGCAGCGTAATAGATGTTCCTCGTTCCTTTTGCGCCTTAGTTCCCGCTGCCAGGCAGGTCCTGACTGCTGGGGTTGGTGCAGAAGGGGTTTTCCACCGGGAAGCCCCCGCGGGGAGGGGGTCACAGCCCCTGTTCCCGTTTACAACGAACACGGGAGGTTTTGCCCGCCGTGTAAACCGGGGGCTGCTCTCACAGCACGGCGAGATCCTGCCCTGCCAAATATTTACCAGGCTGCTGCCCCACACCCGCTTACCTGAGGTTAGCATCTGGCTCCTAATTTATTTATTTATTTTTATAATTCGTTAGGACAAATTTAAATGGAAGTGCTGGAGCAGTTGGATGTCCGCTGCTTTGCAAACTAATTAATGGCACAGCGGATGAGATAAGCAGCAGAATATTTATGGTGCAGCTCTGCAGCATGGTCTGTGCCGGCGGTCGGCAGGGCAGGCAGAGCCGGCAGGGCTCCGGCAGGCAGGTTCTGGTTCTGCAGAACAAGGAAATCTCGGCCGGTACCGGGCTGTGCTCAGCATCACTGGCTCTGCTGTTCGAGGGAAGGTGCCAAGGAAATTTCTCGCATTACCTGTGATCACCATTAATTGTTTTCTGAAGGTATTTGTCTGCCCGGGCAGCTGAGCTGGAGCTGTGAGGACAGTATTCCCTGCAGCAGAGGAGGGTTAAGATTCCCTCTTGCCTGGGGCAAAGCCTGGAGAGCTTAAAATTCTCCGTGGGTCTTTTAAACCTCCTCCTCTCCCCCCCTTTATTTTTAAAGTTCACATATTTCGCTTTGTTGGGGCATTTTTTGGGCTGAGAATGCAGTGAGTTTAGCATGTATGTGTGAGAAGAAATGAGCAAGAAAACCTGAAACACTGGAGAGGGTATTTTGATGCCTCTGGAAACTTTCTTTTCCATTTTTGTTGGATTCTCCCTCAAATTACATTTCTTCCAGATGGTTTGATTTGGAAGGTATTCTGTTGCTGGGTAGGCTGCAGGCTGTGGCCTAGAGGAAAGGTCTTGAGGCATTGGGGCTGCTCGGGGCAGGGTGTGGGTGAGCACCCAGGGTGCTGGGGCAGGGGGTGAACCCTCCCTTCTATTCCTCCATCCCCCGGGATCTGCTACCCTGGGTGCTGGGATGTGCTTTGGGATGTGTTCACATGTGGTCGTGTCACCTGCCCCTCGGTGGAAGGGGCTGTGGAAGACCCCTGGTCCCAGTCCCTGCCGTGCTGCAAGGTGTGGCACAGCCAGGAGGACATCCCAGGCAGGACTGGGGCTCTGGGGCTGGTCCATCCCCTCCATGGGCTCAGGTCCTGGCTTGGGGTGAGATCTCTCCATCTCACCTGATGGAATCCTGTCTGGGTTTGCTCCGTGGGTCCCCAGACCTGTCCCCTGGGGCTGTGAGTGGTTCTCCTCCAGCAGCCCTCGGGGTGTCTGACGAGAGCCCACGCGATGCTGAGTCAAGAGGCAGCGCTGTGCAGAGCCCTTGACTGGGGACTCAGGAGCTCTCACGAGCTGCAAGTCTTTTTTCCCACAAAGCTCTTGTGAAGGCACAGCCAAGAGCTGGAGGTTTTCTTCCCCACCTCTGAAGCCTTTGCCAGGGGTGGGTATCACGTTTATTGTCCATGATGCTGGAGGAGGCTCCAGGAAGCGTTTTGTCCCGTGGTGCAGAGCTGAGGAGCACCTCCCAAACCCGTGTGGGTGGGTGCACGTGGCAGTGGGCTCCCAGTGGGGTTAGAGAAGGCTTGTGGACACCAGGGTAGCAGTGTGGGTGTGCTGCTGCCTGCTCACCCCCTCTCTGAGCATTCCCTTTCCAGGAGGACAGGATAACTCAGTGTGATTCGGGTGATGTGGAGATGGAGCTGAGGCTGAGCACGGGACACCTGCAAGGTGTGTTTGGTGGAGCTCTTGTCCACACTGCTGGTTTTTGATGGGTTTTCCAAAAAGCTGAGGTCCCTTGTAACCCACACCTGCCCCAGGACAGTGCACAGCTGGTGTATTCCAGTGCTGGGGACAGTGTCTGGGTGCAGGGGGACAATGGGTGCTTAGCTCTGTCCCAAGGACCCATGCAGGTCTCTTAACACCTTCCCAGGGGTTTTCCAGACTGGAAGTGATGTCTGGAGGACTTGAACTTCAGTGCCCAAAGCCCATAGCTGGGTGCCTGAGCAGCAGCTCCTGTGGGGCAGGGGAATCCTGCTGGAGGCACTGGTGGAAAAGGGGGTTTGTGTGTTCCAGCTCTGAGCAGAAGGAGGAAAATGGGTGTTGGAATGTTTTGGTTCCCAAAGACCAAGAGTCAGCAGAGGCTGGTTTCTGATCAAGCAAAAAGGCCGAGAGCAATTTCACCTGTAAAACAGAAAATCTGAAAGAGAAAATTGTATTGAAAAGTTTAAAAGCAAATTTTTTAGGTACAATTTATAAAAAAAAATAAATATACAGACCACTTCTGATTAACAAATCTCTTGACTTAGCCCTTTGGCTCTTCCCATCAGCATAATTCACTGTGATTTCCTCACTTAGGTCTTTGCAATGACAGTGGGCCTCTTGGATTTTTAGAAATTTTAATTGAAACTTTTTCCCTGTACTTCGAGCCAGCCTTTCTGCAATGAGCTGAATGTGGCAGTAACATACCAGCATCACAGAAACCTCAACATGTTTACATGCCACCTGATTTTTTTTTTTTTTTTAATTTTTTTTTTTTGCAATATAGATGGCAATTTGTGAACCCAAACCTGGGCCACTCCTAAATTTGCAGAGGAACCTACTGATTTTTGTAGGTTCCATGGTACCTACAAATGATTTTTGTGGTACCATGGTGCAGGTACCATGCAGACAGAGCCATCTCTGAGCATCCTTATGGCCCTTCCTGAAGCTGAGGAAGAAAAGTTCTGCTTCTGGGATTTATTTTTACTTCTTTATTTTTATGGTCAGCAAGGAAATGAGCTGCTCAGCCACCCAGCTCCTCCATCCCAATCCCAGGTCCTGTCTTCCCTGAGCACATGCTATGTAGGTCAGGGAAGTTAAAAGCTGCCGTTGCTGGCTGTGGATTTTTCGGCTCATCCAGCCAAAGCAAGGAAAATTCTCCTCCCTTGCCCTTTGTGTCAGCTGCAATAACCATCATCCTGGTGAGCACGTCACTGTCGGCCGTGGGGGGATGGAGGGCAGGCAGGTCCCCAGCGGGGGACATCCCAAAGGCCCCAGTGAGGGCACAACAGGAGCACCTTGTGCAGGAGAAGGTGATGGTCACTGCTGCCACTGCTGGGGGGGTTCCAGCTCGGTCCCCCTGCTCTCACTCCACACACCCAGCTGTGCCAGGGCTGCAAAATGACCAAAATGAGCTAAAATGGATGTGAGAAGCAGCAGCCTTGGTGGTTTGTGGTGTGCACAGGTCCCCAGGGGAGCTCTCTGGGGGTGATGCTGGAGGTGGGGGCTCATCTTAAGCTTGTTTCCTGCCTGTGGGTCTGTCCTGCTACCACCCAGAGATGCTCCCGGGCTGGTGCTGTGCTGCATGAGCAGGATCATGGTTTGGGTGGAGATAAAAGCTGTTGGGAGCTTTGTTATTCAAATACAGAATGACTTCCCCCTGCAAGGGTGCTGCACGGTGCGTGAGGATGGGTTGGAGGGACACAGGAGCTGCTGCCCTGGTGCTCACAGGAATTGGCTCTTGGTGGTGCATGGAGCAGTGGTTGGGACCACTGAACCCCCCTGGAGCTTTTGGGCCCACATTGTCCAGCCTGCTGCTGCTGCTGCTGCTGACAGCACCAAAAAAGCCATTTGCAAAACCTCAGCGAGTTTCTAGGTTTAAGTTAGAGGAGAAAGAATCTGTCTGAGAAGGCACTGCTGGTGGTGGCGTGTGGGGAGGTGCTGTGATGGACCTGGTGGGTGAAGCAGGGGAAGGCAGGGTGGGCATGGGCCCACTCCCTGCCCCTTATTTGAAAATCCAACAAGCTCTGGAACTGTGCCAGGGGCTGCTTTCCAGAGAGCCCTGGGTAGGGCCTGGGAGCTCGGACCCAAGGTGATGCCAGGTCCTGCCCCTGCTGTCCCCACAGGGCTGGGACACCAAGTGCTTGGCAGTGCCCTGGCTGGGCTGGCGATGTTCCTGAGCTGGGGTCGAGGGGAGGATTTCCAGAGTTGTTTTTTTCCTGCTGTTTGCAAGGGGAGGGGAGGAGGGAGCTGGGCATGAAGCAGAGGCATTGCTACTGCACCGCTCCAGAGACCAAAAATTCCTGGTGCCTTTTCTATCAGAGATGTTTCGTTGCCAATAAGAGCCTTTGAGGGTGGGAGGGAGAGGAAAGAGGGGTGAGAAGCAAAGGGCTGAGGAGCTGCTGGAGCTCCAGACATGTCCCACAGACAGGGGGGAAGCTGCTGGCCTTGGGGATAGGGTAGGAGGGGGATCATGGAATGGTTCACTGTGAATGAGAAAGCTCATCTGCAGGGTCAGCAGTTAAGAGATACTGTATTTAAGCAATCCTGGACAGAATTAAAGCAGATGCATGTTCACAGGGTGACAGGAACAACCCGTGACCCCCCAAGCTGTGTCTGCTGGAGGTGCCAGGACAGCTTGGGGTCCTCGGGCTCCCCCTCCCCCTCTGCAGGACCCCCACAGTCTGAGTGAGCACCCAGGGCATTTCTTGGGCTGTCACCCGACAAGAGCAGGCATGGTGCAGAGTGGGAGCTGAGTGTCTGTCTGTCTGTCTGTCTGTCTGTCCCAGCCTGCATCATGCAGGGCCCTGCGTTCCCTGGATGCTCCCTGGGGGTTGGGCTGCACAGGGTGGGTTTAGGGTTTGTTGTTTTTTTTTCCACCGAGACACCCGTTAATTCAGACCTCTCATTAAACCCAACAGAGGGGCAGATAATGTCAGGAGGAGTTGTGTTTTTTGGTTTTTTGTGTTTTTTTTTTTTTTTTTTTTCGCTTTTTTTTTTCTTTTTCTTTTCCCAGTGGATTTCGTTTTTAGCCCCGTTATTCCGGGCAGCATCCGGCACTGCAGCGTGGTACCAGTTTCCTAGGAGACTGCGGGGAAGCAGAGGAGCAGCAGCCCCAGCCGCGCCGGCTGCCGCCCCGCACAATTAGCACCGGTTCGGGAAATGTCAGAGGAGGCTAAATATAGCCCCGGCCTCACCCTCACCCAGCCGAACCGCCCGGTGCCGGTCCGTAGGGCTGCGGCTCTGCCCCACCACGAGCCCCAGACAGCAGCAGGGATCGGTCTGCGGCCCGAGGGTGCTCGTTGCCTGACGCAGGGGGTGCAGAAAGGGGGTGCAAGAAGGGGGGTACAGGCAGGGGGGTTAAGGCAGGGGGGTACAGGCAGGGGGTGCAAGAAGGGGGGTACAGGCAGGGGGAGCAGGCAGGGGGAGCAGACAGGGGGTGCAAGAAGGGGGGTGCAGGCAGGGGGTGCAGACAGGGGGGTACAGGCAGGGGGTGCAGGCAGCCTGTTGAGATTTCCCCTTGGAGCGTTTCTCATCCCTGTCCTTGCCCACAAGGAACAGCCTTTCCCCCAGCTCTGGGGGCAGCACCTCTCAGCCCTGCTCCCGGTGGTTCAAAATGTCTTTTTTATATATATTAAGCAACCCCGTGGTTGACCCTAGAGCAGTTTTCTCACAGTCCGGTGTGAGCGAGCAGTCCCCTCACCCTCTCCTTGCTCCCACAGCATTACTTCACCGTTAATTTCAACCATGAGAACCAGAAGACCCTGGAGCTGAGGACCGAGGATGCCAAGGACTGTGATGAGTGGGTGGCAGCCATCGCTCACGCCAGGTATTGCCCTCTGCCAGCACGGGCAGCTGCGGGCAGGGCTGCAGGCACGGAGCCTTCCAGCCAGGGCAGAACAGCTTTGGTCCCCAGCCCTGTGTTGGAGACCCTCGTGGCCACTCCTCTGCTGCAGCACCTGAACCAGAGCAGTTGTTCCTAAGAGCCTGTGCCACCAGTCTCCACTGTCTCGTTCATCTCCTTGGGATGTGGCAGGGGAGAGAAGTTTGGCCATGAGGTCTCCCACCATTTCCTGAAAATTTGTGTCGTCTTTTCTGTTTTCACCCTCATGGTGAGCCCACATGGTCTCCAAGTTGGTCCATTCTGAGCAGCAGCACCCCAAATGGCCAGAGATGTCTCCTGGGTCATTCACCCTGTGGCTACCCCGAGCTAGAGGGGCAAGGGCAGTGTGGGAAGGAGCAAAAGCCCCCAGCATCCTGCAGACACCCGATTTCTTGTGCACAACCCGGGGGGGGTCCGGGTGAGGAGAGGTGCTCACCCCCACCTCTGCCCTCAGCTACAGGACCCTGGCGACGGAGCACGAGGCACTGATGCAGAAGTACCTCCATCTCCTGCAGATCGTGGAAACGGAGAAGACGGTTGCCAAGCAACTCCGACAGCAGATCGAGGACGGGGAGATCGAGATCGAGCGCCTGAAGGCCGAGGTGAAGGTCCCGGCGTCACCCCACGGGTGCACTGCCTCTGCCCGGGGTGACCCGTGGGCTGCGGGCGGGGGGCACGGCACGGGTCACACCAGATGATGCCACAAAGTGACCCAGCAGCCCGTCCCCGAGGCACCTGGGAGGAGGGTGCTCGGGGATGTAGGTGCCCACCCTCTCACCGGGTGGGTGCTGGTGCCCTTGGGTGCGGGGCACTGCGGGGCAGTGCCGGCCCCAGCCCCTCCTCATGCGGGGCTGTGGCTTTGCGGTGGAGGCAGCGGAAGGAGGTGCTGCGGGGCCAGACACCAACCCTGAGCCGGGGAAAGTACCCGGTTGCCAAGAGGGAGACGGCAGAAGAGGCAGCGGGGGCAGGAGGGGGTTGGTGTGTCCTTCAGGAGCTGTTTTCCTTATTTTTAATATTAGAGTTAAAAAGCCTGGGTGGGTGGCAGTCCCTGAGCAGGAGTTGGCAAGGGGCACTGGACAAGGGGAGCTGAGGGTCGGAGCCACCAGACAGAGCTGGGGTCTGTCCCCTCCCCCGTGTCCAGGCTTTCACGTCAGGTTTCACTCCGCATTGGTTTGTTGTGTTTTGTTATTTATTTATTTATTTATTAGTCTTTTTCCCCATGCTTTGAAGCAGAGATCAAATAATCAGCTTTGTACTTTAATGTGAGAATTTTGCTCACTCGATTTAAAACCAAACCCAACCAAAATAAAAGCACAGCACCAGCAGACCTGCTCTGTGGGGCACAGCTTGGGTGCTGCAAACCCTGGAGATCAGAGGGGACATTTGCTGACTTGAGGCTCCATGGAAAGGCACGGGGAGGGGAAAAACAATCTCAAATGTCTGCTAAAATCGAATTCTGTGAAATAAAATGGGGTGAAACCAATAGAGCCATGGAGGGGCTGGGTTGGAGCCTGTGAGCCCGTGGCTGCTTTCTCTGTTGTGCTGCTGCTCCTGTCGAGGCTGGTGCTGGTGTGTTGGTCACTGGGATGCTGAACCTCCACCTGAAAAATTCTCAGCTTCCTTCTCACCAGAATTTTTTTGGAAGAACCCTTTGAAATAATTTTCTTGCTTTTACTGTTTTTAATGAAACCAAAATTCCAGTCTTGTTTTTCCCCTTTCCATCCTCTGCTTTCCTGCCCTTCCCTGTGTTTTTGCCAGCACTGGGGATGCCCCATGGGGTTCACCTGCTCATGTCCCACTCCCCATCATGACAGACCCACCAGGACACGTCCCTGTGTCTGCAGTGAGGCTGGGGACCATTCCCCAGCACAGCGTGGCAGCCGGGATGCTCCTGGGCTCCCGGGGGGTGCCAGGGTGGTTGCTCACCCCCCTGTGCCCACAGATTGCCTCCCTGCTCAAGGACAACGAGCGCATCCAGGCTGGACAGACCAGTGCACCCAGTGACGATGACAGTGACATCAAGAAGATCAAGAAGGTGGGTGGGGACACACCTGCACAGACCCCGTCCTCTGCCACCTGCCCTGAGTGGCCCTGCTGGTCTCCAGAGGCCACTTCCAACCCCCACAGTGCCAGGACCCTGTGGAAGGACAAAGGGGACATTGTCTGCAGCGAGAAAGTGCTTTGGGTTGGAACAGCTCTGGGGATGGGGAGAGAGTTGGGGGTGTTCAGCCTGGAGAAGAGAAGGGAGCAATGGGGAGACCTTAGAGCACCTTCCAGTGCCTGAAGGGGCTCCAGGAAAGCTGGGGAGGGACTTGGGACAAGGGCCTGGAGGGATGGGATGAGGGGGAAGGGTTTGCAGCTGTGAGAGGGGAGATTTAGATTGGATATTAGGGAGAAATTCTGTGGTGTGAGGGTGCTGAGCCCCAGGGTGCCCCCAGAAGCTGTGGCTGCCCCATCCCTGGCAGTGTTGAAGGCCCCAGGTTGGATGGGGCTTGGAGCACCCTGGGCTGGTGGGAGGGGTCCCTAGATGGCCTTTAAGGTCTCTTCCAACCCGAACCAGGCTGACTGGATGGGATTTAGAGGAGTTCTTGTCCGTTCCCCAGCTGATGGGGTTCAGAGGAGCCCCAGTATCGGTCAGCACGGGGCACACCTTGTCTGGGGGGACCCTTGCAGAGCTGTGTCCCCTCACCATGGCAAGCAGGGTGTCCTGGGCAGCTCCTGGCTGGGTGCTGACACGGCCACATCCCTCGGCAGGTGCAGAGCTTTCTGCGGGGCTGGCTCTGCCGGAGGAAGTGGAAAACCATCATCCAGGACTACATCAGGTCCCCCCACGCCGACAGCATGCGCAAGAGGAACCAGGTGGTCTTCAGCATGCTGGAGGCAGAGGCTGAGTACGTCCAGCAGCTCCACATCCTCGTCAACAACTTCCTGCGGCCACTGCGGATGGCAGCCAGCTCCAAGAAGCCTCCCATCACCCACGACGACGTCAGCAGCATCTTCCTCAACAGGTCGGTCCCGTCCTGGGCTCCAGGAGCTTCCCAGGCTGGGGTTGGTGCCCGCTGCCCTCCCCAGGAATGGATGTTGGGGTGCTGGGGGGTCCCCAGGAGCCAGGCTCCCGAAGCCACGGGTGACAGCTCAGCATCACCAAGGGACAGGGGCACAAGTGATCTGCTGGGCAGTGACACAAGGAGGTGGCACCGGGGATGATGCTCCAGGACCTTGGCAGTGAGTCAGGGTCAGGAGCCTGTCCATGGGAAGTCCTGGCTCTGGTGGAGGGGAAAGCAGTGTCCTTCAGTGTCCATACCTGTCCTTCACCTTCCAGGCCCTTAAAGTGCTCCAGGGAAGTTGGGGAAGGACTTTGGACAAGGAGTGATGGGACAGGGGAGGAGGGGGGACTGGTTTAAGCTGCCAGAGGGGAGATTGAGATGAGAATTTAGGAAGAAATTCTGTGCTGTGAGGGTACTGAGCCCCATGCCCAGGTTGCCCAGAAAAACTGTGGCTGCCCCACATCCCTACAGTGTTGAAGGTTGCCCCAAGCCCCATTCTACCTGGCAGAATGCTTCCAGGGTAGAGCATCCACAGCTTCCCTGGGCAACCTGGGCCAGTGTCTCATCCCCCTCATTTTGTCTAGTTAATCATTCTGTCTAATTACTCATTATTTGCCACTTGCTCATCTGCCTTTCCACCCCTTGGTTTCTTCTGCAGTGAAACAATCATGTTTTTGCACCAAATCTTTTACCAAGGCCTGAAGGCAAGGATCTCCAGCTGGCCAACACTCGTGCTGGGTGAGTGCCTGGTGCCTCCTCACCACCCCTCAGACACGTCCCACAGCATTTGACTCCTGCCTGTTGGTCATGGAGGCAAAAAAATGGAGAAACCCAATTGTGGGAACGGTTCCTGTGGTCCTGGCTGTGCCAGGCAGTGGAAGAGTTGGACTGGACCAGGAGAGCTGATGCTGAAGAGCTCTGCTGTGTCTGATTAGACCCTCAGCTGGCCCGAGGGGGTCTTCAGAACCCAACCTGGACAGACGTGGGGTTTGCAGGAGCAGCACTAGGTCCTGGGAGATGCCCCGGGTGGGATTTGGGGGTGAGGATTTGGGGATTTGGGGCTGTGTCAGGAGCTCCAGGTGTGGACCAGCACACCCACCTCCCCCCCCTCTGCTCGCAGCTGACCTGTTTGACATCCTGCTGCCCATGCTGAACATCTACCAGGAGTTTGTGAGGAACCACCAGTACAGCCTGCAGATCCTGGCCCACTGCAAGCAGAACCGGGACTTTGACAAGCTGCTGAAGCACTACGAGGCCAAGCCCGACTGTGAGGAGAGGACCCTGGAGACCTTCCTGACCTACCCCATGTTTCAGGTGCGTGCTGGCACTGGGGTTGGGATGCCATCCCGGGGCTGGGGGTGCAGGCTGGGCTGAGCAGTGCAGACCCCAACCCCATGGCAGGCACTGGGTGGTGGGGAGGCAAAGCCTGGGTGAAGATGGCCTCAGGCTGGACCCTGCCTGGTCCCATGGTGCTCCTGAGACCTTCCCAGGCCATTGCTGGGCTGGCTGGTGCTGTGGGAGGGCTCCTGGGTGAAGCTGCTCCTTCCCTGGCACCTCTGGGACACAGATGGGGCAGAGCAGGGGCTTGGGCAAGTTGCCATGCCAGTCCCCACCTTCATTACCTCTGAGCATAAGCTTTGAAGCTCTTGCAACCAGTCAGGTAAGGGAGTCTGAGGCGTGGTGTCCCCAGGTGTGGTGCCCTCAGGTGTGGTGTCCCCAGACATTGTTTCCCTGGCCATGGTGTCCCTGATGCGCCTGCTCTGGTCCACAGATTCCCCGGTACATCCTGACACTGCACGAGCTGCTGGCTCACACCCCCCATGAGCACGTGGAGAGGAACAGCCTGGATTATGCCAAGTCCAAGCTGGAAGAGCTCTCCAGGTCAGTCCCATCCCTGTGAGTGCCCTGAGTCCTTCCATGAGCACCCAGCACTCAGCCTCCATCCCCTGTTTCTGACCCTCTCCCTCCATCACGGGCCAACCCGTTCTGTTTGGCCCCTGCCAGGGTGGCACCAAACCCATCAGCATCCCTCAACTCCCAGCCAGTCCCTAACAAGGAGTGTCCATTTGGTTTACCACTCCTGAAGGAGATGGGTTGTGGGAGGGGGCTGGTGAAGGGGGGGAGTCTATCTGTCCTAAATCTGAACTTTGTGATTTCCAAGCAAGAAATGTTTCAGATTTAATGTTTAGAAACGGAGATGCCACCCTGGCTGGTGTGTAGGTTCCCCCCTGAGCTCCTGGGTCTGTGTAGATCCAGTGATCCCCATGAAATTCCTTCAGCTTTGGTCTCACCTAAGTGAGACCCCACCCCAAGTGTCCGAAGGGAGAAGTGCAGATCTCATCTGAGCTCCTGTTTCCTCCTCTCCCTCCTCTAGGATCATGCACGATGAAGTGAGCGAGACCGAAAATATTCGAAAAAACCTGGCAATAGAGAGGATGATCATCGAGGGGTGTGAGATCCTGCTGGACACCAGCCAGACTTTCGTAAGACAAGGTACCCTGCCCATGTCCTCATCCCTCCCCCCTTCAGAGCCCCGCAGCCCCCTTTCTGTCCCCACGTTCCCCCAGGTGTGCTCTGCTTAGCAGTGACCTGTCCCCAGCCCCTGCCTCACATTTTTCTTCCCAAAGCCCCCTCACTCCTGGGCTGCGCTTCTTGCATCCCTGGGCAAAGGGACATTTTGTCCCTTGGTGGTTTCCTACCGCCAGAGCTGTGTCCTGACCCCCCAGCACGCCCCATCCCAGGGTGGGGGGATGCAGGGTGGGGGGATGCAGGGTGGGCTGGGGGATGTCCCCTCCCTGAGCCCCGTGAGCCTGTGGCTCCCGGTCCAGGTCACAGCCCTGGGGACCCCTCTCCGGGTCTGAGCTGCCCGCGAAGCCAGGGCCGGGTCTGTGCCCCCCCGCAGGGTCCCTGATCCAGGTACCGATGTCGGAGAAAGGGAAGATCCCCCGGGGGCGGTTGGGCTCCCTCTCGCTGCGGAAGGAGGGCGAGCGGCAGTGCTTCCTCTTCTCCAAGCACCTCATCATCTGCACCAGGGGCTCCGGCGGAAAGCTGCATCTCACTAAGGTGTGTGTGGGGGGGTCCCGGTGGCCACTACCGAATGCTCTGGGGGGCTCCCAGGGACAGGGGAGGGGACACCAGCTTGGGATCTCCCGGTGTCACCGGGGGTCTGGGGACCAACTTCCCTCCCAGCTGCAGCCTCCCTGGGGGGGTGGTGGGGAGCAGGCAGGCATAAAGCCAGATGGAAGAGGGGAGATTTAGATTGGATATTAGGAAGAAATTCTGTGGGGTGAGGGTGCTGAGCCCCAGGGTGCCCCCAGAAGCTGTGGCTGCCCCATCCCTGGCAGTGTTGAAGTTTGGGTGGGGCTTGGAGCACCCTGGGCTGTGGGAGGGGTCCCTGACCATGGCAGGGGTGGCACTGGGGGGGTATTAAAGTCTCTTCCAACCCAAACCATTCCATGATTCTGTGTACAGATTTAAGTCACATGGCACGTTCATGGGAAAAGAGGTTGTCCTGCTCCTAGCAGAAGGCTCAGCAGTCTGTGCAGACTGTTCTGTCAGAAGGGTCAGGTCCTGATGGGTGTGACAGTGGAAGTTTTGCAGTTAACTGAGCAAGAATCCTAAAGAAATTGCTCGTTACTGGCATTAAATTACCAGTTCAAAATATGACATTGCCTGGCAAAGAGCTGATGATCACAACAACAGCTTTTTTGGAAGTTTCCTTGAAAGCTGAAGACAAATGGGTTCGTCAGCTGTACAAGGAGAACTGTGACATCCCAGCAGTCTGTAGCTGTGTTTCCCCTGAGAGCCCAGCAGCTGGGCTGGCCACAGGCTGTGTGTGCCCCTCAGCAGCATTGCCATCCCTGTCCCTGTCCCTGTCCCTGTCCCCATCAGGGTGGTGGCTGTGACAGGGGTAGGGGGATTCTGGTGCTGAGTCCCCCCTCCCTTCCTCTCTCCCTCCCCACAGAACGGCGTCATCTCCCTCATCGACTGCACACTGGTGGAGGAGCAGGAGAGCACCGAGGAGGAGGGTGGGTGCCTGGCAGCCCCCACCCATGGGTGTGCTGGTGGTTGGCTTGTGCATCTCCTGGTGGGTGCTGAGCAGCTCAAAAAGCAAAGCTGTGTCTGCTCCAGGAGCCTCTTTGCTGAAATTGCTGGCACCATCAGCCTCAGACCATCTCCTGCTGCATGCCACGGGCAGTTTGGGGGCTTGCAGCCTGGTCACCCCATTGTGGGGTCACCGAGCCTGCACCCAGGGGGCTGGGGGTCCTGCTGGAGGTTGTTCCCATCAGCAGAGCCTTGGCATGAGGTTGCTGCCATGCTCCATGGCTGGGGCACAATGGCAGTGTGACAGCACTCCTGGTGTCCCTTGTCTTGGGTGTGGTGTCCTCTGTTCCGTCCTCACTGCAAACAACCCACAACATGCAGAAAGCTCCTTCAAACCTGGAAAAATCCCCTGCTGGGAGAGCAAGAGGTGGGGAGAGCTTTTCCCAGTCACTGTGTGTATTTTTTCTGTTCCAAAGCAAAAACATCAGGACAAGACATCGACCACCTTGCCTTCAAGATTGTGGTGGAGCCAAAAGATTCCTCCTCTTTTACTGTCATCCTGGTGGCCTCATCCCGTCAGGAGAAGGCTGCATGGACCAGTGACATCAGCCAGGTATGGTGGGGAGATGCTGAGGCAGAGGGTCCCTGGGGATGATCAGCCCCTCTGGGTTCCTGCTGTCTGTCCCCATGCTTGCTGTGGCTTTGGGCACCCAAAGCTCACACGGGGCATTTGCTGGGTCTCACTGCACGGGGGGCTGTGAACAGCACGTGGGGATCACTGAGATTTGGGCTCCACGCAGAGGGTGATGTAGAGTGCTGAGAGCTCCCTGGTGTCTGGGAAAGGAGGAGCTGGAGGAGGGCAGGAGCAGGAGTTGTCCCTCTGTGCTCTGCCTGCAGGCCTAGGCTCATGGTTTGGATTTCTCCCCTGACTCAGACACGTGGCAGCAGTTCACACCCACACTTTGTTTGCTTTATGCAAACGACTTTGAAGATGTTTTGTCCTGAGTGGAAGAGGGACAGTTACTGGTTGAAGAGGGATTTCCTGCTGGACGCCTCTCTTGTGCCCTGTCCTTCCCTGTGTCCCCTTGCCCAGCACCTTGTCTGGCTCAGGCCATGCTCAGGTTCTCGTGGCACGTCCCCCACCTCCCCCCCGTGTCTGTTCCAGTGCGTGGACAACATCCGCTGCAATGGCCTCATGATGAACGCCTTCGAGGAGAACTCCAAGGTCACTGTCCCCCAGATGATCAAGTGAGTGCTGCCGTGGCTTGGTGGGCTCGTTAGGAGCATAAATAGCTGGGGGAGGAGCTCAGCGTGGGGCTGTGCTCAGGGAGGTGGAAAGAGACCTGTGGGGTTGGGATCTGCTGTCCCACATGGGGAAGGGTCTTGGTCCGCGGGTGTCCCCTAGGGACTGTTGTTCCATGTCGTTGGCACAAACCTCTGCCTTGAGCACTGTTTCCACCCATTTTGGGGTACGGGTCTCCTGGCTTTCCCCTGGGATTACTCCCACCTGCATTTTCTGGTGGGATACCCTGTAGGAACGAGGGTCGTTCACTGCCCAGGACCTGTAGTGCTTTCTGAGGTCCCTGCAGTCCTCAGGGGGAAGCAGCTCTTGGTTTTGTTCCAGGCTGGAACCACAGATATCTCGTTTCTCTGCAGGTCTGATGCCAGCTTGTATTGTGATGATGTTGACATTAGGTTCAGTAAAACGATGAATTCCTGCAAGGTCCTGCAGATCCGCTATGCGAGCGTGGAGCGGCTGCTGGAGAGGCTGACGGACCTGCGGTTCCTGAGCATTGACTTTCTGAACACCTTCCTGCATTCCTACCGCGTCTTCACCACCGCCCTGGTTGTCCTCGACAAGCTCATCACCATCTACAAGAAGCCCATCAGTGCCATCCCTGCACGGTGAGGCTGCACAGCACCGCGGCAGAGCCCGGGCCATGCCCCGGAGGACCCGCAGAGCTTGGGGGGGTCCCTCCATCCCCTCACCTGTCCCCAGACCTGCCCAGCCCCAGGGTCACTCTGGGGCTGTTTCACCTCGTCCCCATGAGCTGCAATACCCACAAAGGGGGGAGGTGGTGAAACCCAAGCTCCCGGGAGGGTTGCGGGGGCTTGTGCCGGCCGTGCCGTGCCTGGGGGATGCCCCTGAGGCCCTGTGCTGCTGGACCTGCCCCCGGGGATCCCTGGGGTTTGAGTTTGGCCTTTCCCCATCTCTCCACCCAGGTCCCTGGAGCTCCTGTTTGCCAACAGCCAGAACAACAAGCTGCTGTATGGAGAGCCCCCCAAGTCCCCCCGAGCCAACCGCAAGTTCTCCTCACCTCCCCCCCTCTCCATCACCAAGTCCTCGTCCCCCAGCCGGCGCAGGAAGCTCTCCCTCAACATCCCCATCATCACCGGGGGGAAGGCTCTGGACCTGGCTGCCCTCAGCTGCTCCTCCAATGGCTATGCCAACATGTACTCCTCCATGGCACCCTACAGCAAGACCACCCTGGACATCAACAAGCTGTACGTGTCCAGTAACTACCCCAATAAAATCCCAGATGAAGGAGAAGCAGCCTCAGAAAAGCAAGAGGAGTCGCTGCCGAGCAAGCAGAGTAAGTGGCTGTGGGAGTGCAGGTGGGTGGCAGTGGTGGTGGCAGTGGTGGTGGCAGTGGTGGTACTTCTGGTGATACAGAGATATGTGCTGTGGCCACCCACCATAAAAAAAAAAGCCAACCCACAGCCAACACCCCAAAAAAAGCCCAAAGTATCTGTGGGACTCTGTACCTTTCTCGTGCTGGGCCACAGGGTACCCAGCTGGAACCTCAGGAACCTCTGGCAGCACTGAAATGCAGCTGCCCCATGCCCAGCTGTGATGGTAACTGGTGTCCTGTCCCTGCCAGGCTCAGAGGTGTCAGTCAGGGAGGAGTCAGACACCGATCCCAACCAGAGCGATGAGGCAGAAGCCGAAGCTTCCCCAACAAAATCTCCTACGACTCCCAAGTCCATCAAGTGCAAAAACTCGTCTGGTAAGAAGTGACCCAAGGCCTGCCCTGCTTGGGGGCCACCTGGGGCTGTGTGCTGCCCTTCACCCTGGCCCTGCAGAGCTGCTGAAGGTGCAGGTGTCAGGCTGAGGCTGGCATAAGGAGGAGCAGGAACTCTCCAGTGTTTCTCACCCCCTTCCTCCCCTCCGGGGGCTGCTGTGAGCCTGGATGGGCACCAAGCTCCTGCTTCCCTGCTCAAGCCTCCCCTGTAGCTACGTGGGCACCGTCTGCAGCCCCTTCTGGGCTTGGTTCCTGCTAAAGCTCTGCTGGATCCGTCCCTGTGGGATGGTGGCATCCGAAGCTGTCCCTCTCCTGTGCCCCAGTCCCAGGGGGCTGGCAGGGGGCTGTGGGAGGGACCAGCTGGGCTGCGGCCGCAGTGCTGTTGACTTTTCTTCTTCTCACTCCCCCCAGATTTCTCCTTGTTCTCTTACAACAACGGGGTGGTCATGACCTCCTGCCGGGATCTCGACAGCACCCGCAGTGCCCTGTCTGCTGCCTCAGCCTTCGCCATCGCCACGGCGGGGGCCAACGAGGGGACCCCCACCAAGGAGAAGTACCGCAGGATGTCCCTGGCCAGCGCAGGTACCTGGCATCCTTATGGGGTGCCCGTTCCCACCGGTCCCAGCTGGTTCCTCTCTGGCAGCACCCTGCCAGGGGGACCCCACTGCCCACCCAGGGTGCCTGGCCACGGGGACTGCCCGAGGAGGGGGTGGGTTTGGGCAGCTCCACCTGCTGCCACCTTTGGGTGTGGAGCCCCCCCGGTGCTTTTAGTCAAGAAGGGGATGCTGGGGAAGATGGGGCCACTCCTTCCAGGAGTCCTGGAAACATCCTTGGGCGATCCCTGGGCAGCAGGGGCTGTGCTGAGGGGGTCGCTGGCAGTTTCAGTGTTTCCAACTGACCAGAGGAACGGGGACAAGGAGTTTGTGATCCGGAGAGCAGCCACCAACCGTGTCCTCAACGTGCTGCGGCACTGGGTCTCCAAGCACTCCCAGGTGGGTGCTGGGGGGCTCGGCTAGAAAGACAATTTGGAATTTCTTCTGTAATTAAGCAAATGAGCGGACATCGGGAGAAGGTGGAAATGGGAGAGTAACGGAGCCCCCGGGGTGGAGTTGGGGGGGTGGGTGCTGGACTGCAGGGCTGTCACGTCGGGTGTGCAGGGGGGAGCTGGGGTCCGTGCCCATCCCACTGGCTGAAAGTGGAGCAGTTGGGTTTGATTCCTGTCTGGAGGTTTCAGGCTGGGGTCTGGGTTAGAGAACTCGTGGTTCTTCCTGCTGTCCCTGTCCCTCTGCTGCTGGGGGCACTGGGAAGTCCCTGCACTGCAGGCTGGGATTTTGCAGGGAAGAGGGAGGGATTTGGGGATTTTGCAGGGGGTGGAATGCTCCCAGTATAGCCCCGTAACCCTCCACCTGTGCTGGCTCTGGCAGGACTTCGAAACCAATGAGGAGCTGAAATTCCGGGTGATTGGCTTCCTGGAAGAGGTGATCCACGACCCCGAGCTGCTGACCCAGGAGAGGAAAGCAGCCGCCAATATCATCAGGTGGGAGGGCAGGGACTCATCCTGGACACAGTTCCAGGCTTCCCTCTCTGTCCTGGGACATGGGCAGGCACCAGAACACCAGGAGGGGTCCAGCCCAGGGCTCAGGGGTGCCCAGGAGGAGGATGAGGAGGATGAGGATGGGCAGTGCTGGCTGCATCCCTCTGCCTGGCACGCCAGGGCCTGATCAGGGGTCAGAGGAGAGGTGTCACCCACACCCTTGTCCCTGCCCACAGGGCCAGCTCCTCGGTCAAGGACTTTTTTTTTCTCTTTAAAAGGGGAAATGGGACTCGGAATTGTTCTTACGGGTCCGGAGTGTTTAATCTGTACCACCCAGGGCGTGGTGCTGTGCAGGGGGTGCTGCCTGGCCCGGGTAATGCTGCCTTCTCTCTGCAGGACCTTGACACAGGAGGATCCAGGTGACAATCAGATCACCCTGGAGGAGGTCGTACAGATGGTAAATCCTCTTCCCTCCCTCTCTCCCCTGGGAGTTTGGTGTGGTGGTGGGGAGGCAGCTGAAGATCCCAGCACCCAGGTGCAGCCTGCTGGGTGTCCAGCAGCTCTTCAAGCCTTCAAAACGTAAAAAATTTTGGGGGATGGGGCCAGCTGTGAGCACAGTTGGATCTGTGACAGGCTGGGCTGGCAGCAGTGCTGCTCCCCCAGCAGCAGAGCCTTGGGAAGGTGAATTCAAAGCCACCAGGGTGGTGCAGGGTGTTTGCCACCTTCCTGTGCTAAAAAAAAAACCTCACAGGCTGTGCCTAGCAAAGCCTAAGGGCCACTTTACCCTGGCTTAGTGCACCTGAAACAACAGCAGCTCTGTCCCCTGGGTGGCTGCTGGAGTGGCTGAGGCCTCTTGAGGTTTTGTTTTTTGGGGTTTTTTTAAGCTTTACTTCTGCAACCGTGAGTGCTGGAAACTTCCTTTGAAGAAGAGAACACAAACAAAACCATAGGGTTTCACAAGCCCTTTCTCAAGGAGGGAGTTTTGCAACAGGCTGTTAATCTGGGAGGGTTTCCTGGGGAGGGCAGTGAGGAGGGTCCCAGCTGCCTGTCTGGGGGTCCCTGAGCCAGTGCAGAGCTTGTGTGCATGGAATGGAGGAGCTCTCACTGGGCTCTTCACCATCGAGACCTCATCGTTGCCTTTGTCACTCAGGCTGAGGGAGTCAAAGCAGAACCTTTTGAAAACCACTCTGCCCTGGAAATAGCAGAACAGCTGACACTGCTGGACCACCTGGTCTTCAAGAAGATCCCATATGAGTGAGTGGTCCCCACGGGTGAGGAGGGGCTCTCCTGCTCTCCCCAGAGGGTACAAAACCTGCCTGGCTGACACCTGCTGTGCAGGTAGCCCAGCCTGGGTTTGATTTGGCCTCACCCTGTAGTTTATCTTCTGGTGGCCCCAGGGTGACCTGCTTGGGTGGTGACCTCCCATGTCCATCACACTCCCAAACCCATCTGTGCTGTCCCTTTCCAGCAGTGTTGGGGGCAAAGGCCCCAGCCCCTCCATCCCGTGTAGGTGCAGTGGGGCTGGCAGGGCCTGAGCATCCCAGAAAAATGGGAAACAAACATTGACCCCAAACACTGTGGTTTCCAGGGAGTTCTTCGGGCAAGGTTGGATGAAGCTTGAGAAGAACGAAAGGACTCCTTACATCATGAAGAACACAAAACACTTCAATGATGTGAGTGCAGACACAGCAGGGGATGGGAGGCTGGCAAAGCCAGGCAGCACAGCCAACCTGCCCTGGCATCTTCCAGGTTCTGGAGCAGGGGTTTATCTGCTCCAGGGATGGTACACGCTTTGGGGTCCTGCTGTGGGTTGGACTCTTTTCCCAGGCAACTCTCAGCAAGACAAGAGGGCACAAGAGGTCTCAAGTTGTTCCAGGGGAGGTTTAGGTTGGACATTAGAAAGAATTTCTTTATGGAGAGGGTGATCAGACATTGGAAGGGGCTGCCCAGGGAAGGGGTGGATTCTCCATCCCTGGGAATATTTAAAAAGAGCCTGGATGTGGCACTCAGTGCCATGGGCTGGGAACCACGGGGGGAGTGGATCGAGGGCTGGACTTGATGAGCTCTGAGGTCCCTTCCAACCCAGCCCATTCTATGATTCTATGATTCTATGATCTCCTGGTGCAGCTGCTCCTGCTGGGAGCAGTGAAGGGAAATCTCCTTAATAAATACTTGAAGGTTGGAGGGTGCGTGGCTGCTGGGCCAAGGGTCCTCACGTGTGGTCCTCACGGTGTCTCCCCAAAGGTCAGCAACCTGATAGCATCCGAGATCCTCCGGAACGAGGAGATCAACGCGCGGGTGAGCGCCATCGAGAAGTGGGTGGCAGTGGCAGACATCTGCAGGTGTCTGCACAACTACAACGCCGTGCTGGAGATCACCTCCTCCCTCAACCGCAGTGCCATCTTCCGGCTGAAGAAAACCTGGCTCAAGGTCTCCAAGCAGGTGGGGACACGGAGCTGGCTCCTCCTCTCCCGGGAGGGTTTGATGGGCTGGGTGGGATGGTGCTGGGGTGAGATGCCAGCAAGGTGGATGGGGGGACTGCTGCACCCTCAGCGTGTTTGCTGATGACACCGAGAGAGGACACTGGGAAGAAATTCTGTGCTGTGAGGGTGCTGAGCCCCAGGGTGCCCCCAGAAGCTGTGGCTGCCCCATCCCTGGCAGTGCTGAAGGTTGGTGGGAGGGGTCCCTGCCCGTGGCAGGGGGGTGGAACCAGATGAGCGACACTTTGGGTCTCTTGCAGACGAAGGCTCTGATCGATAAGCTCCAAAAGTTGGTGTCATCAGAGGGCAGGTTCAAGAACCTGAGGGAAGCGCTGAAAAAGTGAGTGACTGATGAGTTCCCTCCTGTGGCTGCTGCTGGGCAGGCCCCGTGGGGTGGGGGATCCGTACCCCCAGTGCTGTGGGCAGGGGCTTTGCTCTCCAGATGGTTTCAGAGCCTGGGTATCCTCTTCAGCCAGAACAGGGCAGCAGCCCGTGAAGTGACCTCGAGTCACGAGCTGCTCCTTTGGGCAGCAGTGGGGAAAGAGGTGAACAAAAGGGGGAATCGTTGCTGGGCACCTGGAGACCTTCCTGCCCAAGTTTAAACCCCCAAGTGTGCCATGTTCAGCTGGGGTTTCCCCCCACCAGCACACGGCCCTGCAGCTGGTGGGGTCCCCCCTGGCCATTCTCTGGAGTGGGTGTGTGGGGAAGGGGTGCTGAGCTGCCCTGGAGCTGGTGCATCCCCACGGGGTCGTTCATCACTGTGTGGGGCAGGGGAGGTTCCCAAAGGTCTGCCCAGCCCTCTGCCAATCCTATCCCACATTCCCTTCATCCCGCAGCTTTGCAGGGGGCATGGCCACAGCTCCTGCTTCTCCTGCTCTGCCCATGGGGATGTGGCTGCAGGATGTGGCCCAGGGCACCAGCACCTTTTCTGGTTTCTGTATATTAGAGAGAATCCTTCAAATTCTGCCACCCCTGGAGTTGCAGCCTCCTCCCCACTCCAAAACCCCAAGTTAAGGCAGTTTTCTTTCTTATTTGTTGACGGTGTGCTCACAAAGTTGTGACCCTCCCTGTGTCCCCTACCTGGGAATGTACCTGACTGACCTGGCGTTCATCGAGGAGGGGACCCCGAATTACACCGAGGATGGGCTGGTGAATTTCTCCAAAATGAGGATGGTGAGTGACCCAGCACTGCTGCAGCAGGCGTGCAGGGGCCGGGTTGAAGCGATGCTGCCCTAGGTTCCCCCAGAAGCTGTGGCTGCCCCATCCCTGGCAGTGCCGAAGGTTGGATGGGGCTTGGAGCACCCTGGGGGGGGTGGGAGGGGTCCCTGAGCATGGCAGGGGAGGCACTGGGGGCCAATCTGGGATTTTTTCCAGCTCAGTGCCACGGTGCTGTCCGGGTCTGTGCCCAGGGGCCCAGCCAGGTGTCAGGACATGGTGCTGGTGGTGAGGGCTGGGAACAGCTTCTGTCTTTTCTCTCTGGACAGATTTCACACATTATACGAGAGATCCGACAGTTCCAGCAAACCTCCTACAAGATCGAGCACCAGCCTAAGGTACAGCCCTGTTTTCCCTCTCCTCCTCCTCTCCCTCTCAAGTCACAGCACCTGAGCCTTCACTGGACACTTGTGGGTGGTGGGATGAGGCCCCAGCCATGCTGCTGCTCAGCTCCCAAATCCAGATGTGGTGCTTTGCCCTGGCACAGGCTCTGCCCCTCTTCAGCATCAGCCGTGCTGCTAATGAGCCCAAAAAGTATCTTGGGAACAATCTGCCAGGAATCACGAGCAGATTTTCTCCTAGCATGGGAGCAGATGTCCTGCCCTGTCAGCAGCATTTCTGCAGCAGGAATGAAGGTGCCGTAATTATCAGTATTTTGTGTTCTCAACAGAAGAGAACTTTCTGGCTGATAAGATAGTGCCAGAGAGGAAAAACTCTCAGCGTGGAAAACAGGAGATCAGCTGAGGACTGGGCGAGAGGTTGCAGCCCTGGGACAAGATAAGGAGGGGCAGTGCTGTGCTGGTTGGCAGGAGCTCTGCCCCTTGTTTGCTGCTCAGGCCTTGATCGTTTAGCCCCATCTCAGCATTTCTTGTCGGCCTCAGCCAGGTGAGTCCCCCAGCAGTCTGGCTCTCCTTTCTCCAGGTGACACAGTACCTGCTGGACCAGTCGTGTGTGATGGATGAAGAAACCCTCTACGAAGCTTCTCTGCGGATAGAGCCCAAACTGCCTTCCTGAGCCCGGCACTCGGGTGCTGTCCCACCCTGTAAATACACAAATCCCTTTCTGTTGGACGCCCTGCAGTGACTCCCACGTATGTGCTTCTCCCAGCAAACCGCCCTCCTCCTCCTCCTCCTCTTCCTCCTCCTCCTTAGGCTGCAGTAAACCTGGCATAGGATTTCCCGCATCGTTTAAGGTTTCACGCATCCACACTTTGCTGGCGTCCGGGTTTCTTTTCAATGATGTTATTTTTTTGTCATTTGTTCTCGGGCTGGCAGGGTCCCCGCGGGGCTCTGGGGCAGTGGCAGCAGTGGCATCCCTGGGCACGCTGTGTCAGGGGCTGAAGAGGACACGGTGAGGTTTATCCCGATGTGTGACGCTGCCCCCTCTCTGTGCCCCCCCCCGGCCGCCGTCCCGGTGCCCCCGGGGTGGGGAAGGTGGAAAGGTCCCCGTGGCTCTGCTGGCTGCGTGCAGCTCCTGAACAGCTTCTGTCGATATGCTATAGATCCGTAATTCCTTGTGACCACTCTGAGTAACATGATGTAGAGTTAGAAACCGATGACCGAGTGTTTTTATTACATATACTGTAATCCTGTCTAACCACCTTCTAGCAGGAATATAGTAATGTAGTGCTTATTCTGTGAATATTACCATGTATTTTTTACATTGTACAGTATATAAACACAGTTTAACTTTGACAGTGGCAGGCATGCTCCACTCTACAAACCAGAACACTTTTGCTGTTAAGCAATACCTCGTGGTATGAGAATTCTCTTTCAAGCCCTAAAACTATTTCAACTTACAGCTTGTTTGGAAGAAAAAAAATATTTCCATTTTTTTGTAAAAATATATGTTTCCTGATTACCTCTTGCTAATAAATCTATTCTATCTCAGGGTGAACCGCGACTTGTCGTGTGTTTATCGCCGACATTAGAACCCGGACCCGCACGCAGGCCACGCCCCTGCTCCTGACCACGCCCCCTCCCCACGTGGCCCGTAGCCACGCCCCCGCCCATGGCCACGCCCCTGCGGCGGGGACCCGGCCCGGTTCGGCTCCGCTCGCCTCTGTTCGGCCCAGTCTGGCTCGGTTCGGCCCCAGTCGCCCCAGTCCGCATCATTCCGGATCCATTCAGCCGGGCTCGGGCCCGCTTGGCTCGGTTCGGTTCCGTTGGTCCCGGCTTGGCTCGGTTCGGCCATGTCTTGGGCCGCGCTGCTGGCCGTGTCCGCGCTCCTGGCGCCCGCCGCCGCCTGGGCTCCCTCCGCCGAAGGTAAAGGGGCACCGGGAGGGCGAGGGGTGGTTCGGTACGGCTCGGTTTGCCTCTGCCGGCCCGGCTCGGCCCGGTGTCAGCCCTTCCCGAGCCGGGGCAGCCGAACTGGGGCGATGGAGACACTGACGCCCCGCACTCTCCCCCGCAGAGGAGCTGCAGTTCAAGGCTTGGATGCTACAGGTAAAGCCCCGGGGTAGGGAGGGTCCGGTCCGGTCCGGTCCGGGCTCGGGGCCCCCTCGGGAGCGGCGGGACTGAGCGGCCCTGTCCCGCAGAACCAGCGGGAGTACGACCCGGCTGAGTACCCGCGGCGGCTCCGCATCTTCCTGAGCAACAAGCGGCAGATCGAGGAGCACAACGCCGGCAACCGCAGCTTCCAGAGTAGGAGCCGCATCCCCAGACCCCGGCCCGCTCCCCCCGGACAAACGAGCCCCGGTGAGCGGGCAGAGCCCTCCCCTTCTCCCCTCTCCTCCTCCTTCTAGTGGGCCTGAACCAGTTTTCGGATCTGACCTTCGCAGAATTTAAAAAATTGTACCTGTGGAGAGAGCCCCAGGTGAGTGAGGGGGAGCAGGGAGGGTCCCAGGGGGGCTGTGGGGGGCTCTGCGTACACCCGTGGGTCAGCACCGGTTGCTGTGCTGCCCCAAATCCCCCTTGCTGAGCCTGTCCCAGCAGAGCCCGGGTGACAGCCAGGTCACCCCCTGCCCTCCCAGAGCTGTCCCCTCCTGTCTCCCCCAGTCCCAGAGCTGTCCCCTCCTGTCTCCCCCAGTCCCAGAGCTGTCCCCTCTGCCTCCAGACCCCGGCTCCAGCTGAGTCCCTGCTGCTTGCAGCTCTGTGGGATCAGCTCTGGTTTTTGCAGCTGCCCGGGAGGGTTGGAGCTCCCCAGCCAGGGGTTTGGGCTAGCAGTGTCCTTCCAGAGCTGGCCGAGGGCTCCCTGGCTGTGGTGGCTGGTCACGGGGTGCAGTCACTGGTCCCTCCGTGGCAGGGAGGGTGGCTGCCCGTGGGCCACTGTCCCCTGGCACCGTGGTTTGCCTCTCCTCTGGCAGAACTGCTCAGCCACCAAGGGGAATTTCCTGCGCAGCTCCGGGCACCATCCCAGCTCCATCGACTGGAGGAAGAAGGGAAATTTTGTGACACCTGTGAAAAACCAGGTGAGCAGCGTGTGTGTCGTGGGCTGGGAGAGGGGGAACTGCACCCTGCGGGGCTGTGTCTGCCTGCAGGGAAGCAGCCTGCCCTGGGAGCCCCTCGGGGCTGGGACAGGGGGTCTGGGGGTCACTGGCAGGGGCTGCTGGCAGGGAGTGGGAGCTCTGTGCTCCTGGTGTGCCCTTCTGCCCCAGCCCCGGTGTTTTGGGGTCCCTGCAGACCCCATTACGGAGCAGTTCCTCTCTGGTTCCTAACACAGGGCCCCTGTGGGAGCTGCTGGACCTTTTCCACCACAGGGTGTTTGGAGTCTGCCATTGCCATTGCAACAGGAAAGCTCCTCTCTCTGGTAAGGGATTTGCCTTCCCTGTGCCCTGCCAGCTGCCACCATCCCCTTCCAGGGCTGGAGTGTCCCAGTGCCCAGGGCTTGGAGCAGGACAGGAGCAGAGGGGTGTGGGGCTGGCAGTCCCTGCTGCTGGGAGCAGGCAGGGTTAACCAGAGCTGTGTGTGGTGCTGCCAGCTGGCAGAGCTCCTGGCTGCAAAACATCTTGCTGCAAGCAGAGTGTAGAAAGACTCTATTTTTAAACTCCCAGAGGATTTATCTTCTTGAAGAAGTAGGGAGGCAGTGGCCACTTCGATGACTTACGGGAATAGCTGAGGGCTGGCCCTCAGTGTCAGAAACAAACCTGACCTTTGGAAGAGATCTCAGCCACTGCTCCTGGGCTGGCATCTTCTGGGGACGTGGAGCTGCTCAGCTGCTGCTGGGGGTGACAGGCCAGCTGCAGGGGTGACACTCAGGCTCTGAGCTGCCTGCCTGCCACAGGGGTTTATTCCCAGTGCAGGTGCTGAAGCTGGACTGACCCAAAACCCTTCTCCCCAGGCAGAACAACAGTTAATTGATTGTGCCCAGGCTTTTAACAACCACGGCTGCAGTGGGTAAGTCATATAAAGCAACAGAGAGTCACAATGAGAGTATCTTGTGTTCCATGGTTGACAGCCTTCCTTGAGACCCACTGCTGGGATCCTTCCAGATCTTGGAATGGATTTTGTGTCCCCTTGGCTGGGACATGTCAGGGAATAGAGTTTTGCTTTTGGTTTGATTATATTGATTTCCCCCTCCTGAGAGGCTAGAATGTTTCAGAAAACCTTCAGCATTTGCTGACCTCTCTGGTTCCTCTTCTTTATTAGTTTTGCTTCTGATATTGGTTGGCACAATGTCTTCTGATCTCACAGCCACGGGTGCTACATAGCAAGGCCCCAGCATGCTCATGGGAAACAAGGGGAGTTTTATCTGTTGCTCTCCTCATGTGTCACATGCATCTTATGGTGCCTGAAGGAACCCACAGAAACCTCTGCTTCCCCTTTGGTAAATTCCTACTGGCATAGCTAGACAAAGCAGGAACTTAATCTCTCTGAAATCTTGTTTTCTGTAAGATAATCAGTCCCTGAGGAGCATTTGGAGAGCTGAGCAAAGCCACTCTTGGTGCTTTCTTTTTTTCTCATCACTCCTTAGTCCTTGTGAGCATGCCCTGATCACACTCCCCTTTTCTCCCTGTGTGATGAGCTCCCTGGAGCTGTCTGGGGAAGAACACAGCTGCTGGCTGGAGATGTGTCCTTTGTCCTCTCTGGTGCCCAGGCTGGGCAGAGGTGACAGCAGAACACCTTTCAGTGCAGGGGGGGGACTGCCAGGCTGAGCTGGCATGGTTGGTGCTGTGGTGAGGTGGCCACACTCCTGGGTTGGCATTCTGCCCCGGGGATCAGGGACCCTGAGGAGGAGGAGGAAGAGGAGAAGAAGAAGGCTTTCTTGTGCCAGAGAGCATGATGGGCTCAGCCAGGAGTCCCTGACAGGGAGATGCTGCAGGACAGGCTGGAGTTTCTGCCTTTAGAGGGACTGGGGTATGCACTGCCCCTCCCTTTCCCCTGGGAGTGGTCTGTAGGATGGGGGGGGGCAGGGGGTGTCTTTGCTCTGCAGAAGCCACAGCATCCCCCTCCTCAGTGACTGCCCCTGGCTGTGTTGTCTTGCAGGGGACTGCCAAGCCAAGCCTTTGAGTACATCCTGTATAACAAAGGGCTGATGGGGGAGGACAGCTACCCCTACAGGGGCGAGGTACAGGGGCTCAGGGGTCTGGGGCAGAGCAGGGGGGAGCAGGGGCAGAGCAGCTCCTGACACCAGTTCCTTCCTCTCTGCACAGAATGGCACCTGCAAGTTCCAGCCAAGGAAGGCCATTGCGTTTGTCAAGGATGTTATCAACATCACACAGGTGAGGGTTGTGTTTCTGAGCTGCCCCGAGCTCTGCCCTGCCAGCTCTGCCCTGCCAGCTGCAGGCTGCTCCCTCTGGGCTCCCTTCTCCTCCTCCTGGTGCCCTTTCCATGGCTGAAGTGCTGCAGCCAAAATACAGGCACAGAATCACAGAAAGTCAGGGGTTAGAAGGGACCTCAAAAGACCACCAGGTCCAACCCCCCTGCCAGAGCAGGGTCACCTCCAGCAGTCACACAGGAACACATCCAGGTGGGGTTTGAACTTCTCCACACCCTCCCTGGGCAGCCTGGGCCAGGGCTCCCTCATCCTCACAGTGAAAAAGTTTTTTCCTTATGTTTACATGGAAGCTCCTTTGCTGCAGCTTGTCCTGTCACTGGACACCCCTGGGAAGAGCCTGACTCTCCTCTTTTACGTGTTTATAAACATTAATGAGGTCACCCCTCGGGCTCCAAGCTGCAGAGCCCCAGCTCCCTCAGCCAGGGAGATGTTCCACTCCCTTCTTCATCTCTGTGGCTCTGTGCTGGGCTCTCTCCAGCAGTTCCCTGTCCTTCTGGAACTGAGTGGTCCAGAACTGGACACAATATTCCAGATGTGGCCTCCCCAGGGCAGAGCTGAGCACCAGGGCTCTGTGGCTGCCCCTCCAGGCTGTACCAGAGCCTTGGTTCTGCTCTCCCAAGGGAAGCAGCAAGCCAGGGACAGCCATGCAGCCTGCCTGGCCCTGCTCTCATCCAGCAGTGAGTGACCCCAGGCTGCTCTCTGCAGTATGATGAGGATGGCATGGTGGAGGCTGTGGGGAAGCACAACCCTGTGAGCTTTGCGTTTGAGGTGACGAGTGACTTCATGCACTACAGGAGAGGAGTCTACTCCAAGTGAGTACTGTTGGGCCTGGGGGGTGGGTGGGGGGAGGTGCAGGGCTGGAATTACTTGCCTCCCTCTTTTTCCCTGTTCTCTGCCCTCCTGCCAATCCCTCTCTGCAGCTGGACCTGCAAGAAAAGCAGCAGAGATGAAAAATCAGTTTGAGATTGAAGTGACCTAGCAGGAGAAGGACTCGAGTGTTGTGTCAGCTCTACAGCCAAGGCAAAAAGCTGCTTAAAAGGAGGATTATTGTGTTTTGGAAAGCTCACTGTGATGGATTTCCACTAGGCAAGACATGGGGAAAATGCGTGAGTGGGGGGAACTAGAAATATAACTGAGAGTGATGTGTCCTCAGTCACACTGATCTGCAGGGCAAGGAGTCTGTCAGGATACTGAGGGTCGGTGTGACCCGACCCAGGGGCAGAGCTGGCACCACCTGGGGTGCTGGTGGCTTTGCAGTTGCAATCCAGACAGCAACCTCCAGTTTCAGCATGAGGTGTGGACACAGGAGGGTGGTCAGGGCACTTTGTAATAGGATTGGGGTGAAGCTCCCTGGTAGATTTGCAGTCTAAGGCAGAGTCACAGTCAGATGCTCCAGTGGTTTCAGCCTGTGCTTCCCAAACCAGCTGTTAACAGAGCTGAGAGAATAAATCTGTTGTGGGGATTCTCTCTCCTTTGAACGTGTTTAAAGAGGTGCTCTGGAGATGGGAGCTGCTACCTTGTGTCCTCTGCTTTTGCCTGGCAGGCAGCAACTTTCATCAGGTGCAAAAGCTGGAATTCCAGGGGAGATACAAGGAAATGTACATTTAGCCTGAGGGACTCTGTTTGCTGTGCAGGATGCAGAACAGTGCCCCTGAACTTTGGCCAGAGCAAACCACTCCTGGGGTGCACCAAGAGCTCCTGCTTTTCACTGGGAAAATTCCTCAGCTCAGTGTTTGTCACTGCAGCTCACTCTCCTGTGACAAGGGTAATTCAGGTGCTCAGGGCAAAGTCCACTCAGCCCCTGCCCAGACTTCAGGTCTGGCTGGTAATACCGGTATAAAAATGTAATTAAAAAAGCTTTTTGCTTGGCTTCCCTCCAGCAACCAGCAGCTCAGAGTATCCCTGGGTCCTTCTTGCAGCAATCCATAACTCCAGCTGATCCCCCAGGAACCAGAGGCTGGGTTTGCGCCCAACAAACCTGCATTGTTTTCCCTTCTCCTTTGCAGCCCCCTGTGTGAGCACACTCCTGACAAGGTGAACCACGCTGTGCTGGCCGTGGGCTACGGGGAAGAGGCTGGAACCCCATACTGGATCGTGAAGAACTCCTGGGGCCAGTTCTGGGGCATGCAGGGGTAAGGAGCAGCTCTGCAGGGCTCTCCAGCTGCAACCCCACTGCTGTTGTTGGGGTGAGATGGGGATGGGGATGGGGCAGGGCAGGGAACACCCCCACAGCCGTTCCTGCCTCTTTTTTTAGGTACTTCCTCATCGAACGTGGCAAGAACATGTGTGGTCTCGCAGCCTGCGCCTCTTACCCGGTGCCTCTGGTGTAAGAGGAGAGTGGGGGGTGGGGACACGGGGCGTGGAACGGGAATTTCTGCAGGGCCAGGGGCTGCCGGGCACCGGTGTCCGCAGAGAGCGCCGTGAAATGCCGGAGAGCTGAGGAACAGCCCCTGCAGCCCCTGCCTGCAGCCACAGCCCTACAGACACAGCCCTGCAGCCCCTGCCTGCACACAGACCACAGGCACCGTGTTCCTGGGCTGAGGCTCACCAACTCTTCCTCCTGCCCAGCTCCTGTCCCGCTCCTCCTGTCCAGCTCCTCCTGTCCCGCTCCTCCTGTCCCGCTCCTCCTGCCCAGCTCCTCCTGTCTCGCTCCTCCTGTCCCGCTCCTCCTGTCCCGCTCCTCCTGTCCTGCTCCTCCTGTCCACCTCCTGCCCAGCTCCTCCTGTCCCGCTCCTCCTGTCCCGCTCCTCCTGTCCCGCTCCTCCTCCCCGCTCCTCCTCCCCGCTCCTCCTGCCCAGCTCCTCCTGTCCAGCTCCTCCTGCCCAGCTCCTGTCCAACTCCTGTCCAATTCCTGCCCAGCTCCTCCTGTCCATCTCCTCCTGTCCATCTCCTCCTGTCCATCTCCTCCTGTCCCGCTCCTCCTGTCCCGCTCCTCCTGTCCCGCTCCTCCTGTCCAACTCCTCCTCGCCACCTCTTTCCCACCTCCTGCCGCCTCCCCCTCTGGGGCAGCCCCGGGCTGTGCTGTGCTGGGGGGTGGGAACATTCCCGGTGTTCCCGGTTTGAGGCGCAGCCCAATCCCCCCCCCCACATCCCAGCTGCCTCCGGCCCTGCCCCCTGCTACGGATGTTTTATTTTCTCTGGAGATTATTTTTTTTTCCTTTTGCTACAGAAAGATGAATGCTGCGATTTGTACACTTTATCGATTTTCATTAAATGTTTTTAGTATTTTTTGTATTTTAAAAAATTAGGAGATTTTAACGCAAATAGAAAAGGATTATTTAGTGAATCAGTGAAGCGAGCAGAGAGCTTTTTGCTAACGCTTTATAAACGCTACGGTGAGAGAAGGCTGCATCAGCAGGGACACGGCTGCGGGGGGTTTTTTCACGCTGAAATCTGAGGCTGACTGAATAAAATCGCCCGGTCACCGGTGTGCTGCCTGCTCCCCGCGTTCCCCGGGATGAACCTTTCGGTTTGTGCCCCCCCTTGTAGCGCCAGAGCCGGCCCGGGGGCTCAAGCCGCTCGGACCTCCTTCCTCCCCCCTCCCCCGGGTACGCAGCTCGTTTGTAGCACCAGAGCGACGGTGCCCGAGGCCGGGTGCTCGGGTCAGGGTGCCCGGGTCTGAGCTCTGCGGCCGCCGCTGCCGCTCAGGTGACGGCGCCGCCATTTTGTGTGCCGGGGCGGAGCGGGGCGGACCGGAAGCTCTCCCTGACACGGAACCGGAAGCGGCGCTCCCTCCTTCCTTTCCTCTCCCCCACCAATGGGCGGGGCGGGAGAGGTTTCGGCGCCGAATGCGAAGGTCCCGAGCGCGGTAGCGCGTGGTGAGCGCCCGCCCCGTGTGCGGAGAGCGCCCCCTGTGTGCGGGGCGGTGGTGCGGGTGCTGCCATGGCGGCCGTGCCTCAGAACAACCTGCGGGAGCAGCTCCGCCTTCACTCGGCCCGCGGGGCCCTGCGCCAGCCCGCACCGCCCCGGGCCCACCGCCCCACGTGAGTACCGGCGGCTGCACCGGGGGTGCGGGAGCCCGGGGGGTGCGGGAGCCTCGGGGCGCTAACGGAGAGTGTCTGTGTGTCTGTCCGCGTCCGTGTGTCCGTGTCCCGTCTCCTCCTCAGGGGTTTCACCTTCAAGAAGCCCGGTGCTGCCTCAGCCCCGCACGGGGAGCCCCGCGGCCCCGGCTCCGCGCTGCGGGACAAAGATGTCAACACGTCCCTGCCCGCACTCCCCTCCTCCCTCCCGGCCTCCCAGGACAGGAAAACGCAGATCCAGGATTTCTTCCCAGCGGTGTCCGGGGGACGCAGCCTCCAGCCGGGCCCCGCCGGGACCCCGCAGGCACCGCACGGCCCCGCGGCCTCGGGAACGCGGAGCGTGAGCGGGGGGCTGCCCCGCGCCGGCCCCGTCATCACCATCGATGACGAGTGGGACGACATCGACGACTTCGATCTGTCGGGAACGGAGAAGAAGCACGGGAGGGCTCCGGCCCTGACCCCCCGGGGGCAGCGGGCTCCCAGCCCCCAGGAGCTGCCCCGCAGCCACCGCCATCCCACGCGTGGGGACGCGGCCCCGGGGGCTGAGCCGCGGCCCCGGCTGCAGCAGCCCCGCGTCTGCCCCCGGGACGCGGGAGAGAATTCATCTGCGGGTGTCACTTGGGAGGAGGACAGAGAGGAGGCTCACACAGGTATCTGTGCATTGAAGTAGCACTGAGCTGTAAGAAAACTCCTCACGTGTGCTCAGCAAGGCTCGTGGGGTTCGTTTTGGTTTGTTTTGTTTTCCTGTAAACCAGAGGGAGCTGTGCACTCGTATCTGGTGGGTGCATGGTTCTGGTTCTGGTACCAGGAGCTGGTGGGAGCTCAGTGGAGCTCTGGTGCTGGGGCAGCAGCTGGTGCTGGAGCTGCAGGGCCTCTCATCCTGCACTCCAGAAATCAAAAGCAGCAATCTGTGAGGATGGTGTGGCAAGAACAGCACTTAATTTGTACAAAAGCACCATAAATATTTATCTATTAATGGTGATAAATACTAAACCACTAAAACAGATCTCTCCTGATTAAAAAAAACCAAACAACAACAACCAACACCTCCACAAGAATTTGATGAATGCTTCCTTGGCAGCTCAGGGCTCCTCTGAGCTTCTGTGCCTTACCTGTTGCCTTTTGAAACTTCTGATCTCTGTGTGTGCCATGAACATGTTCTGTGTTCCTCAGTGATGCTGAGCAGGGCTGCCCTGACACAGAGTGGCAGGAAGATTTATCAGCTGTGGTTCTCTTCTCAAGAATGTTTTGTTACCTTTTCCCCTCTTTCTGTGAGATGAGTTTTCATATTAAATGGTATTGGTCTTTCTTAGAAATGTTTATAAAGCATTGTAACTGTAAATCTAATTCCAGGGAGCACAGGAGCTGATGAGTGTACACTGATTTTTCAAGTCAATATTTAATGCAATAGTGTGGCATTCTATAAAGGTACTTGAAGGAGAATGAACCTCTGGAGTTTTTCTCCTCTGCCAGGGAAAGGCAACTACAGGGAGGCTGTGTAACTTTTCCACTTAAATAAGGGTTTGTGGAGGTTTTCTCTGTTTGTTTTTAATGGGGGAGGAAAGGAGCAGTAATCAGTTGTTTTTTTCTGTCCTGCAGAAGTCAGAAGCCACATTAAATGAGTGCTTTGAAAGCTGGCTAGTAATTTTCCCTCTGCTCAGTTGCATTTTTGCTCACATGAGAATGAGTTTACTCTGTTCCCCAGCAATATTTATATGTTTCTCTCTCAGTTGCTGCAGCTCAGGGTGGTGAGAGCCAGAAGCCAGGCAGTGATCAGACAAAGAGCCCCCCAGGGCAGGATGAGGCTGACTTTGAGCCTTTTCCCCCCATCGAGCTGGAAGAGGAGGATTACTTAGATGTTATCCCACCCTCCCCTGAGGAAGAGCTGCCCTCCATCTCTCCATCTCTAAAAAGCATCAGGTAACCCAAACTTCATTGATGAAACTGTCTTCAGGGGGACTTTAAAAAATACCAAAAAAGAGGTGAAGCAGCTGCTTGTTAAAAGGTTCAGGTTGAGTTGCTGGTGCCTGTCTGCTGGCAGGTCAGCAGCTGACAGCTGCTCTTAATGTTCTGTGAAATACTTTGCTTTATGGCCAGTCCTTTAGGTGGCTTTTGCTCCAGAAAAAGCAGAATTATTTGTATAATTTCTTTCCTAGTGGGTGTGGAAAAAAAAATGTACACAATGGCACCCAGGAGCTGTGCCAAGCTGCTCCAGTGCCTGGGTTCTGACTGGGCTTTCAGAAACCTGCCTTTTTCTTACACCTTAAATGCTGTTACTCCAAAAGATAAGATCTCATGGAGATGCATTGCTGTATGGATCTCTGTGTTTTAAGGATTTTTTTTTTCTTTTGCTATTAGTTATGTTTGCAAAGAATCTCCTGCTGGTGTCAGAACCACAGCCAGCAGTGTGGAGCCCCTGCCTGAGGAGGTGGCCCCAGCACAGCCCATTGCTGCACCTGATCCTGCTGCAGAGGATGCAGGTACAACCAAACACTGTTTGGTGTTTTGTGCCTGAGGTTTTGGGGTGGTTTCCATCTTTTCATTCTCCTGCATGTCCCCTGCTGCCTGGGAGCACCAGCAGTGACCAAGGGGACAGGGAAGCTGGAGCTGTGGGTGCTGGGTTTGGGGAGCACAGGGCCAACATGTTTCTGAGTTTCACTGGCAGAATGAACAGCTACAGAGTACAGCCCAAGATGGTTTTTTAAGGCTGCAGATCATTCAAGATATATAAACACAAAACATTCGTGTGGGGGCTTTTCTAGAACTTGAATTGCAGTGTAATGTTTGGATAAAATGTGTCTTAGGCTGCTGGGGTGGGTGTAATTTGAGATAAACAAAAAAGATAAACGTGAATGCTTTTTTGGAAATAAGTTTGAAAGGACTGTGACAAGATTTGGAAAATACAGAGATGGATGATTAAAGGGGAAGGGCAAAAATATGTAGGCTAAATAAGTTTGTTCACACAGAAGCTCTTTACGTGGATGGACTTGTAAAAATATGTTATTTAGGCTTACTTATTGCCATTTACTCTTTCTTGCTGTCATCTTGTTAAGTATTCTAACAAACATCAATGTCACTGGGTGCTCACATCACCCCACTGGCAGGTATGGGCTTGCACGTGGACCAGCAGCTCTTCAGCATCATGTCTGGGATCTGTGAGCTGGTGGATGCCATCCCTCTCCAGGAGCTGAAGTCCCTGTCCTGTGCCAAGGAGCTTCTCCAGCAGAGGGACCTCAGGTAGGGCTCAGGAGCAGCTCCTGCACCCAGGCCATGCCTGCAGGTGTCCTCAGCACACTGAGAACACCACTCAGAAGGGTTGCTTAGGAAGCTAAACATTTCTGACAGAGTGAAGGGAAAAAAAAATCCAAAAAGCTGCTGGAAGTGTGACCAAGAAGGAAGGAGGTGGTTCCCCATTCCTGTGTCCTTCTCTGGGAGGTGTCAGCAGAGCAGCAGCAGGGTGATGTGATGTGACCCAGCTTCTTTGTAGCCAGAGGCATTAATTTAATGTCCCCTCTGTCAGACTTGCCCTGGCTGGCTGCAGGGATGATGAATTCTCCTCCTAGCCATGTGCCTCTCACCTTTCCCCCTGGCAGCTGCTGCTGCTTCCTTCACCTCTGCATCATCTGGTGACACAAAGTATTGAGGTTTGGGGTTTTTGGTTGGTTTGGGGCTGGGCTGGGGCTGCCTTTCTCTGAATGCTTTCAGTACAGCTGATTTACTCTGCTCTTACTGCTGTAGTCAGACATGGTCTTGAGAGAGGACATAACCCATAATTTGGTTACAGCACATTTTTATGGTTTTAATATCAGGTTTGTGCCTCTAGGGATAGTTTTTTTTTTTTTTTAATCCTCTCCCTTGCCTTGCCATTAGGATTTCCTTTATTTTAATGCCTGCAGTGAAGACGTAGTAATTTTGTAACTATATTGTTTAACTGAGTTCAGGTATTACTCTCCTCTAGATTTGTTTGAAATACTCTTAAAATGTAGTGGCACAGCATGCAATGTAACCCCTGTGTGCTGTTATTTATAGCAGGAGAGAGGCAGAGCTTACCCCTGTGTTCTGGAACTGGATAAATCATTGCTTCTGACTAAATTTTTTCTTCCTTCCTTCCTTTGCCATCTCTCCCAGGAGAAAGCTGCTGGCTCATTCTGTCCCTAGGAACAAAAGCAGCATAAATAATATTTCTAGAGCTTGGAAGGAGTGTGTGGAGCAGGGCCCTCCTGCACCTCCTGCTCTGAGCTCTGCCCCCAGCAGGAGCTTCACCTCTGACAGAAACTCCCCCAGATCCACAGACCTCACGGGGATGCTTTCAGGGACTGCTCATTCCAAGAGTTTTTCTACCCCAAAAAACTTGGGGAGCTCTTACACTTCCCAGCAAAGTATTGAGGAGATTACCTGCTCAAAAACTGCAGGGCTGTGTTCTCCCCAGGGGAGCAGCCTCAGCCTCTGCTCAGAGCTGCCCTTGGACAGCAGCTGGGATGGAAAACCTGGGATGAGGAGTGGAGGGAACCAGCATCTGCTGGAGAGGCCCCTTACCAGCACAGCTCTGAGGGGACAGAGCAAAGCTCCTGCTGAAGACACTGTAACCATAAACAGTGCAGACTTGGACCTTGATCACTTTGATATTGATGATTTTGATGAGGACTGGGAGAATTCGTCCTATCAGCCCATCAGGGAAGGGCCCCCTGCCAAATCACTGTCATCAAAGATCATGTCCAGAGCCAAAGGATCTGCTGCTGTGTCCAGCCCTGCTGCTCCAAAACCAAACTGCTTCATGGCAACAAAGAACCACTCAGGTAAATGATGCCCACTTGGATTACTGTCCTTCCCTTTTAAAAATTTTAGTTTTTAAACCAAAGGCCAAGTACTGACTTCAACACCTTCCATTTCTTTGGAGATATCTTTTGGTTTCTTTTTGCAAAGTCATGTTTTGTTCTTTCTTTTGCTTTTTTCTTTCTTCCAAGTGATACCAAAATATGGAATTGCTGCACAGGTTGCAGGCTGCTGGGCAGATGAAGCTGCTGAAACTGGAAACTAGAATGTTTCTGTGTTTTGCTTCAGAGATGACTTTGCCACTGTTAATTCAGAGCTGTGCAACAGTCTTGGTTGTTTATGCAAAACATTAAAAAATGGGCATTGGCTGAAGCAAACCCAATCCCTGGGGCAGAGGGGTGGGTGGGTCCCATTTGTGGCTGCTGTAGGAGCAGCTCTGTAAAGGGGGAGGTGAAGTTGTCCTGTTCCATCAGCTGCCCTGCTGTGGGTTCAGGTAGCACCCCTTGGGGGTGCCCCAAATGGGGGGAGCCTGTGCAGAGCTGTGTGGGGCAGAGACAGAGTCTGCCAGTGTGAGACAGCACTGCATGGGTAGCTTGTTTCCAGAGACCTGCACATCATCTGAATTCAGTCTGGAGTTCTGGATGAATGCAATATCTTTTACTAAATCACCATCTGAGTTAAAAAAGTCTGAAGGTTTGGGGTGGTGGCTAAGCCAGCTGTCATAGCAAAGCAGTTCATGCTGCAAGAGGGTCAGTGTCACCCTGAGCTGTCACTGCAAGGTGAGGGTCAGTGTCACTGAGCTGTCACTGCAAGGAGAGGGTCAGTGTCACCCTGAGCTGTCACTGCAAGGTGAGGGTCAGTGTCACCCTGAGCTGTCACTCACTGCAAGGTGCTGTCTGTGTCCCAGCCCTGCCTGTTGGTAACCCTGCCCTGGAGCCTTTCAGGGGTCTGAAGTTTCCCCACTCAGCAGAGATGATGAAGACCTTTCACAAGAAGTTTGGTTTGCACTCCTTCAGGACCAACCAGCTGGAGGCCATCAATGCTGCCCTGCTGGGGGAGGACTGCTTCATCCTGATGCCCACTGGTGAGTGTCCCAACCTCCACACAGCTACAGCCTCCAGGGGCTGCCCCCTGCCTTGAGAAATAAAGACCTGAGGCTCCTCTTTTGGGTGGTGAACTTTTTTCTTTGTGAGGTGGCAGCAAATTGTGCTGCTTGACTCCTGTGGCTGCAGGATTTCAGGAATGTTTTGTGCACTGTGGGTTTTTGCATGAGGTGATAAAATTTCTGCCTGCTGTATAATTTTGCATAGCTTCCTTATCCTACAGCTATCACATTAGAGGCAATTAAGGGTGGAAGTAAGAAGTAGGTCTTCCCTCTTCCACTCCCTCTCCCTTTTCTCTTGGTATCTAACATCCCTCGTGTCTCCTTTAATCCTTACAGGAGGTGGAAAGAGCTTGTGCTACCAGCTACCAGCCTGTGTCTCTGCTGGAGTCACTATTGTCATCTCACCTCTGAGGTCTCTGATAATAGATCAGGTGCAGAAACTGAAGACTCTAGATGTGAGTTCAAACAGCTTTTGCTTTATTTAGCTAAACTTGCAGATAAGTGGATTTGACACCTGAAATATTACAGCAAATCTTTTGTCTCTCAAATGCAACCTGCAACAATGGGTTGCACTGAAACTGTGAAAAGCACACAGAGCTGCCTTGGAAGGACTGAAACAGGCAAACTGGGATGTCTTGGCAGTCTAACTGCCACTTTTATTGATGTGTTTGTGTGTTATTGGAGCTTGGTTTTCAAGTACAGATCCCTGGTTTATAGATTCTGAGAGCTGTGTTTAGACACCCAAATAGGAGCAGCCTGGCTCTGCAGCAGCCACAAGCACCAACAGTTCCTGGGCTGGGAGGGTTCTGGAGGTGCCAGGTGTTTCTGGGAAGGTAACACAAGAGCTGGAGATGTTGTTCCTGAGCTGCAATGTCTGCAGTACAGTGGGGTTCAAATCCTGCCTATAATGACACAAAGAACTGTTGAAAATGTTATGTTTGCTGGGGACAGTAAACACTTTATTATCTGGTTTATAATCAGACATAGGAATGTGTTTGGAGATGCTTCTGTTTGCACACATTAAAGCTTATAATGTTTTGGTTTGGTTTTTTTGTGTAGATTGCTGCAACGTATCTGACTGGTGATAGAACAGATGCTGATGCTTCAAAAATTTATATGCAACTGTCAAAGAAAGACCCTGTCATAAAGCTTCTGTACGTTACCCCTGAGAAGGTTTGTGTTTAGTTTGAGTTATAAAATCATGGAGGCAACAAGAGGTGGCTTACTATCAAGGGTAAAAGGATTACACTGAATTTAGAGCAGGTTTCTGGGGAGAGAAAAGAAAAAAGTTAAGCGTTTTTTTATAATTCAGTAAGACTCACTACAGATGTAACTAATTTCAATCTGAAATTAACCAAGAATGAGAGCTGAGTATGTCTGTATGATTTAAATTGTTAAAAAAAAACCCATGCCCATCCATTTCAATTTATCTTCCTGCACACTGGTGTCTGAGTGCTGGCAAGGAGCTGTTAGGGTCTGGACTGCTACGAACAGGTTAATGCAGGGAGGAAATCTGCACTGACAAGATAACAGGTGATTGTCAGAAGATTGCCTCATAATTGTATGCTGCCTTTTTAGTGCTGTTATTCCACAAGAGCTTTGCAGGGCTGGACTGTTCCATGTGCTGGTCGAGTTTCTTCCCTCAGCATTGCCTCTGCTTGGCCCTTGTGACAGAACTCATCGAGATTTATGGGATTGTAGGGCCCTGGGAAGGCGATCCCAGAACCCTGCAGGAATCCCACACCAGTTAAAACAGAGCCAGTTGCCTTCTCTGTGCTGCCAGCCTGGACCCGTGGAGTCAGGATGAGTGTTGCTGTACAGAACAGTTGTTGCTGGGGTGTTGGTGGGGTGGCTGACCCTGCTCCTGGCTCTGCTCTCCAGGTGTGTGCCAGCGGCCGCCTGATGTCTGCGCTGGAAAACCTCTACGACAGGAAGCTCCTGGAGCGCTTTGTCATCGATGAGGCCCACTGTGTCAGCCAGGTATGGGCCTCCAGATGGTCTTTAGAACAGCAGAGGGTTCAGTTGGAGTGCCTCAGTGCTCAGTGACACTTTATTTTTGTTGGTTTTCAAACCAGTGGGGTCACGATTTCCGCCAGGACTACAAGCGGCTCAATATGCTCCGCAGGAGGTTCCGCTCCGTCCCCATGATGGCCCTGACAGCCACTGCCAACCCCAGAGTGCAGAAGGACATCCAGAACCAGCTGGAGATGCTAAAGCCACAGGTGTAAGTTGCTTGGCACTTCCCCAAAACAATTTAGATTGTGCTGCAGAAAATCTAAGCAGAAAACTTAGTGAAGGTAGAAGGTCTGAGAACCTGAAAATACAACTGAAATACTGAGGTCGTTGTAGCTGGATGAATGGGAAGGCATTCCAGATAGCTCAGGTTTCATCTGAGTTTTATGCCAAATATCAAAGTCAGAAATAAAAAAAAATGCCATGCTCTTCCTTGCATGATTAAGGGAACTGTTTGATAAAAAATAATAACATAAAAATATCTGTCACTGCCAAAATCTGCAAGTTGTGTTTTAGGGTGAATTTTCTGCAGAATGCTGGAAACCTGCAAAAGCTGGAAGTGTTCTTTAATTAGCACTGGCAGTAACGTAGGTGATGAGGTACCATTAGGCCTGGGATTGCATTGGAGTGGTTTCCTTGTGCCCAGTGGAAAAAGGCAGCATTCTGCTTCCTGGAATTTCTTGCTTTAAAAACGTAGTTTAGGGTGGAAGGAGGGAGATGGTGATGCTACACTTTGCAAGTCTGGTAAGTTGAATTTGGCTGCAAGTATTCAAATGAGGAAGGGAAGTGAGGCAAGTCACTGTGTGCCTGCTTGGTTTATGGACATCTCTCCCTTCTATTCATTGTGACTTTGGGGTTTTCCCAGGAAAAATGCAGGAATGTTAGACCCAAAGGATGGCCAACATGAATCTCCATGGTGGAACAGGAATTCCTTTGCAGATGATACAGAAAAACAAGTAGTTAGTTTGATGTGGGGCATTCCAGTCAGTAGCTTGTGGAAGGGATTAGTGCCCCCTGAAGCTGATGAGCACCCATGAACTGTCATGTTTTAGGTTTACAATGAGCTTCAACAGGCATAACTTGAAATATGATGTATTGCCCAAGAAGCCAAAGAAGGTGGCAATGGATTGCTTGGAATGGATTAAAAAACATCATCCACGTGAGTGCTGATGCTTGCATGTGTTTTTATTAACTGCTTTTTAAACCAGGAAAAGGCTTTTGTAATGCTGTAAACACCCCAAACCTGTGCCTTTCTGTAAGTGTCTGATATATTTACCAAAACAACAAGTTGGAGGCAAAATTGATACCACTGGTAATGGGAATCAGATTTATGGGCATCCTATAAGCTAAGAGTTCAAGTTAAGATGGAAAAGTGAGGGGTGGTAATGCTCTTGGATAATCCTTCCAGAGGTTGCCAGACCTTTTAGCATCATATCTTCAGAGCACAAAGGACCTCTAGTATCCATACTGTTTTAATTGTTTAATCTGTTGCTTATCTCTGGTCCCCCTTGAAGATCTCTTCAGAGATTCCTATTTTTCCAGGCTCTCTTTTGGAGTCCTGCAGCCCCCTTTGCAGCTTCTCAGTGCTGTACCCAGGGGTGTCATTGACCAACCTGCTCTAGCTCTTGATTTATGGAGCTCTTTAGTCATGTATTTTCAATTGTAAGTTTTGCACAGAAAAACACAGAGAATTGTCTGAGGAGAAACTAACAAAACCATCTGATAGTCATAAAATTACTTTATCATAAAGTAGTTACTGCATAATGAATAAATACATTAGCCTGACAGGTATGACTGTTAAATAGAAGAAAGAGAATAAAGTTGTATTGTAGCAGAAACCTTTATTTTGTGTATTTGCAGATGACTCTGGAATAATTTATTGCCTTTCACGCCATGAATGTGACACAACAGCAGCTATTCTGCAGAAGGAAGGTCTGGCTGCTCTTGCCTACCATGCTGGTCTCACTGATGCCAACAGAGATCTTGTACAGAAGAAGTGGATTAATCAAGAAGGATGCCAGGTAAAAGAACAGCAGCTGGGGAGTATGAAATTATCAATCAGTATTAAACCCCTGATCCAAAGGGATCTGCCACAACATGCTGGGAACTGAAGACCACAGCACTGTGCTGAGGAATGATACTCCAGGAGGAAGGAACTGAGCAGTTTGAGGCTTCTGAAGCAGCTCTGGGCATGCTGCTGGACTGGATGTTTCCTGTTTGGAGTTTTCCTTCTGTCTGGAATGGCTCCTCTGAAAGGAGAGGGGGTTTTGCTGCTCTGTGCTCATCCTGTGCTGTTACAGTTGAAGTTGTGCACAGTTCTGTAACCCTGACTGGCTGTGTTTGGTACAGAATGCTGCAGGAATAACTCCTACAACTCCACATAACACATCATTATTATTATTATTATTATTATTATTATTATTATTATTATTATTCCCTCCCCAGGTTATCTGTGCCACCATAGCCTTTGGGATGGGCATCGACAAGCCCGACGTGCGCTACGTTATCCACGCCTCCCTTCCCAAGTCCATAGAAGGTTACTACCAGGAGTCTGGCAGAGCTGGGAGAGATGGTGAAATGTCTCACTGTGTGCTCTTCTACAGCTACAGTGATGTGACCAGGCTGAGAAGGCTGATCCTGAGTGAGTTCTCCTGCTTGTGACTTAGTGGTGACAACAGTAAAGCAGCCCCTCAGTCACTGGTCTCTGTTGTGTTCAGGATGTTCTTTCTCACACAGTCTGGTGTGGGCTCTGCAGCTCTACCTGAATAGTTTTTTAACTGAAAGATTTTTATCACCTGGACTCAATTTTAGTCAAAAACTTTTTGCTTCATACCCATCTCTTGTCATTCTAGTCCTCTTTCCCTTCTCCATTCTTTAAAACTTGAGAGATAAAATCTGTCCCGGGAGAGTTCTGTATTAACCTACTCACCCACCTGTAGGCTTTTTCAATGTGGTAATATATAAAAATGCAGAGGTGCAGATTTAACTAATACAGTTGAATTTACTGCATTTCAGTGGAGAAAGATGGAAACAGTCACACAAGACAGACCCACTTTAACAACCTGTACAGTATGGTTCAATACTGTGAGAACGTAGTGGATTGCCGGAGAATTCAGCTTCTGGCCTACTTTGGGGAAAAGGATTTCAATCCCACCTTCTGTAAAGACCACCCAGAAGTCATCTGTGATAACTGTAGCAGAACAAAGGTAAAAATCGTGGCTCGTGTTGTCAAAGTGATTTTGCATTTAGCTGCCTTAAAAATGTTTACTTGATTTTTGGGAAAGCAAAAGGAGAAAATCGATTAGATGCTGTGGATGCTTCAAATTATTTCCAGAGTTTAGCCTACAGCAGTATCACACAGACTGCCCATGGACTTAAAATCCTCCTATTTCTCTCAGAGGAGGACTAGTGAGGTGCAAGGATGTTCCTTGTGTACAGTTCCTTGGTTGTGGTGCTTGGAGGAGCAAATGTAAGACCCAGTGGTATGGCTATGGGAAAATTCCCTGTACTGCCTGTTCCAGTGTTCTCAGGGCAGCTTTGTGGTGCTGGAGTAGTGCCAGTGCCTCATGAGGAGCTGAGCACTGTCTGAGACAGCCCAAAAGTGAGGGTTTGTGTGTCAAGGACAACCAGCTTGTTAGTGGTATGAGCAGGAGTAAAGAAGGCAGCTGCTGAAGCAGGCAGGGAAGGGTTTCTGGCCTCCTTAAGCCTGATCAGTCCTACACCTGGTGATATCACCCCTCAGCCCTGTATTTGAAGCATTACCCTGCATAGCTGTGATTGTAACAAAAACTGAGTAGAAAGATATTTATTCAGTCCAGCCTTCTCATTTATACGTGTACTGGGAGTGGAAGTTCCAGTCCATGGCAGCAGAATAATTCTGGTAATCTTTCCAAATGATTTCCCTTGATTACCAGCATTCACACAGCAATCTTTCAGCTCCCTCTGTAGAACTGACACAGTAGAGATTATATAGAATCAGCTGGTTTGTATTATTGCATTTATTAGAGTATTATCAACTGCAGAAGTCCTGTGATGGTGGGTGTACTAACTGGAAAATCACTGTGTCTGTGTTTGGAACAAAATGAATTCATGGCTGGAAGAAGCTCAATAATAAACCCCAAGGTTGTCAATAGCAACTTGCATTAGGACAGAACCACACAATGCTGTTTCCTAATCAAGTCTCTTTTAATAGGATTACAAATCAAGAAATGTAACGGATGAAGTGAAGAGTATTGTGAGATTTGTGCAAGAGCACTGTGGACAAATGGGACAAGCAAAGAGAAATGCAGCTTCTGGAAGATACACCTTGAACATGATGGTAGACATTTTCTTAGGTGGGTTCAGTTCTCCCAGAAACACCACCTAAAGAGATGTGGTGCATAAATTCCTGGCTACGTGTCAGGAGGTCTGAGCAATGCCAACAGTGGTTTGAAAAAAAGAGATATTTTTGCAAAATTATTCTTCCCAGGAATCTCTTGGTGGTAAATGATCCAAAATAAACGAGGCTGAAGCTTTAATCCATTTCAGGTTGTTATAGTGATAATATTAGTTTTTTGATGGTGCATGGGATTTCAGGTGTTTAAATGCATATATTTTTTAATGTGTATGTACCATGTAATACCCTTGGGAATCTTCCCCAGGTCTGTAAATCCATATGTACCTGGGCTTTCAAACCCCCCAAAGCTAATCCTGTGATTTCTGCTGTGCAGGTTCAAAGAGTGCAAGGATTCAGTCTGGAATATTTGGGAAGGGAGCTGCCTACTCCAGGCATAATGTTGAAAGACTGTTCAGAAAACTGGTCTTGGACAAGATTCTGGATGAGGACTTGTACATCACAGCCAATGACCAGGCAGTAGCATATGTCATTCCAGGAGAGAAAGCTCAGGCTGTGCTAAATGGATCACTACAGGTCTGTACCAGTTAATTTACTAATTTTTTGTTCTCTAGCATGTGCCCTAGGATAGAACTTGCCTGCCAGGTGAAGTACAGGAACTCATCTTTAGCAGGGGCAGGGAACAGGGTCCAACAAGCATGATTTATAGTCCAGCATTCCAATAACAATGTTGTGAGGAAAAAGGTGGGTTTGAGAGGATTGGAGAGGATTAAATCTTTCTCTTCTCCCTCCATCCATTTGATTCCATCTTGACAAGAAGGGAAAGTTATGACCAGCCCAGAAAAAGCTAGCTAAGAAGACAAAAAGGAGCACCACTGCCTTCTGCATTTTCTGCTCTATTTTTTCCCAGTTATTGGTGAGCTCTGGTGGAAAATGCACTTCAAGAAGGTCATGGAAGCAGTCCCAGAATTGTTTGAGGCAATGTCTCCTCTGCATTAGTGCTGTGTTTGAGGAGAGCAGAGCCCTCAGCATCAGACCCAGTGACCTCTGTTTAAAGATAGCTGTAATTGGGTTCTTGGGTTGTTTTTTGTTTTTTTTTCTGTGTTGTGTATACTCTGCTGGTTCTTTGTAGAAGAAACCTAGGGATGGGTGAGTAGCCTGTAAAAAAAAAAAAAAAAAAAAACAAAATTAAAAATTGTATACTGAGTAAATAACTATTGGCCTATTGGTGAAAGCTATTGGTGAAAGAATAATTTTGGTTTCCATCACTGTTATCCCTGTGTTCTCTAATGGTGGCTGTGCAGGATCCCCCCCTGACTGATGTTATTGGTTGGCTCATGTTAACAGGTGGAGTTTAAAGAAACAGAAAGTGCCAGTGCCATCAGAAAGCAGAGGGCTTCTGTGGCAAAAATGTCCCAGAGGGAAGAGATGGTTAAAAAGTGCCTTGGGGAACTTACAGACACGTGCAAAATGCTTGGGAAAGTCTTTGATGTGCATTATTTCAATATCTTCAGCACTTCAACTCTAAGGAAAATAGCAGGTAATGTCAGCTTCTGGTTACTTGTTACCCTGTTGTGCAGTCAGAGGCCTTGCTGACAGAAAATCTGCAGTTTCTCACCTTTGGTGAGAAGGTTTTAAGGACATAATAGTGCAGGTTTGTGGAGTAGTTTTTGTGCTAACCAAATCTGGTAGAACAGAGGCTAACTCAGACTTAATGCACAGGGTGGTGCTGAGAGGAATCAGTTTCCTCCAGATTACTCTACAAGTCAGTGTGATTTGTCTAATTGCTGCTTTGTGACATTACAGAAACTTTGTCATCTGATGTGGAGGTTCTACTGCAGATTGATGGTGTCACAGAGGACAAACTGGAAAAATATGGTGCAGAAATAGTTAAAGTGATGGACAAGTACTCTGAATGGACCACCCCAGGTTTGATATACAGTGTACCTAGATGTGTACTGCCCTGTTAGCACCCTGCTCTCCCCCTCTGTCAGATGTTCCACCCAAAAGTTACCTCGTTTTCAAAACAATTAGTTCTTGCAGTTTTATTAAATTACCAACAGGGAGCAATTGCACACTTCCAGAGCATGCAGAGGTCTTTGCAGTCTTCTCACGAGTTCAATTCAGCACCTCTCTGAACAGCTAAAAAAGGAAAATAGGAACCAGTCAGCCTGCTCTGCTCCTAACCTGTCAGTTACTGGGATTTATGTAATACACTCAGTTGTAATGGGAGTTCTGACCTTGAGGTCAGGGAGAGCTCTCAGTGCTCCCAGTCTCTCACTGTCTGCTGATGCTGTTTCTAAAAACAAGTGCCATATTTGATTGTGGTATTTATGGGCTACTCCATAATTCTTTCCAGCTGAGACAGGAAAGAAAGTGTAAAGGCAGAAAGCCCAGTGTTAACTAAAATATTTTAGACAAGAAGCCAAGCTAGGGAAAACAGGGCTGCCCAGCAGCCTTTTATGTCATGAGACAAACCAAACCTGCCTCCTGCCCTTGCTTTACACCAGGCTTTGAAAGACCCTTAGCTGAACCTGGAGCTTGGACAAAGGAGGTTTTGGACAGAACAGAAGTTCTGGTACAGTCAGTGTGTTCTGACCTGCCCAGGTCAGGTTCCCTTAGCTTTAACTGAGTGTCTGTCTTAGCAGACCCTGCCTGCCAAAGTGTGGACACTGCCACGGGAAGCACTGGCACCCCTGAGAGTGATGAAGAAGCAGAAGATGTAATTACAACCTCAAGCTATTTTTGCAACAATGCAAACCAGAGAAGGAAAAGGAAAAGGCCACCAAACTTCAGGGAATCAAGGAGGAAAAAGGCAAGCAATGGTGGCAGCCAGCAGTTTCATCCCAAAGGGTATGTTGCTTGTGGTCATTTAGAACTTTTCTTAGTCCAGAATAGCATGGTGATGGTCCCAGAACTGCACTGTTACCCTCCTGCATTTTCTTGAGTATCTGTGGGCTTTAAGAATGTTACCAGGTACCTTCCTAATTTTAATACCAACTGCTCAACTTCAGTTCCCCATCCTATAGCCATAGCCACTGTCAGCAGACTGAATGGATTCTGTGCTTGGAAACACTGAGGCAGCTTGAAACTTTTAAAAATCCAATGGAATATTTGAACTTCAGTTCCCAGTCCCTTGTGAATTCTGAACTTCTACCTCTGCTTGCACCATGCAAAGCAACACCTGCATCAAAAACAGAGCATATGGGTACAGGAGTCTGACTGGTCTTGAGCTTCTAGAGCACATCCATGACCAAACTGTCACAGGGTGATGAAGGAGCCAGGCTGAGCCTCATCCTTTGAGCCAGCAACCTTATTGTAGCAGTTCATGTAGTTATTGGTCTGGTAGCTCAAGTAGCAGCAGTTGTACTGAAGGGCTGTGCTTCAAAATTGATGATTAATCAGTGCTGAAAGGGAATGAATGAAGGAAAAATGGTTGGAGAAATTCTGCCCTTCCCAATCCCTGTTTAAAATGGGGGGGCAGTCAGATGTTAGAAAACTTGGGCAGTAAGTGCTTATATTTGGGTTTTATAGTTGTGCCTTTTCAGTGTTTGCTGTGCTTGCAGCTTGCTGTGCACAAGAAGGAGGTAAATTAAAGTTTCCAGTGCTGTGCTACAGTCAGGTTACTTAATCCCTCAACCTAGAAATTTTATCTCATTTGATAAATGAGATGGAGAACACAAGGTACAAAAGAACAGTTCTGTGGGCAACCTACGTCTTGCATTGCTGAAACAATGATTTGAAGGTGGTTGTGTTCTTGTCTGTGTCACAGAGATGGCATTATCCTTCAGCCAGGGGGAGTTCAGGCCTTTTGGGAGAGCAGAGCTCAATGCAATACAAATGTGCTCTCTAAAACATGCTGCAAAATCCCCACCTGAAGAATCGTGCCTGGATTTTACAGAGTGTTAGGTTTATGGGTGTGTTAACTATTTACATGCTACTGCTTTAATGTTGCATTCATCATCAAAGACAAAATAGGGTCAGCCTTGTTAAAACTCTTTCCTTTCTGTTACGGTCTGTTCTTTCCAAGGGTGTCTCCTCTGCTCTCTTTTTCCTCATTCTGGGCTTTGTTTTTTTGCATCAAATAGCAGTTCCCACCCTTTTCCACCTCCCCATCTACTAAAATATTAGTCATTAAATGCTGTTGACCCTGAAGTGTCACTTAATGTTGATGCTCTGACTGGATTAATAGGAGTTGGCTTGGTTCAGCATCTTTCAGGCTGCTGCTTGCCCTTAGGCAAATGCCAGAGCAAGTGCTACACTTGATTTGAATTTCAAAGGCATTTTTGCAGTGTATTAAAAAAAAAACCAAAAACCCCAAAGTTTTAAACAGTGAGAGCATAGTCTTCTAGAAAATGTAATGGTGGTGGTCAGGCACTGTGGGTGCAGGGGATGGGGCAGGTTGGACATAAACCTTCTCTCTGAATTTTGCAGTGGTTACAACAAGTCCAGAAGGACCAAAAGGCAGTGGAGCTCAAAGGCTCCAGCTTCATCTGGTTTCCACTCAGCATCCTACAGTGTCAGTGCCTCGCAAGGAGCTGCTGGAAAGCTGGGGATTATGGCACCACCGAAACCCAAAAGCAGGCAGTTCCTGCAGCCTTCATATTCAATATTGTAACTAGGAAAATGTAAATACTGTATCATAGCGAGCCCTGAAGATGTAATCATTGTTTATTAAATTTTTATTTCATTTGCTAAACCTTCTGAGACTTGTACATTTGTCAAGTACAAAGCCCTCACATTAAATAAATATTTTTTAAATTCATAAGCTTGTTCGGACCTTTCTGTTATAAACAAACAGAGTTCTGGCTGGCTTTAGAAATGCTGCAACTTCAGTGAAATAATCACTGCCAGCCTGCTTTGGAGCTCCCTCAGGGCACACCTGAGACCACAAATCAAAAGCAGTTACTGGAACTGCTCTGGTTGCCTCTGTTCTTCTCCCTTGCTGGCTGCACAAATACTTCAAGAGCTGAGCTGAGCTGAGCTGCTCTGCTGAAAATGCAAGCTTTGGGATGTTCACTGGAGAGAGAAAATGTAATTCACATCTGTAAGTTTCAAGTTTAATCCCTAGGTCCTGGGGGGTGCCTCCTGTGAGGGACACGCTGTGCCTGAGGTGTGCTTTATTGAGATGGGGTTTCGTTTGGTTGGTTGTTTTTAAAAAGCCTGTGGTCTTGTCACAGCCAGGACACAGCGTTTGAGGTGTCTTTGGCTGCCACTTGTCTCCTCGGAGGGCAACCCCGGTGAGTTTGTGGTTTCCAGGCACACCTTTTGTCCTCACACCCACCCTCCAGAGCTCGGCTGTTTGCAGGGATGGAGCAGAGGATTTTATCAGCTGTTCCTGGCTGCTGTTGTCTATTTTAACCTGCCTTGCACGCCTTCAGAACATCTTCATTAACTTCACTTACAAAAGCTCACCCGAGCACACCAAGCTGTACCCGTATTGCTGCAGGGCACGATCCTGCCCCTGCTCCATCCATCGGGATTTTAAACCTTTACCCGGCAGACCCGGGGACAACCGCCGGGACCCGCGCAGCCCCGGGGTGGGGGGAGTGTTTGGGCAGCTCTGGCGCTCAGATACCCTTCGGGGTGAGGAGCGCTCCAGACACCCAGCCCCGGGCCCCGCGGCTGCCGGCCCGGAAGGCGCCGTGGGCGGGAGCCGGGCCCGGGCCGCCCCTCTCCGGCGCGGGAAGCGGCCGCTCCGCCCCCGGCCCGGCGCTCAGCCCGCCATGGCGCTATCGCAGGGCGGGACGGCCGAGCCCGAGGAGCCGTCACCCCACACCCTGCAGCGAATGCAGGTCAGGAACCGGTGGGAGTGCGGGGGGAGGAGGAGGAGGAGGAGGAGGATGAAAGGCCGTAAGAGCCGAGTGCTCCCGGGGCGAGGGGAGGGCGGGCGGGCGGAAGGGGCCGGGGCTGTGAGGAGAGGAGCGGGCGGGAGGCGGGCACAGGCGGAGAGGGGCCAGGGGCGGCCGGCGGCGGGGAGATGGGAGCGTGGGGGAGCCGGGGCTGCGGGCAGGAGGAGGTACGGGGGAGCCGGGGCTGCGGGAATGGGAGCGGGGGGGATGGAGGAGCCGGGGCTGCGGGACCGGGGCGGGGGTTCGGCGCGGTCCGGCGGGCAGAGAGCGCGGGATCGGTCCGGATCGCCGCCGAGCTCCCGGTTTCCCTCCCCAGGAGTCCACCCCGCCGGGGCCGGTGGAGCTCCAGCCCGTCCCGGAGCAGGGCGAGCGGCAAGCGGCGGCAGCGCGGCAGCTGCGGGTGCTGCTGACCCCGGTGGCGGTGCCGGGCGAGCGGCTGCCCCAGAAGCGGCTCCTGGGCGCCTACGGCGGGGCCGAGGGCAGCGACCCGGCCGGGAAGAGGCTCTGTCTGCACCCCAGCCCCAGGAAAACCCGGTCGCCACAAGCATCACCGGCGGGCAAGGGCTCGGGAGGCGTCTGGGATGCGGAGAGCGACGGGAGCGATGGGGGAGACGCTGCCCTGGTGAGTGAGCGAGTGATGCCTGGGCATCCCGGCACGGGAGATGGGGCTCTGCGGGCCTCAAGACACACACACTTATTACGGGTTTACAGCTAAAGTCTGAAAGTATTTGTCCTTTGTATGTAATTTTTTTTTTTTTTTGTTAGCGTCTCTGGCTGGCCTGGTGAAAGTTTGTTTTACCCTCACAAAGTGTGTAAGGGATGAAGAAGAACACTCTTGCCACCAGAGTATATAAAACCATATATAAAATGGCAGCAAAAGCATCAGTGGGTTTTGTGCTGCCAGTAACCATTTTCCTGGCCTTTTTACAGGTGGATACAGTCACACAATATGAAAGTTTTGACAGTTTTCATTTATATTTAAGTAATTTCAACGTGTTGAGTCCACCTTAGGTAAAAATTATCTAAGACTTTTATTCCATTTATGCTGGGTATTTGTTGTGTTGCTGAAGTTTTAAGTTGCTTATTGGTTCACTTCAGTCTTGTCTTCATCCCAGCAAGATTTTGGTGAACTGGCCCTTTTTGTAAAATTAATGCAGGTATTAAGATTTGTGATGCAAGCTGGTGTCAGTGTGGAGAAGTTTTGGTACTCAAGTGGGATCACCCCAGTTTGTATGTGTACAACCACTTAGAAATTAGGCAATCGATTTAGAGGCTCACTTCCCAGGAGCCTGGAACATCTTACATCTGTACAATGAAGAGTAATTGGCTTTTCTTTTTGTAGGATGGATACTCACAGTTGTCAGCTTACGAGAGGAAAAGACTAAAAAACATCACAGAAAATGCTAAATTCTTTGCTGCCTTGAAGCTGCACGAGGTTTGTGTAAATCCTACGTAGTCTCAAAATGCTCTCTCTCCAAGTGTAATGATAATTACACTGTGGAACCCTTCCCTGGCAGTGGTGGGCATGTGGGGAGAGCCCCCAAAGCTTCCTGAGACCTCAGGGCCTGCAGCCTCCTCCTTGTGGTGTCACTCCCAAGCCCTTGTGCCCAGTGGTGAGCTCTGGCACTGGCTCAGTGCAGGCTTAGCTGTTATCTCACTGCAGGGTGGGGATGCTCAGCTCAGCCCCAGTGCTCGGGGGTGTCCTGTCTGCTCACACCTCTGCCATGGTTCTGCTCATCTGGGTGAAGCTGTCCTGAGGGTTGAGGCAGTGGGGTTTCAAAGGCGAGACAGGTTAAGCCTTTACTCTTCTTTCCATGCTCTTCCAGTCACTTGGATTTTTTTTTTTTTATTTTGAATTCATGGTATATCCCATTTCTGGCAGCACTGAGGGGATTATCTCCTTGAATGCCTGCATGCTGATTATACCAGGCTGCAAGATATGTCTGGGCCTGTCTAGAGGGCAGTACAACTCTTTGCCTCCAAGACTGAAACTTGATTAAAAACAACTCCTTTTCTTCCAGTTCCCTCAGAGAGGTCAGTCAGGACTGGGCAGGCTGGCTGTACCCCCAGCACTGACTGCAGGGTAGGGGGGAACCAGCAAAAGGAGCTGTAGCATCTCAGTGGCCTTCAGCACTGCCAGTGTGGGCTGCCACAGCCCAGAGGCAGGCAGATATTGATGCTTAAAAATCCCTTTTTATTATCGTTATAAATAATTCCAGTAGACTTTGTTGCAGCCTTTAGAGAATTGTATTTTACACAGGTTGATCTTTTATGCTTGTTATATAAATATATTAATATTTTTTTTTCTCTCTTTAAGTCAGCAGCACGACTTAACCAGATTGCAACTAAAAGACCATCTCATGTCACCAAAAGGTAAAATAACTCTATAGGAGCTGTGTGTCACTGTTCCTTCCCTGTGTGCTGGTTTAACATGTCTGTCCCCACACACCAGCAGCAGGGAGAGCTGGTGAGGACTCTCCCTGTGAAGCTAAAGCTGGAGAACTGGTTATCTTCTGCTGTGTGAATTTGGGCACAGAGAGCTCCTCTGGGTACAGCTTCTCCCTTGTCATCCTTTGGAAAGAAAATGACAGTATTAATGTATGTTTTGTTAGATTTCAGAATTTGTTCTTTTTGTGCTGTTTGTGTTGAGGTATTTCAAGAACATTTCTTTTTGTCTGATGACATTTTTGCTTGATGGATAAACGAAGAAATGTTAAATGATGAAAAAAAATGATAGGAAAATGTGTGGAAGAGGAAGAAGGGAGATAGAGCTAGATGCAGGGGACAGGGTAACGAGTTAGAGTAGAAGAAAAGACATTTGACAGTGCCAAAACAGTGCCAGGTAAAGCAGAAAAAAATGAGTTTAACAGAACAGGAAGATACATGATGAAAGAAAGTGGGGAAGTATCTTGCCACTCATTCTTGTACTCATGAATTATAAATAAGGAGAGCTGGGAAGAAAAGCGACAGCAGCAGGATGTGTTACAAATGAAACAAAAATGCAGTTATGTACCCATGTGTTGCAAAATACCTTTTTTTGTTGTTGCTTCTTGCTGCTGTCACTGAAGGAAAAAGTCAGCACAGCACAACCCTCCTGAAACGAGTCGGAGCAGCCAGGCTGCCCATCTGGGCACAGTGTTAGAGCTGTACTTCTGAACCTCACTACTCTTAAATGCAGAGGGCTTTTGCTGTAGAGCTGCCTCCCTGATTTTGAGGTGTTTCACTTGTTCCAGAGCTAAACCTAAAAAGGCAGAAGATGAAACCGTGCGGCGAAGGTCGATGCGGCTGCAGAGAGTGGAACCATCAGAAGTCCCAGTGCCAGAGCTGTCTGCACAGCCAGGACCAGAGAAATATGTAAGATGGGGAAGAGTTAGAGGAGATGTGGGGGTGTGTGTGTGTAGAGGAGCTGTGTGACAGCAGCTCTGGTGAGGTTGGCTGCTGGTACTTGTCACTGCTGGGCTGACACTGCCACGGTGTGTTACAGGGTGGCAGTAATAAAAGGTAAATTTGTTGGGGATCAGGCTTCCCGTGTCCTCTCTGGGAGAGGCAGGGTTCTGTGGCTCAGGTTGATGCATCAGCACAGTCTGGGGTGATCAGGAGGGTCCTCAGGTACAACGTGATACATTTTAAAACAGCACATAGATCTGAGCAGCTTTAAATTCAGAGTCTTATTGCTCTGTTTGAATGTTATTTCACTGCAACTTTTGCTCCTGATTATTTTCCTTTGAAATATTTATTACCTTTTTGAAGTAGTGCTATAGCACTGAATAAAATTCTGTTTCTCTGAGGGATGGAAATTTAAATCTCCCATGGTGCAGCAGAATAAAGCTAAAACTCTGTATCATGGTTATTGAAGATAAACCTTGCTGGAGTGTCAGGAGGGAGAGGAAGGAAAATGGGGGGGCTGTTGGTCTTTTTGTTGTGTTCAGTAAAGTTCTGTTTATATTTCTAATAAGATTTGATGCAAACTTTGTCGTTATGTTTATTTCTTGTATTTATCATGAGTGTGTTCTCAGGACAGCTGGTGTGTCAGTTCACCCTGTTTGGAGGTTTAGTTGTTTTAAGTTACAAAAATTGCCTGTGTTGCTCCAGCCTCAGGTTCCAGCTGGACCTTTGCCAATGGTTCCAGAAGATCAGGTGGAGAGCAGTAAACTGACAGAGGATTTATTGGCAACGTGGTTGAGGATCACTGAGGTATTACTGGATGCAATTACTTATTTTTGGATAATATAATTTAGTTGAAGTTCTAAGTAATCTAATTCTGATAATTATTTTTTTCTATCCATAGGTGAAAGCTTGTGATACTGAAAAGAGCACATGGGACATGAAAAGGTAATCTGAAGACAGAGCTAAAAGCTGGGAATTGTCTTGTTCTCCTTTCCTCCCCTGAGGAGCTAACACTTGGATGATGCTGTCTAGGTACCAAGACAGCCTGAGCAGCATGGTCCTCTGTGAAGATAACATAAAAAAGGTGGTGAAGAACAGGGTGTGTTCCATGGCCATCCACCCTTCAGAAAGCACCATCCTCGTGGCTGCTGGAGACAAGTGGGGGCAGGTTGGGCTCTGGAATGTGGTGAGTTGTCAGCCTGCTCCTCACCTGCTGAGCTGTTGGCTGTGGGGTGGATGCAGGAGGAGTCTGCAGCATCGTTTTGTACTTTCCCCATCCTTGCAGATAACACTGTTGAGTTGGGGCTCACCAGAGCTGCTTGAAAAGTCTGTCTGGTCCTTGGCAAAGCCAGGATTAGTGGGAGGAAAGGTTGCACTGGTGATTTTGGGGGGAAGAAAAGGGATCAATAGCTGAAAGAGTACCATCAGTGAGGGTTAAAATTGCAGTTCACCAGTGAGAGATCCAGGATCTATTCACAGTACCCTTGTAGCAATACCACAACCAGGATTTGGAGGCTGAGGGGAAATGGATGCTCAAGTATTTGTTTTGTGAGTTTGTGCAAATTTTGGGTAGCAGCAGTGAGTCACTGTTCCCAGATGGCAGAGATGTAATTTCTCTGCCAGTGTCTGTGCTGGCATGGATTTACTTACATTGTCTCTTGAAAAATATCTGAGCATTTGGTGCTTTGAAAACTTTGAGGGTGTTGCAGATAGTCTCACTGTTGTTTTTGAAGTGCCTTAATCATTCCTGCAGCAAGAATCCTTATGGGTGCCCTTGATTTACACCTTTGTAACCTCCCCCTGCACCCTCCTTTTCCATCCCACCTCATCCAGAGCAGCTGCTTGAAGTTCACCCCCAGGCAGATTTCCTTCTGATTTTTTGCCAAGCCAGTAACCTCTTCAGTCGTTTTTGCCATGATGGCTTCAGGAAACTGATCAGCTAAACTAATCTGTGAGGCTCTGACTCAATGCTAAAACAGTTTCAGCTGCTCTGTGCAGAGGGGGAAGCTCTGGCTGTGCAGCTGCAGTCAGGACCTGTCAGTGTGGGAGCTGGTGACAGGGAGGGCTCTGGGTGCTGCAGGGACTCTTGGCCTTGTGAGGACATTTCAGTGGAAGCCCAGGCTTTCTAAGGTTACTCTTTTCCCTTTTGCCCTCCATTTTTTATTTCCCTGAAGTGAGTTGGACTCGACCAAGTTTGGGAGCAGAGTGGTCTTTGTGGGATGGACTGGAGTTTGTTCCAAAGTGATCTGTTCAGTGTCTTTGACAATGAGGTAGTTTGAGTGAGGGCAGAATCAGAAGAGCAGATACAGGGGATTGTGCTTGACATTCAGTTTGGGTCACGCTGTTTAGTTTGAGTTCTGAAGACCCCAGTGTGTTTTGATGTAAATGGCAAGTGTTTGGTCCTCAGCAGGGTGCTCAGCTGTGAAACTGAAGAACCATTTCTCTTAGGGACAAACCCAGCTTGGCAGAAGTGACACTGAGTCTCTGTTGTTTTCCAGAGCTGTAGGTCTGAGGAAGGAGCACACGTCTTTGTTCCCCACAGTGATCCAGTCAGCTGCATGCATTTTTCTCCCTGCAATGCTGCTCAGCTGCTGTCCCTCAGCCACAGCACCCTGCGCTGCGGCGACGTCACCAGGGCTGTCTTTGACGAGGTGAGTGCTGCAGGCTCCTGGGGAATCCCTTCCTCTGCTCTGCTGCAAAGCTTTGGTCTCCTGATACCTGTTGGTTGCTGGGTTAAATAAAAGGAAGTTCAGAATTCCATTTCCCCAAGGACACACAAATTAGTCTTTAATAAACCTCATAAAAATACAGAGGTGTTGCCAAGTCAGTAGAACTCCCAATTTCCTTCCTGCAGAGTCAGTTCCCATTACTGAATTTAATTTCATATCCCAGTACTTAATCACCACCTGACTGTTTTCAAAAGCAGGACCTTTTAATGATGGGAAGCGAGTCGTTTAAAGAACTAAATCTTACCAAAAAATCCCCACTGGATTAGTGGGACATGGAGGTGATGGTGTCTTGTGAGAGGTGTCTTGTTCTGACAGAGGATTCAGAGCACGTTGTTGCCAGCCTGTTTGGGATGGTTAATGATGCCCTCTGGGGAAAGCACAGCCCTGGTACAGATGGGTGACCTACGTGGGTAGCTAAGGCTGGAGCTATCACATTAGGTAGACTTCATTAGTATCTGCAGTAAATTAGAAAAGGAAAGCCTGAAATGTACATCCCAGGGGGTGCTTTGGGTACTGTGAATAACCCTGTGTGTTTTGTTGATAGTTGTGGTTATGTTTGACCTTTTTTGCCTCTGCTCAGGTGTTCAGGAATGAAGGAAACCTCTCTTCCTTTGACTTTCTGGAGGACAGTGCCTCCACAGCCATCGTAGGACACTGGGATGGTGACATTGCTGTTGTGGACAGACGGACCCCAGGAACCTCTCCAGAGCTTTCTGCAGACATTGGCTTCAGCAGGACGAGGACAGTCCATGTTCACCCAGTGAATAAGCAGTATTTCCTGGCTGCTGGCTCAGTGTATGTAGCTCAGTGTGTTTGGCAGCTGCTGTGTCTGCTCAGTGCTCTGTCTGCAGCAGTGTCTGAAGGCAGCTCTGCCCTGCACCTTTGGAGGGCAGGAGCAGCTGTTGAGGAGGCAGAGGATTTGTCAGCATCAGTGTGGAGTTAGAGCTTTCTTGATCTTTTTAGAAAACAAGCTTTTAGTTCTTTGAAGGTTTAAAAATGTGATTTGACTTTCCTTCACCTTGTGGTACAAAATGCTTTTGTGAGTCCCTGTGTTCTGACAGCTCACAGTGCAGAGGGACTTTGCTGCTCTGGGCTGGTTTTGGTGCTCTCAAGGTCCTGTGGAGCCACTGGCTGTAATTAAGCACTGCTGCAGGGAAGCTCTAAGCACAGCTCCCATAAATCTCCATTGTCTCTTTTTGGTAAAGGGAGAGTAATTGCTTTAATTGTCACCTCTGAAAGTGCTGTGTGTGTGCTCTGTCTTGCAGGGATGTTTGTGTCTATGACCTTCGGTACCTGAAGCCCAAGGGGAACAACCCTGTGAGCTCTCTGAAAGGACACACAAAAAGTGTGGCTTCTGCCTATTTCTCCCCTGTCACTGGGAACAGGGTGGTGACAGTGTGTGCTGATGACAAGCTGAGGTGAGATGGGGGGAGGAGTAATCTGTATGGAAGATATCAAACAGTATTTTTTATTATTATTATTTCCTATCTGCATTACCCAGCATTGAGAGCTTTCTTGTCTTAATAATTTTTTAAAAGTGATAAAGATTTGCTCGCATTGTCATTTTTTAATGTTGTTTTTCATGATCTGGGGGGATTTTTTTCTAATTATTTATTTTCCTGAAGAATATTTTAACAGTGAACAGGAAAATGCAGGTACTGTTAGTCTGTAAAAAGCTAAAAAGAAAAACCAAAACCAAATAAAAGACCTGAAACCAAACAAACAAACCAGCCAAAAACCTGGCTTGTGAATATGACTACAAAATGGTTAGAAACTGAGTTTATTTTTAGTGTCTGCTGCTTAAAATTATGATAATATCAGCTCTTTTGTAGCTGGTCTGCCATTTGATAATTTAAACTGCTGTGTTTTGTGCTGTATTAGAGAGATTAGAGAAAACTGGGGCTCTGCTCTACAGATGTGTGTGTGTGGAGGATGCTGAGAAGAATCAGGGTGTGCTGCTGCTGTTCCTGCACTCTGTGTTTTGCCTGGAAATTTGGTCTCTGCTCTTCCCCTTCTGCACATGGGGAAGGGTTGTTGTGTGTCACACTTCCTTTCCCCTGTGATGTGTTCACCATGGATAAGGGAGGATTTGTTCTCCATAGTAGGCTTGGTTGTGAAAATTGTAAATTTGTAACTGTGAATTACAAAATTGTAAATCCTTGGTCCTAACAGAGTGGGCACGAGTACAAAATGGGGGTGAGCAAAGCAGAACATTTGTGCCTGGCACAATGGAGGAGAGAGGCTCCATCATTTGCTGCCTCCTCCTTGGACAATCAGAACTCCTCTGTTCACCCAGCAGCTCCTTGAACTTTTTGCTCTGGGGGTTGGGACCCTGAGATTTTATCAGGGGTGAGGGAGAGCCCATCCCAGATCTGTTGGTGGTTTCCCTGTCAGCTGAGGGAGCCCTGGGAGCTGTGTCTGGTGGGATTCCACCCTGGTGTGTGCTGCCCTCCCCATGTGCTCTTCCCTGGGCAGGACGTGGGGCTGGAGGAGCCACTCTGAGGCCGTCCTTGTGCCCTCCCCCTCTAACAGCTTTCAAAAAGGATGATTTTCAGTTGTAGCTAAAAGCAGACCTCATTTTAAAAGCAAATTCTATAGCTGTAGTTGGAACATTGGTGCTTATACTCGAGCTGGATGCCTGTGTGCTGTTCACTGCACTGCTCCAGACTTTGGAGGGGTCTGATCTGTGCTGTGTGAGGAAGACCCTGGCTTTTTAACTCACATTCCTTCTCTTAACACACATCTTGTGGTTACAGGGTCTATGACACCACCTCCTTGTCACCAACAGCTGCAGCTCTCAGCACCATCAGGTAAGCTGAGCTCACAGAGCTGGGAGCAGCACCCTGTGGCTCTTCTGCTCCAGGGCACTTGTGGTTAAAGCAAATACAACATTAAACGACTTAAAAATCCTGCGTTCAACAACAGCAATGTTTCTCTCACTTTTTTCCCTTCCTGTTTGTTCCTCTGAAGACACAACAACAACACGGGGCGCTGGCTCACCCGGTTCAGAGCCATCTGGGACCCTAAGCAGGAGGACTGCTTCGTGGTGGGCAGCATGGCACGGCCCAGGCAGATAGAAGTCTTCCAAGACACTGGAAAATTGTTGCACTCCTTCTACAACGAGGACTGTCTTGGATCTGTGTGCTCCATCAACATTGTTCATCCCACCAAGAACATCCTGGTGGGTGGCAACTCCAGCGGCCGTCTCCACGTGTTCAAGGAATAAAGAAAAGTGGTGCACATTCCTTTTTTCTTTTTTTTTTTTTTTTTTTTGGTTTTTTTTGCATTCTCTTTGGTTAATCCACACCAAGCTGTTTCTAAGCTAGCTGCGTTTTCTCAGGACTAAAGTGTATTTTAAAAGCTTTAAAATAAATCTTCTAAACTACCTTTGGGATTCTGTCATTAGAAAAAAAAAATTAATCTGCTGTGACAGGCAGTTTGTTGCAAAATAGATACTTTTCCCCAATACTAGAAGTAATTTCTGAAAAAGAGAAACACTGAATCAGTAGGACACAAATTGTCACTGGCATGTCACCTGTCAGTGGCACTCAGCACACATTTAGGATCAGCTCTTGGTGTGAGGCTGATGCCCAGAGGGGACCCCCTGGTCCTGGGATTTTTCATAACTTCAGGGTGTGGGTGGGTGGCCTGAAGGCCAAAATCCTTAAAGGTTTTTGAGCAGAGGTTTGTTTTTGGTTTTTTTTTTCCCTCAAGTTTACAAATTGGTGCTGACACTGCCAGTACTGAACAAATCTCACACCAACTCCAGTTTTCATGATATTTAAATATTTATTTAAATTTAAAAATACTTTTCATGGCACCAATGATCTTATGCTAACTGAGATATTGAATATGTAGAAAAAGGTACTTTTTTTTTTTTTTTTAAGGAAAATGCAACTTACAGTATTTGGCACATGAAAGGTTAATTTCTAGGGTTTTTTTGTTTATGAAAACTAAGAAATTCACATTTTCAGGTATTTTTACCCTCTACTGCTTAAAGATGCAGTACGCTAGTACGAGATTTGTTTGTTCTGATATAAGAACCTATGGAAACAACATTTTAATAGAAAGACAAAGATCAAACTAACAGCAGAACACAAGACGTGATACGGAACGCACAGGGAAAAAAAACAAAGGATGAGAAATCACCAGTTCTTGTGGTTTTTGCAGTAAATTGCTGGGTGGGAACTGCAGAGGTAAAGGAGGGCTGGGCGCTACTCACCGATGGTGTCCGGGTGGGGACCAGGATGGCTCAGGCTGGCAGAGGGGGCTGTGCTGTTATGACGTCACACATTACATCATCAGTGAGGAGGAGGGGACACCAAGGCGTCACCCCCGGGGTGGAAAAAACGTCAGGTTTGGGACTACCACACACTGCATAGAAACACCATGAGCTACGGGCTGAGGTAGGAACCACTACGCTAAGAGTTACTTCCGCTGCGTTGCATAAACCAGGATGGGATGGATAAAAAAATAGAAATAAATAAAATCCATCCTCCATCCCCCCGGCGTGGGGAGTGGGGGGCTCTGCATGTGAGACCCTCCTCGGCCCTTGTGCTGTAAGTGGTGGCCTTGTCCCCAGCGCTGGGACACGGCCACGCAGGGCTTGGTTTCCCTCCCCGTGGGACACGGGGTGCAGGGGACACTTTTTGTTTATTGCAGTGACAAAGGACCCAGGCTGGTGACTTGCCGTGGGGCTGGACAATGTCATTGTCACTCCTTCACCAGGCGCCCGCCGTCATGGGTGGTGGGATGCTCAGAGACAAGAACACAGAGATCAGGCTTGGTAAAACTGCAGTGATGGCCCCAGCTTACGTAAAATCTCTCCCTGAGATGAAATAAAACTTGCTCACCTGTTTTCAACTTTTTTTTTTTTTTTTTTTTTTTTCTTGTCAAACATGTCCAACTTCTCAAGCCAAACTCAACAGAACTGGCTTTTATTGCTCCCTGTGGAAATAGACAGCTGCTGCCCAGGTAGCTGCAGGTCCCGGTGGTTATGTCAATGTACAATGAGTTGGGTTGGTTCATTTTTGCTCCAGAAGAGGCTGATCTGATGGCTGTCCAGTGGCTTGGTCAGTGTCACCTCCACTGCTCCCGTTCGGTCCTATCTTCAGACAAGTCACAAAACGAAAGCTCCTTCCTGTAGTCCAAAACTAGCAAGGGGTTTAATCCTGGTGTTAGGCTTCCAGGCTACAAAAACCTTTCAGATGAAACCATTTGCTCAACATGAACTGCTCAGCACAGCGCACCACGGTCACCCAATCCATGAAGTAAAAAAAAGACTTGATTAGATTTGATAACAAAATAGCATTTTTTTGTTGTTGTTGTTAAAATAGACCTTGAAACAGTCTTTTTTTTTTCTTTTTCCTTTTTTTTTTTTTTTTTTCTTTTCTTTTTTTTTTTTTTTTTGTACAAAACAGGTACAACTCTGGGAGGCTAAAGGTCTTCCTAATAAATCCAACATGGGCACTGGGGGCTGCCCATGTACCCAGGCTGGGCCAAGGGTGCCCGGTGTGCTCTCCCTGCCCTCGGGAGCACCGACGATGCTTCAAGGCTGAGGAGAAAAAGTGAGGAAATTCCGAGTCCGCAGCGAGGGCTGCCCTGGGCTGAGTGATGTGTGCAGGGACCACCCCCCACTGCCCACCAGGGACTCGGGTCACGGGGGGGGTGGCTGCGAAGCGGCGCGGGGTGCACAGTGGTGGATTCCGTAACGTAGGAGTACACGAGTGTTTAAATCAATACTCAGTAGCACCATTGCTAAAGCTCCTGCATAATCCGGCATCGCCAACCTCCCGGCTGATGCTCGTACAATGACGGGGTGGGGGCCCAGAGTGAAATAAATCCCTCTGGTTACTCGGTGCTTCCGAAGCCACGGGCGCATCGGAAAGAGTTGGAACGGTGAAGGTGTTGGGTGGGCTCCAGGCTGGGAGCACCGGGAGGAGGAGGAGGAGGAGGCCCCGGGGCTGCACCCACCCCCGGGTGCTCCGGGGAAGCCTCTGGAGCTGCTCTGGGTTGGGGAGGGAGGATGTGTGTGTGTCTGTCTGTGTGTGTCTGTGTCTCTGTCTGTCTCTGTGTGTCTGTGTCTCTGTCTGTCTCTGTGTCTCTGTCTGTGTCTGTGTTTCTGTGTGTCTGTCTGTGTGCCGAAGATGGCAGCAGGTCTCTCCCCAGGGCCCCGGCCTGTTAGCTGTTGGCTCCTGCCTTCAGGTGTCAATGAGCAGATTTACCACGGCGCGGACTTTGCAGGCAAACCATCGCCTGAGGGGACAAAAGTATTGGTAATGGAACTGCTCGAACTCGGGGGTCTGGCGGATATCACGGAAAAAGGCAGTGTCAAGGTCGGACTCGGTAAGGACGATGAGGAGGAGGAGCAAAACAAAGAGGAGTCCAACTGTCACAAGGAGCAAACGGAGGACACTTAAAACAAACTTATTCACCTGCTCGGCCTGCGCCGCCCCCAGGCTGCCGGGGCACAAGGCCCTCAGCTCCCCGCCGGCCTCCTCAGCCGCCGCCGGCGTGCCGGCCTCCGACTCCTTCTCCTCCTCGATGCTGCACGGGGCCCCATTCGCCTGCCGGGAGAGCAGCATCAGCTCCAGGCTGTGCTCGGCCACCGGGGTGGGCAGCACGCTGTCCGCCGGGCTGTAGTTCTCGTCGGCGATGACCGCCACCCGCTCGCTGCTCTCGGCACGGCCCCCACGGCCGGGGGCTGCGAAGGCGTCGCCGTGGGAGGCTGAACGCACCGGGGTGGAGTGGGCGCTGTCCCGCAGAGACTCCAGGCCTGGGGGGACAGCAGGGGACAGGGGTCACTCAGTGGAGCACGAGGGTGTCCCTCCCACCAAAGGAAACCACCCCGACACCCTTGCCTGGCGCTGTCCCCCCCACCAGGGACACAGCGTGGCTGCCCCTGGCTGCTCGCTGTTGTTCTTGTCCCTCAGGGCCAGCAGCCAGGGCCGCTGGCTGACAGCCTGGACGTGTTGTCAGTCGGTCACCAACACCTCCCTGTGCCGTCATTGCTGAGGTGACAGACCCTCAGCAGCTGCCAGGGACACACTTGAGGTTCCTCTGCTGCCAACCCCTCCCCGGGAGCAGGCACCCACCGCAGTGGGATGAGCTGGGAAATGTGGCTGTAGCTGTGGTGAGAGCTGCTGGGGTGGGAGGTGGGGTCCATACTGGGGCAACTGGAGCTGGGTACCTGGTATCTCATCCCTGGAGACAGCCAAGGCTGCTGCAGCCCATGGGTGATCCTTATGGAGCCTTACAGAGCTGGGGCTTGGAGCAGCCTGGTCCAGTGGGAGGTGTCCCTGCCCAGTGCAGGGGGTTGGGATTAGACAGTCTTTAAGGTCCCTTCCAGCCCAAACCATCCTGTTAGCCTCTGATTTACCTCCTGACCCAAGCCCTGCACCCTGAAGAGAAGCAGCAGGGTCCCAGCTGAGCCAGAGCCCCGCAGGCAGCATGGGCAGAACCATCACCAGAGCCCCTGAGGGGCTGGAGTCAGACACCTCGGGGTGAGGAAAGCAAAGGCTGTGGTGGGGAGAGGGCTGGAAGCTGCCCAGCAGCCTCCTCAGGCATTGCAAGTGGGACTGGAGCCGCCCACAGCTCCGATTTCTATTGCTTCACTACCAAAACCATGTTTTACACCCGGTGACACCCAGGGGAACACGAGCTGCACGAAGGGCTCCCTGCCAGCACACCCAGCGCACACCAGGCTGAGCAGGAGCACGTCAGGCAGGACCAGGGAACCCCCCACCAACCACCCCCCGAAGCCACACAGTCCAAGGCACCCACAACGTGGGGATGGCTCCTGGGGGTGGCAGTTTGGCCATCGCAGCCTTCCCTGGAGGGGCTCTGGTGGTGGACAGGACCTGAGGGTCCCCAGTGCCACCTGGCTGAGGGGGACGGGGCTGGTGGGGAGGGACGGTGTGCCAAAGCACCTGGCACGGTGTCACTGGGTGCCCTGTGCTGCCCAAGGGTGCAGTGAGGAGCCCAAGCCTGTCCTGACAACATTCCTGGGGGCTTTGCAGCCTCCTGGCTGTGGATATTCCCCAGATAACTCCGGATCCAGCTCGGCTTAACATGCCAAAGGGCAGCTCAGGCGAAAAGCACAGCAGAGAAATAAACATGTTCTCACCCCGACAGCTATGTCTGGGGTGTCACAAAGCTCCTGTGAACATCCCCTCGCCACACCGTGTCCCCTCCCTTAGCTCAGCTCCCCTGGGGGGGGCAGCTGATGAGGGGTCCCCCTGCTCCTCACTGCCATCAGAGCGGTGCCACTACCCCCAGACCCAAAACAGCTCCTGATCCCACATCCCTGCATCTCCCGGGGGCTGCGGGCTCAGGGAGCCCCTTGGGGGTCCCCCGGGGACATTCCTGCCACATTCCTGGCCCAGCCCCCACATTACCTGTGGCGGGAGCATCCCTGAGGCTGTGCGGATCCTCGTGGGGGAGGCTGGGGACAGCCGGGAGCAGCGGCAGAATCCCCAGAGCCCGGCCCAGCAGCCGCGGCCCCAGGGCCAGCACACGGACCCGCACCACCCGGCAGCAGTGGTTGATGAGCCGCAGATGGACGCTGACTTTGGTTTTAATCCTGATCAGACACTTCACCATGGCGGCACGGGCGGTGGCACAGGGACCCCGAGGGACTGCGGGGGGCAGCGGGGACAGAGGCTCTTCCCCCCGGCAGGGCTGACGCAGGCAGTGCCCTGGCTGCCCCCCGGCTCAGGGCTATTTTGGGATTTCCACGGGACTGAGCTGAAGTTAGAGCCACAAAAAGCGGCTGCCAGCAGGGCAGGATCTGCCGGGACAGGGGAGGTGTTGGGAGGCCCTGCCAGCTCCGGGTGATTTATCGTGGGAGGTTATTTAATGCTCTGGCAATGGCACACGGGGGGGTGGAGGGGATGGTGCTCACAGTCACCGGGGTGGCAGAGGTGACCCTGTCTGCAGGTCCTGCCCCAAAGCTCGGCACAAACATCAGCCCTGAGGCTCCTCCATGGACATAAATCCCTTTGGCCACTGTGCCACTGCATCCTGTCCCTGCTGGTGGCTCGGGCAGCAGGGTCACCCCCCAAACCCCACACTCCGTGCTCTCCCCATTGCCCTTGTCCATCTCCCAGTTTTCCAAACCTCCTCACACGTACTGCAGCACGCACACGCTGCTCTCCATCATCCCTGTGTCACCAGGACTCAGACGCTGCTGTCACCACTGCCACTGCTGGTGGCACTGCCAGAGCCTCCAGACTTGTCTCCAGCTCCAAGGCTGGTCCCAGCATTTTGCCCTTTACCCAGATGTATCCCACCCCTGCACAGCCCCAGCTGCTGCCCCTTTTGCTGTTATTTCCAACTTAATCTAAGTTACCATTGCTGAGAAATTCTCATCTGCTTTGCTGCTGCACTGGAACCTCCACCCCACTTCCAGCCCTGCACCTTCCTGAGCAAAGCAGCTGCCACCGAACTGTCCCCAGGCTGACAGAGCAAGATCTGGCACTGCCAAGCCTTGCCCTAAGACCATGGGGACACATCAGGGACCTGCCCTGCCCCGGTGTCCCCTCATCAGCAAAAGACAGCTGGATAGGGGTGGGGGCTGCACATCTGTTTCTTGTGCACTGTGGTGTTTGCACACACGTGTGCTGTGTGCACGGGCGTGTGTTTGCACAAGCACACGCCTCCCTGCCTCACTCCCGGTGCCGTACCTTCCATGATGGAGATGTGCACGGCTCTCCTCCGGGTGCGGGGCACGCTGCTCAGCCGGGGGCCGTGCGTGATGGAGGGGCAGCTCCTGCTCGGCACCAGCCCTGCCCTGGGGGGAGGAAGGGGACGGAGTCAGAGCCCCGGGAGGTGCCTGAGCCCCGGCACACGGCAGCTCTGCTGCTCCGGGACCCGGTTCCCGCTGCCACCCCCGGTACCGAGCCCTGCACCGCCGCTGCCGGGCTCTTACCGGTGAATCTCGGGGGGTTCCCTCTTGATCTTGGCGCTGGACTCCATCACCTCCTTCGCCACACGGCCGCTGTGGGAGGGACAAAAACTGCAGCCGTGAGTCCCTGAGCATCGCACCAGTGAGAAACAACCCAACCCCCGCCCAGCAGGTCCCGGCACAGCCTGGCCCCCTCCCCATCCACCCGGGCTGGTGGGGGGGTCTCCCCACAGCTCCAGGAGCAAGCAGAAATAATAGGTGCTGGAAATCGAGGTGATGGAAAGAGCAAGGAAAGGCTGACACCTCTGCCCCACGTTCTGCTGCTTCTCCTGGCATGAGATGCTGGACATGGTGGGGTCACCTCCCCTCTTGGAGGTGGGGGGACACACCGTGGGACCTCTCAGGCCAGCGAGGGGGGTGCTGGCATCGTGAACCTTGCAGCTGGGGAAGTGCTGGGGTCTCTGGTCCTGGAGAGACCCTGCAGAGGTCCCACATCCAGGCTCTCGGCTCCAGGGTGAGGGAGGAGCAACACCCCCAGGAATTTAGGAACTGTGGTGATGCATTTGTCTCCTTGTTTGCAAAAGACAAACTCCAAAGCCCCTGACCATCCTTCTCCATGCCAATCCCTCAAAAAAATCTGCAGTTCTGTGGCTGGGGATAGGGATGTAGCTGTGAAACACAGCAAGCAGCAGTGATGGCCTTGCTGAGGTGGCAGCACTGCAATGGGAGGACCTTGGGTGACAGGAGGGCCCTTATCAAGACCCCAGACCACTGCAGCCCTGACCTGCTCCCTGCAGCTCACCCAAAGGAGCATCTGACAGTGCTGCTGCCTGACAGGATTTACCTGTACCGGAATCTGCTTCCCTTGAAGAACAAGTTGCTGCTGGAGACCGTCCGGACCTGGCTCGACTTTTCCAGCCTGCAACAGCACCAGGAGCTGAGTGAGCACCCCAGGCTGCTGGGCAGGACATGGCCCCAGCCCTGCACAGCAACCCCTCTGCCCTGGTGTGTTCCCAACACCATGCAGGGCAGGTAGCTCTGCTGATGGTGGCTCCAGCAGCAGCCATCCCACCAGACTGACCCCAGCATCAGGGGAAGGGAACCAGGTGGTGCTGGCACATGGCAGAGGGGACAAATTCCAAGAGCAATTCCTTGGAGATGTGAAATGCCACCGGGAATGAAACAGGGACTGGAGGGACACGAGCAGTGTCACAGCATCACCCCACAGCACCACGTGTCCCTGCCAGGAGTGAAAGCAGTGCCCACGCTGTGCCCAGGCTCCAGGATGGATCCGCTGCCAGCAGCTGGAGAGGGCTTGGGTCCCCTGGGTGCACAGGGTCAGCAGTGGGTGAAGCCACCAGGAGGGACAGCAAGCAGCAGTGATGGCTTTGCTGAAGTGGCAGCACTGCAGTGGGAGAACTTTGGGTGACAGGAGGGCCCTTATCAAGTCCCCAGACCACTCTCTCCTCCTCAGCTGAGTCCACAGTCCCCCCCAGTGGATGCACAACCCAGTGGCAGCTTGCTGACATGATTAATCATGAAGATTTGTAAAGCAATATTGCAATTTCATTTCATGTTAATATAATGAGAGAGGAAACCTGCTGATTGCAGCCGCTGATTGCAGTATTCCCAATGAGAATACATCACACGCTTTATCTCCCATCTTGCTGATTAAAATAAAACTCATTATGGAGCACAAAGCAGGCTATTTTGAAGCACAACAGGAGCAGGATGGCAAAACCAAACCGATCCACCAAGCACCCCCAGGTTTTTCAGTCCAGTCCAGTCCCCAGCCTCTCCCTTTCCACCGCCTTATCCAGAGCAGAGGCAGCGCTGCTGAGATGGCCACGAACTGGGAGCCCAGAGCTGCTGGGGAAGGGGAAAACATTGCCCTTCCTCCCTGGGCAGGATCTCCCTCCACCAGGGTGAGCACCCAACCTGGGGTCCCCAGATCTGGTGCAGGGAGGGTCCCTCTGCCACTGTCCCAAGAGCCCAGGATGGAGCCGTCACCTCCCCAGTCCCATCAGGAATGAACTGGTTCCCCAGGGGCACGGGAGCAAATTATTTCTCAAAGTTTCTGAGTTTCCCCCACAGAAAGGCAGGGACACGGGTTGCTGGTGACACTGCCAGGGCCACCAGGATGGGGTGACAGCCAGGGACCTGGACAGAGCCCTCAGAGCTGCTGGGGCACGGACCCCCAGGACAATGCCACCCCCTGTCCCTGCACTTACTTGTAGAAGGCCTGGTTCTCTATCCCACACTTCCAGAGGTGCTTGCAGGCTTCTGGCGTGGGGGCAAAGTAGGTCAGGACAATTTTCTTCTCCTAAAGGAGACAGAGAAGGAGTGGGCAGGGGAAGAGGAGAGCAGGGCCCAGCAGGGATGGGCAGATATTCCTTCAGAGCCACTGAGGACACGGGGGGACATCAGAGCACCCACAGATATCCTGGCACAAGGGATGGGCAGCCACCCCCCTCTTCCTGCTCTCCTGCCTTCTTCCATGCCCAGAAATACATTTTTTTAAAAAATAATCCTGCTGACAGCTGGCAGAGGAGCCCAGCTCAGCCAGTGGGAGGTGGTTTGGTTATCCAGGTGTGGGATAACCCAATGTCTGCCCAGGACAAGGAGCAGGGAGGTGACCCTGGCCCTGGCAATGAGCTGCATCCCCTTGCCACCATCTCCCTGCCACCATACCCTTGTCCCTGTCACTGTCAGTGTCTCTGACACCATGCCCATGTCCCTGTCACCACAGGCAGAGGAGAAACCTGCTGAAGCCAGGACCACGGCTGTGCTTGGGAAGTGCCACGGGACAGGAAAGCACTCACCTCTTTCTGACTTACATATAAATAGAAAGTCTTCCCTTCGAACTTCATTTTGGTCACCTCGTTCCTGAAAGGAGAGGGATGGGCAGGTGAGGGGCTGCAGAGAGCCCACCAGTGCCTGGCATCAAGCAGGGGGTGGCAGTGCCAGCACAAGGGACACGGCAGCCAAAAGCTGAGTCCCAGCAGAGACTGAGGAACAGCACAACCAGGTTCAGAGGGGCTGAACCAACAGGAGCTCAATGCAGGTTAATTTTGGAAAATGTAGAAAATAAGGAGTCTGGGGCAATAAAACAAATCAAGAGAGAGCAGGTCATGGAGCCCTGCAAGAACAGGGGACTGAAGTCCTGGGAGCAGCCCCATGCCCAGGGGCAGGAATGGGGACAGCCAGGGGTGGGACAGGGCAGGAAGGGACCTGGGGCTGGGACCACCCACCCACCCACCAGAGCACCCCGGGGTGACATGGGGCACCCGTGGCAGGAACTCACCACTTGATGAAGTGAACTCTCTTGTTTCCCTGCAGAACCACAAACCCAAAGGGAGTGAAGGCCAAAAACGCTGCATTCCCTGACACGTCCTGGAAGACAAGAGCAAACTCAGCACAACACTGCTGAGCCAGCAAGGCTCCTGCCCCCAGCAGCCCTCAGCCTCAGAGGGGATGCAGAAACCCCAGCTCTGGGATGCTCCCCTCAGGCCCTCGTGGACCACAGCATCCTGCACACACAGCAAAACCCACAACAAAACCCCCAGGGTTCCTGCTGAGGAACAAGCAGCAGAGGCAGAGCCTCACCAGCCTTTCCACTACCCGTTAAACCAGAAAATGGTAAAAAAACCCTTAGACCTGGCTCCCTCCCAGCCCTGCCCAGCCAGTGCAGTTTCAAGCTGGTGATTAGTGTCAGGCACTTCATGACAAGGTCTGCACTCCTGGGAAGGGATCACCAGCAAGCTCTGCCTGTTGGGTGCCTGCTCCCCAGGCATGGCAGGATGTGTCCCAGCAGCAAGCCCCAACTTGGGGGCACAACTGTCCCCTCTGCTCCCAGCCCTCCCCAGGATTAAGCAAGAGGTGAGACAGCAGCTCTGCAGTTTGCTTGGCATCCCACAGCCATCTGCAAGGCTTTCTCCTGGTTTCCTGACCACCCTGCAGCCAGGACTGGGGGTCCCTGCCCCCCAGCACATCCCCTGGCTCTGCCTGCTGGTGGTGACTGGTGGTGGCACTCAGAACCAGCCACTGACACCTCGGTACCAGCCCAGGAACCCACCCCAAGGAACAGCATGTGGAAACCTCCCTTACCTTGCAAGGGTGTGGGTCAACCCCGTAGGTCTCCAGAGTCTGGGCTTTCCTGAGAAAATTCAGCTCTGAAGTAGCTGGTGTCTGCCCACTACAGGAGGGAGAAAAGAGGAAAAAAAAAGAATATTCCATGGAAGACACAAACGTGAAAGTCAGCGCTCGGCTACCGGACAAGAGGCAGCAGCCACAGATGGGATCACTCCTCACCTGGCAGCCCCAGGAGGGAGGTGTTCACCCACCCTACAAGGGTGGAAATCCCACTGTGATGAAAACCACCTGAGCATCAGTAACCCCTGCAGCAGCCCAGCCCCTGGCCCTACCTCAGCTCCGACTTATGGATCTCCGCGATTTTCCTCTCCAGCTTCTCCGAGTGTTTGGGGAAGAACTGGAACTTGGAGCTGTAGCCTTCTGGGTGCTTCCCTGGGTCATAGTCCCCGATCTCAGCTGGTGGGAGACAGGAGAGGTCAGGAGCAGCAACCTGAATCCCCATCCAGGCAGTGTCCTTGCTCCCCTTTCATCCCCTCCAGCCTCGTGTCCACAGGTGATGCTGAGGGACATGAGTTAGCGGTGACCTTGGCACTTTGGGGTCAGAGATTGGACTGGATGATCTTAAAGACCTTTTCCAACCACAACAATTCAATGACTCTCTCACTCTCACCCTCCTCTCACCCAGCAGAGCACAGGGACAGCCCTAAAGCAGGAGCCCCGCGCTGGCAAGATGACATTTGTATTCTAGGTGCAGTGATCTGTTGTAAGTGAAATAATGTAATCAGTACTTAGCATGAAAAGCAAATTTATCTTGTCAAAAGGCATTACCTTGAAGGATATAGGCGGCCAGCAGAGCAGCATCCGAGGTCTTGCAGAGGAGGCGCCCGTGGTAAAGATCCCTCTTGATCTGCAGGAAGACTAAATACCTGAGGACAGAGGAGACAGTCCATTTCTTAAGCAAAGTTTAAATTTCCTAAGCAGGCAATTTAGATGTGGAATATCTGCCGCCAGACGCTTGTGCTAACATTTCTTTCCCAGCAGCCCGTTTCCGAGGCGTGACGCTTGCCAGGAGAATTCCCCGGCAGTTTCCCTGCTGGGGCTCGGAAATCCACATCCCAGCCCCGCTCCAGCCCCCGGGCGATGAAACACAAAGAGCTCCCTCGGGCTGGGAGATCCTCGGATGCGCATTCCCGCCAGGGAAAACACGGAGAGGAGAAAATTCGAGACACGGAGGTGCCAGGGGCGATGTTCTGAAGGGCTCTCCTGGTCCTGACCCCACCGGCGACTTCTGTGCTCCCCACTCCAGTCTCAGCCTCCCCATCCCCCGATCTGCTCCTTCCCCAGCTTTGTGTCCTCCCAGACCTTTGTACTCAGCCTTTTCCCCGCCCCGGGCTCATCAGGGCCCAGCCCAGCATCACCTGCACCTCACCCACCCACACCCATCTCCATCCCCACTCACACCCATCTCCATCTCCATCCCCACCCACACCATCTCCATCCCCATGCACCAAAGCCCAGCAAAAAGATAGGCTATGTCAGAAAAAAAAAAAAATAGCACATATTTGAATAAATTTAAACCTAAGAAACAGGTGGGGGTTTTCTCTGAGCTGAGTCATGTGGCAGTGCATTAGGGAAAAGCCTTTTGGTGGTAAAAATGTGAGAGTGAAGGAGCAGAATGGAACTGGGAGTGCTGAGGAAGACGTTTAAATAACCAGACCTGCACTCTGCAACAGCTCAGTCATGCTTCATTTCTCAAATCCGTATTTATGATGAGATAAACCACTAATTTTCGCAGATAAAATGCATTACAGAGGAATCCAGATATTAAAGTGTATTCAGACCAGGGGAGAGTGAATTTTAAGGCCAGATTTCAGCTGCAGTCGCAGGCACAACTCCAACAGCAGCAGGCAGGGGCTCACCCTGGTGCCATGGGGGACCCGAGGGGGCAAGGACCCCCTGCACCTCCCCCAGCTCCAGCCCAGCACCCACCTCACCAAAAATGCAGAACCAAGTGGGTTTAACCCTGCCTGCCCCCCAGCCCTGCTCCTGTGCCCCCAGCAAGACCCCTGCTCCCTTTGGGCAGGACAGGACTGCTGGTCTGGGATGATTTTACAAACAAAAACATTCAGCAGATGGCTCAGAGGTTTCCCAAAGCCTTTCCTACACCTTGGAAATACTCCCTGGGAGGGGGCACTGCTAATGGAGGAGGCTGCCTTGGAAAAGGACAGAGGATGGGAAATATTTCTGAGTCTGAACCAGCGAGCTCCAGGGCTGGCTCTGTTCCTGATGCTCCTCGGGTTCAGCTCCCACCTCCCAGGGATAAATCCCTGACCTGCATCCCAATTGTCCTTGCTGTGCCTGACAACTTCTGGCTAAGCTCTGGTTAAAGAAGCACAATTAACATAAGGCAATTAACACACTGCATGCAGCTCAGTGCCCCCACTGGGGCCGTGGCACTCGGTGCCTCATTTCACATTTAAATCAAGGCCGGGCTTGGGGTTGCTGGGAATAAATGTAAACTCTGCAAAGTAAATAAAAGCCTCTTGAGCCAAACAAGGAGAGGTCTCCATGTGAAACTATTCCTGGGCACTTTGTGGGTCCCCTGAAATGTGTCTGTATGAAAAAGCAGATCAGTCATACCATGAAGGCTGATTACAGCAGAGCAGCACACTGGTATTCTGGACATGAAGAGGTTTTTATCAGACCCAGCAAACGTGTGCAGGGCTCTTCTCAAATCCTTTCCTCCTCTCACAACCCCTTTCCTCCTCATCTGCATTCCCCCTCTGCTATCAGACCAAAGAACAGAAACTTTCTCATGCTTCCAAACAACACCTGAAGGTTTGTGTTCTAGTTCTGGCTTTTTTTTTTTTGGTAGGGACATCCTGTGAAACACAAGCAGAGTTTTCACTGATTTTGTACATTATCCTGGGAAAAACAAACTCCAGAGGAGTTTTGGAAACACCTCACAGGTTCAGGTTGGTTTGGGCACCTCAATGTCTGCTGCTCCCCCTTAGCTACAAAGTGGAGCTGGGCAGGGGGTGTCCCTGCCCTGGCCAAGCCCCCGGTGCCCCGTGCCACGTCCTACCTGGTGATCTCCTCCTTCAGAGCTGCCGGGTCCATGGGGTAAAACTTGACACGGAAGCACATGGTGAAGGGAGGTTGTGCTGCAGGGACAACAGCAATGCCACTGTCACCAGGCACCAGGGCTTGTCCCCTTCACCCTCCCAAATAACCCCCCCAGGAGATGGTCAGATATTGCTGGGGGTCTCATCTACACCTCCCCTGGTGCCCCCAGACACAGCAGCTGCCCTGGGTGAGGAGGGCACAGGGACATTCCTTGCTGTGGTGGCTATGGGGGATTTTCCTGGTAAAGCCAAGGGGTTCCAATCCCCTTTGCTCATCCCCACCAGCTCTCTCCTGGCTGGTGGCCCAGGTCTGTGTTCCCCGAGGGGCCATGGCTGGCATGGTGGCTGCCCTGGGGCTGGGGGAGGATGATCCCACTTGCAGCCCAACAGAACAGCTTTGTGGGTAACCAAAAAAGCCCTTTATTTCTGGGAGGTGTGCTGGGAATTGACCCCTGAGGAGAAGGACTGAAAATAAATTAAATTTTAGAAATAAATCTAAAGGGAAGGGAGCTCACACTGTCTGCCCAGGACACCTGCACCCAGCCATACTCACCCCTCATCTGCTTCACAACTGACTTGGTAAATTCCAGCCAATGCTGAAACAAAAATGAAGGTAGTTAAGGCAAATCAGTAGCAAAAACTTCCAGTTCATAACATTGGCCCTCCTGGGACAGTTGCTTAAAATAAAAGCCTGTACTGAGGTTTCCTCGGGAGGAGAGGGGCAGCCCCCCAGGTTCTGATGGCCTTGGGGACAAGGAACATCACAGAGAATTCCTGCAGGACATCCCAGTGCCAGGAACCCAGCCCAGGACAAAGGGGAAAGAACCTCTGGCTTCTGGATTGGGCTGGAACAGTTTGAGCATCAGCATCCTCAGCAGAGTGCTGGAAGATGCCAGGCAAGGAGGGAGGGTTTTTTTCCCTCTTTTTCATCACTTCCCAGCATCTCCTCTGCCTGTGGCCCTGGGCTCTCAATAGAGACATCTCACTTGTCACAGCCCCAGGGCAGTGCACGGCTCCTCAGGCCACACTTCAGAATCAAAAGGTTTTTGATGAGTGCCAGGGGTGCTCCTGGCAGGAGCAGCTGCCTCCACACACACAAACTCCAGCCCTGCAGCCGGGAGAAAGTTGGGAAAGCTGGGAGGGATGGAGATGTTGGAAATGAAAGGACCCATCAGGGCACCCATCACCCTTCCCTGCCCCTCAGCACTGCTGGAAATGAATTTTATCTCAGCCATTTGCTTCACACTCTGGTTCTCAGCTGCACAGACAACTCTGATAGCACCAGGTTCCCAAAAGCCCCAACCCCCCTCCTCCAGGCAGGGGGGTCTCTCACCCTCTGCTTGTCAGGGTCCACAAACCGAATGCCAAAGTAATCCTTCTCCAGCAGGTTCAGGTGGTGGCAGAGAAGGTCAAACAGGTACTGGCCCTTGGCATCTCTCTGCAAGACAAAGAAACTTGATCAGAAAGGGGCAGGGGAGGATGGTGGAGCTGGGACATGCTGGGTCTGGAACCTGTAAAGTGACAGCAAGGACATTGCAAGTCCCACCAGCATCCCTGCTGCTTCAGATTGGAGATTGGGGGCAATTTCTCCCTGGAAAGGGATGTCAGGGCCTGGCCCAGGGGGAGTCCCCATCTCTGGAGGGGTTTCCAAGCCCTGGAGACGTGGTGCTGAGGGACATGGGGCAGTGGTGGCCTTGGCAGTGCTGGGTTAGAGGTTGGACTCAATGATCTCAAAGGTCTTCTCCAACCCAAACGATTCCATGACTCAGCAGTGATATTTTCAGCTCAGAAACCATCTCCTGTCCCAGCTGAAGAGCAGCCCAACAGCAGCCAGGAGCAGGACTCCAGAGCACACCAATCCCGGTCCCCATCCCTGTCCTGACCCAGGAGTGATGCTGAGGCTGTGAGACACCACAGCATCCACCAAGCCCCACATTTGCTTGAGTCACAGTGAAGCCTTGGGTGGGAAACTGAATTTTGGGCTTTGCCCACCCCATGCTCTCAGCTGGGTCTCAGCAAGGTCCCAGCTCTGCTGCTGCTGCTGCTGGGGTCCCTGTCTGGTGGCACAGCAGAGGTCACAGCACCCTTCTCCTTGTCAGCAGGAGCCCAGTGCTGACCTCCCAGTTTTAGCATATTTCTTCTGAGCCCTTTTCTGCTGCCCTTCTCAGGACAAACCTTCCCCCTCCCTGGGCTCTGCAGGACTCCACACGTTGATGGCTCCTCCAGGAGCATCCTGTGCAGCAGAGACAGGGAGCAGGGGGCAAAGAGAATTACAGCTCAGTGAGATCCCGTGTGCCAATGCAACCCTCAGACAGCACCAGACTGAACACTAATGGAATTTTAAAGTATTAGAGATATAAAACCTGATACATCTCAAAGTTACTAAAAATTTAATTTCCAGCACTGCAAAGACTGAAGCACACACTGAATTTGGGCACTGTGAGAGGGCCCAGGACCCCCTGGTCCTTCCTGTGTTTGGTGGGGAAATGCAGAGAACTGAGGGCACCAGGACCCCAGTGACATCCAGACCCAGCCACAGCTGGGGAAAGGAGACTGCTCCCTCCTGCGCCTGCATCCTGAGGAGCTGAGCTCTGGGCATGGCCCAGATTCTGCTTTATTAATAGGCTAATTGCATCTCTGCCTGTCCCATCCATCACTGCCAAACCAGCACCCAGCACAGGCTGTGCACCCAGCTCGGGTGCAAGGGCACTGAGTGGGAAGGAACAGTGAAACCTGCCAGAGTCCACATGCCTTTTCCTGAGTTAGAGCAAGATATTGGTCGTTCATTAAAGAATATTCATTTTTACAATGAGGGCTGAAGCAGCAATGGAGCTTGAGGAGAGAGAGAAACTGATCCCCCCAGCCCTGCTCACCCATCAGGCACAAAAGGAGACCCCAGGAGACAGAAAACAGCAATAAACCTGCCCCCCCCTCCAGCATCACACCCCCCTGCACCTTCCAGAGATGCTTTTGTAGTGATTTGCTCTGGGCTCTTCTCCCCTTCCCTGTCCATGCCCCAGCTGAGCACCAACATCCACAGGATGCTTTCTCTGTGATGTTAACCCAGGGAAGTGACAATAAAGGACACACCAGGCATCCCCCCCAGCCCAGTGGAACATGGTGAAAGTGTAAAAATGCAAACGGCCTTACAGGGGGAAATGCTTTCCCTTTGATCTCTCTAACTTGAATTTAACATATTCTAAATTAATCATTATGAGTATGTCTTTCAGGAAATTATCTGAACTGTCTTTACAAATCACAACTTAAAAGAGCTGCCTATTGCATAATACCAGCTTAAATATTCTGCGTTTTGATCTTTATATGTTCTTATAAAGTAAGACCTCTATCTCTCCTGGGGTTTGCCAGGTTTTGAGGTCAGCCTTTCAGGGCCCAGCAGGCTGGACCTGACCCCCCCAGCTCAGTTTCTCTCACCTCTGATCTTATCCAAGAGTACTGGGATGTCACTGGGACCAGTGACCAAGGCTCTTTTCCCCTGGAGGGGAGGTGCTGGCTCCAGGAACCCCTCACTCCCCAACCCCCCCCAGTCCCACAGCATCTTGGTGAAGCATTGAGGAGCAACAGCTTCACACCAGGATTTACTGCTCCCTTCTCAAGGAGGAGATGGCCTCAGGAACCAGCTCTTCCAGGGAGTTTTATGATCCCTTTTTATGACAGACAGCACTGTGCTGACAGCTGGGAGATCCTGCTGGAGTTTTCCAGTGGCTGGGGTTTCCCATGGCTCAGTGACAGGAACCCCCATGCTAAGAGACCCCAGGGGCTGCTCCTCAGCAGAGCTCACCAAACCTCCAGCTGGGACCCTGCAGGGCCCCCAGACCCACAAAAGAGCAGCAGCTTTTGCTCTTCTCAAGCCCAGACCATGGATTACCCCAACCCACCCGTGGATCGAGCAGAGGATTTAGGGCAGAAATAGCAGCAGCTGAAAGCAGCTCCTTTCTGTACAATGAGATTCAGAAACCTCATTGTGGGGTCGGCCATTCCTCTCCTGAGCTTAGGAGAAGATTATTTTTTAAAGGAAACTGTCAAAAAAAGTCTATTTTAGAAAGTGAAGTTTAAGCTTAAGTCTCTTTGGCAGCAACGTCTGAGCTGGGAGAGATCAAAGACCCAACAGCTCCTCTGCCAACAGGAAGAGATTTTCATGACCAATTTGACTGCAACATTGTGGTTAAATGCCTCATTTTCAAAATTCAGGATTTATTATCCCTCAGACAAGTTAATGTTCACTTTGCAGGCAGGGTAAAGTCCTCCTGACTGCCAGGAGCTCTGTCAGCCCCCAAACCAAGCCCGGGTCTCCTCTGAGCCACAGGGTGAGAAGCAAATGGTCCAGATTATCCTTGAGGATGCTCATTCCCAGATGGGGATAGAGCTCTGGAGCAGAGCATCCTGCAGCCCCCCATCAGGAGCATTACCTGCAATGTCCCCTCCCTCCCTCCAGCTCCTCAGGAGGGGCTGCAGAGGATGGCACCACAAGCCAAGCGTCCCCAAGGGGGTGGCAAGGTCCCTGATGGGACAGGAGGGACGGGCACAGTGCAGCTCTTGCAGGTGCTGAGACCTTCATCCTGCAAGCCCGACCATCCCACCCTGCCACAGGCTCCAACACTCAGGATGGAGAATCCCAGAACAGTGGGAGATGTGCAACAGGGCCCTGAGAGCCCCCCTGCAGCCCCCAGCCCTGCTGCTGCAGCCCCTCCTTCCCTGCCCACCCAAGGAGGGGAAAAAATGGGTTTACATAACACTTGGCTGTAATCCTGTTATATTTATAGCATATGCATTTTGGTATTAATTCCCTGTTATCTGTAATCCTTCTTCTGAGCTGACACTGTAATTTCTGTCTTCAGGACTTATCAGGGCAGTTTGCTCCAGAAGTTTATAAAGCTTTTGAGAAGGAAAGTTACTAATGAAGTGGCTCTCAGAGCCTTAAACTCCAGCTTATCGATTCCTTGTTCTAAGCCACAGGCAGATTTTTAAACTCTTGGACATGCTGGTGCATGCAGAAGGTCCTGGGCTATGGAGGAGTCCAGATCCCTGCAGAAAATGCTCAGCCCAGGAGCTCTCCTTATGAAGCTGTTTTGGCTTCTGCTGGTCCCCAGGCTCACAGGAGATTTAACCCATGGTCCAGGTGGATTTTGGGCTGCCCCCTTCTTAAGACACAGCATTTGTGCTCCAAAGCATTGTGGTATCAGCCTGGGAATGGGAAACCTCAGTGCGTGTGTCTGGGAATAAGAAAAAAGATTCTGCTCTGCCAAGCCTGAGGTACTGATGTCTGGTTTTGTGAAGAATCTACTCCCCTGACTCGTTTAAGGCAAGAAACATTTTTTTCCACATTTCCCCTGAACACCCATGGGGTTACCTAGAGCCTCAGCTTTGAGTTAGTGATTTCTTTCATCACCAGAAATATAATTTCCTCCCTCAGCCCAAGGCAGGGTGTCACCACCTGCTGATCATCACCTGAGGTGACAAGGACTCCACTGGCACCAGCAGAGATCCTGCAGCCAAGTCCTGGAGAGGATGCCCAGAGCACCCCCACAGCTCCCCAGCAGCCCGTGCACTGCATCCCAGTGATGGATGACACCTCACCTGACATTTTGCTGCTTATTGCTGCTGCATAACTTGTATGAATTAAATTTGGAATTTATAACTCTATAATTTAGAGGCACTGAGCACCTCTCTCCATAAAACCAAATTGGTTTTTCCAATAACTCACAGGATTTTTTTTTTTTTTTTCATTCATGCAAGCCCAGAGTGGTTCCATGTGAGCTCTTGTTTAAATTGGCACTCGGCTCCCATCAGCAACAAAGAGTCCTGGGGCAACAGATTCTGGTGTCTGATATTGAGAAGCTGATAAACAGACTCACAGGAATCACAGGAGCCACAGGAATCACAGGAAGAGGGAGAGACGGAGAGGGAGAGGGAGAGGGAGAGGAAGAGTTGCCCTGCAGGAGCTGAGCCCTGTTTGCTGCACGGGGAACCAGCAAGGCTTCAGCAGCTTCACCTCTGGTGTTTGCACAGCGCGGGGCACGGCGGGGCTGCCCGGTTTGGCTCCTGCAGACGGAATCACCCGCTGCACTTCCAGACTCATCCCGAGCCGGTGTGACCCCGGAGCAGCACCAGATGCCACCCGCTGGGTGCCAGGCTGAGCTGGGGAGCAGCTCCGGTGCCCGTGAGGATGGAAACGGCCCCGGCTCCGGCCCCAGCAAAGCGGAGTCAGACCTTGTAAACCGAAGAAGGTACTTTCGGGAGCACGGGCAGCAATGCCACCGGCAGCACCCGGTGTCCTCCTCCCGTCCAAACCCCCCGAGCGGGGCAGAGGAGCCGAGAAAGCCCCCGGGGCAGCCCTGAGCCAGGAGCCTGCCCGGCAGAGGGATGGGGATTTGCTGTAGGGAATCTCCCTGAGGAAGCCGTGCCCCTTTCCCAGACCCTGCAGGAATGAGCGCTGCGTTTTGGGGTCACTGCTACCGCACACACAGATGATGAAAAATAAACCAAAACGAACAACAGAAAAATAAAAATTTGTGTGTGCTACTCCCACCCCGAAACCCAGGCCCCTCGGTTTTCTTGGCAAGGTTCCTGCTCAGAAGCTCGCTGCTCTTCCAGCAGCTGAATGCAGCATGAAGCTCATGGGAGAAGAGAAAGAAAAGTATAAATGGTTCATTAAAAATTTACTTTTCATGAAAGCGAAGTGAGGCGCTGGAAGGAGCACAGGGGCGAGGGGTAGGGAAGCTCCTGGTGAAGGCACAGCCCAGCCGGGCTCCTCCTCCGCCCCCCCCTCGCCCCCCACCAGTGTCACCTCCCCCCAAGCCTGGCTGTCACCTCCCATAAACCGCTGGAAGAATTTGGTGGGAGAAGTTTGACCAAAGCCCGGGGCCAGCGGTGAGAACTCCGAGCAAGCAGAGCGAGCCCAAGAGCCCGAACCGAACCCTCTCGAACCCTCCCACCCCCGAGCCCAGCACCGCGGCTTCCAGGTCCCGGTGCCCCCCAGGAATGATGCTCCTGGGCACGGAAGGGGACGTGGCACCAGCTCCTGGTGACGGAAACAGCGGAACCAAAACAAAGCAAACAGAAATAAGAGCAAAAGCCTGGACCCAAACACAAGGTAGAAGTTCAAAACCCCGATCTGGGATCAAAAGCAGGTTCAAAAGCAATATTTAAATCACCCGGAGTTGCAGTTCATGAATAAAGATCATCGAGCAAGGAAGTGACGAGCAGGAGGCAAAACAGATCTGATTTGTGCTAGAGACGTGACCATATGTGGAGTCCTTTTGGGAGGCTGTAATCAGTCAGATTAACATGATAATGAACTCTGATATACCCAGCCACGGGAAGCCACGGAGACATCGCATTGCTCCCTGCACATCACCAAATACTTTCCTTTTTTTTTTTTTTTTTCTTTCTTTCTATAACCACAGGCAGCACCTGACTGCAGGATTGTTAATCCTCCCAAAAGGTGAATCCTAGGGGGAGGGAAGAGAGCATTTTAAGCTGTAAACACGAATAGAACAACAGACAGAGGAAACTTTCCAATAAATCTGATGCTGCCTTCAGCAGAAAATGAGATACGGATGCAAGCACCGTGGGATGTAAATCTTCACAATGACAATGTTATTTTACCAACATGACCGTGGAATAAACCTCAGAAAAGAGGATAAGCACTCTGCAGAGTGCCTGCAGTCTTTTTCAGTCCATCCTTGGAGAGATCAAGCCTCTGGTGGGGCTGGGAAAGCACAAACTGTGGGGGGTAGGGAGGTGGAAGGCTGCTGGCAGCCCCCCTTCCATAAAAGAGGGCCCAGGGATGGCAGGGCCAGCATGGGGCTGTTTGGGGACAGCCCCAGGATGCTGCTAGAGCCTCTGGCTGCTCCCTTCTCCCCTTCCCCAAGCTCCATTTGGGGGGATTCAGGTGGGCAGAAACAAACACAGCCCATCTGTGTCCCCAGGGCCACCAACCAGGGCAGCTTGGCCACTCATGGCCACCAAGAAGAACACCTTGGCTGAGGGGGAAGCTCACACAGATGCCGGGCAGCTCTGGGGGTTTAAAATGACATTCAGAACACTGAGAAGCAGAACATGGCCCCAGCATCACCTGCGAGGGACTGAGTCCCATGTCCCCAGCCCCTTTGTCCCTGAAGCCAGGAGAAGCAGGTAGGGACTGAGGTGTGGGCAGCATCCCCTCTGCCCCGGGGAGCTTTGGTGACAGCTCGGCTCCTGCAGCAGATGCTTCACAAGCTCCTCGAGCAGCAAACACATCGGTGCCTTCATCACGAGTCTGAGATCAAAACGCGTTGGGATGAGCACCCGTGAGACCCATAATTGCTCATTTTAGGGTGCTCGTCCCTCTGCAGACCTGCTCTGGGGTTTGCACAGGGTCACCAGCGCTGCCCCCCCTTGCCCAGCCCCTGGGGACAGGGACACAGCAGCTCTTTGCTGTGTGTGCTCTGCCACCTTGGGAAGGCTGCGGGTCCTGCAGGAGGTTTCACCCCGAGGTGACAGTCAGATCCCATCCCTCCTGGGCCTCAAAACTTCGCCTGACACCAGCCCAGCACCCATAGAGCAGAGGATGCTGTGCAGGACTCATTCCTCTGCCCAGCACCCAGCCTGCCTGGGATGGGGCTTTGGCTGCACCAAGGGCTTAAAAAAAAGAAAACAAAAAAACCCAACCAAAGCCCCACTTTGCTTCCCAGGTCACCCAGGGTCGACTTGCTTGCCCCTTCTCTAAACAAAATTTCCTCTGTTTATTAGGATTTTAGGACAAAAGAGAAGCTGACCTGGCAGTGCAGAATGGCTCCAAGATCCTTCTCCTGAGCATCACACACAGACCCTGCAAATCCACCAGTTCTTTTCTTTTATCATTTAAAGCATCAGTAGCTCAGGTGCACGTCTACAGCAGGCTGTGGTGTCCAGAAAAGAAAAGGAAAAAACCTGCTTTAGCTGACGTGGTTTTATTTCTAAAGGCTGGCTGGCATGACACCAGGAACAACCAAGAGGAACGGATGTATTTGTCATCCCAGCAAGGCCTTCATTTTGCCTGTGGGTTTAATGTCTCAAAATACATATTCATTTAAATGCAAATTTTCTGGTTTCACCTGGGACTCAACCAAAGCTTTTGCCTGAAATGGATGTTGACCTTTCACACTGACTTCTCTCTCTCTCTCCCTGCTTTCCTCTGTAAATCAAAGCCTTTGAAGATAACCTGGGCTTGCAGACACAGCCAGGAAGAAAGCAGCATTTCTCCCGGGTGAGCTGCGGCCATTAATTGCCAGCCCAGAACAAGGCAGCACCTGGAGACCTCAGTTCCACCAGCACAACCAACCTGGCACCTCCCAGCAGCTCCTCATGGGGTAGAGGATGCAGCAGTGCCTGCATCACCTGGACCCCCCAGCTCCGGGACAGCCCTGGGGGTCTGCAGGGACTGCACAGCCCCTGTCACCCTCCCTGTCCCTTCACTCAGCTGAAGCTACTTTTAAAGACAAGCCCCCCCGTCCCTAAAAGGCCTCCATCCTTCCAGCCACATGTCACTGTCAGCCACGACCTTTTCAGATGAATCCAAGAGGGCAACGTGATTGGGGGATGGTGATGTGGGTTGACATCTTCCCCTCAGAACACCCCCAGGACACCGTGCCTTGGTATTTGGCAGAAAACTTGTCAGAGCACCTCAGGCCCTTCCCAGCCAAGAGCAAGAAAAGCTGTGCCCGACACCAGCCCCCAAACTGGGGTGTCCCTGACCAAGAGGAGCAGGAGAACACCCAGAGCCTGTGGCTGCAGGGTGCAGCCCAGCTTAAAAACAGATGGGGAAAAAAAAACCAATAAAAACCCAAATTATACAGCCTAGACAGAGAAGGAGTTTGTTTGGTATTTAAAGGCATGGATTCAGGATCTGCAGCTAACATCTGCAGGAAGGATGTGCCATCCTTCAGGGATAGCAGAGAGAACAGTGTCCTTCCCTGCACTTCCCAACTTCCAGCACAATCCAATTACCCACAGCGAGCCGTAAGCAGAATGACTTTTTGTTTGTTTTAAGCAGAAACAAGTGAACTTCATTCTCTGCCCTGTGCTCACCCCTTGGGCCCATCCCACCCTCTGGCAGGAGATGGCTGCAGAGAGCAGGGGACACAGACACAGACATCCTTTCCAGCCCCACGGCTGCCTGAACCCCACCAGCCCCTGGACCAGCACCCCACAGCTTCTCCCCAGCCCCCTGCACAGGTTTGCAGCAGCTCTGGGGGGGCTGAGGCTGACCCAGTCCACCCCGAGATTGTCAACCCCTGTGTCAGGTCCTTCCATCCACGCAGGGAAACAGCCCTGGGACTGCACAGCGTGGGGTACCAAAAAGTGTTTTAGGAAAACACGAGTCTTGGCAACACCCCCCCGACAGCTCATGGCTGGATGGGGGAGCAGGGACCTGCGGCTGTGCAGGAGGAAAGCACCCCAAGCCAGCTGAAGTCACTGATTCTAAAAGCAAGAGCACTGCCCGTCTCCATTCTGCAGAACAAGGGATGTGACCCCCGCTCCCCACACAGCAGCAGCAGCGGGTGTTGCTTCCCTCCCTCCCTCTCTCCTTCTCTGGGCACCGCACCCCCAGCACCTCCCCAGCGGGCAAGGAAGGAGCCAGGGAAGGAGCCGAGGCCCAGCCCAGTTGAGCACTAAACCCCAAAGGGCTCCAGAAGGATGCATCCACGTTCATTTGTTTACTTTCCATATCAAAGACAGAATAAAGGATCCTTACCTCCACTCAACAACGACAACAACAAAATGTTCGGCAGAGCCTACTGTCTGGAGATGAGAAGCAGCAAGATGGGAGCGCTGAGGCTTTACAGGCAGCGTTTTGCTGCATTTGCACAACAGAGAAGGAACAGAAGCACCCACCAGGCTCCCCGTGACACAAAATCCACCCTGGCTGCGAAGCCAAGAGGATCGAGCAGGAGGTCTCATGGATAAATGGCCAGGAGGAAAACAAGCCCATGGACTGAAAAGGACAAAGGCTGGGACTGGGACAAGCCCATGGACTGAAAAGGACAAAGGCTGGGAGCAGGAGCTGCTGCAGAGCCGCCCCGGAGCAGCCGGGGATCTGCTGGAAGAGCATGGGAACTGCAGAGCACAACCATCCCTTAGAGCTTGGCCAGGGCATTAAACAGATTCCAACAAATTATCGCTTTTACAGATCAACTCTTGGCAATACTAAAAAGCACAAACATTGCAAGAAACAGTCCCAGCTCTCCAGCCCAGCACCCCTTTCCATGCTCACGTCGGTGTCCTGGACAGCCACCACCACCAGGGCAGTGACACGAACTTCAAACGCTGCTTAGAGACAATTTCATATTTAGAGATAAAAATAATCTACAGGAACACGGCCCAGGGCTCTCCCAGGGGCTGGGAAGCAGTGAAGTTTGTACACAACCAGAACCAGAGGACAGATCTGCAGTGACAGCAGCAGCTCTCAGGAGAGGCTGGCACGGCTGCATCCCCCAGAGGAACGGGGGTCCCAGGGACCCTCACCCTGAGCACCAGCACCCACAGGGACCCCAGGACGCCACTGCACACGTGGCCCTGGATGATGAGGTGCAGGACACGGGTTTCTGCACTACAGAGTCCACACCTGGGCACAGAAGCAGATTTGGGAACCCAAACCCCCAGCCCAGTGCATTTACAATACATTCAGACAAAATACTGATTAAATGATGTCAGGCAGGAGGATTACTCATGTCAATGTAGGAAGTCATTGTTTTAAGCCCAGATGGCTGCATAAGCTCTACCACAGCCCAGATCAGCAGATGAGAACTGCACGATTTAATGGAAGGAGACTTCTGATCAAGCACTGGATTGAAGCTAATGCCAGCTGAATACCCAAAACCAGATTTACTCAACGAGTGACAGCTCAAGAGTAAATACAGATTATTTTTCCTGCTGCCTTCCTACAGAGTCACTTCCCACAGGACACGTGTTTCACAGAAGAGGGTTCAGACCCCCATGAGATGTTTCCTTCAGAAGCCTTTGGCATGAGGACCCCAGCAAACCCCAACAGCAGATGAGAACATGGAGACCCAGGCTGGGCACAGGAGGGAGTACAGCTGGAGAGGGCTCTGGAGCAATGGAGCAGAGCAGGTGCCCACTTGCCAGTGGGTTTTATCTTGTTGAGTGAAACCAGAATTAGGTCTCAAGCCTATGAAGTCATACCTATGGGTACTGTCCATCCCCACCCATAATGGGGTCCCAGATTCTGCAGGATTTCATTAATTAAATCAATTTAATTAATCCCTGTCCCTCAGAACAAAGCCTAAACTTTAAATCCTTGGTGTATCCTTGTGTGGCAAATACCTGGGCCCACCCAGCTGTGTGAGCCTGGCACTGAGGAACAACTGAGTGTTCAGTCCTCCCAGTAAAATGAAGGAGATGAAGATGCAACTCAGTGCATTGGCTCTCGAGTTTATTTTAAAACACAGGCCTGCAGAAAAAAAAATATAATTACGGCAGTGAAGTCATTGTGCCTACACTATCACATCCAATTATCTCAAGGGTGACAAAGATTAGGCCTGGAGGGAAAAAAAAAAACCAAAACCTCTTTGCACAGCCGAGTCAGAAGCACTGCCAGGACAGCCCCAGCCCGGGCACAGCTTCCTGCAGCCAGGTCCCACTGGGAACACCAGTTCCATTCCCTGCCTGGGAAGGGCCCTGCACCAAGGGACACCCACCTACACCCCACACAGGGCTCCTGGATGCAGAAATGGGCTTTTCCCAGCCTGCTGGTACTTGGTACTTCATCTCAGCTGTCTAAGTTCCAAGAGCTCCTGGTGTCACCTCCAAGAGGCACTTGTGTAGCTGCACCAGGAGTTATTTATCCCCAGGTCCCCCCGTGCCCCAGCAGCTCCCCCAGCCCAGCCCGTGCCCCCTTCACCTCCCCAACCCCCCAGCAGGGCTCTGCCCGGGGGCTGGGGAGGAAAATGCCCTCCAGCAACCCCCTCAGCGTGTTCTGCAGACACAACGACTGCGGGGAAGTTCGGAGCTGTCTCCCTGTCTCTCTCCGGAGCGAGGGGAGATGTGAAGGAGAACCACGAAGTGGCGACTCAGCGCTGACACAGCAGCTCCTGCGGCTGCAGGGAAGGAGAAACGGGAGAGCTAACAAAGAGGAGACAAAAGAAAAAAACCTCTCCTCCAGACACTGAGCTCATTTCTCCTCCCGCTGCATTTCCAGCTGCCGGCGTCAGGAGGGCCCCGCAGCCCGCACCAGCGATATTTACCTCCCTTAATTAAAGATGGCACTAATAAACATGAAATGTGGACACACGGAAATGCTGTTAATAAACACCGCCTCGGGGAGCTCAGAGCCGAGCTGGAAACACTCAGTATCAGATCTTGCACTACTATGAAATTAAAACAATATATTGCCACATAAACGCGGTATTAAAAATAATTATCCTAAATTAGGCTTCCGTAGGCTGCAACCTCCCCCCCGGGCAGGAGGAAAGGTGCATTCCTGCGGTATCCCCAGGATGTGCCCTGGATCTGCTCCCACAGCCAGACCATCCCCTGGGAGAACCAAAGCCCCGGGTCTCCCTCCAGGACCCGTGGCCACGAACTTTTCCCCCCTGCTCCAATTTTCGGCCTCAGATTTCAAGGTGACCACACAGAGGTCAAATCAGGCAGTGCCCAATTCACTTTCCCCTGCTCTGCAGGGCCAGGACCCAGCTCCTGGCTTTGCTTTTGATGGAAGGGTTCAAATATTTGCATTCAGCAGAGAAGCCTTGGCAGACTCTGGGTTTAAGCATTTAAATTGCAATTTCTGTGGGACAGGACTATCGGCCAGGGCAGGGTTATGCAGCTCCCCTCACAATCAGGAATTCATCTCATTTTGTGCCTCTGCACGAGAAATCTCCAAGGTCTGAAGCAGAAGAGCACCCTGTCAACAGCAGAAGGGGCAGGATGGGCCCCAGCACCAGCAAACTCATCCCTCCAGCCCAACCCCCATCACGGGAAAAATAAAAGAGCTGCCAAAACGGGGGAGCTGAACACAGCTTGTGAAAAGTGAACCCTGTCAAACCTGTCTGATCTTCTGACGAGTTTAAGAATCGGTTAATAAAGGCAACAGTGTTGATTTAATATCCTCAGACTTCCGCGAGACACTTAACCCAGTACTGCATGACATTTTTGATTAAAAATTAGAATGATACAACATCAACATCACTCACACTAAATGGATTAAAAGCTGTCTGCAATGCAGTTAGTGTGGGAAAGGGAAACTGCTGGGGGTGAGTTTGACAAGGACCCTTGAGAAAATGGGTCTTATCCCCCAGATTTTAACAAAAAATCTAAAGGAAAACCTAGTATTGCTGTGGAGCTGGCAGACAAAATGGGGAAGGGAACAAGATGCCAGGCTGCTGGTATCAAGAGATCAGAACTGGTGGGTAAGCTACACAAAAATTGAAAAATAACAACTTCTTCCTGCCAATCCAAGCACACCACCCACCTGGGAATGGGAAGCAGGGAAGGTAGCAGTGTCCCCAGCTCCTGGCTCTGAAGGGACTGCAGACCATGGGGTAGTGGGCAGGGAGATGAGGGGAGCTGCAGGATCCAACTTAGACCCAAACAGGAGCAGGAATTCCAGCCCAGGTGGAACTCCAGCATTTGGCCAGGGAGGGGACACTCCAGCTCCTCATTCATAGAAGCAGTGAGTAGGTTAAAATGAAGTGCCAGGGGTGATGGAGCAGAGGCTGTGGGGACAGGCAGGGTGACAGGGAGCAGGGACACTGCCAGGGGACCTGTCCCTGCTCCTGCTGCAGGAGCTGCTCACCAGGACTGAGCCCAACACCAAGGGAAGGAGCAGTGGGGAAGCCAGGGGGCTCCTCCAACCTCCCAGCTCTGTGAGCTGACCCAGTGGTGGGTCCATCCCCCATCTGCAAGCAGCAGGTCTGGAAAGGGGGCAACTGGTTTTCTGTCTCAGCTGTGTACACACAGTGCCTTCAGGCTGGCTCCATCCTCAGCCCCACCTCCCCTGTACCTGATCCAAACCTGAGCATCTTCAACCACCCAGAGCTGGCCTGCTGCTGCTCCTGCTGGGCTTTGGGAGGTCTGGCTCAGAAGATTAATAAGATGGGAGAGAGGGGAAATGAAGGCATTTGGGAACGTGCCCATGTCATGGGGACTACCAGCCAAACAAAGCTGTCTCTGTGCCTTGAGCCCAAACTGTGGGGAGGGGACAGCAAAGCACCCGTTACAAACACAACCCCCGAAAACTTCATTTATGACCACTCAGGTAATCTGCAAACATCAGCAGCAGCTTTACCCCCAGGGACTGTCAGTCAGAAAAGCCCATCCTTCAGCAGCCAACTTATTTAAATATTTCCCTCTGACTCTAAACATTGCCATCTGCTCTTCCTGCCGGCCCCGCTCCCCTCGCACAACAGTTCCTGCCTCTCCATCCTTTCTGCCAAGCATCAGCTAAAAATCTCCTGGTCCCCTGCCTCATCCCTGCCTGAACCTCCTTGGCACAAAACGTCCCCGCACTGCGAGGCTTTGGGAGGGACCCCGGGTGCAGCCTGGCTCCTGGGTGAGCCTCCAGGAGCATCTCGGCGCCTCAGCGCTGATGTCCTTTGTCACATAAGGTCACCTTGCACAACGATTTCTAGACTCTACATTCTGGCTTTCAAAAACCTGGAGCTGTCTGCAGGTCTGTACGTCCACACAGACACCTCCCCCGGGCAGCACAGGACCCCCGGGTGCCACGAGGGAGCTCTCGGGAAAGTTTTTAGAGGAAAACCAGGATTTGGAAGAGGCATCTCCGCTGAAAGAGCCCGAAGCTGTCCCACCAGGTGTGGCCACCTCGCAAACGCATTGCCCGGAGGATGCTGCGGAGTCTCCCCGAGGCACACAGACCTGTGGGCATTCTCTGACAACGCAAACGATGGGGAATGAGTAATAATAATAACTAAAAGAAGGACAAAAAGGCCATTTGCAGCTCCTCCTGGTGCTTAACTGCCACTGTCACCATGGGGCACGAGATAAAAAAAGTGACAATCTTGTTCCCCAAACCTGGCCACTGCCGCCTCCCTGATAACGACTGGCAACGATCTGGCAACGATCAGCCCTTGGGGTGCTGGGCCCTCCTGTGCCTCCCTGGCACTCCTGGGGAGCCAGGCAGGAGGAGAATCATCAACTGCAGGCGACAATATGGAAATTCACAGCCCCGGGCACCCCGGCCGCAGATGCCCCAGATTTCGGCTGTTGCGGCTGTACAAAGATCTCGGTGGACAGCCACGAGTATTTTTATACGAGTGTGACATCATGCGCAAAAGTGTCACATTGCTTTATGTCACTGAGGGGTCCGGGAACGAGCTCGCACGCCGGCCGAGGGGAAGCAGCAATCTGCGTCTGCAGCTGAGCAGAAGGTAAAATTATCAACAAACCCACACAGATGCCACTTCCCTCCCCGCCCCGGGGCCGGTGGGCAAATGTTTTCCCCAAAATCTCCACCAACCGAACAAAGCCGTGAATCTGTGCCATGAGCCCAAACCTGGGCAGGGGAGAGGACCCTGTTCTGCCCAACCCCCTGCAGTGCTGCTCCCCGGGAGCTTTGGGGTCTGCACCCACTCTGCCCTCTCCATCCTCCTCCTCACCCGGAGTGGGACCAGCCCAGACCCTCATTAAAAACAAAACCCCAAAAACCAGGATCAGAGGGAGCGACGCAGGCGGAGTAACCCAGAAACCTCCTCAAGAATATAGGAATTAACTGCCCACTAATTGCCCTGCAGGAAACAAACGCAACCAGCTCATCTTTGGCTGAGCTCCGTTTCTAACCATGCAATTTCCTGTATTTCACAGGCCTTTTCCCCTTGTTCCACTGAGTTTGTTTTCCAATTTGTTCGCTCTAAAGCCTCTTTGTCTTTTCATTTAAATTTTCACCTTCACTGCTTCCCTGAGCCAAAAAATCATCGGATGAGAAAGAAGCTGAGAAATCCCTCCCCAGGCAGGTGGGGAAGCCAGCCCCATGCCCAGGGATGAAGCAGCTGTGGCCAAAGTGCTGCTCTTGTCTCTGAAATTACATCCCCAGGTGAAGAAGTGTCCCAGTGTCCAGGGCATCTCCTTCCCTGCTGCCAGGACTGGATCTCTGCAAAGAGAGAAAACACCCACCCAAGAACCACACTTCCAATCTTCGCTGTGTGCACTTTTCATCTCCTCTCTTTAGCCTGTCTGTTTCTTTCCTTTTTCTTCACGGTTTGAAAGTAAATTATGGGTGTGTATTGCTGGAAAACCAATTCCAGGAGCTTCTGCTGCCTTGTACAGAAGAAATGCCACCACAGGATTTTGGTTTACTCTGAGCGATTCCATTCAGGGGAATCAAGAGGGTGCCTTTCAGGGACAGGAAGGTTCCAGGCTGTGTGTGGGATTTTGGCACCAAACTGTGGGGTTCCAGCAGTCAGGAATTCACATAAAGAGGTGTGAATGCAGAACGGCAGCAGATCCATGGGAAGGTGCTGCAAGAAGTGGTAGCTGGAAAAGCACACATCCAGAGGAAACCCTATGGAACCTCCATGCACAGCCTGAACAGAAATCTATCCTGCCAAAAAGGGGTGGGAATTGTTGGGAAGGCAGAGATGTTGTCTTTGGGGTGGGTGGGTGAAGAGCTCAGCATCTCAGACATGGTGATTATTATGGGTAAGTGACTTCACAGAGAGAAAATACCCACTACTAAAGGGCTCCTCAATCAAGTGAAGGAAAGCAGCACCTCTGGGAGCTGGAGGCAGAAGAATTTGACTTAGAAAGAGGACACAAAAATAAGGGGGTTTTAAGAGAGGAATAAACTGCCCTGGGGGTGCTGGACCTGCAGCTCACGGTGCCCCCAGATCAAAGTTAATGCTGCTCTGAATGCAGGCTCCAGAAAACATCCCTAGCTGACAGCTGCACCTCTGGCTTCTCTGGAAACCCCAAAAGCAGAGAAATGGGCATGGAGGAAGGAACCAGTGGGTCAGGGGCACCTGCCTGGGCCCTCTGACCAGCACCGGAGGTGCCTCTGCCCGGGGTGGGTGCAGAGGTGCCCTGCTGGCACCCAGACACACTCCACCTCACACTTCCATGCACACAGATTTTTAAACACAGCCCAGCAATCCAACTCGCTGTAAAATTTCCCTCTCCCAGCTCTCCGGGGCGGGGTGGCACCCACCTCAGCCTTGCCTTGGGGAAGGGCAGTCTGCTCACAGCAACCGCGGGAAAGGCAGGAATAAAGAGAATAAACAGGAATAGGTTGTAAAATGGATGCTCAGGGTTCGCGTGAAGGCATTCCCGACGGCTTTAAAATGCAAATGCCCCATCCCGAGCAGAGCCAGCCCTGGGAAAGGGTTGATGTGAGCAGGCTGGAGGCAGCAGCTGGGAGCATGGCTGGAGGATGCTGCAGCCATGGCAACGGGAGGGAACACGCTGCCACACAAATCAAGGGCACAGTTTTATTGTCCAAGAGCTGAGTTTTTCAGACCAGTTTCTAGGGACCGCGTGTTAATAACAGCAGCATCCTATTTATCACGGGTCTTTATTGTCTCTGTAATGAGCTCTCCAGGAAAAACCTGGAGAGTGCTCCCTCAGAGGCTGAATGCCAGAAATGCAACTCCAAGTTCAGTGGTTTGCTTGGCTGGCAATTCCCTCCCATGCCCACATGCTCTGCAATACAGAGCAGACTAATTAACTATTAATAACAGGACGGTCACCAGCCACACATTATACCCCGTGTTGTGCCATTTTGCTCAGAAGGCACCCACAGCTCTCCCTGTTGCTCCTCAACCCCACTGCAGGGCACCAGGAGGGTCTCTGCCCCCTGTCCTCCTGCCCCACCTGCCCCCTGGGAGCTTTGCAAGAGCTTTGCAAGATGATCTTTAAGGTTCCTTCCAACCCAAACCCCTCTGGGATTCTGTGATGGAGAACGAGGGGGGTGCACACACAGCCCCATAACTCCCAAAGGTAATGCCACAGCCACATGAGGAAAGCCTGGAATTGCTTCCCTGCTTACAAATACAGCAATAACTGTGCAGTGCTGTTAAACTATTCCCTGTACAGAAGGCAATCTTGGCTCCAGCAAGGTTTGCCTCCAGCCAATGCATCCCCCTGTCTCTTCTGCAGCATCACAGCCATTACCAGCCCCCCTCTCCCCTCGCTGGAATCTGGGGGGCAGGTGGGAGGGAGGGTGAAACCTTGGCCCATTCTGGAGAAACAGCACCTAAAAATGTCCTTGAGAGGTATTTCATCTCAGGCACACACTCATGTTCTGAGCAGCTCTTCCCCAGCCATCACCACAGCTTTTACACGACTCTCACCAGACACAGGAGCTGGGCAGAAGGTTTGGGTTTGCAGTCAGCATTTGCCAGGAGCTGTTATCCCCTGAGCCCTGCCAGCTTTCTGCTCCACGACCAGCCCCAGCCAACCATGGTGAACAACTCAGCCCTTCAAACCTATGGGAAAGTTTTAATTTCTCCCTTAACCGCACACACACACAGAGTCACCAAACCTCCCTCTCTGCTTCATGCAGTTTTGCATCAAAACACCTCCAAGGCAAATCATTTATACCAGGCAAACTTCTAAGGCTCAAATTTTCCCCGATGGCACTGCTGGAAGGCTACAATACCCCAGCAGGTCAGCAAGTTGAAAGCTGTGTTTCATCTGGCAATTTATTCAAATAAATCTTTCAAAACCATGAAACAAACTATAAGGAGAGAGACTGTCAAAGCACTGCCTGAGCCCCTCAGCAGAATGGCTGAGCCAAGCATGAAAAGCAGCAGCAGCAGCAGCATGAGCCCCTCTGGGCACCAAACCCCATGGTCCAGACAGCAGGGACTGGCTGGGACCAACCAGGACCGACCAGGACCGACCAGGAGCAACCAGGACCGACCAGGACCGACCAGGACTGACCAGGACCGACCAGGACCGACCAGGACCGACCAGGACCGACCAGGACCGACCAGGACCGACCAGGACTGACCAGGACCGACCAGGACCAACCAGGACCGACCAGCCAGGTGTGCAGAGAGGAGTGAGATGAGAAAGAATTTCCATTCATTACTGTCATGATTATCATCACAACACTGGTGATGTTCCTGCCATTTCCATCCAAACCCATGGTTAGAAAAATGGGAAGCTGAGTCTGGTTCATCAGAAAAGGAGCTTTAGGACCTGCACCCCAGTTGCCCCCCCAGCAGGGAGACAGTGTTGCTCCTCCAGCCCCCCTCCTAGGGGAAACCGTCACCCATATCCCCAGGGAGGGTCCCTCAGCACCCTCCCTGCTGTGCCACCCCTGTTGCCACTGCTCCCATGACACAGCACAGCATGGCACGGCCTGGCACAGCCTGGTGGCACTGTGTGAGCAGCTGTGGTGATGCCCATCAGCTCTAACAGGAACCTCCACACCATGGTTTCCCATTAGTGAACTGGCAAAGAAGTTCATTAAAGCAGGATGGTGCGAGGTGAGCCCTGGGCACCCTCCCGTGGCCTGAAGCACCCCAGGACACAGCAGGGAGAGAGGTGGGGTGGCCCTGAAACATCCTCCACCCCCTTCACTCCAGCGTGGTTGGATGTCTCCAAACTCCAGAAATGTCTGGGCTTGGAAGAAGCCTCTGGCCAGCCCGAGGGAGGGATGCAGGAAGGGCAGGCAGGTAGGGAATGCTCTTCCAGCTCCATCATCCCACCCCAGCATCCCTCCCAATCAAACGAATAATTATCCATAAAAACAGGACTGGAGCCTTGGGGTTATATAAGGAGGAGCTGTGAGAGGACAAGCCTGGGGGACCAAGCTCATTCAAGCTGCTCTTACAGCTCTGGCATGGTGAGGGCTTTGCTTTGCTGCAGAAGCTGTGACTGCAGCTGGGCTGGCAGCTGAAGCACACACACACACCCCAGCCTCTACCGCCCAAAAAAAAAAAAAAAAAAAAAAAAAGAAAAAGAAAAAAAGGAAAAAAAAAAAAGCTACAAAGCTACTGCAGTCCAGAAAGTTGCAGCTGGCCTGGAACTGGGAGATGCTGGAGGGCTGAGCTGATCCCTGCTGGACTCAGCTGCAGAGCTCTGCCTGGAGCAGAGGGGTCTGGAGCAGCTTTTATCCGGGAAGGAATTACCCCAAATCGTGGCTGCCAGCCAGAAGCATCAGGAATCCTCATCCCAGCAGCAGGAAGGACGATCCCAACACCACCACCCCTGAGGGGCAGTGGGGGCTCAGCAGAGGGGTGGGACAGGACCCTGGGACACAGCCCCTTTTCTGTGTTCCTGCCTGGCTCCACGGGCAGCTCTGCCCAGGATTTGGGCTGGGAGAGCAGCAGGATCCCACCAAGACACAAACTCCACATTCCTGTAGCAGAGTCCTGGGGCTGGCAGCACGCAGGAAAACATTTCAACATCTCGTTAAACACTCAAACCGAAGGTGACCCCACGGCATCACCTGCAGCCGTCAGGGCAAGAAAATAAAGGCCAGCAACAAAACTTCAGCTGCAAAACCTGTGTGCAGACCTGTCCCGGGCTCAGTGCCAGCCCAGCAGAGGCTTCCCCAGCGCTTGGGTGGGGTGAGGATGGAGCAGGGCAGGGGGAGCCCGGGACTCCCCACCCGGGGCTGCTCTCTGCACATCCTTGCGTGGGCAGATCGGTGCCCGAATCCCTGCTGGGGATCCCTGCTGTGTGTTTGTCCTCCTCCTCTTACTCCTTGCCCGGAGCCCAGCTATGTTTTTTTTCCTCGAAAGCCGCTCGCCAGACGGCCACCGAGAGGGAGGGAGGGAGGCCAAGGGCAGGGCTGGGGCCAGCGCCGGCCCCCTGTGCAGCCCGGGACCGTGTCCCATGTCCCCAGGCTCTCTGCCAGCTCCAGAGCACTCACACTGCCAGCCTGTCCTGTCCTGTCCTGTCCTGTCCTGTCCTCTCCTGCCCTGTCCTGCCCTGTCCTGTCCTGTCCTCTCCTGTCCTCTCCTGTCCTCTCCTGTCCTCTCCTGCCCTGCCCTGTCCTGCCCTGTCCTGTCCTGCCCTGTCCTGTCCTGCCCTGTCCTGCCCTGCCCTGTCCTGCCCTGCCCTGTCCTGCCCTGTCCTGTCCTGTCCTCTCCTGTCCTGTCCTCTCCTGCCCTGTCCTGCCCTGTCCTGCCCTGTCCTGTCCTGCCCAAGCCCCCGCCAGCCCCTTCTCTCCACAGCCCCCCTGCTTCATCCTGCTCCCATCCCACATCCAGAGCATCCCAAGCTGTGACCTTCCCAGGGCTCGGGCCATGCCTGCCCGTGCTTCTCATTCCATCCTACAGGAATGTCCTCTGGGAGAACTGTGCAAACACCAGGTGCTGTTTGCACACCAGAGTCCTCCTCAAATACACTTAAACCGCTGGTGCTCTCTGGGACTTTCGTGTGTTCATTTTAAAACATCCTCCAGTCGGAAACAAACCATTGCCAGCCCTATGCTCACCACCTGGAAGGAGCCCCACATCCCCTCTGAACCCTCTAACAAGGTCCAGCATCTTCCAGGCCACTGCTGGGCTGGTGGCAACAGATTTCACCCTGATAGGTTTCCCATCCTGTGCTCACAGCATCCTTTGGGTTGGAAGGACCTTAAATCCCCCCCCCAGAGCCCCCCCTGCCATGGTCAGGGACCCCTCCCCCAGCCCAGGGTGCTCCAAGCCCCATCCAACCTTCAACACTGCCAGGGATGGGGCAGCCACAGCTTCTGGGGGCACCCTGGCACAAGTAGAACCCCCCCCTGAGATGCCCAACTCCACACATCTGTAGCCATCCTTTGGTTGATGCCCCAAAGTGCTGCCTGAGCCCCTCTCCTGGCACCGAGGCTTTGTGGCTCTGTCAGACCCTGCCCACACACAGGAAAAATAAGACAAGGGTTCTCCATGTAATTTCAGGTTTTAGTTCCCCTCAGTGCTTATCAGCAGAGTGCAGACACCTGAACAAGAGCTGCTCCCACACAAGCCACTCCGTTTGTCACTTCAGAGAGGTGACAATTCCCCACTGCCCACGCGTGCCCGGGTCCCCGTGCCGCCAGGGCACCAGTGGACACGCAGCAGCAGCAGCCACAACCACAGCCCCAGGATGCAGCTGGAAGCACAAACCAGGACATTGATTGTGATGATCAGAGCCCAGGAGCCACCAGATCCCAAACCAAAGCCCACGAGCAGCTGCAGTGCTGGGGGGCTCCCTGGCACCCCACTCCCTGCACCACGGGACACGGGACCAGGAGCTGCAGCACCCTCAGCTGCTCAGAAGGTGGAAGGGAGCATCCACCTCCCGGGTTTCCCAGACCTTAATCTCCCATACAAGAAGACAAGGTTTGTTCTATGATGTTTGAAAAGAGCAACAGCTGTGCTGGGAGGAGCCCAGCTCACCCAGCCCCTTCCACACGCCTGGTCCTACAGCCCCTCCTGCTCAGGCTTTTCCCTGTCCTACAGATTCTCCTGCTCAGGCTTTTCCCTGTCCTACTGACCCTCCTGCATGAGCTCTTCTCCTCCAGGTCAAAGACCTGAAATCAGCTGTTACACAAACATCATTCTGAACAGACATTAGAATTCTGTGGGAGTAGGATTTAATTTTAACCCTCGTGGCATTTTTGCATTTTCCTCCATTAATTCACTGCTGCCTCCAAGGTGTGCAGATGCAGCCACAGCTTTTCATCACTCTCACACAGAGAAAAGCCACATTAGAGACTGCAAATGTTCTTAGGCCCGTCTGCTAAAACAGAATTTTTAATGTTTACTTTTTATCCCCCTTTCTGTGCAGCCAGGGCACTGAATCATCTGTTTGATTAATGCCTCATTCATTTTACCCAGTCCCCACACTCTCAAGACCCATGAACTGAAAGAGACTGTCTGTGTGGGCAAGGGTCACTGAGCTGCCATTCATTTGCAGAGACAAACATCTCTTTTTTTACTTGGGACATGCAAAACTCTTTCACTGAAATTGTATCTTTCCTGCAGCCCTAAATCCACCCAGCAGAGCCTGGGTTTGGCTCTCCTACTGCCCCACACCTTTGTCCTCTGGGAATAGGGTGTCCAGAGGCAATGAAGGTTCAAGAACTTAAATCAACAACTTAGAGCTTTTGGAGAGCTTTATCCACCCCAGAGGAAACAAAACATTTATCTCTCAGTCTTTAAACTCTGCCCCTTACTAGCAGGGGACCCAGTAACTTCTGACCTGAAGGACTGGAAAGCCAAGCAGGGATTTTCTGCTCTCTGTGCATGGATGGTCAGTGGGACACTGGAGAAACCAGTCCAGCCCCACCATGGCAGCAGAGAGACACAGAAAAATAAATCTCTTGTGAATTCTGGATCCAATTAAAATTATTTCAGGCTTAATGATTTGAGGTGCTGCTGCTGACAGAGAGCTCCAGACCTGATTGCAGTGCCTAACTCCTATTTTTACACCATCCCTCTGCAAACCAGAGACCATGGGTGGAAGCTTCAAAAGCTTCAAAGGTGCCTGCAGCAGTGAGACCCCCGGGACCCAGCCCAGGGGTGGGGACAGACCCCCCCCTTTCCGAGGGGGGCAGGTGACCAGCACCACTTCCCCACTCTGGGAAGTTTGAAGTCTCAGCTCCATGGGGTGCTGAGACCTCTCATATAAACAGCACTATGAGAAGGGTTGGACCAGATGATCCTCGAGGTCCCTTCCAACCTGACATCCTGTGATTCTATAGCACAGATGGCTAAAATGGGGGAAATGTGATACTTTCTGTCTGTCCAAGAGAAGTTTGTTAAAAAGCCCTGCCCAAAGTGAGTCTGACGTGGGATTAGAGAGTGTCTGGGTTAAGGGGAGGTGATGTTTTGTGAACCTGTGGGAAGGAAAATGAAAATATACCAAGGGAACACTCACATGGATCAGAGAAATCAGTGCCAGTTGCACCGATTTGATGCAGAGCACAGATTCTGGTGACATCTCCCATCTCTGCTGCATTATTTGCACTACAGGAACTGTGGAAGGGGCTCAGTCCAGGGTGCAGTTACATGCACACACATAAGGGACAGAGAAATAAAGGTAAGAAATCTCATCCCTGACTTCAGAGAGGGATGGCAAATGCTCAGAATTACCCAGTTCCCACCAGCTCCAGGCTCCACCTGTGTCTCCATCCCTTTATGGCCTCACTGATGTCACAGAGGGTCTCATCCTGCACTCACTGCCCAGAGATGCCACTGGAGATGGCATCTGACCCTGAGCCCCAAGGTGAGGAGTGGAATCATTGAATCACAGAACCATTTTGGTTGGAAAAGACCTTAAAGACCACTGAGTCCTCTAACCCAGCCCTGCCCAGGCCACCCCCACCCCCTGTCCCTCATCCCCACACCTCCAGGGCTCTGAAACCCCTCCAGGGATGATGGGGACTCCAGCCCTGCCCTGGGCAGCCTGGCCCTGTCCCTGACAACCCTTTCCAGGGAGAAATTGTCCCCAAGTTCCACCTTAAACCTTCCGTATTTACATCAGGGATGTTTCCTTCTGAACATGCCAGGCACTGATTGACCCAAAGCAGACTTTGTCCAGGACCCTGTGCCCTGTGAGGCTCTGGGGAGCCCCACGCTGTCCCCAGGCAGGACATGGCTGAGTCCATCCATGTCCATCCATGGCTGAGTGCCCTGTGCAAATGGTTCTGAATAAAAGGCTTTCCCCAAAACACAAAGTGCTGCATCAGGGGCTTCCAGAGCCGCCTCCAAAGCTCCCGCGTTACTCGCTCAATTAGGTCCTTACTCTGCAGAAATAGATGGGTAAATAGAGAGAGGAGCACAATCCTGTCATTCCCACTGCCAAAGAAATGAAGGTGGCTGCACGGTCGGTGCTGATGGTGTCAGAAAGAGGAGGGGAGGGAGCAGGGCTGTGCCTGGCAGCGATCAGAACCGTGATCTCCCCGGGTGATGGAGGCAGCGCCTTTCGCTGCAAACACCTCCTGGTGCCAGGCTGCTACACAAACACAGCTTCAGCCCTCTCTATCTCTGAGATCCCCTGCTCCTCATCTGTCACTCAGGGCTCCTGGAGTTTAGCAAGGGAAACAGAGGCTCCAGACCACCAGAGGTTTAACTCCCAGCTGCTGGAAGATTAACTCTTCCACCCACAGGAAGAGCCCCAGGGTGCCCAGGCAGGGGCTCAGCACGCCCAGGGACACCTTTGCTTTGGATCAAGCCACGTCCTTCACATCACCATGGAGATGGAAAATGCAACCCCAAGGGGTGGAGGGCAACCCATTGGATGGGGAACCCACTGGGGGAAGCAGCGGTCACCTGTCCCTCCCAGTGCTCCCAGCTCAGCACAGATGAAGGGCAGACTGGGAGCACTGGGAGGGATGGAGGCATTGCCCACATATCCTGGGGAAGCAACCTCACCCTGCCACACAGATTCCCTGGTGTCTGACCCAAAGCTGTGCCCCCCTGAGCTCCCTGGGGCTGGCAGGAGCAGGGTGGGTGGGTGAGAGCACTTCCTTGGCTACAGCCAGGCTTGGAAAACGCAGACCCGTCAGGAAATCCCAAAAAACCTGGAGTGGTGGCAGAACAAGCTCTGCCCCTCACAGCAAAGCACTCCAGGACTTGGGGTGGGAGCCTGAGCAGAGGTTCTGTCCCAGCAGCACCGGGCAGGAACGGAGCTGCAGAATTCTCAGCCTGGCTGTAACTGGGGAAATCCATCAGGGATTGTGATAAGGAGAAGCCACAGGATTACCCCGGGCTGGGAAATGCCGTGTACTGCCAGAGCTGCTCCCCCAGCCTCACAACAGGAGAATTGATTCAGACAAAACCTCCTAAATGGTTTATATTCTTAATACGTTATCAAATTAGTTACAAAGCTGCGACAGTGACAGATGTAATTTACCTATCTCATGCAAGCACCAGATACTCTACAACATGGTAAATTGATTTACAAAGCCGGGAGGCAGAGCAGTGCTACAAGAGATTATTTATTGACCCAGGGACAGCCAAGTGTGCACTGGGGAGAGGTGAGTCCATCCCCTCCTGTCTGCTCCAGCAGCCCCCAGAGACCCAGAGAGGGGTTTTGGGGTGCACGGGGCAGCGGGGGCTTTTGGGGTAACCTCTTGCAGGGCAAAGCTTGAGAGAGGGGTGTGCATGTTGTGCTTTCTCAGTCTATATCAGAATTCTGCTTAAGGCAACCCCTAGCTATGGCAAAGCACTTTTAAAATACTGGTTTGAAGAGATTAAACACATGAAAACATCCTTTTATAGGTGGGAAGCTGCTTCCTGCCACCTCCCCGGATGAGATTCACCTTTTGTGCCTCTCCATAACAAGCCCAGCAGTGCTGCTCCTGCTTATTCCAAGGTTAAAAGCAGGGCAGGCCAGGAGGGTGGGTGATGGAGAGCATTGCTCCCCAACATCCCTGGAGAACTCAGGGAGGGGCTGCTGTGCCTCCCCGCGATGCTCCACCCGTGCTGTGGGATGTCTGCCCCTTCCACGTCAGCACAGAACCCATCGGGCTTCCTGCAGACCCTCCTTGCTCAGCCAAACACGCCCTATCTGCAGCTCCTTCCCACCGAAAGGTAATTACCTTAAGAGCTCATTACGGCTCCAGGATGTGCAATTACTGCCTGGAAATAATGAGCTATTTTTAGCGTGTCAGCGTAAAAAAGCGGCAGATTGACAAGAATTATTCCTCCAGCAGCAGCGAGGCGACTGTCTTGTTAAAACTGACTCAGTTTTTGGCTAGTGAAGAAGTTCGTGTCCCCTGAGAGGAGGTGGGGAGCGGGAACAGCCCCGGTGCAGGGGCCCGGTGCGGACCCTCCCCCAGGAATCCTGCCCCGGGCGGTCGGCACCGCTGGGCTGGGATTTCCTGCTCTGGTTCTGGCTCCTCAGCCTCACTGTCCCGGTTATAACCACCTCTTCATGGTGCCAGGGCCACCCAGCCAAGTGCCACAGCTCCTTCCCAGGGCTGGTGTGGAGCCAGGGGCAGTGACAGCACCCTGGGGTCCCCTGTCCTGACAGAGCAGCCCTGTGTCCTGCAGGGATCCATGTGGAGAGGGAACCTCAGGACCCGGGGAGGGGAACAGCCCAGCCCTGCCCTCCTGGCAGCCACCAAAAGGCAAAGAGCCAGATGTCCAGGGATGGGGGATGACTCCAGGAGCACCGTCTGGTGCCCAGGAAAAGGGAGATGCTCGACTGGACACTCAAAGTGACAAATATCCCACAGATGCTGCTCAGGTATCTGCAACTGTCCCCTGGATCTGAGGGGACTCTCTTGAGGACTCTGCTGCTCTTGTTATGGTGGCCATTGTCCCAGTGACAAAGGCCATGGTGTCACCTTCAGATGGTGTCACCTGGACACCAACACACTGCACACCCCAGGCCCCAGTGGGGCTGCTTGGGAAGAGGCTATGGGAATGGTCTTCCTCAAAAAACAAAAAGCCTTACTGCCCCATCCCCACCGAGGCCATCGGCAGCACAAAAACCTCAGCAGGCAGCAGCCCCAGGTCACCACGGACACCTGTGGGCAGGCAGAAACATCCCTGGGAAAGCCCAGGAGCTGAAATGCTGGGAGATGTGAGCCTCAGGGGGAGAAAAAGGTAAAAGAAAGGGCTGATGCACAGGAAAATAAGAGTCCCTGGCTGGAAGCAGCCAAGCTGCCTGATCCCTGACAAGAATTCCCAGTTCTCCATCCCACGGGCACAGGCAAGGGTCCCTCACACCTTCTCATGCTGAGGTTCATCCATTCCCACACCACCACACATCCCACATCCCCAGCCCACCCTCTGCAGAGCATCAGCCACCTTCCCAAGCACCGAGTGCAGCCCCCCCCGTGTTCTTCAGAGCTCTCCAAGCACAGATTTTGCCATTCCCTCCCAAATCTCGGCTCCTAAAACTCCCCAGGAGCTGCCTGGCCACCTGCAGCTGCCTCCTGCCACACTCTCCAGAGTGGCTCCACAAGCACTGACAGATACAAGAGCAGGGTAGGATGATGTCAAATAAGCTTAAAACGTGGATGGATTACAGTGCCATAAATATTTTAAGGGCTTGAGTGAATCTGTTGCTCACCCTGCACCGAGCTCCAGTGGCCCTCTCAGCCCTTCCCCCGGCTGTGGCTGCCATCCAGGCAAAAGCATCATATTTATACCCTGGAGCTGTCACCTGCCTCCCTGACAGCCTGAATAAAGGCCAGAATAATTGTAGCACTTACAGGGGAATCAAGTGCATTTGAAATTGTCTCTTTTAGCTCCTGTAGCTTGTCAGATGATTTTCTTTTCCCAAACACACCGAGCAGGCAGCGTGCCATGAGCAGTGTGCCTGCTCCCCGTGCTGTTTCACACCAGCTTGCTCACCTGGCAGAGCACAGCAGGAAAATGGCAGGGTAGTGCCTTCTCCTGGCCATGGAGAAAACCCCAGCACAGGGAAGGGCACAGCTGCTCCAGCAGCAGCCACACCAGCACCGGGTGATGCTGGCATCAGGAACCTGTCCCACACCTTAAGGAATCCCAACACTTGCAGGCAAGGAACAATCTGAGTCAGTTCTGACCACTGCCAGAGAGAAACTCTTCCCTCTGGAACAGGCACACTGGAGCATCCAGCAGCAGCCAGGAGGCTTTGCAAATCCTTCCAACAAGTGCAGAGCCTTGGTGCAGATGTGGGGAGTTGTCCCCAAGCTGCTGCCAGGTGCCCAGGTACCATCAGAGGGACACCTGGGTTTGCCAAAACAGCCCTGGCTGTGCTGTGTGTTGTGGTGCAGCCCCTCCTGCTAAGGTCTGGAGACAAATGGGACCACTCAGACATCATAGGATGCAAAAAAATCTAAAGATGGTAGCACCCCCCCTGCCTCCATCCCTGGTGCTGAGGACCTGGTGATGCTGAGGGTCAGACCCTGGGAGCCCCGTGGGGGTCCCCAGAGCCAGCAGCTGGGAGGGGACTGGGTCTGGATGAACCCAGTGGGTTCCAGGTCCTCACCCCCAGGGCCAGGGCTGGATGTCAAGCTCCAGCACCACCTCCCTGAGGCAGCAGCGGGGATGAGGGCATCTCCCAGGCGATGGCATTGTCCCCTGCTCCTCCGTTCCCATGGCAATCCCATGGAGCCCATCCAGCTCCACCCTCACTCTGACTTCTCCTCTCTCTCCACAGAGATCCCTGGAACAAAGCAGATTAAAGCCAGCAGGCAGGGTTTGGGGGGCTGAGGGCAGCCCCTGCTTCAGGCTCTGCTGCTGCCTTCTCCAGAGCCCTCACATCTTCCCTTCTCCAACAGCCCCGGGACCTCCAGGCTTCCAGATCCTAAAGACTTTCTGTTCTCATTTCCTTTGGAAAGCTGGGGTTGTTTGCAAGCCAGAATTATTACTCAGCATGTTATATAGTGCAGGGGTAATGAGAATTAAATCGATTCATGGAAAGTACCTGCTCAGCATGTTTCTTATCTATTTTTCAAACATAACTATATCAGATTCTGGCTTTATTTTTTTTTTCTCCCAGTTCTAATATGCTGTCCATTCTCTGAGTTCAGTATATAGATAACGTATAGTTACAATGGCTATGAACTACATGCTCTGTATAGTCCTAAAGCCTCTCTCTGGCTCCAAAATGGCTTAATCAATTTTTGTAATTTTTTTATTAAAGGAGACTTTCCTATTGGCAGCTAGATGGATATTTCCTGGGGATCCCAGATTATGTGCCAAGCTGAAAGCCGATATGATCTGAAACAGCTCTGCTTTAAACCCCTGAAAACTAGAAAAACCTCACTGGTATGACAGAAACACCATGATAATTAAAGTCTTTGGCAACAGACATTATGCAGCCAAAATATTCTGTTTGCAGCTGCAGCATTGATCACATTTTGATACCCAGCATCATCTAGCTGAGGGCTCTGGCCTCAGCACAGCACCACAAAGCTTTTGTTAATTATCACTTATAAAAATGTCTGTCTGGTGAGACACGGGTACCTGGCCCACTTCCCTTCACCCCCAAACCACCCCAAGACTCTTCTCCACCTCAAGAGCACAGTGCTGATGGTTTTTACTGCTGGATAAGGAAGACTAAAATTGTGCTGGCCCTGATTTTCCCCAGAGCTGCTCAGTCAGGGCAGAGCTGACTCTGCCAAGGCAAAAAACCATTTCCCAGTATTGAGCCCAGTTCCAGTGAGACCACAGCCCAGCCCGGAGCTGGGGGAGGCTCCCAGCCCAGAACCCTAAAGAAAATACATGAAAATTATTATCTTAAAATCATCAGGGCCCGGCCTGCCCGTGGCTCTGAACCTCTCCAGGAGGAATTCAAAACCTTTGCATCCTCACATCCCCCAGACAGCTTTTCCAGGCTGTCTCTGTCTTGCCCTGGCCATTCCCACCAGCATCCCAGCCTCAGATCTTTCCTGGTCTGAGCTCCCTGGGAGTGCAGAACCCCGGGTGCTGTGAGGAGCCCTGGGGACACCCGGTGGTGACAGCACAAACCTGACCCTGGGAGCAGCTGAAAGATCCCGGGGGGTAAAACACAAATTCTGTAAAACCGGCCCCATCCTGCTGGGCAGCACAGCTCCTGGGGGCAGGGACAGATGCTGACTGCATCGAGGAAAAGAAGGTTCTGACATATTTTACTTCCACCAAAGAGGAGCCAGGAGAACGAGTGTGCACCTTGCACACTGTCTGTGTGTAGAACAATCTGCATCCCTCCCAAAATTCCAGCTGCCAGGCCACTTCTGCGAGGGCAGCCTGCAGGTAGCAGTGGAGGTAATTTGCAGGGATGCTAATTAGGGGCAAAGTGAGGTTTGCATCTCAAAAGTGAGGATGCAGGAGGAACAAAGTGCCCAGCTGCTCCCCAGGACCCTGCAATTCCAGTCCACTGGCAGTTGCAAAAATTCTCTTTTTCCCAAGAAAAAAGAGCTGCTCTCCACTGGCAGCCTGAGGCACAGCTCCCATGACTTCCCTCTGCACATCCCTTGACAGAAAAATAATCAGGCTCCAAGGACCAGGCATTTTTTCCAGATATTCAGCCCTGTCTTGGCTATAACTGTACAACAGGCACCAGAACCTCTGCAGGAAAACTGCCCAGCCAGCCCCAAATCCCAGAGGTCATCTTCGAAACAACCGTATCCTGGTACATCTCACCCGGTAAATTCCTGGAAAATCAGATTATTGCAAACTCTGTGCCACGGAGCAGAGGGACAGAAAGGTGGAGACCTCTTCCCAGACTGACTGCCTGTCTGGAGGATGAGGATGCAGCCCCTTGGACTCTGGTCACACAGACACACACACCCCCCCCTCCTAAACACACACCCTGCACACACCCCCTGCACACACCCCCTGCAGATACCCCCTTCCTGCAGCACTGTTGCTGTCCCTGTCAGGCCCTGCTCCCTGCCACGCAGCAGCCTCTGCAGCCTCTTGCCCAGGACTCAGCAGCCTCTGCAGCCTCCTGCCCAGGACTCAGCAGCCTCCCAGGCAATTCCAGATCATCTGCATGAAATTGCTCTCACACTGCTGTGGTAATTTACCCTGGAAAAATTTAAAACAAATGAATTTGACCTGAAACCACCTTATTTGCAGGAGCAACTCCAAAGCTTTCTGTAACCAAACAATAATTGGGCTGGGGTTTTGTGTTTTGGTTTTTTTTTTGGGTTTTTTTTTTTTGGCCACAAAAAAGTGTCTGATGACAGCAGCACTGTTCAGCTCGCTCTGTAACATCACCAGTGCCTGACCCTGTGCTAACGAGGGACTGTCTGCTCTCCACAAAACTGACAGCAAGGGAGCTACAGCCCCTGCTCACCCCCCCTCAGCCTCCTCCAGGAACACTCTGGGGTTCCTCACAATGGAAAGCAGCTCCAGGCTTCCTCAGCTGTTTGGACACCAGGAGCAGGGTGATGCTGGAGGGTTTGTTCTGCAGTGCCAGCCCCTAAACACAGCTGCCCTGCCCAGGGCAGAGGGATGTGCTCCCAATCCCAAGCTCCCAATCCCAAACTCCCATTCCCAAATGCTCTCCACACCAGGTCAGGGATGCAGCCCCCAGTTCCCCCAGCATATTGAGGTGTTGAGGGCACCACAGGGTCTGTTTTTTCTCACGGCCAAGCTCCCACCACACAGTGTGAGACACAGCTGAGCACACAGCATCCCCAGCCATGTAGGACCAAGCACCAAAGTGCTGTTGAGAAGCTGCCCCCAAGCTGTCCCCAAGCCAACAAGGACCCCTCTTCCCCTTGGTACCCAAACTCAGCCCATGCTGTGCAGGCAGAGGCTGCTCCCAGCACCCCTGCCCATGCTGGGGAACTCAACTTCTTGCACCTTGCTGCACTCCCACCCTCCAGGAGCTCTGAGGACCTTCCACAGCCTGAGGGCATCTCCATCAGGACCTTCCCAAAACTACTGAGAGCATCCTAGTGAGAGTCTTGCTCTCTGCACAGTCTTTGTCCACACATCCTACACGGCTTCCAGGAGAAGCCATCCTGCAAGGTTTCAGCTAGGAAACAGGTCTAGGAGAGGGGCCGTGGACACTTCTGGTGCCTCTAGTCTTGTATGGGGCAAACCAGTCAGGGTGCAAGCCTTGGCTTTGCTGGAACGTGGCCACAGACATCATTCCCATAGACAGAATCCCTGTGAGCTCCTGAGGAGTGAGTCAAAAATTAAAAATAAGTGGGCTGCTCAAGGCACTTTTAGTATTCCCCAGACACCTTAAAGAAAGCCTCCTACTGTGCATTACCTAATTTTTACATGATAGAGGCAGAAAATGTCTCCTTTCATGCTGCTGCTGCGCAGCTTCCTCCAGCGGCGTTGCTGCCTGTGCACGTGTGTTTTGTATCTGTGTCTATATTTGTCTTCAGCATCTTCTATGGGCAAGTGATAAGCAGAGCAGTTCTTTCAGGAAACAGGCTCCTCAGAGGACAGCCAGCAGTTTCACAGCAGGTGATGTTGTAAAACAGGTATGAAAAGTTAACAGAAAATAGGCATTTCAGCTGGTGAGGCAAGAGCAGCACTAGGAATATTTTCCCTGGGTCTCCATAACAACTCCTGTTTCTGCCTCCCATTAACATCTGAGTAAATAAGTCACTGGTTTTCCAGTGGACTTCAGTGGAGATTTTCCTCATCTGCCTTTTGTATCCTTTGTATTTAAGACTCTATATTGGAAAGGAACCCAAAAGGGACAAGAAAATGAAACCCAGGAAACTCCCAGCTTTGACAGTTTGTCTCCAAAGCACATTGTGCATTCCAGGCAATTTCCTGCCAAGCCCACAAACCACAGGTATGTAAATGTTGGAGCAAGGAATGAGGGATGCTGCCCCAAGAGTGTGCAGCTCTGCTGAGGTACATTGGGCCAGAACTCGGAGGTTCTGCTGCAAATACATTTCCAACACTCTACACAAAACCATTCCTTTGCACAGAGTCAACACAGCAAACCAGCCAAGGAATCCTGCACCACTGCTCTCCCCATCCCTGCAGCTGGGAGGGTGCAATCCCACACCCACTGCCACCCAGAGACTTTGCTGAGGGACTTCTTGAGGGCCAGGACTCCCCCTCACCACCCCCATGGTTGTGGCTTTGCTGGAGCCAGGGGATGCTCAGAGCCATCCCCCCAACAGAGCCACAGCCTGGGACCCAGAGCCCATCTCACTCCAGAGGTTTGGCACCAGTCCCTGTCCCTGTCCCTGCCCCTGCCCTCCGGGGTGAGGCTGTGGGAGAGCAGGGGAGGCTCTGGGCAGACACAAAGCCTCGTGGTCCCTGTGCTGTGGGCAGCTGGGAAGAGCCTGTGGTGCAGAACACATCACCTCTGCCCAGGTCTTTGGACAAGGGACCCCACCAGGCAGCCTCCTGCTAACCTATTTCCCAGGAAAACCAACTGGAAACTCTCAGAAGATAAAAAGATAATGAACAAACAACCTTCACAGTAGCCAGTGCTGCAAAAGCCCCAAGGTTCCCCTTTGTGCTGAGTGCCTGTTATTAATGGTCCTGTCAGGCCTCCTAATGAACTTTGTGCTTCATGTGGAAAACGCGGGGTTTGTCCAAGAGCACAGACAAGAGCTCCTTCCCATTTCTTCCCAATCTTACACAAGAAAGTTCTTACGGTCTGAACTTAAGAAACCCCATTTTAATATTTATCTTCTCACGTCCCCACGCTCCTGTAGTACTACCCAGGTCTGAAACAAAATGCCACTGTCTTCCCAGGAAAATGCTTGGTGCATCAAGCAATGGCAAATCGTTAATTATTTCAGGCCTTTTATGCCACCCCTGACACCACAGTGAAGAAGAATTTAAAACATTTCCTCAGACAAGAGCTCAGTCAGAGGCAAACCACAGCACTGGGGCTGCATCCAGTGCCAGGCTGCTGCCCAGGGACACAGCAGAGGGGCTGAAACAGGAATTAAATGCACTGCTGGATGGAGCAGGGCCTGGCCTCGGGACGGACAGAAAGCCTTTGGGAATAGCTGTCCCTCCCTCCAGCCAGGCCATTCCCTAGGGACCTGTCTTGGGATAGTGACAGCCCTGGAGCAGAGTCCTCAGCACCTGTGGGTGCAGCCAGCACAGTGCCAAGGGACAAAGAACTCATGGGCATTGCTACCTGATGCTCTGATGGTCCCCACAGGGCAAACCACTGCCCTGCCTGCCCTGACAGGTGATCCTCTGGCACGAAATGTTATGAAAACAGCAGCAAAGCTGAGCCCAGGGAGCCCAACGTCAGCATCTTCAGGCAGCTGCTGGGAGCCCCTGTGGTGAGAGCCACAGCCCTGCTCACTGCCAGGCAGAGACTGTCCCCTGGAGCCCAGCAAAGATGGGGACAGAGTCCTCCCCAAACCAGCAAACCACTGTCATACACATTAAAAAACCCAATAACAAAACCACTTACAAAGGTGACAACCCAGCTTCCCCAGTGCACTGCCCACAGCTCTGTACCCCCAGCACTGAGCTCCCCAGGCTCCTCTGCCTGCCAGGACGGGCTGCTCAGGAACGAAAATCAGGGTGAAGAGAGGAAGGACTCATCCAGGCTCAGACAAGGGACCGTTCCTTCAGTACGGGAATATTACCAAAGTAAACTTCAGATACTCAAATAAAAAAGGCTTTATCTAGAAACAGAATGTCCAGGTGTTATGTAGGAGCACCAAACCCCTACTCACACCTTTCTCAAACACAGTTAATTTTGATGAGAGATTTAACCAGTGCCAGTATCTGGTAAATAAGACCTTTAAAATCACTTCTGTCTCCCTGCACTTCTTCCTTCCCCAGCCATGGAGAAGCCCACAGGACACGTCAGAAGGGCCCCAGTTTGGGGGGGTTAGAGCCCACCCACATCCCCCCACATCCCCAGCACATGGGTACAGCAGCAGAACCACCCCCTACAAACTTCCAGCAGCAGCTCTGCTCCCCCTGCCATGCGCCGTGACGAAGGGCGCTGCGCCTGGGAACGATGACTTATGATGCTTTGGACACTTTCTCCATATTTAAGTAAAAATAGAAATACAAAAATTAGAAACAACAGGCGCTAGAAGCAGCCCAGGCAGGGAAACACACGACGGATTTCGGCTAGACCTGAAATATCTGCACTCGTGAGGGAATGACCTTCAAGAATTCATTCAGTGCTCGCAGGCTGCACGGTGACGGCTCCCTCACTCGTGAGACATTTTACATCCCCACTCCGGGGGCTTTAATTTTGCTCGGGCTATAAATGCTTTGCTCAGAAGGTAGCACGAAAGCAGTGGAAAACAAATATTTAAGTGGGGTAACCTTGACTGTCAGGGCAATACCAGCTAATGATTTCATGCATACTAAATACCAGGATCCACTGTTTGCTATGCTGAACACAAAGCAAGCCCCTGGAATACATCAGCAAGTAGTATTTGCTCTTAAAAAAAAAACCCAAAATCAACACATGCAAAATGACGACACCTTGTTAAATTATCTTAAGGACAGAAAATCCAGATTTTTCTAAACTGCATTGACTACACTTCCTCAAACTACATTTTTCCATTTAATCCGTGTTAAAATCAAGCTCTAAGAGGCGAATTAGTTTTGCTCATGCAAAATAAACTGGGTTGCCGTTTTAGTTGTTTACTGGGTCACACTCTACAACCCGGGGATCTGGGGGAGGTGGGGACCAGCATTAGCATTCTTCAGCCGTTTCGGCGGGTTTGGGTTTTTTTTTTTTTTGCACAAAACACCGTATTTATCCACTTTAGACGACTCAAGCAAAGCCGACGGTGCCCCCCGAATCCCGCAGCCCTCCCTGGGATCCGCTCTGTAACAGGGACATTTCCCCTCGTTCGTGAGGAGATGCTCCCCCCTCCCCGGCGCTGCAGGACGGGCAGAGCTGGGGAGCTCCGGGAGAGGCTGCAAGGTGGGAGCTGGATCTACGGACATGTTGAGTCACCTTTTCCTCAAAACTCTGCCCTGAATTTTCCACTGCCCAGGGAGCGGGCTGCAGCCAGCTGCTGCCATCGGGAAGAGTTGGGAGCGCTACAGCGGACAGGTTTGCAGCGAGCTCCCTCGCAGAGATGATGATAATGATTGTAGGACCGAGAAGTAAGAGCCGGTGGAGCCAGGGCTGCTCCTCTCAACCCTCCGGTCACACGGTCCCGTTACCTAACTAGTGGCAGCGCAGATAACCAGCGTGGTTTGGTAGTTTTTAGACAAACGAGATCCCAGGGGCGCTGGGAGCTGAGCGATGGCCCCGCGCAGCCCCCGCCGGCGACCGGGCAGGGGGCGACGGCCCCCGCCCCGCTCCTGGTCCCGGTTCTGCCCCAGCAGGCACACGGGGCTGGGGTAGGGGAGCAGATCCGCAATCCCTCCCCGAACTATTACAAAACCCAACAGCTCATTAGGGCAGCGCTGGGCGCTAATGAGGGAGGCAGAGCGGGAGCAGCCCGGGATGCGGCGGAGGTCGGGGAGAGTCTGCAGCAGCCCCCCCCGCATCCCTTCCCCACTACTTGCTTGTCCCTGAAGTCCTCCCCGCGGTGTGCGGAGCCCCCGCAGCCGGCAGCGGAGGGCGAGCACAGCACGGTTCCGCGGGGCACGGCCCGGGCTCTGCCCTTGCCCCGCTCCGGCTGCGCTCCGGGGGCTGCGGGCACCCCCGCACCGGAGGAGGGCGGGCGGCGGGGGAGGGTAGGCAGGAGGAGGGGGTCTTGCAGCAGAGCGGGGTCTGACAGGCCGGGGGGGGGGTCTGCCCCGGAGCTCCGCGCAGCCGGGGGGCGGTGGGAACGCGGAGGGGGGGGGTTCCGCCTTTGTTCGCGTCGGCGGGGCAGAACCGGGCCGCCCCCGCCGCTCCGCTCCTTTTGTCTGACGGCTGCGGGGACACCGCGACCCCGTGGAGGGGCTGTCCCGCCCCCGCCGCCCCCCGCGCCCCCCGGGACGCTGACCTGGATGGTGCAGGTGTACTCGCTGTCGTCCAGCAGCCGCACGGTGCAGTTGTACTCACGGTCCAGGTTCCTGCTGCTGCCACTCATCCACCTGCTCAGCATCTTCCCGAGCCGGGCGGCGGAGCGGGGCGCGGAGCGGTGCGGAGCGGGGCGCGGAGCGGCGGGCGCTGCCGGCGGAGCCTCCGCTCACATCCCCGCTGCCGACGCGGTGCGGTGCGGAGCGGTGCGGTGGGCGCGCCCCCGGCCCGGCCCGGCCCTGCTCCCCCCGCTGCGGGCCGAGCGGCGCGGAGAGGCGCGGAGCGGAGCGCAGTGCCCGTCCCCGGGCCGCGGCGCACGGCGGGCGGGGAGGAGGCAGGCCCGGGGGGGCGACCGGCGCCGGCTGCGGGGGCCAATCTCGGCGCCGCGGCCGTGACGGGCTCCGCCGCAAACCAATGCGGCAGGAGAGGCGCGGATCCACCGCCTCCGCGGGCAGCCCCGCGCGGGAGGGGGCTCCGCGGGCGCGGAGGGGCGGGGAGGGGGCGGGAGGGGGGGGAGCTGGGGGCGCGGCGCCACACCGGGCGGCGGGGTGCGGGGCTCCCCCGGGACACCTGGGCTGCGGGGATCCGCTCCTCCTGCCCGCAACTTCTGCCCCCGCCCCGCAGCCTGGCAGCTCCCCCCGCCCCCCCAGCAGGCGGGGGGCAGCGGGGCAGGGAGCAGCCCCCGGTGCTGAGGGACAGGGGTTAGTGGTGGCCTTGGCAGTGCTGGGCTGACTGAGGATCTTAAAGGTCTTTTCCAACCCAAAGGATTCCCATGGTTCTGTGTGTGTGTGTGACACGAGTGATGTCGAGCGGGAGGGTGCGTGGGGCCGGGGCTGTCTTCACCCTGGGCCACCTGAGCAGAGGTGGGGAGCTGCCCAGCCCATCCTGCGGGAGAGGAGGCCCCGTCCCTGGGGATGGAGGTGGCCAAGCTGCCCCAGCAGGCCTGGGAGTCACTGCCGAGGCATCAGCCCGTGCCTGGCTGGCAGGGTGAAGACTTTGGTGTCCCCGTGGAGGGGTGAGGGATCCCTCAGAGCGGAGCAGGATGGCAGCCCCAGTGCTGACGTGGTCCCCAGAGCTTGAGGTTTGCTCTTCGTGTTCATTTGCTACAGGAGGAAACTTTTAAACCTCTGGTTATTAGACAAAATGGACTCTAAAAGTGATCAGTGTCTGCTCAGATGCAGCTGGTGCCACCCTGGAGGAGTAAAATACCTGGTGGCAGCATCAGCAGTGAGCAGGGATGGGAGCCAGGCCAGGAGCACTGCAGAGCTCTGCCTCCAGCCCTGGCTGCTCCCCACACTCCATCCACGGCCACCCCCGTGCAGGGAAGGGCCCTGGCGAAGGGCTCAGCTCTGCTCCCACCCCCCCTCCCAGCTCCTCACATGCTGACAAATGCCTGAACCAGACAGAGCACGGCGAGGTCCCTCTGCTCCATCCCACTGCACCGCGGGCCCTGTCCCCACCGCACCTCCCTGACTCAGCTCAGCCCTGCCTGGAGTCTCAGCTCCATCCCCTCCAGCTGCCACCACTGACTGCAGCCAGCTCTGTCCTCCAGCCTCAGACTCCAACTGCACAGCTGCCTAAGTGCTCCTGGAATTCTCTGCTCCCACTTCGTTCATTCCCTGCATTCCCAGCCAGAAAGATGTGTTACAAACCCACGTTCCTCACCTTTCCCCCCAGAGCACAGGCTCCCTTCCCACCACCCCTCCCTTGCTTTCCCTTCCTGCTCCCTGATGCCCAGCCCAGCTCTCCCCAGCTCTGCTCAAAGGGAGAACTGCTCCAGGGTGCTGATGGTTCTCTGGGTCACCCTGACACAGCACCCTTGCTGCAGGGAGCCCGTGGTCCAGCGTGTGGTGCTGGGACCCAAATATCCAATCAATCTAAATGAGAGAGTGGCAACAGGATGTTGAGCAGCAGGGAGATAGGGGCAGTGGGCAACATCTTGGAAAGGACCTTGCTCTTCTGGAAAAACAAATAAAAACGATGGCAATTCCAGAGCCTTGGTCCGTGCAGGGTGCCCGTGGTGAGACTGAAGCTCCCCAGCAGGGTGGGCTGTGCCCAGCACGTTGTCAGGAGGCGTGATGCAGAGCCCTGAACAACAACGGGGCTTTTCAGAGAGAACGGGACTGGCTCCTGAACCATCTGGGCACTCTTACAAAGATGCTTGTATTCACTGAAGTAGCTGCTACTCTGTCATGTATCCCACTCTGCATAAATTGTTCATCTGCCTCAGAGCTCCCCTTCCGAACCAGCTGAACTGTTAAGGAAGAATGGGATCCTCAGCACCAGCAGGTGCTGCTTTCATCACGAACAGAAGCTTCTGAGCCAGCTGAGCAGCTTAATGAAGAGAGCATTCATGCCACAGCAGCCCCGGCTTTGTCGGGAGCCTCCTGCCCATGCCACGGCTCGGCTGTTAACTTTGTTCTTCGACCGAGTGAAGAGTTCTGCTGTGGTTCCAGTTTTCAGCACAGAAATTGTGGGTTTTTTCCCCAAGCCCCTCGCTGAGGCACCACAGGAGCCCCCCGGCTCCTCCTCCCGGGGAGACATCTGAGGGCAGCTCCCTGCTCCTGGCTCAGGCTTCGCACCGAGGGCATCCAAATCTGGGAGATGCCTTCAGAAAAACGCTGCCTGTTCCCCAGCTTTGATCGGCAGGAATGCAGCTTTGATGAGCAACGTCCAATTTTCCCCCTTCTCTTTAATAATTAACACAGTAAATTCTACAAACCCTCTCCATTTGGATGTGCCACTGCTCTCAGTTTTCAGCTCAAAAATCCAACATCCAGCTTTCCAAACATGTATTTAAAGGGAGCTCCTGGATACAGCTGTTTTCCTGCAGGTTGTATTTCACCAAGTGTGCCTTAAACCCCTGGGAGCACCAAGTGCAGGTGCCTTTGCTGTCAGTGGAGCAGAATGCCCCCCAGGAGGGCAGTGTGACCCCCACCCTGAGGACAGCACCTGCATTAAAAACATCCCCAAGCATCCAGCACACAGCAGGAAAAGTGTTTGCAGTGAGAGGAGGTGAACTGAGGGAGTTAACACCAACCCAGCCTGGTGTGCTCAGGTGATGGCTGGAGAGTCATCAGCACTCTGGATATTTAACAAGGACAGAAGAAAAGGTGAAATAACTGCCCCAAATTCCAAAGTAGTGCATTTCCATAGAACAGGTATTTCCATAGAACATGTCATGAGTTATCTATTTATCACTCAGAATCTTTATTTTAATCAGCCACTATAATTCACCATCCACAGCCAGCTCTAGTGGCATTTCTGGTTCAGCTGCAGCCTTTTCTGTTCAGATACTTTCTGCATTTTCTCCATCCAGAGCCAGGAAACGAGGCTGTCAGCCTTGCTTTGCTTTTTTTCAGCAGGTACCCGAGTCTGAAATTATAGGAACAGAATGGTTTTTATCATCTGAGCTCTGAGGCAAGCCCAGCACCATCCAGATGAGATGTCAAAACCAGGGCCCAGCTCAGAGGCTTTGCCCATAATTTAAATGGTCAAGAGTTCTTCCAGCCAGAGCATTTTACTCCCAAATCATCTGAACCCCCAGCCCCTGCTCTGCTCCCCCAGGTGCTCTGCAGGGTGCAGCAGGCATTGATTCACCAGCTTGCCCTCAGTTTTCTGTGCACTGGGAACAGACAGAACCCAAAGACCAATTTCTCTGGTGTCCCTTAATCACTTCCTGTTGATGAAAAACACTGGAGCAGAAGGGGTAACCTGGGGAGAGGCTCATCTCACACTGCAGCTCAGCTGAGTTCCCTCACCTTTGCCAGGCCTGGATCTGGAATAAATGCTTGCATGTTCTTCAGGCAGGATTTTTCTACAAGAAGGAATAATTCTCAACACTATGGAAACCAAAGAGGGACCCCTCCCTGGCTTTAGGCAGGGATTTCAGAACTGTGTGCTGGCTGCAGAGGGAAAACATTCCCAGGGGATGCAGATGAGGGAATGTTCCTCCATCCCTTAATCTTTGTGAAGTGTGGGAGCCCTTTAGCCAGGGTTTGTGTGCCTTTCACCCTCAGCTGAGCACCAATAACCACAGGAAATGTTTGGACCAGCAACCCAGCTACATCCTCCAGCAAAATTCTGTCACTAAGTCTGTGTAGGCTTAGATGATGTCCCCCAGACACCTCTGATGCAGCAGTGGTGGGGGGGCTGGCTGGGGAAGAGTCAGGTTGTACAAACAAGAAACCCCCCAAATCATTTCTCCCATGATTTGTGCAGCAGAGGAGGAAGGAGGATGGCATGGCCCATCATTCTGCCCCGTACTGGTGTGTGTGCCTTTGGTTCTGGTATTATTTTTGTATATCCTGATACTATTTCTAGCAGCACCATCTGATGGGAAGAGGCTGTTGTGCTCAGAGGTTCCTTCTTCATGTGCTACGAGGGAGGATCATCTCCCACCACACTGCTGGAGGGTGTTTCCTGCTGAGCTGGAGAGAAAAGAAGGGGGCAAAGAAAGGTGAGGAGAGGGGGAGACTCAAAATGAGAGAGAAAAGGAGGAAAAAGGGATAAGGGAGGAGAAAAGGATGGTGAGGATGGAAATCAGCTGTAAGAGCTGACCAGGAATGAAAGAAGAGGATGTGACTGTCCCAGCAGCCACTTCACATATACCCACAGGGGAAGAGGCTGTAGCATCCAGCTTCACAACTCCCAGGCATTTAAAATTTTAACCATAATTTGCAATTATAACCAGAGGATAATATTTCAGCCTGCTAGGAGGAGGACGGTGCACATTAATTACTGCTGACATACAGGGACAGACTCATTAGACAGAGGTCTCCTTCAGTGCTAGCACAGAATTTCTGGCTCTAGGCGTGTGTTCCAGGGGGTGATTACAGAGCCTGTGCTGCTGGGCAGGTGGCAGGAGGCAGCCACCTTTCCACTGCTCTGTGAGCTGCAAGGGCTGAGGAAGGTGCTGGAGAGCCTGGTGAGGAGCAGCAGGGAAGCTGAGACCTCTCTGCAGCCCCTGGCACAGTGGGTTCAGTGCAGGACATCACTGCAGGTCACTTGGGACAAGGATCACCCAGGGAAGCAGCTTCCAGGAGCAGTCTCCAGAGGGGCTTCACTGCCCCACTCCCCAGCACTCCAGAGGAGAAGGCAGAGAGCCTGCCAGGAATGGGGTCCTGCCTGGGATGGGGTTCTGCCAGGGATGGGGTCCTGCCTGGGATGGGGTTCTTCCAGGGATGGGGTTCTGCCAGGGATGGGGTCCTGCCTGGGATGGGGTTCTTCCAGGGATGGGGTCCTGCAGCAGATGCAGTCTGTGCCAGTGGGTCACAGCCCATGGTCCTGCTGGTTCTCTGCACTGCTCTGGGCCAGGACCTCACCCTGGGACCCCCCACACTCCCCTGCAATGCCTCAGCCACGGGCAGTGCCCAAGCTGCCTCCTCACCATCCCATCCAGCAGGCCTTGGCTCCTCATGTTTCCCCCATGAGGCAGAGCCTGGATCTTCTACCAGGTTCCCCACCAGGTCAGAGTCACCAGGTCGGTTTGGCCCTAAGGTCGGTTTGGCCCTAAGGATCCATTTCAGGCTCTTCCCCTCCCTGGGATTTCTCCCCTTTCCTCAGGGAGCTCCTCATGGCCGAGCCCTGCGGAGGGGAGCTGGGTCCCAGCTCTGGGCACGGTGCCCACGGCAGCACCACACGGTGTCTGCCCTCCGGGGGAAGTGTCTGTGAAGGAGAGAGACAGCCCCACGTGTGACTGCTCCAGGCTGCAAGTCACAGCAAACAATTGCTTTGGCTTCTTCCCTGCCTTGCAGAGCTGATCACAAGGATGTCAGGGAAAGCTTTGTTTCCCACGCCTGCGGCAGAGGCTCCGGATGGGAGTGAGTGGGGAGATGAGACACACGGGGGCTTCATCCCCTCTCTGAGTCACTGCCTTGGCAGACAGCTCCAGCACCAGCCCTTAAAAGTGCAAATACAACTCCCAGTCTCCGTGGGTGCCCGGGGAGGTAACGCTGAGGAATGCCCTCAGCAGCTTCTTTGCCAGCAAGATGCTCTCTGGTTTGTGTTCGGGGAATGCAAATGGGGAACAGCTCCGAATCCAGACTGGAGAGACATGAAACTATCCCTAGAAATCTGGTTACAGATGGTTTCTGGAAATGTTGTAACAGGTAGAGAGAAGGGTATCTCTGCCTGTGTCTGGGGACTCTGTGCTGTGATCTGGGGGGTCCATACAAACGTTTGGGGGTCGTGTGTCCCCCACCAACTCATCCCGGGAAATCCTGCCATGCCCCATCACTGTGCCTCCTGGCCTCTGCTTGGGCTTTCTCTTATGATTCCCAAGATATTTAGGGGTATTTTTCCAAAACTCCCGCATCTTGCTCTCCATGACTAAGAAGTAATCACAGTCTGTCAAAAAAACAGCAAAAACCCCCAACCCCTCTCTCCCTCCTGACTGCGGAAGGCAGCTTGGGAATGCGAGAGGAATGAGGCCCAGAGTTGTTTGCTCTCCATTTCAGGCTTTGCACCCCTGGCTTCTGATTTTCAGGCACAAGGTCCTGGATTTCCTAATGCTGCCCCTGATGTGCAGAGGAGAATTTAAGTGTCAGTAAATTCTGACTCTCCAAGGACACTTGCTGGACATAATCCAACCACGATTTGGGCACCCCAAGTGTTCAGCTCTGCTGGAGCCCCCTCCTTTAGGTGCCTGTGGGAGCCCTTGTGTGTGAGGGGCTCCTGTTCTGTTCTGCCACCTCCCCAGGACTGGGCTCCCTGGGTGTTAAGAGGCACTGAGAGGCAGAAGAAAAGCTCTGAGGATGCCAGAGCCAGCGTGTGAGCCAGCCAAAAGGAGTGGGAGGGCTCCAAGTGTGGGAGGACTCTGGCACTGCAGGAATTTGGGTGGCATTTCCTTGCAGGGGAAGGGAAAACTCACAGAGCTGCCAGGGGAGGGCATGGTGGGCACCATCCAGAGCTGGTCTGGGGAGCTGTAGCACGGGGTCTGGAGCCAAGGTGAGCAGAAGCTGAGAGCAGGGTCCTGGGTCCTGCTGTGTGTGGTGTGACAGCAGGAGGCCAGCATGAGATAAGGGATGGGATGGGGTGGGATGGGATGGGGTGGGGTGGGATGGGATGGGATGGATGGGATGGGATGGGATGGGGTGGGATGGGATGGGATGGGATGGGATGGATGGGATGGGGTGGGATGGGATGGGATGAATGGGATGGATGGGATGGGGTGGGATGGGATGGGATGGGGTGGGATGGGATGGGATGGGATGGGATGGGGTGGGATGGGATGGGATGGGATGGATGGGATGGGGTGGGGTGGGATGGGATGGGGTGGGATGGGATGGGATGGGATGGATGGGATGGGGTGGGATGGGATGGGGTGGGATGGGATGGGATGGGATGGGATGGGATGGGATGGGATGGGGTGGGATGGGATGGGATGGGATGGATGGGATGGGATGGGGTGGGGTGGGATGGGGTGGGGTGGGGTGGGATGGGGTGGGATGGGATGGGGTGGGGTAGGATGGGATGGATGCCAGCAAGTGAGGGTGCAGAGGGAGGTGGAATGATGGTTTAGAGGGGGCAGGTATCAGGTAGGACTCTTCTCACCTTAACCAGCCAGGCCACCCCATAGCGAGACACCTGATAAATCCTTTAAAAAAAAAAAAAAAACAAATTAAAAAATTTGCCTGAACTCTGTGTTTTTCGAAGCTGCAGCAGAGCAGCTGCTGTGGCCATCACCCCCCACCTGCCTGCAGGCTGCCAGCCACCTCCTGAGCTGCCCCCAGCTCCGGGCTGGGCACAGGGGCTGCCAAGCTGCTGTTCCCCACAGGGAAAAACCACAGCTCATCCTCTGGTGGGAATTAAAGCTTGGTGCCCAGCCCTGCGAGGGGGTGGCAGGACACCAGCCCTGGGGAGCCCCCCTAAACCCTCTCCTTGGCTGAGGAGGGCGGGGGGTGCCCCGAGGCACAGCCTGGCCCTGTGTGCAGCACAGAGCACTCTGCTCCAGGGGCTCTGACAGGCACTGGATGTGATTTGGATTTAATCTAAACTACTTGTGGCATTTCTGCTCTGAACTCTGCCCGATTCTCCCCGTGGCAGCAGAGGGGCTGTCACTTGGGCCCTGGTCCAGCCTGCCCGGGGGGTGGAACAGGGAGATGCCCCGAGGGACAGCGGGGAGCAGGGGGTGTCCCTCACCCTGCCTCCTGGGCTGCAGAAGCATTTCTGTGCCTCCTGCATGGAGAAGGGCTGGAGATGCCTTCTTTCTGTTTGTAAAAGCTCCCAGTTCAGAGCTGGGTGGGAAGAGGATGTTTGCTCTGCAGCCCTTCCAGGGCTCCACAGATAAATGTGGAATGACAACTGCTCCCAGCCCGGGCTCTCAGCCTGTGCCCAGCACATTCCCAGCCCGGGGGTCTCATCCTGTGCCCCAGCACTATCCCACCAGGACACGTGCAGGAGAACCAAATGCTCAGTCAGGATTTTTCCAAAGGAAGAAGGGAGGAGTGATGCTCCAGAATTGAAACACACATCGTGCAGATCCGAGAGACTTTAAACCAATGTTTGCCAAGGGAAGGGAGGGGAGGGAGCCAGTCAGCCTCAGACATCTTCTTAAACTACCAGTGCTTGGGCCCCGTGTGAGGAAAATGCATTTCCATCCTGAATGTTTCAGGCAACAGGCACTGGTTCTCCTAACTTGCTTTTATTTTGCTCTTAAATGCATTTAAAATTACTGCCTTCAAAATATTTCTGGTAGAACCCTGTTCTCTGAAGAAAGAAAACGGACTCCTGGGGTGCTGCTACATCTGAAAATTCAACAGCCTGGGTTGAATGCTTACTGCTTATTATCTTCATTTTCTGTACAGATCTTTTGGCAATTGTGGATGCAAGAGCAGCACAGGATAATTTGTGCGTTTGCAGACACGCCATTAGGCTGCCAGCAGGGAGGGGATAATCCCCTGCATCTCTGAGCTCCTGCATTTACTGCACATTTTGAGTGGAAAGAGATAAAGAGATTTGTGATGGCTGCTCAGGGCCCACCCAGAAAGGCAGCGAAAGTGCTGAGATGCTGCTGGCCCTGCAGATGATCCCCCAAAACCCGTGGTGTTTGCTTGAGCATCTCCAGATGGGTGGTGGAGCTGGGGCTGGGTGAGCTGGAGGAGCAGAGGATGAGGGGGCAGCCCCATCACCTCCATCCTGCCCCTCCTAGCCACACTGGCCACCCAGCTGGCCCTCCTTACAGCCCAGCCAGGCAAACCCAGCCTGCTGCTCCTCTGCCTCCAGCCTGCCCCAGTTAATGCTGTTCCTATTGATAAGACCCTGGAAAATCAATGCAGCAATGATGTTGAGTTGTTACTCCAGTAAATGGCCTTTTCTCCACAAAACGGATCCTTTTTACAGGTTAATGAATTATAAGGAAAACGATGCATTTCAAAGGCTTTTACTGGCAGGGGGAGGATGAAAGCTGGTGCAGCATCAGGGCTGTTCTCTGGGTGCTGGGTAACAAATGAAACCTTCCTTTCCACTTCAGGGAACCCTGGGGTTTTTGCTTCTGCTTTGTTTGGGTTATTTTTTGCTTTGTGTAAAGTTATCCTTTTATTTAGAGTCAATATGAAATTCCTTTGTCCCTGTGGATTTATGAATGCTGTCTGGGAGTTAGAGATTGTGCTGAGCTGCAGAAAAGAAATTAAAGAGTAGGTATTGTGCATGGGAAACATAAGTAGGTTCCTGTAAGGAAAAAAATGCCCTGGTGGAAGCCTATTTAGGAAAGCAGTTGGCATCTACAGATCCCAACTTTGGTTTCCAAAATGCAAGAAGCCCATTTATCCCATTTATCACAACACTGTCCCCCTGGTTTAGGTTTCCCCAGGGCTGAGACAGACCCCAAGGGCTGCAGCTCTTCCCTGGACTTGATCAGGAGGAATGAAGAGGAACTGGGCAGCACAGAGGCAGTGCCTGGCTGCCCCAGGACCAGCAGTCCCCACCCCATGGCACCAGCAGGGAGGATGGTCCAGCCCAGGACACGTGCAGGGATGTGCTGGCAGACACACAGAAGGCTCTGCACAGGTTATTTTATGCACCATTGCAATAAGAATGTCATCTGCACTAAGCCAAAACTTGAAAAAACCCCAAGTGCATTACATTTAAGCAGCTCTATCTGATCTGGTACTAAATTCACCTACTAAACAGAGTCATGAAATGAGTGCATTTATTAACTGTAGTAATACTTTTATATACTTGATGTTTCTAATTAATTGAATTAGGAACAAAGAGACTGAGACAGAGCCAGGCACAGAAGAACACGATGGAAAGCTTGCACTCTCACCAGGCAGCTGATTATTGCCACTCTGCAATCAACAGCAAAGTATTTCTGAGTAAAATTGTGTTCTTGTTCTGAGTCTGTGCTTAGAAATGGAAATCCGATACCTGGCAAATGAGAAATGGGGAAGCAGACAGGAGCTGCTCAATTAAAAGTCAGAAAATGTACTAAGCTGATGAAGAGAAAAAAACCCCTTTGGGTGGGAAGGGTCAGAAAGCATCAGCAGAGCTGAGTGTTCATCCAGAGCCCTCTGACCCCGGGTCAGGCCCAGCTCCTGAGCAGCAAAGGTGATTCCTGAGCACACCCCTGGCTGGGTGCATCCCTGCTGCATCCCCAAGGAGCATCCTGAGCCCCAGGAGAATGACAAACACTCTGCCAGCCTGCTGGGGAGATGTGAAATAGCCACAGCTGGCAACATCTGGCTCTGCAGAGTTGGCTGTCCCCAGTGAAAACACTTCTGAATACTGGGGAAATCCAAACAACAGCAGAGGGCTGGTGCTCTGCTGATACCCAGGCAGCCTGGCAGGTTCCTACACAGAAAAACTGAGACAGAATGAAGGGGTAAAAACTGTTGCTAGTACAGCTTCAGAGAGAGCAGACTGATAAATAAATGTGTTTTCACTCCTTGGTAAGATGACAGCTAAGTGGGGCTGTGCAGATGGGCCACAGGGGGGGGTCTGCCAAGGAGAGCATCACCCAGAGGTGCAGGCTGGGGGACACTGCTCAGCTTCCCAAGGGAGCTGCCAGGGACCAGGAGTTGTTTCTTTGAATCAGCAAGTTGTTAGCAAATGCAAGAACAGTGCTGGTAAAACACAGGGATGATTAACAGCCTGGCAGGACAGGCACTAACGAGGAAGAGCAGCTGAGACACACACTCTGCTCATCCAAACAGAGAGTGGTTTAATCTGGAGAGTGGTTTGATATGGCTGAAAAAAAATCAGGGCAAGACCCACAGGCTGTGGCTGGGCAGGGGCCATGGTGAGGATGCTGGAGATTGCTCCTGGAAAGCCCAGGAGTGTCCAGGGTGCTCCCTGGCAAGCAAAGCCAACAGAGAGAAGAGCAGAGCAGGGAATTGGCCCATGGAAAATCCAGTTACCCAGTGTTTAGACCAACACTGGAAATCTGCATTCGGGTTTGGTGTTCTGAGCAGAGATGTGCAGGGAGCACAGAAGAGGATGGGGAAAAGCACTGAGAGCCTGACAGAACCACCCTGCCAGCTCCATCTGTTTGACTCCAAAAGAAGACAGAGAGCTGACTTTATTGAGGTATATAAATATCTCCCTGGTAAGGAAAACACCTGGTGGTTAAAGGTTCTCTTATTTAGCACTGGAAGGCAGAGATGGTGCCTGTGGCTGGGAGACAAAGCACGTGGGGTTCACAGGGGGGGAGCTGAGCTCAGTGACTCTCCACACCCTTAAAACCCCCTGATACCAAATCTGTGTTACTGGAAGGGAAGTTCCTGCAAATGGGACCAGCACAGCCCTGATGTGGGTCTTCCCTGTCCTCACAGTCCCAAACCTGTGACTGGTTTGGACCCTGACAAGCAGAGATTGGATGAATGCTGTTCTGCAGAGGGCAGACAGGGAAGATGAAAGAGAAAAGAGCCAAAAAATGAGATAAAGGCCTTGAAAGCAAACAGCAATTAACCTCCTTATTCTGAAAACCTGGCTTGCCAGAGCTCAGCCACATCCCACAGGGACTGGGAGCACCCTGTGCCTCTGGCAGTGGCTCAGCTGTCACCAGGGGCACTGCAGTGCCTGGATGGGGACAGGGAGGGTGTCACCTCCACCCTCCAAGTGGCACTGAGCACAGGGCACAGTGGTCTGTGTGGCTGTGAAGCTGGAGTGATGGAGGGGGGAGGATTTTTGCCACAGCCACAGGTGGGGATGGGACACAACCCAGTGTAACCTGGATGGAAAAACCCCCATCAGGAGCAGGATGGTGCTGTGGGCAGGGAGGGAAGAGCAGGTCTGGAGCACAAGGCTGATCAGTGCCTGGTTTCCCTGCCTGAAGGGTTTCTCCTGCCCCTCCACTCCCCTCCCAGCTGCAGCATCTCTTCCCCAGGGTGCAATGTCCATGTGCTGCCTCTCCCAGCACATCAGGAGGGTTGCATCAGGCAGAGCTGCATTTCATTACCCAGCTGAACAACCCCAGCACAGCAACTCCACTGCTGGGCCACTGAAGAAACCCCTGCCCACCGTGGAGCCCCTGGAGTGCTCCAGCAGAGCAGCAATCCCAGTGCCCACGGGCACTGCCAGGATCCCAGATCCTGCAGCCACCAGGTGGGAAGGAGCTGGAGTGCAGGCTGAGAGCAGGACATGGGCTGGGAGCAGTGGGATGTGAGTGCCACATCATGAGTGGGATGTGAGTGGCAGCCTGATCTGTGTCACTGCTCAGGCTGGTGCCTCCTGTCCCCTTCTGCAGCCCCCCTGCCCAGCAAAGAGGGTGCAGGCTGCCTGTCCTGGGCCTGAGACACTGGCACTATCTGGAGGAGCTGCCAGCATCCATCAGGAGTGGGAATATTCATAAATACAGAGTGAAAAATAGCTCAGTCAATAGGAGCAGCAGCTCTGAAGAGCAGCACAGCTCTGGCAGAGCCCATTGCCATGGTACCTGTCAGCAGTTCACAGCTTTGTTTCACACGTCCTACTGCTCTGAAAGGATCTTTTTTAAGCAGCAGCATTTTGCAGCTGAGGAGAAGGATCTTGCCACCCCACCTTGGCACACATAAACCCAGTGACCCCAGCCTGTGTTTGGTGAATTGTATGAACTCAACATATTTCAGAATATAAACTTGAGAAGTTCTGACCAGCTGAACCTCACCCAGCCTGTTACTGGTATTTTATCACTTTACAAATGATTTCAGCAGTGAATGGATCTTCCTAACTTGGTTCCAGGCAAGCTGGGGAGATTTGTAACAACAGCAAAATCAGGTTTTTACTCTAAGAACATGAATTTCATCATCAGAGAGGCCTTTCAGCTTAGTGCTTATGTACCCACTGCATTTCTCTCTATACAGGGAAGATCCTGTACTCTCCCATCAGGTCTCTGGGAACCTGAAGAGAGCTTACAGTCAGACCCATAACTGTTTCTGACCCCTTTTCCCCATTATGCCTTTTGCTGAGGCTGCCCCCACAAGCCCAGAGCCCAGCCCTGCTCGGGGCAGCTGGAGGAGCAGGAGAGCTGGGCAAGGACTGGGGCTGCCACATCCATCCCTCCATCCCTGGCTGCTGAGCTGGGAGCCAGGAGGGACTGGCACACACTTCCAGACAGCCCACAGCCCCTCCAGCCCCAGCATCTCTCCATGCAAGGCAGTGCCAATGGAAAAGGCAGGGTTCCCATGGGAACGGGAAGTGCTGACATTTCTAAACTAAAAAAGGAAAGAAGAAGCAAAGTATGTGCTCAGCAGGACTCCGTGGACATGGACGTGTGGCTATACTGCCTTTTTCCATCTCCTCTGCTGGAAGGTGAGGTACTTTTACCATCATTCCCATGAGGACACTGGTTCATAGCCACGACACAAGCCCAGGTTCCCTTCAGCTGCTCTTCAGGCTCAGTTGCCTGCAAGATTAATTTTTATGCAGGGATGTGTTGTGCAGCCTTTACCTGTAACCACATTAGAGGAGACAAAACATCCACAGGAAACCATGCTGAGGCATTTATCTCTCACACAAAAAATGATTGAGATAAATAAGGCAAATTAAACTGCCAGGCTCTTGCAGCTCAATTATTTGTAAGGGCGATGTAAAACACACTTGCTGCACAGTAATTAAGTGTCCTGAGCAGGAGCTGGGAAGATCTTTAGCTCCGAGTGATGCTTCTCTTTCTGCCAGACCAAAGTGACATCAGAAGGGACCCAATGGAGATGCTGACCCTGCACAAAAGCTGCCCCAGACACTGCTGCTCCCTGATGCTGCAGCCCTGGCTCTTCTGCACAGCACAAACTGCTTTTGCCCTTTAAAAACCAGCAGGGATTTTTTTTTGCAAAGTGGAGAAGTCAGTGAAGAAGCTGATGGTTACCTTCTGCTCTCTCTGATCCACAACCACAGAAAGGAGCTTAGGAGGGCAGAGAGGATGAACCTAGCCAAGGAGAAGAGCAGGCTGAGAATGCCTGGAAAGCTGCCTGAGGAAGCGAAGAGAAACAGAAAGGAATTACCAAATGTTTCTGACAGAGTGAATAAAAATAGCAAATTATTAATGTCATCATTTAGGAATATCAAAAAAGTGCCAGTTCTTGGGGTTGGGGACCAGTTTTAGAAGGAAAGTTGTGCTGCTGCCAGATGGAAGGGACCCAAAAGTGGGTCCCAAAGTGAAGAGCCACCTCCCATTAGAAAACCTGAACACTGACAAAAGCCACATCCAGTTCCCTGATGACCAGAGGAGACGTCCCAGTAAAAGGCAAAGAAAAAATGACTAAACTGACTGTATTTCTTTTTTTTTTTTTTTTTTTTTTCCCTTAGGACTCGCAGCCAGAGCAGCTCCCCTGCCTCCTCTGAGCCTCCCTCACCCACAGCAGAGCCTTCAGGAGGAACCAGGTGAGCTCCTCTCCATTCCATCCCCCCCTGCATGCCTCAGGGAGGACAGGAGACACCCTGAGACATCCCTACCTGGTCCCAGTGCTGCTCAGAGCTGCCCAGAGGAAGTGGTTGTCCTGGACTTGCTGTCTGTCTGCTTGTGCTGGAGGAGAGTGGGTGAGTTCTTCTGTCTTCATCCTTCAGATGTCAGAACCAGCCCTGGGCTGTGCTGCTGGGGAGCTCCTGCCTGTACCCACAGGGAGAGTTCCTGAGGGACAGTCCCTTGGATGCCTCACTGGGCCACTCTTGTTGGCAGTGGTCTTACTGGTTTGGTTGGCTTGGGCTGGAATCCTTTTATTTCCAGAGGAATGGAGGGAGCTGTTTCCTGCTGTTGCTTTCATGGCTCAAGGGGAGAGTTTCCAACCTGGAGCTAGAGAAGCAAATCCACTCCCTGGATGTGCTGAAGGAAGACAAGCTGCTGCTCCCAGGGCTGGCTTCCCAGGGACAGGGATGCAGGGATGCAGGATGCAGGGATGCAGGATGCAGGATGCAGGGATGCAGGGATGCAGGGATGCAGGGATGCAGGGATGCAGGGATGCAGGATGCAGGGATGCAGGGATGCAGGGATGCAGGGATGCTGGCTGACTGCTTCTCCCTGACTGCTCCACAAGATGCAGGAATCTCTAGCAGAGGACAGCAGTGCTGTAACAGCTTTTTGTTTTGAGGCAAATTCTGATGGGGGGTGTCCTGGGACAGCCTCACAGAGTCTGTGGGGACAGCCCAGGGTGAACTCAGCTTTTGTCCTCTTTCAAACAGCCCTGAGTGCCACCTCCCCAGGCACAGGGGAAGGAAGCAGGCAGCTCATCTGTATTCAGGAGGCTTCACCAGGACCTGCACCGAGCTGGAAATGGCAATGCCAGCCCTCAGAAAACCAACATGGTCTCACCTCTGGTCTCACACCCATAATATTCTGCTGCAGTGACACAAACACGGTGAAAATGAGAGGAGTCCTTTCAGCCAAAAGGTCAGCCTGCTGCAGCAGGTACAACAAAACAGGACTGAGAGAGAAAATGAGGATCCAGGCTAAGGATCAGTCACCTTCCTGCATGGAATCCAGGGGTGGGACAGCACGTGGCAAGCTGGCTCAGGAGCACACAGGAGCATAAGGTGCAGAGAAGAGTTTTACCCTCGTGGGGGTCTTTTCCACTGCTCCTTCCTATCCAACCTCAAGCCACCATCAGACTGATGGTGTTCCCTTTTCCTGGGAACCACCCTTTTTTTGCAGCATCAGTCTGGTCTGTGAGGGAAGGCAGTATCACTGTTTGTACTCCATGACCCCAGGGGTGAGCTGGCTGAGCCCTGAGGCTGCAGACCCCTGGCAGGGGCTCAGAGACCCAGCAGAGCTGGAAGGTTGTCCTCAGAGCTGGAAGGTTGTCCTCAGAGCTGGAAGGCTGTCCTCAGAGCTGGAAGGTTGTCCTCAGAGATGGAAGGTTGTCCTCAGAGCTGGAAGGTTGTCCTCAGAGCTGGAAGGTTGTCCTCAGAGCTGGAAGGCTGTCCTCAGAGCTGGAAGGTTGTCCTCAGAGATGGAAGGTTGTCCTCAGAGATGGAAGGTTGTCCTCAGAGATGGAAGGTTGTCCTCAGAGCTGGAAGGCTGTCCTGCTCTCCAGTGGCAAGAGTCAATCAGGATGGTCACCTAGGGATGGCAAAGTGGGCCTGGCCCTTAGCTTAGGTATTGGAAAAAAGAGAAATACAGAGACTGCATGGGCATGCATCATGGCAGCTGCAGAAGCAGACTCAGAAGTCCTGGCTGCAGTTCTCCTGAACTATAGCATGAATATTTTATAGGAAGGGCAAAACCAGGCATGCAAACCCACCCCCATTTCAGATTCCTCCACACAAAATGGGCCATGAAACTCCAAGGGGGTTATAAAGCAATCCCACCCTTAACTCCAAACATCCTGCTCCTCATGGTTTAAATCTAACAAATTGTGCTATTTTAATGCACTTTCAAGTGTGTCATCTGGATTCTAACCAGTGACCTTTTCCTAATGCCCTTCAGGCATCCAGCAAATAGGTTACATCTGTTACTTCAAAAGCCAGACAAGATGTGCAGGACAACATCTCTTGGGGTTTTGGGTGAAGCAGACTCAGCTCTGTTCTTACCATAACCTGACAGGCACGAATGTGAGCACCCAGACCCTGCAAGGCCTCACCAAGGGGTGCACACACAGCACCAGGGGGGGCCTCACCCTTCCCTGTGCCTTCACCATCATCTCACACTGAGCAACCCACCACAAAGCAAGGACTGGGATTTTTAACTCCTTTTATTGTTTTGAATCTTCAGAGTTAAACTCTCCTTCGTTCTCTTGCATCATCTTATACTCACAAAGTGAAACTCTGAATTCTCACAGGTCCAGAGGCAGAGTGGCTCTCACATCACAGCCTGACAGGGTCTCCTGCCATGTCCTCAGCTAATCCCTCTCTGGCCACCACACCAATTCCTCCCTGAGCCAAGGGAAAAAAGATCTGATGTCCAGTCAGATGTTCCAACCAAAGGTAACCAACCCTCTGCTGGCAGCAGAGCTCTAGAGGTGGTCACAAGGAACTGTCAGCACCAGCTTTTACCTCACTCTGTGCATGCTGGGGATGGGATGGGGTGGGATGGGATGGGAACCCACCTATTGACCCATGAGAGGGCTTTAGGGATCCCCACTGCAAACAGCCTCCCAAGACTCTGCAGCCTACTTTACTGAGCTTCCACAAGGAGAAAAACCTTTCTTAATTCAGCTTTCTTACTAAAAACCCCTTGCAGGCTGCCTCCTGTGACATGAGATGTAACTGAACTCTGATGTGTCACTGCTCATCACTCACCATATGCTTTGATCCCGGGATGGCAGCACACATGACCAGGAAAAATCCTGAGATGCCCTCTTCCTCTTGTGTGGCTTTTTTTCTTAATGAGAAATCTCTTTGTAAAGGGTTATGATTATTTTCCCCATTTTAAAGAGGGCTACCAGGGCAAACATGCAGCAGAGCAATAAAGTAGCCTTGACTCCTGCTGCCAAGGAAGGACCAGTGACAGCACTGAGCTCAGCTGTCCCAGAGCAGGATGCAGGGGACACTGCAGCACCCTGCCCTCTGCCTCAGGGCAATGCCACAGCCTCAGAGAGCATCCAAGGGGAATTTGTGCATCAAACCAGCAAGAAAACAAGATGTTTGGTGCTGTCATCTGAAAGAATGAAAGCCTTTACCAGACCTGGCTTAATTCATGCTTGGATTTTTCTAACACCATTTACCAGCATTAAAAGGCCATGAAGAAATGCCAAATGCTGGCAAAGTGGGAAGTTTGTTCCCATTTTTTCACTGGGGGGGGAGAACCTGTCTGTCTTCCCACTGGAGCAGGTAATGGCAGAGCAGATTACTGTGCCTGCACCATCATTCTGTGTCTGAACCCGTAACTTCCCAGCTGGTGTTTAGATCCCTGCCAGAGGCCCCAGATCCCACAGGATGGGGTCTCCAGAAGGATGGAAGGCTGGCTGACCAGACCTGGACCTCCTAAGGGAGATGGTGAAACAAGAGAGAGCTCCTCTGGCCCACCCTGGAGCTGGGGGGTGATGCTTCTCCACCAGCTGTGGTTCCCTGATGGATCTTGCTGAGGCCCAGCAGGAGTTCTGGGTTTCTGTGGGACTTCCCAGGAGATGCTCACGGCTCAGTACCCTGTCTGTCTGCTTGGGAGCCTTCAAATGCCCTGCCTGTGCCAGGTGCTGCCCTGGCTTTGTCCTGTCACCACCCGGGGCTCTTCCTTGTGGTCCTGAAGTATGAAAGGACACAAAGCCCAAGAGGCTGGGACAAAGCACACCTGCACGTCAGGGAGGAGAGGGGTGCAGGGATTTTCCATCACACACACACACACACAACCCACACATCCTGCAGTGCTGCCAGAGCTCATCAGTGTCCTGCCACACCAGGCCTGCAGCTGGAAACTATTTCTGTAAAAAGCACAGAGAAGATGTGACCCTGTCTGCTCCAGAAACACTGCTGTGATGTGTGCAGCCTTCCACAGTCCAGCTGGGAATGTGATCCTTAAAAAGCAGCCAAGGTTTTGAGTTAAATGCTCTGGTAGCTGTAGGTTTCCTGGTCAGGCACCGGTGAGGTTTGTGGCTGTGGTTACTGGTGGGGCAGGACTGGGCTCTGGTTTAGCCAGCTCAGGATGTGGCACACAGTAAATTTGGCCCAACCCTTGCAGGTGAGCTCCAGCACCTCTCCCCAGAAGGCTGCAGGTTCACCCAGGCTTGGGCATCACCAGGCTCAGTCCTCACCCCAGGAGCAGCCCCACTCACCAGGGAGGTCACAGGGAGTGAAGGGAGCTCAGCACCTCGCAGGATCAGGCCCATCCACAACATCTTGATGCTGTCTCCAGGCAGGAGCAGTGTTCAGACAGTAAAGGTGTTCAGGCATGGAAAGGACAGGGATCTTCCTGCAAAACCCACCAGTATTGGCAATGGCCAAGTGAGTGAGCCAGAGCCAGGCCCTGGGGTGTGGGACACAAAGCCTCTGCGTGTGCAGGCTGAGAGGAGCCAACAGGTCAGTCCCAGGGGAGGCTGGAGCTGGCTCTGCCTGCTCTCTCAGCTTTGATTCCCCCTCCTGTGATTTGTGCAGCACAGGCTCATTCCTGGCCAGTTCTGACCCAATTCAGCCAACCACCACATCAAGTGCTTAATCCTGAGCACTCTGCTCAGCACTTTTCTAGATGACAGCTGAGGAGCTCAGCACCTGAAGGACAGGACTGTAAGAATCCAGCCTTTAAATACAACCCAACCAGGAGCTGGAGGCAGCCAGGGGGTGTTTAGGGCTGGAGGGGAGGCAGCATCCCCACCACAGAGCTGCAGGGCCCCCAGGATGCAGCCATCAGGCTGACAGGGAAGGGTACAACCATCCTCCAAAGGACAGGCAGATTGTTTGGGGAGCTGCCCCACACCTGCACTCAGAGGACATAAATATGGGAAAAGACAAAAAAGGAAAAGGAAGGCAGTAGAAACAGGGGAACAACAGAGAGGGAGGAAGAACAGAGGAGTGCGATGGAGAGAGAGTGCAGGGAAGAGAAAACCTGTTCCCTTTGCCCAAAGTAACACAGAGAAAGTCAGGAATGAACAGAGCACATCTGCCACGGTGCCAGCGTGGATGTTCAGGAGAAATGCAGCTGGCAGGAGACTGAGCTGTGCTCATCTCTGTGTGCAGCATCTCCACAAACACTGCAGCTCTGCCAGGGAACCAACTCAGTGCCTGTGCTGGACTCATTTAATTAAAAATATTTACCAAACACTATGCTTTGGCTTCGGTTTCATCCATAACAAATACATTTCCAGAAAAACAAAAAGAACACAAAAATCCTCTAAGGTAGGGGCAATGGAGAGATAAGTTTGATTAGGAAGACAACAATTAATAGCAATTATTTTAAAATTACTGTGCCTAATCTTTTTGAACCAGCAGTTTCTAGCATCTCCTCTACCAAACAAAGAACTTAACTCTTCTGTGTCCAGTGGGATGTAGGAGGAAGAGCAGCAGATCTCCTTCCAGGAGATGCACTAGCAGCTAGATACAAAACTGCTTTGGGAATATTGACATAAAGTATGCATGAGCCAAGAGCCCCTGGAAGACAGGCAGGAGCTGCTCCTCCTGGGTACCACTCTGCATCCCAGCAGGAACAATCCCAATGCTTCCCTTTGTCTCCATGGCTGTTTCTCCAGGACAAGGGTGTTCTGCTCCCAGGCTGCTGCCACAAAACCTGGGCACACAAAAGGCACATGAAATAGTCTAGACAGAGGGAAGCACTTCAGCCCTGCTGGAAGGAAGCAGGGCAGTGGCTGGCAGCCACGGCTCAGTGTCTGATGCTCCTGCTGCCAAGGCACAAACACCCCCTGTGCTGCAGGGACAGAGCCCTCCCCAAGAGCCTCCCTTCACCTTAGGCTGAACCAGGACAAAGAGCCAAGTTCCACCAAAATCCAGTCCCACCCATCCCTGCCATGGCCAGGCTTCCCCACTGATGTTTGCACCTTGTAATTACAAAGCTTTATCCTGACTCCAGGTGATGATGAGCTTGTGGACTGAACACAACCACATCATGGCTACAACAAAACGTATGTGCAAGCCCCCACTGAGAAATCATCACGTTTTCCAGGATAATCTCATATGCTTGATACCTCTTGGTGGGTATCTCAGGAGCCAACTCCTGTTCTGTCCTGTTCCCCCACTGCCTTTGGGGTAAATATTTTTAAAAGTAAACTTCAATAGTGTTAACTGAAGAAGATCAAATGCAAGCAGAGTTGTAAAAAAACCTCAAAAGATACTAAATTTCAAAGCATTTTCTAATCTTGAAGATGTTGGATCTCGGGTTGATGCAACAGGACAGAACTTAGGGGCAGGGGGGAAAGTGTCTTCTTTCTTGTCCACAGAGAGCTGGTGAACAAGCTGGTTGTCTAATGCTAAAAAGTAATCTGATTGTACATCTGAATAAAGATAATAAACAGCCCTACCAAGTACTGTGGAACAACAGACATTTGCTCTGAAATCACACATACACCTAAAGCACACAGAAAGCTTGGCTGGTGAATCCCAGAACTTCCACCAGCTCAGTAATTTCAATGTCTGGACCAAATGAAAGAAAGGCCCCGAGGTCAAACTTGGCACAAAGACAATGGAAGTCAACCCAGTGGAAATGCAGAACAAAAACCTTGCAGGGGTGAGGGAAGGGAAAGTGTCAGCAGTGTTTGACCCCACAGCCAAAGAGGC